>NC_088347.1:23055000-24255000 GCF_036884655.1 Musa acuminata AAA Group | reverse complement strand
GTGTTCTTTTTTCATTTTTTTATAGTAGAAATATTAGATTGCAGCAATTCTTCCTTTCTAAGTTGTCTTGAAAATTATATGTTTATTGGTTTCTTGTAGACCTTTCTTAATGCTTGATTCTCTTGATTTTTCTAAGAAAAGGAATAGTTAAGACTAACAGTTACTTTCGTGACTACAATAGTGGTTTTGTCCTGAAAATTAACAGCTCCGCGTATTCCTTAATGTCTGGTTTACCATGATTTGTCTTAATTCATCGTCTCATATTCTTGTGTCAATATCTTTTTTCTTTCATACTTCAACAAGCACTAATACTATTATGGAGAAAGTCAATGCAAGTTTATTGATTCTTCAATTTTGTGTGCTATCTTTGTTGAAGTACATGAGAGAATGTATCCTTGGAAACTTCAGGAGAAGGCTACTTGCAGTTATGATAACTGATAATTGCCTACAGCGTCCATCAATTATTGAGTCTCTCTTACAAAGACACATTGGCATCATCCACATGGCAGAGCAGCATATTAGCATGGACATTACTGAAGGCATTCGTGAGGTGCTGTTGACAGAGAGCTTCACTGGACCTGTTTCTTATTTACAGAAATTTGAAAAACCTACAGAGATGCAGACTGGATCTGCCATAGAATTGGTTGGCAACTGGTATCTTGAGAACATTGTTAAGGATATCTCTGGTGCTGGAGTTTTGTTTATTCCAATCCGTCACTGCTTCAAGAGCTCACAAGTAATAGGTGCATGCACAGCAGAGTCATATACTGATGTACGTGAGCTTAAAGCCCTCATTCGTATTTTTGGTGGTTATGGATTTGACAGAATTGACAGGTTGTTAAAAGAACACACAGCTGCATTATTGAACTGCATCGACACCGCTTTGCGATCAAACCGTGAAGCCCTAGAGGGTCTTGCTGGAAGTGTAAATTATGGTGACCGGATTGAAAGAGAAGCAAACATAAAGCAATTACTTGATTTAGACACACTAGTTGGATTCTGTATTCAGGCTGGGCAGGCAATAGCGTTCCACAAGTTGCTTGTTGAGGCTGCTGGATCAGTTCTAGAAGAAAATGCACCTCTTATTTTTTCTCTGTTATGTGGGGTAGCTAAGCAGTTACCTGTTGATATACCTGAGAAGGATGATATTACGAGGTTGAGAAGGTTGGCAAATATGGTAGGTGCAGATGAGGATCATGATACTGAGTGGATCCATGCAATCATGGCCGAAGTGGGTGTTGCCAATGATAGTTCTTGGAGCTTTCTTCCCTATCTTTGTTCTGCATTTATGGCATCTAACATCTGGAGCATGACAACATATAATGTTAATACTGGGGGATTCAACAACAATGTTCACAGTCTAGCAAGGTGATGTTAGAATGCATAGATGCTATAACCCTTACACATGCTCTTTACTTCACATATCACATATGGTTTATATATTTTTGTATAACATGAGTAGTGCCTTATCATAAATGTTTATACACATTGTAAAAGCACTTCTTAAAATCATTAGCAAGTACCTCTTTTCATCAAATTTGAATAGAACAACCTCGAGAACTACCTCCGAGTATTTTAGTATCTACAGTTGCTTGTTACCAGAAAATTTCGATAGTGAAGCTTCTTCGAGTATCCTAACCAATGTTCGTTAGGAGCTGTGTGGCTTAATATGTATAACTGTGGGGGTCATATATTAGGTTTATTTTTTTATGCAGTTCCTTATCCATAATATGTATAAATATGGGTGATCTGCAGGTGCATCAATGCTGTGATTGCAGGAAGTGAGTATGTTAGGATGGAAAGAGTACAACAGCCAAGGTCTCTTTCCAATGGGCATGCTGGAGAAATATCAGAGCCAGAAACACTAAACCGCACGTCGGTTGAGGCAAATATAAAGTCTGCATTGCAAATCTTTGTTAAGTGTTCTGCAGGGATCGTACTGGATTCATGGAGTGAAAATAGCAGGTATTATGTCTGTTAAAGTTGCTTTTAGAAACTCTTGGTAGTGTTTTTAATCTCTCCAGCTATGTCCATCTGGTAAATTTTTAGTAGGATATGATGCCTCTCTCCTTTGCCCTTGTTCAGCTTCACAAAAAAGTTACACTGGTTCGAAATTCTGTCTTTTTTTAACTCATTATTGGACATTTTAGGTTCTTTCATGATTGAAAATTTTGTCATCCAGACATTTTATCCTTGTAGGAACTTGTTTGTTGTTTCTGCTACCCGTTTTGAACATTGCTTACCTTCAATGACTCTGTTTCACAATCTTTCACATATCCTTATTCCTAGAGAATTTCAACTAAAAGTCATGCTATTTGTGTCTCATTTTCATGTGCCTTCAACGACATTTCTGAAAAAACTTGCCTGGCTACTTGTCACGATCTTGTTGCAATAAATAAACTTTTTGAGCCTGCTTCTGATTGGTATTCTGTCAGTTCTAATGATCCTAACCAAACCTTTCTTTGTTTGAGCTCTAGAAACTGCCTACCATATGAGGATGCTCCATGAACCAATTTCATTAGATGCCTATATCAGAAGTATAGGCATTTTTCTTTCTTAAATAAGTCGAGGAGAACAAAGGTTATGTTCTACTCTGAATTGCTGGTCCAACATCGTTACTATATAGTTAATACTCTTTGAAGAGGATTCTGATAGATAAATATCTGCTTCACCTTTGAGATTTAATTTGTTGAGCTCTAGGTTCAAGCTTCATAATAGGTTATGCCTTGTAGCATTGAGCTGGCCTGTATACACTGTATGCACAAGTTTCAGAACTCATATGTAGGACATTCCAATGTATTTGATGCATGCTTCCTTTGTTTTCTTTATACTGAACCTGCTAAATGTGTGCCCAACTTTATTTTGCATGGATTTGGGAACAAGTTTCTAATTCAAATACATTTAGGTTCCTTTGTGTGAATTTGAATTATTAGTGATGCTTTCTGAGTACATAACCACAAACAAGGGTGTTGATGGCCCAACACCACCTGTTTTAAGATAATATAACTCAGCACATTGACAAATTGGTTGAACTTGCCGATTCACATCATCACTTCATGAAATGGAGAGGATAACAGATATCAATTCTTGGTACAAATCTCACTGGTGATGTGCATGTTGCAATTGCTACAGGCTCTTCCAGTCAATTCCTATCTCTATGTCTGAAATGGTACTTTTTCTACTATGGTCTATCTACCATGCGAGGATTATGAAAATCATATCCTATGAACTAATAATGGCATGCCAGTGATTAATCATGGGACTTTGTTTATTTGAGATGTACTAGTTTCATCCTTAAGTGATAAGCTCCCTTTTTCATATGCTTTGTAGGACATATATTGTACCAAAACTGATATTCTTGGACCAGCTTTGCGAGCTCTCAAGATACCTTCCTAGAAGCACCCTTGAAATTCACATACCTTACACAATTCTGCGCTCAATATATAGGCAGCACTATGGAAATTCAGCAACTATGATTACAGAATTGCTCGCACCATCGCCGAGACAGTCACCCCTTATTTCTCTAACACATGCATCTCCTGCTGTGAGGCCACACCGAGGTGATTCCACTCCCATGTCATATGATCCAGGTTACTTGAGTTCCTCTATCCATAGGCATGACGATGCTCACGAAGGTGATAGCTTGCGGCTAAAAACTAGCGATAAACAGCAGCGTAACACAAGAAACTCAGGACCACTGGAGTATAGTTCAAGCCGAAAAGTGAAATTTGCCGAGGGTTCCAGTTCTGGTGGTCAGGGCCCGAGCCCATTGCTGAGATTTGCAGTGTCAAGATCTGGTCCTCTTTCATACAAGTAGAAGGAAAGAGAGACATCTGTTATGTATTGTTGTTAAGAACATCTGACAGTTTGATGTATTGTTAGGATATACAGAAATATACCATTTGGTTATTCGCCTATTGTTGAAATCCACACAACCAGATGATGAAAAATAGGACAAACTACAATAGCTTGCGTAGTGATTGGGAAAATTTGAAAAATGTACTTCTGATTATATTAGTTGCTGATCATGTAAATTTAAGTTGATTCCATGTGCGTAAAATTTCCTGCATTGGATTCCCAAGGTAAAACACTCTTTTTAGCCAATGTTTTGTAACTGCAAAATGTATTTTATTTCTGCAATCTTACTACTAGTGATCGAAGCATTGGAATCTATTTTCCTTGTTCAATGTTTTGACATTGCGGTTTTGTCAGCCAATTTTAATGCTTTAATATTCCAATACAATTATGTTTTATTTTGATTTTATTTGGTTGTCAATTCATAAACGGTTATATGTATGTATGTATAAACAAATATAGGTTGATGGCAGTTTGTCCGAAGAGATGTAATAAGGTGATGAAACATCTCAAAGGAGTTCATTTCATTTGATACCTTTGTATGTGATAATATGACACAAATTAAAAGGTGTGGCTTTATGATTAATTCACAAAATGGTGCAAGTTATCGTGCAGGTATATAAAATGGTTGATATTTTCCAAATTCATCAATATATTTCAACATCATAAACTTCAGTTTGAATGTAACAACAAATTTAGAGAAAAAGGTGAAAGGTATATATAAGGGTAAAAAGAGGAAACAATATTTTAAAAAGAATTTACTTTTTAAAATATTTATTTATAATGCCTGAACAATAAGAAATAGTATGATACTACATACACAATGGATAACCATCCACTAAACTGAAAGGTAAAATTATCCTCAATAAGTTGCAAATTGGCCCTCCATGGGAACCATCACATAATGTAGATGAATGATGGTAAGATCCTTCCAAGCAGCAGGCAACACAGACAGGCATTCCTCAGATCAATCAAAGGAACACAGGCACTGCTTAGAGGCCACCAAAGTCCCATGATGGTTCTGTTCAGCAAACAATGTACTGAGGCTCAAACCATGTTTCAAAGATTTTTTTTTTCTTCTTTCTTTCATTTTTTCCAAGCATTTAAAATAGTGGATACTAATCTGTTTGAGATTTCAGCAGGAATAGCTTGTCACACAGATTCATGAAACAATATTATCATCTCATACACTACCAAAATTTTAAATCAAACAAATGAACCTCCATCAAGTATTTTGGCTATAACTACTGCATAAATTCACAAACCATTGCCTAATACAAAAAAAAAAAAAAATACAAATTTTCATAGTGATGGACATCTCGACCGTGAGATGACAAGTATCTTTCTGCTAGAAGCCCAAGCTACCAAGGAAAAGCCGTTTTCTACAAAGTAGCCATGAATCGATCTTTATACAAATTCATCTCGTGTGGAAGTTCCTGTACTCGATTTTACGAAACTTAAGGAGCCACACAAAAGTTCCTGTTTTTTCATCTGATCAAACTTTCGAGAAGGTCCCTCTTTATTAATCAGCTACCTGACAGTCACGGTGACCATCATGATGCTGAATGGTTTGCACAACCCTTACTTGATCAGTTACACATGAACATATTGCAGCTTGTTTTACCGACAGTTATCGGGGTTCCTCCACCCTCCAGAATGGTGATACTTCACAATCCTGAGTCAATTATGGTACATCATCTACAAGTTTAAAATTAAGAATCCAGTCTCATAATGTCATTCAGTTTTAGAGAAAAAAAACAAAACAAATATCCATAAGGATTCTGACTCCAAAATTCTTCAAGAATAAAGTTTATTCTAGCATCCTTCCAAGAAAAACCCAAAACAGCAGAAGTACCGAATCGCAAAAAGTCAATAAGTTATAGCTTTGTGTCCTCCCAAAATTCTTATCAACCCAACTATATACTAGTTAATTACCTAAGTAATTCAATATGCCATGACCCAAAATAATGAACCAACAAACCCTAACCCACAGCACAAACCATGCTAAGTTATGCATGACAACTGCAAGATAGCACTCGTATTGCGACTCAGAATGTTCCACGTTGCGAGTAACTAAAAAGTTTTAGCACACTTCTCACTTTGAACCAAAAGAAAAGAAAAGGAAAAAGAAACTCAAAATTTTGAAAGGATGTAACTCAACTGCGGTCCTTCGTTAATCATGTCTCAAACAAAAGCTGCTATTAGAAAATAATGCTGCTAGGGTTACTCGTCAGTATATACCCAAGTCAAAATCTGTTTGTGTTGGTCCACCTCATCAACATGTAAAACAAATTAAAAAATACCATAAACTCAAAGGATTGGAAGAGAAGTTATGATTTAGTATCAAACGTATGCTTGCATCCTCCTCTAAGTTCCTACAAGGAAAAGTTGAACAGTCATCTAAATCTTCTTTATATTTAAAAAAGACTAGTTGTCCAATGACTGCTGTGATCCACCTCCATGTAATTCTCAAGGGAGACCTGCCTCCAAAAACTTCCCATAGAATTGCATGATAATGCTGCAACCTGTCAGACTTCCATATTACTATTGCCCTTAGTGGCTGCTCAAGATATACACAACATGATTTCCAACTACTAGATGCTTCAAATAGTAATAAATTATAACTTGATTAACTTTTTTGTGTCCTCTAAACACATCCACAGCAATTGACAGTCGAATAATGAAGGAAAAATATGTGATACTATAATCTGGTAATCATTGCATGTCCTGTTAAAAATTGGACATCCATGACCAGAAGGGACTGGATAAACATAAATCATATTCCGGATTGTTCTAAGCCTACGATGAAGGTTTATCTCCACAAAAGTAATAGCGTTACCTCCATGAATAAGTATTATCGTCTTAATTCGAATATATGATTAAGCACATGCATATACCTTGTTCAAAATGTATTTAGATCACAAGCATCTTCCCTTAGATCTATGCATAGACTCAAATAGGAAGCTCAAGCATCTTCCTGGAAATCCAAAAACAGTCTCGACTCTCAAATAGAAATCATACATAGAATTATTGTTCGACCATATAAATCCTTTAATTTGTCACTCATGATATCCTGAGAGGCAACAATATTAAATCAGCCATACATATGATGGATGCCTACAGTCTGGAATGGCTGAAAGAAAAGGCAAGGGCTGCTCCTATTATAATAGGAGTAAAGCAAAAGCAGCATAATGTTGAAGGCTTATAGAAGGAAAAGCAAAGAAACTCATTTATCTTTGCATTTAGTTCAAGCACATGTCATTCTCTAAACCATATCTTTAAGTTGACTGTTTCACACAAGTTAATAACAAAATTTATTAATCACACAAATTGTCAGCCAATAGATCACAATTCAAGATTATCTACCAAGCTTCTTAAAATAATTGACCACATAAAATATTCAAGTGATCTGCTCTTTATCTAGGGCTTCGTGTACCTCAATCTTCTCATAGCTCCATGGATTGAACTAGGATAAGCAGCGACTTTGTGACTACTACACAAGTAGTGAAAAAATTAAGCTTGTTTAGTTAGCTATGATCTTTCACCGGTAGATGTCAGCCAGTGCCATTACATATGACATTTGCTTACACGATGGCTCAAGGTTGTTCAGAAAAATTATAAATTTTGCATGAGGAAACCAAGTCCTATGCAACAGAAAATGAATAAATAACTATTTAATTTTAGTTGACAAGCACTGGAATTTAGTCTTTTTTAATTCCAATTAAGCAATTTTATGAAAATACAACACAAAAAAAAAGTTAAATAAACAAAAAAGACTAGTTTTTCTTAAGTAGAAACCACTCCATTATTAAAATAACCTGAAAGTATGTACATGATAAGCCAGAGTTGTCATACCCTTTTACAATTACAGTAAATTTATAGGACAAGGGATGAGGCTTTCAAATCATAACTGCATCCATAAAGCATGAAAAATCACCTAAAGAAATGCACGGTAAGGGAGAAGTCTAAGGAAAAACAATGAAGAACATACTGATCTTTTGGATTATGAACCATTTCGTGTGTGCCAAAGCTTCAAAAGTACTCTGATATTGAAGACAAGAAAAGCTCAAGCAGGTTCCCAAAAGTCAAGAAATTATAGCGTTGCATGAAAGAATCGCATGTATGGTGAGAACACTCAATGATGATGATGAACCTGAAGAGAAGAGGATATACGGAGGGAGAATCAAGAGTCGGCGTTGGGGAGAGCGGCCATGAAGGCGTTGTAAGAGGACTCGAGGTCGAAGTGGAACTGGCGGGCCTGCTGCTCGGTGAGCTCGTCGGCGGCGCCCATCTTAGCGAGGCGAGAGAGCCAATCACGAACCTTGACACGGCCCTCGAAGTCCGGTGGGAGGAGACCGGTCCCAAGCTTGGCTAGGGACGTGGATAGGTCGGAGAGGAGGGGGTGCACCTGGTCGACGGCCACCATGTTGAGCTTGACGGAGTCCATGGCGGTAATGAAGTTCTGCACGCATTCGGCAACGGCGGCGGCAGAGGCGGACGAGGAAGAGGATGCAGCGGCGCGGTGCTCGACGGTTGCGGGGACGCCGGAAACAAGGAGGCGGTTGAGGGCAGCAGGGGCGTCGAGGCGGTAGACCTCGGCGAAGCGATCGAGGGAGGGGACGGCGCCGTGGAGGGCGGAATGGAGGGTGCGAAACTGGGCGATTAGTTTGAGGCACTCCGCCTCGTACTCGGCGGAGGAGACGAGGTCTCGGACGTACGCCTTCTCCAGCTTGTCCGTGGTCTTGACGATGGCGTAGAGGTCGGCGAAGTTGTCGTACATCTCCCTCTCCCGCTTGTCCCGCCACAGCCTCACGTCCTCCATCTCCGATCTCTCTCTCTCTCTCTCTAATCTATTCCTCCTCCTCCTTCACGATCGTTGCAATTGAATCGATGAAAGGGGAAGACGCGATAGAATAGATTGGGGATGGAGAGAACGAGAAGAGAAGCGCGTCAAGGAAAAGGGAAGGGATCCGCTCCAATTGCGCTTTTAATCGAAATTATCTATCCTTATCTAGACCGTCGATTAACGTGAGCTTACGATCGGAAGGTCTCGAAGCCCTTCGGACTAGCTCGTGCGAAGCACGTGGGAAAACGAAGCCCGACGTTTATGACCATGCATTGAATGGCCGAATCGGCTCAAAAATATTAGCCAGGGTGACGTGGTCCCATGGGTCCCACACGTGTGGGTCCGGGCAAGGATTAAGAAGATTTTTTTTTTAGACTCGTATTAACTTTCCTTGTTTTTTTTTAATTCAAAAAAGAAAAAAAAAATAAAAAGAATGACGAATGATCGATGATCAAAGGTAGAGACAAAATTGGAAGATCACTCGAAATAAAAATTATTTTTGATAATTTAAAAGGGTGATTTTCTAGGAAAGCCCCTGATTTTTTTTAAATACCTAAAATATCATCTCGTTAACAAATATTTTTTTATTCAAAATCTAATAAAATTATAATATTTTAATTATTACATTAAGACATTTATATTTTATGATGAGAATATTGAGACAGTTAGGAAAATATTAGTGGTAAGATAAGAGATATAAGAGATAGAGGATGAAAGATTTAAAAAAAATTATAAATAATAATTTAAATACTCTTCTACTACAATATTCATTGTTATTCATAGCCATAACTAATAGTTAATAGGAATGTTAATTTTTAAGGAATATATGTGTTATATCAAAATTTACGATACCAAATACACTTAATTTAAGGATAGATATGTTAAAATATTTTTATTAAAAAAATAAAATGTTTTTACTCAATTCATGATTTTATTCTTGATTTATGAAAAAAAAATGATGCTTTGAAAATAAAACTTCAAGATTATTGAATGTGTTAATCAATTTATACAATAATACCGTACCGTACCGATGTTTCGAGGTTGGCTTAATACGATACGGTACCGTGTACCGAACGGTACACTAGAGCATACCAAGTGTACGTCTATTTTTAAATATTTCTTTCTCTTTTACTGTAGCACTGTAGCACTGCTATAGGGCTAACACTATAGCACAGTAACACGTTAGCGATCCGCATACCAGTATATCGTCGGACCGGTACATACCACCCGTACCGGGCGATATCATTTAAAATTACATACCATAGTGTCAACTAATTTAATTGATAAAGATCTTGATAGTTTATCACAGTCTTTAATCCGTCTTAAGCACTTATCTTTAAAAAAAAAATTTAATGATCATTCAAAATAAAATATATTTTTAAAGTGAGAACTCCTTTTAATAAGATTAATTATAGATTAATTATCACTCTAGTCCATGAATTTTTGATCCATGGCAAAGCTTCATCCATCAGCAGTATAATCAAAGAAGTAGACAGGTTTCTTCCACTGTTTTTTGTTTTTGTTTTTGAAGGAAACAACTGCATTACTTCAAGAAATAGTAGCAAATTTCTGAGCTCGCTGCTGATCATCGGCAGCATAAAAAAAAATTAGGAATTATGGGATCTACCATTCAATGTTAGAAGATCTAAGGATGTGACTAACTATGACGATCTGAATTCTATCAACTAGAAATAATATATCATAATAAAGACATCAGAAAAATCAGGGAATGATTGTTGAAGACAGTGAACAAAATTAATAACTTGAATTGAATTAGAGTTAACCCACACAGCTGATAGTTGAAGAGAGAGTCTGCAGCAGCTCGTAAGGCCTCCAATAAGGCTATCGACTCAACAATAAGGGTTGATCAGAAGAGTTTCTGATGAGAAAACCTATATATATGTTTGATGGTAGATTAATAGTCACTGAGCCAGTCTACATAGAAGCCAAAACTTACCTCTTGTTCCTCCAGGCTAACATTAGAGATGTCAACGTTGCTCTTAGGATTCCTGGGTGACCGAGTAAGAGTCACTGACAGCCAACATGACCTTAAGAGAGAGGAAGGGCTGGTTGTGATACTTTGCCTCGTTTTGATTGTTCCATAAGAAAGAAGCTTGTCATCATGGGATGGTTTATCTATTGATGCACCTTCTTCGATCTATTCCCCTTGAAGCCAACTTAGGAAGGATTAGAATTAAAAGTTGATGAGATGTTCAAAGAGAATATGAGTGGAAGAATTTAGATGCAAATAACAAATAAAATAATAATCTTATTGATAGTGTAGTATGCTGAAAATGTAATTTATGGTAGGAAATCGATTCCTACCATAAATTTGGACCATTATTTATAGGGGCCATTTTGTGGGAACTTCCTAACTCTTAGTGGATTGATCATTACTAATGAGTTTCCTAAAACCATCGTTAATGTTAATAATCAGATTAAAGATAAATTTAAACACAGGAGAGATATTTTTTATCATTATAAAATTTCTAATTCTCAAATCCTGAGTCGTTTGAAAGAGTAATGTTTTCCCAACTAATCAAGTATATATTGTTACGTCTGTGTCTATCATTCTAAAAAAAATCTCAAGAAAATTTTAAAAATTTAGTGTTCAAACTTGTTTGAAATCCAAGAACTAAGTAGTATATGAGTTGAGAGAAAACTAATTATAGAGTTTATGAGGATAAGTTTTTCACCTTGAGAAAGAAGACTCTTGTGCTAGCTTGAATTTTTAACCTATAAGTTGGTGAAGATAACTATTAATACAAATTAAAAAGATTTTAGTAAGAATTTTATAAATAATATTATAAAGTATTATAACATAAAGTCTTTGATATAGGATGTATTTGGAGATTTATGAATGAAGACTATAAGAATATGACCTTAACTATCTGGAATAAGAAATGAGAGTGAAATTGGGTGAAGGATGACAGTAAATCCATCTTTAAGTCATCCTAGAAAGCTTTATAAAATTTTATATTCTGGCCATTGAGTCCTGAGCAAACCATTTACAAAAGAGTTAACCTAATTTTTGATAGGAAAAATGGTTGGGTAAGGGTGGAATGATCCATGTTGGAAAGAGTAGTGAGTGCTGGGCAATGATTTTAGTCAGCATTGGAAGTTAAATTAGGAATCTGCTAAAAGTTTGAATATTAGTTAGAGAATAAGGGGAAGTAGTGTCCTGGCTATTTAGGGAATTTGAATATTAGGATAGTGAGTTCATTTTTTTAGTTTTCTGATGGTGCATAGTCATTGAAATTATTTAGTATTTTTATCTCTCTCTAATATATTGGGCTTTGGATCTAGACTATCATTTTAGATAGAATTGTCTATTGAGGACAATCAACTTGTTAGAAAGATACTAGATATTGATCAAATCTAAGTTGGAGAGGATGCCAAAAGTGTCCTTTTCTAAAATAATAAGATGGTTTTAATTTGGTTCTCCAATCTTTGACCTTTAGATTTGATCCAAAGAGAGATTTGTTCTTATGAAGGAAGTTATTATTCACTCTCCCACACTAGATCTTAGCCTAAGCAGATTTGACAAAGAAGTTGAAATATTTATTAAAAAGCTAGTAAATTTTAAATTTAATATTATTAGAGTTCCTAGATGACTTAAAAATATAATACAACTGTGCTAATAAGGGGAAATGATTAAAGCCTACCCTAGAAAGGTGTAAAATCAAAATATCATCATAAGTCAAAACTTAATTAGAATTAAACAATACTCCATCAAGCCTAGCATAAACTCGGTAAGGGCCAAAATGATTATTTCATTAAGTAAACTTCGGATTAGTAAATCTAGCATCCAAAAGATTATAATTGAAAATAAAACATTGACACTATAAAATTGATTGAGAAAATATAAAAGGATGATATCTAAATTTTTCTTTAAGTAGATAAAATGAAATTTATATTACTATACAGAAGTCACATAATTGATAACGTATCTAAAGGTAAAGTAAATTTGAGAGAGATACGAACTGAAGACTTTATGCTTGCATAGATTGCTAAGAGAAGTCATATCTCTCTTTTATTGCTAAGTTAATTACTTACTTGTTTTTGTGAATAAGGATAGCTTAGAATGTTATATATCTTCCGTGCTACTAGGATGCCCCCTCTATCAGTTTTTATAAAAGTACTGGACCAAGCTCTCCCCTACCTATGCAAGCAAAAAGAGAAATGTTACTTATAAATATGAATTTTCAAAAGAATAAATAGATTTATATTACGGGTTTTAATGGGACTAAAAAATATTTCTTTCACTTCTCTAATTGCACCTCTATAGTTCTAGGATAGAATTTAAAAATATATCTTAACAATAGTTTAACGGTTATTATTACTTTCGAGTAAAGGGTTATCACATGTTTTGTTAGTATGTTTTTATTTTATTTTAATGTTTATGCTTTATAGTAAAGAGTTAAGATAAAGGATTCTCCAGAGAAGGTCATAGCAGAAGATTCCATTTACGATCAAAATTTTCATGAATTATTTCTCTCTCCTCTTTAGTGTTGTTTTCTACTATATGTTGGAAAGCCTCAAATATCTTCTCTACGAGGGCTTCAAAGGAAGGGGATACCTTACTCTAAGTGGGAGCTTTGAAGGAGGAGGCAGAACTCCTTATCGATTGGTTTGAGTGGAGACTTGATTTTGAACTTAAGGGCGTCTTGGACTACGGGATGGTTAGTCCAAGACGCTGAACAACAAAGTTTTATTTTGGATAAAACCATCATTATGGGAATGTACACGCGGTAGAAAAATTACGTCAATCCATTGAGATATGGTATGCTACAAGTGAATATTTGAGACAAGAAATGAATCCTAATTTTCGGATGACTGATCCTTCTAATCTAGTATATCTAATGTCTTTTTCGGGAGCTAGGGGAAATGCATCTCAGATACACCAATTAGTAGGTATGAGAGGATTAATGTCGGATCCCCAAGGACAAATGATTGATTTACCCATTCAAAGCAATTTACGTGAAGGACTTTCTTTCACAGAATATATAATTTCTTGTTATGGAGCCCGCAAGGGAGTTGTAGATACTGCTGTACGAACATCAGATGCTGGATACCTCACACGTAGACTTGTTGAAGTAATTCCACATATTATTGTACGTAGAACAGATTGTGGCACTAACCGAGGTATTTTCGTGAGTCCTCGAAATGGGATGACGGAAATTTTTTTTGTCCAAACACTAATTGATCGTGTATTAGCGGACGATATATATATCGGTCTACGATGCCTTGCCACTTGAAATTAAGATATTGGGATTGGACTTGTCAATCGATTCATAACCTTTCGAGCACAACCAATATATATTCGAACCCCCTTTACTTGCAGGAGTACATCTTGGATCTGCCAATTATGTTATGGTCGGAGTCCTACTCATGGCGACCTGGTCGAATTGGGAGAAGCTGTAGGTATTATTGCGGGTCAATCAATTGGGGAACCAGGAACTCAACTAACATTAAGAACTTTTCATACCAGTGGAGTATTCACAGGCGGTACTGCCAAGCGTGTACGAGCTCCTTCTAATGGAAAACTAAAATTCAATGAGGATTTGGTTCATCCCACACGTACCCGTCATGGGCATCCTACTTTTCTATGTTCTATAGACTTGTATGTAACTATTGAGAGTCGGGATATTCTACATAATGTAAATATTCCACCAAAAAGTTTTATTTTAGTTCAAAATAATCAATATGTAGAATCAGAACAAGTGATTGCTGAGATTCGTGCTGGAACGTCCACTTTTCATTTTAAAGAGAAGATACGAAAATATATTTATTCTGAATCAGAGGGAGAAATGCACTGGAGTACCGATGTCCACCATGCACCTGAATATACATATGGTAATGTTCACCTATTATCAAAAACGAGTCATTTATGGATATTAGCGGGAGGTCCGTGCAGATCCAGTATAGTGTCTTTTTCGCTCCACAAGGATCAAGATCAAATGAATATTTATTCTTTTTCTATCGAAGAAAGATATATCTCTGACTTATCAATGACTAATGGTCGAATAAGACATAAATTGTTGGATACTTCTGGTAAAAAGGATAAGAAAATTATTGACTATTCAATAAGACCTGATCAAACGATGTCTAATGGTCATTTGAATTTCATATATCCTTCTATTATCCAAAAGAATTCTTATTTCTTGGCGAAAAAGCGAAGAAATAGATTCATCATCCCATTACAATACAATCAAGAACAAGAGAAAGAACTAATACCCTGTTTTGATATTTCGATCGAAATACCAAAACAGGGTATTTTACGTAGAAATAGTATTCTTGTTTATTTTGATGATCCACGATACAGAAGAAGCAATTAAGGCATTACTAAATATGGAACCGTAGAGGTCAATTCAATCATAAAAAAAGAGGATTTGATTGAGTATCGAAGACCAAAAGAATTTAGTCCGAAATACCAAACGAAAGTAGATCGATTTTTTTTCATTCTCGAAGAAGTGCATATCTTACCCGGATCTTTGTTGATAATGGTCCGGAATAATAGTATCATTGGAGTAGATACACAACTCACTTTAAATACAAGAAGTCGAGTAGGCGGATTAGTCCGAGTGGAGAGAAAAAAAAAATACTGAACTAAAAATATTTTCCGGAGATATTTATTTTCCTGGAGAGGCAGATAAGATATCCAGGCACAGCGGCATTTTGATACCACCGGAAACAGAAAAAAAAATTTCTAAGGAATCAAAAAAATGGAAAAATTGGATCTATGTCCAACGGATCACACCTACCAAGAAAAAGTATTTTGTTTTGGTTCGACCCGTAGTCACATATGAAATAGCTGATGGCATAAATTTAACAACACTTTTTCCTCAAGATCTCCTGCGGGAAAAGGATAATGTCCAACTTAGAGTTGTTAATTATATCCTTCATGGAAATGGCAAGTCAATTCGAGGAATTTCTCACACAAGTATTCAATTAGTTCGGACTTGCTTAGTATTGAATTGGGATCAAGAGCAAAAAGGTTCTCCGGAAGAGGTTCACGCTTCCTTTGTTGAGGTAAGAACAAATGATCTGATTCGAGATTTCATAAGAGTTAGTCAAGTCCACTATTTCGTATACCGGAAAAAGATATGATAGGGCAAGTTCGGGATTGATTTCCGATAATAGATTAGATCGCACAAATATCAATCCTTTTTTTTACAAGGCCAGGATTCAATCACTTGCCCAACATCAAAGGTACTACACTTACCCAACATCAAGGTACTATTGGTACATTGTTAAATCGAAATAAGGAATGCCAATTTTTGATAATTTTGTCATCATCCAATTGTTTTCGAATTGGCCCATTCAATGGTTCAAAATATAACAATATGACAAAAGAATCGGATTCCATAATCCCAATTAAGGATTTGCTGGGTCCTTAGCCACTATTGTACCTAAAATAGCAAATTTCTATTCATCTTACCATTTAATAACTTATAATCAGGTCTTGTTAAAGAAATATTTGCTACTTGACAATTTTCAACCGACTTTCCAAGTACTTCAAGTACTTAAATACTGTTTAATAGATGAAAATAGGAGGATTTATAACCCCGATCCATCTAGTAACATCATTTTGAATCCATTCCATTTGAATCGGTACTTTCTCCATCACGATTATTGGGAAGAGACATCTACAAAAATTCATCTTGGACAATTTTTTTGTGAAAATGTATGTCTATTCAAATACGAACCACACGTAGAAAAATCTGGTCAGATCATAATTGTTCATGTTGACTCCTTAGTTATAAGATCGGCTAAGCCCTATTTGGCCACTCCATGGCCATTATGGAGAAATCTTTTATGAAGGAGATACATTAGTTACATTTATATATGAAAAATCGAGATATGGTGACATAACGCAAGGTCTTCCAAAAGCGGAACAAATCTTAGAAGTACGTTCTATTGATTCAATATCGATGAACCTCGAAAGGAGAGTTGAAGGTTGGAACGAAGGTATACCAAAAATTCTTGGAATCCCCTGGGGATTCTTGATTCTAGCGGAGCTAACCATAGTTCAAAGTCGTATCTCTTTGGTTAATAAAATCCAAAAGGTTTATCGATCCCAAGGGGTACAGATCCATAATAGACATATAGAGATTATTGTACGTCAAGTAATATCAAAAGTGTTGATTTCAAAAGATGGAATGTCTAATGTTTTTTTCACCTAGGGAATTAATCGGATTGTTGCAAGCGGAACGAGCGGGGCGCGCTTTGGACGAAGCGATCTCTTATCGGGCAATCCTATTGGGAATAACGAGGGCATCTTTGAATACTCAAAGTTTCATATCCGAACCTAAGTATGTTTATGCTTTATAGTAAAGAGTTGAGATAAAAGACTCTCCCGAGAAAGTCGCCTTCAGTATATCATCGCAGAGTAGGAGATTCCATTTACCATCAAAATTTTCATGAATTATTTCTCTCTCCTCTTTAGTGTTGTTTTCTACTACAACATGTTGGAAAGCCTCAAATATCTTCTCTACGAGGGTTTCAAAGGAAGGGGATACCTTACTCTAAGTGGGAGCTTTGGAGGAGGAGACATAACTCCTTATCCATCGATTTGAGTGGAGACTTGCCTGCCTCTAAGGATTTTGAACTTAAGGAAGATAATAGATTGGATCGAGAATACTTAGAAAAGAAGGGAAGGTTTCTCAAATTATACGAGAAAATACCTTTGCTTAGGCTTGAGTCCTCGTTGTAAAAAGTGAGTCCAATGGTAATAGGGATGGGTGGTGATAAACCATTGTCAACCAGACCCCCTTTTGCTACCAAGCCATTTTAAGGACAAGGGAGAGAATGATCGGAGTAAAGGTAAAAGGAATAGGCCAAGTAGAGACAATTCCTTTTCTCATTATCATGGAAACCTCTAAAGTCTTCAACCTATTGTCTTGAGAGGTGTTAGCAATAATAGAACTAGAGGATGACAGGTTACTGTTAGTCTTGTACTGTTCCACTTCCAAATTAGAACCTAAGACAAAGAGAGTGATAGATATGGGAGGGGATAGTGGATCCAGATATGAGTTTAATATCTAAACCCTCAATTGAGGTTTTCTTTAGACATATAATAGGGGGAGGTCAAGTAAGAGTAAGTTGAATCAAACTTACTTGCATTAAATGAGAATGATTAGGTTTTGAGTCAACGTCGAGTGCGATGGAACGACCTGCTTATGTCTACATCTATTGGATCATTTCTAAACCCGTATCCATGATCCATAATCAAGACGTTTATCTTTTACCTCAAACCTTAGGTTTTCGAATAGAATTTGATGATTTATAATAAAATTTCGAAAGCTATGTATTAATGTTATTTTCTCTTTAATTTAGATATCTTAAAAGTAAATGAAAATACTAAAGGAGATGCACATGAACAAATTTATCTCCCTTTTACGAGAGAGTAATATTGTCAATATTGAGAATCATCTAATTTATTTTTGAAGTCAATATTGAGAATCATCGATCGTCTCTGATACTGGGGATGAACAGTGTGGGAAATCATAAGGGTTTTGTCCTGTGAAAAGCTAGAATGATGATTCAGAGTGTAAGAAGGGATCGTGGATGCTTTTACAGCTCCATCCGAACGAGCAACTATACGCTGTGAGAAAGGTCACCACCTTGAAACAGACGAGAGGATTCAGAAGCATCGAGTAAACCAGGAGTCGGGAAAGAGAAAAGGAGTGGAAGGATCGGGAAGAAGTGATGGTGATGTAGGTGAGCAAGAACAATGGGGGACACTTGCACTACTAAGAAAAACTAAGGCAACATTTGATGAGAGATTACATTTAATATGCCAACAGGAAAATAAATCTAAGAAATCTTTGCACTCTTATAGTGATTTTTAGCAGCAAGTCTATAAATCTAAAAGAAGATTAAGGTAGAGTTATCAGTCGGATCCAAACATTGATTGCTTCTTCTGTCTGATTTAGCTCAAGAAACAATTAAAGCAGGAGACATTAAATGACACGATGGGTTGGTCTGTTCCGTCGCTCTCCTCGACAAAATAGAGAGACAGGGAAGAAGTGATGGTGATGATGCCATCTCTCACATCAGTAGCAGTTCCGTGGATTGTTGGAAACATACAAGACCCATCGCGTCAGTCTATCTCTCTCGAGTTCTTGAGAGAACACAGTCATGGTGCAGAGAATACATGACTGTGTACCTTCACCCTTCTAGACCGAAGATGCAGAGAATACATGCACGCAAACCCATACAAGCAACACCTAAAGGCCTGCAGCCTTAAACCTGTGGTGTTAGGGTGATGAGTGCACTGACCCGCTGAAGCTTAGAGGAATCAGTCGACGGAGAGGGTAGACTTATGCTGCACTTCTTTTCTCTTCAGGCGGATGTGATCAGTGACGGATGATCGTGGCAGTGTTGCTTTGACAGCAGCAGCTCCTTTTCTTGCCGAGGTGGTCAAGGGAGAATCTCCTGGTTTTTCTTCTAGTTGTGCAGTTGGAGCTTCGTCTTGGAAGGCTGAGCAGATGTTGACTTCTTCTTGCTACCCCATTTCTGGTGGTGGTGGTGGTGGAAGCAAGTCACTGGATCATGATTTTGACTCTTTTGAATGTGAGAGTGAGGTGGGTGCCTGATTCATGTTCTGAGCTGGTTTCACTTGATTCACTGGGCTGTGGGTCAATTGATGGCTTGTAGTGGTGGTTTGCAGGAGAGTGTGGAGGTGCCGGAGGAGCACACAAAGCCGGTTCCGGCACGGAGCTCCGGCTCCAAGAGGAGCAGGGCTGCAGAGGTTCATAACATGTCTGAAAAGGTCTTCTTTTTAACCTTTCCATCATCTTCTATGTGTTCGATTGGTTTTGTTGTACACTCACTGTCAGATTTATGGTTCTGTGGTGCGATCTTTTGGAAGCAGAGGAGGAGGAGCAGAATCAATGAGAAGATGAGGGCACTGCAAAATCTGATTCCCAACTCAAATAAGGTGCCACCGAACAAAAGTTTATTGGCTTTACTGAATTTTCTGGCTCATTGTGTTCTTTTCTTGTCTTCTTTACTTTGGACATGTTGTGCTTTTGAGCAGACAGATAAGGCTTCCATGCTTGATGAGGCTATTGAGTATCTCAAACAATTACAGCTCCAAGTGCAGGTCAGTAAATGCTGTCAGGTTCTTCTATCTGTAAATGTTAGATGATCTTTACCAATCTATGTGTAAGTTCTTTCCTCCTATATTGTGATATCTTGTCCAAGTGCATGTGAAATTTATTTGACATTAGCTTCTGCTCACAGTTTCTCTGTATCCTTAGAAAAATTTATCTGAAATTTAAGATAAGAATCAACAAACATAATAGTTCTGCAACTTACAACTAGCAAATCATGGATGCAGCATGGACACTGTTGTTGTTGTTCCCTTGATGCTCTGAGTGAAAACCTCTTACTCTTGTGAGTTTACAGTGAATGATTCGAATTAGGTTTTGAGAATTCTTACTCTTATCCAAGCACATGAAATGAGAAATTTAACTTGCGGATAGATGAGCATTTATAAGACAGTTTTGAAGTAAGGGAAAAAAAATTGAGGTTGCATGCAGTGAGTCTTGTTGTTCTGTGGTTTGGTTAGTGCACACAAATAATCTTGTCTTTGAGCTTCAAATATGCACTTTGGTATCGTGTTCACTGTTCTGCTTGGGACATATTTTGTCTTCGTTCATAGATTCTGATGACTCCGAGTCCTAAACAAACTTGCCCCTCCAACACCATAAAAAATTTTCAAGGATGGATTAGTCCCAAATCTTGTAGATCCTTTCCACATCTCGAGACATGTAGATTAATGAGAAATATGTGAAATTTACTTATAAATTATCAGGTATATTCCTTTGCTCTCCCACATAGTCATGCCTCCTTAAGATGATACTTACATAATCACTTGATGCCAAGCTAGTGTGCCTCCTTAAGATTTTAAGTTGTGTTGGGATCCAAGAATAACAGCTGTAAATTTAGGTTTGCCCTTAGTCAACATCGAATTCATGAAGTTATTATCATAAAACCAAGTTTCCTCGGAGAGCCAAAGTTCTAGGAGTAAGGAATCAACAGAAACAAAGAACATATGGAATTTAAGAGCTCCATTCAATTTCAAATCCAGAAGATAAGTTATTTCAGAATCTAAAGATTTGGACTCTGGTTTTGAGTGGCCCCTCTGATCATCCAATTTCTTATTTGTTCCATTATTTGATCTTCCTTGCCTCTGAAGGGAGTTTATCTGCAGACCACGTGAAAAAGCTTCAGAATGAACCTTAAGCTTCTTTTTGGTTATCAAATAACTCAAAAGGCTGACCACATTATGGGAATCATTATTTGTAAATTGTGGTATACAATGACAAATTTCAAACTCACTCCTTACCATAATAAAAGACACCTTTTTTTTCTACTAACTTAAAATCAGGTTAGCTTGAACGAGTTCCTTCTTTCTGTATTTTATGCTTATGATAAATTGTCTTTTGTTTCTGTTGTCGTTGCAGATTCTTTCAATGAAGAATGGTCTTAATCTCCACTCCATGTATTTGTCTGGAGGACTTCAGCCTTTCCGAACTTCACAGACATGTATAGGTTTCGGTCTGAATGGCAACATAGCAATGAACAACCGAACAGGAATGCTTCCCCTGAACCAAGATTCACCTGTTCGGAGCTCATTTGATCTGTCAAATCAGTTCACAACAATCGAGCCCAGTCTCATCAATGTGACTAATCTTGAGACTCCATTAGTGAATCCATTAGAATCTCAACGTGGATCAGTCCAAGTTCCTGTATCCTGTGAGGTAATCTTTTTCTTTACCTACATACCATTACTCCTGCAGCATGGTATTATAGAAGAATCAATTCTGAATACAGACATCATAGAAGAATTATGCATGCAGATAGATCAACTTGTGAAATCCTGGGTGCGGAGTTTTAATGTAAACCATTTTTCTTCTATTCTCATAGGAAATGTTAACAAGTGACTTGTCGACGCAGTTATATGCAGTGGATTACACAAGGGACCTCACAGGTAAACTATCATAGTTCCTCCAAGCACCACATTTGGTGACTGCTGCATGTTTGTGACGAATTCTCATCTCATTGCATTTCTCGAAAGAAACTATGAGAATTTTCATAGCTGTTGATGATTCTAAACGATCAGGTGGGCAAACATCATCTGCAATTGGTATCGACTACTTGGAAGAATGCATATTGGGAATAGAAGGAAGGTCACAACAATTGCTATCCGATGAGGAAAATTTCATTCAGCACTTGCATGGGTAATTTCTTTGTCTGTTTTGCATTACTGATGTTGATCTCATGACTGTTCTTTGATTTGTATGATACTGGCCAGCTTGCAGACCGTAACTTTTCCAAGTTCTGATTTGAAGGAACCATTTCAAGATTCCTAAAGTGCACTGATTACGCCATGATGCCAAGGAAACAAGATACATTGGCACTGTGCCATCTTTTGATGAGATTTACGGGATGTATTTTTGACATTTCTTTGGCACTGAAATATCTTCTAACCTGTGGATTGTGAAATCAGCTGCTACTAATGTGAGAACAAAGAATCAATAGAAGAATAGATCTTTTTAGACTAAAAGTTCTTTAGGAATCCTCCACTGCATGTTAGTAATGAGATGTTTGTCCAACTTGTTTAGCTACTTCTCGCATACTCTGTGAGAGCAGAATCATCTTGATTAGATATCGAATGCAACACTTTCTTAGACTTCCATTTCTTTAGTGTCATCATGTCCAAAAGCATTCATACTCCTTGGTGTAACTGTTTCTTAAGGAAAGACTAATTCTTCTCCTAGTAATGCTGCTGCCATCAATTCACACACTAAGAATCTTGTCCACCATTCTCCAGTACAGCTTGTATTTGACACACAATCTTCAGCTGCAGAAGGAATGTTTCTCTTTGAGACATACCTGTCACTCTTCTCTCCTTCACTTGCTTGTGTTTTGCTTTCAAGTCTTTAGTTTGTAGTCGGGGTGAACATGGAAGTGAATGACAATGCTGAAGGTGGATTGGACAAGCTGGTGTACATTGTACTCTGCACTACATCTCACTTCATAGCATTGATCCAAGCTCACAGTTTGGTTGCTTGATAGTTAGTATTCCACTTATCTCTTACAATAATCTCCTAAAACTTCCATACCTACAAATACTAGTGGATGGTGTTGGATCTGCGTGCAAATCTTGAATTGATCGAGTGATGAGAGAATGTTAGATCTGCTCAATTTATGGAAGAAGTAATGCAATATCATCTTTGTATATTTCTACTGCTGAATTAGCACATCTTATAACAATATCCATTTTCAGCACCACTTTTCCTGATCTTGCTTCAAATTTGCCATCTTTCTGAAACAGGTGATGATGCCATGATGAGTGAAAAAGGATTTGAAGTTGTGCTGAAAAAGTTGCAAGAACTGAAAAAGGATGACCACTCGAGTTTGTCTTTTATCAATGTTCTGGAAGTCATTGTTGTTACCAGAATAAGGATTGCACTTCTACATGTTGTTGGTAGGATTTGTTCTTGTGACATGCTCTGGACTCCTGAAGTAAACCACTGAAAGGCATTGGGGAAATAGCTGCTTGGAGTGCTTTGCACATTAAGAAAGAACAAATTCCAAGAAATTTTTGGCTACAGTTAAAAGTATATAACTTGTTTTTGGTAAATGTATGTGTGTGTATATATACATATATATATATATATACATATGTATATATATGTATATGTATAAAAGATGTATATTAAAGCTAGAGAATTTAACATGTGCAGATAACAACATGCAACTGCATAAGTTCTACAAGCTGGATAGCATTATTGTGAAACAGTAAGAGTAGAAGCTAGAAAGGTACCACCAGAGTTGGGTGGGAGCCAATGTTTCCCTGGAATCCAATGTTTCTGTTCCATTATCTGTCAGGAAGTTTTCATGGGTTCTTCACACTTTACTGTGAGAGCCAGAGTTAACAATGGTCAACACATACTGACAGCTAAGTGCTCTCTCTCTTCCAATGATTTACAACTTAGGACAATGCTTCTATCCTAAAATTCTTGGTCCCCAAAGTTACTCTGTCATCCTAAAATATGATAGCTTAGTTTTCCTTTTCATTGGATAAGAACAATGGTAACCTGATAAGTGGTAGCTGCTTGCTACAACCGTTCAGAAGAAGATGCATGAAGCTCTGGGAGGTTTATTTGAGCCTCCCTGAGACTGACTGAAGTGTTAGTTTGAGTGGAGATCAAGTGAACCCTTATTGTCCTTGCTTCTGTGAAGAAGGAGCTTGAGATATGTCATAAAGGTTGCAACAGAGATGTTAAACAGACACATCCCTTGTTGATAATAACTATATAAGCCTCTAATGTAAAGCTTTAGTGACCCTACTTGTTTCTATTGTGACTCCTCTTACTCCCTACCTTTGTCCTACCAACCTATTCATGTCTACTCCTTGATGAGACAAAAACACAAGGAAAAAGGCACACTCTGGGAGATAAAAAAAAGTAGCTTTGGTTCTCTCTCTCTCTCTCTCTCTCCCCTCCCCCCCCACTGTGCATGTTGTTGTTGCCCTTGCTTCTATGCTCTGATGCTGAGAATGGAGCTCCTGGGTTGAAGTGAGGTCAGTCCAACTTAACTACTCCACATCTTCCTCTACCTCTAGCCTCATTAGAGTTGCAGACACAGTTTTACCACATGCATGATGCATTCCCTAAGACTCCTTTTGATTTATTGTTTTCCTTTCGTCCTAATATGAGCATGACACTTGCTGAAATTTTGGATAGTTTTGCACATTAGCCACTTGGATTTTGACCTGTTTCTTTCTTCCTTTCTATCAACTTTCTTGTAAATTTGGTATTGACTAAGATCTTGCACTGGTGGGTTAAAACTTGAACATTAGCGAAACTCCAGAAGGGTTTGCATTGGAGTTTGAAGGGGATGACTGTCTTCTATATGAAAAATTAGCTGATTTTGTAACATCAAGAGTATAATGCACATATTTCTGTGAAGCATAGCTTTTCTGAGCTGGTCTTGTTGAAATCAGTTTGGAGCTTAGGTTGATTAATTGGTCATGGTACTCAGGAAATCAATTTCTAGTATGGGTTTTTATTCAAAAATTGATGGACATAAAGTTGGGGAATTTGGTTGAACAGGGGATGATGAGATTGTGTGTGGAAATTGTCTAACCCAACTCAAAAATGTGAATGCTTCTACTTCGAGAAACATGTAATAAATCCATATAAATATTCTTGTGTATCTATAGTTGCAAAAGATTATTTTCAACTGGTAATGAAATGCAATGAAAAGAAAGTACAACATTTACTTGCAACAAGATGAAGGCAAATTTCTTTTCCCTCAAAGAAAGTTGAACTTTATTTAGCTCTACAGGTTGTTATAATAGCTGAGATGGAATATGGAGATACTTTATTATGTAGCAGTTAAAATTTATCATAAAGGACCACATATAATGTGTATAAGTATATAAATATATGTATATATATGATACACAAGAACAGATATACAAAACTCCAAATGGGAAAACTAGAATGATCCAATATGAACATATTTTACACGATTAATGAATCCCAGATTGGACATGGAAATCAACAATTTTGTTCAACGGAATCCTTGTAACCAAAATTTTTAATTGAAGAATTTTTCCTACTTAATTTATTCAAGATTCATGGAGAACATTCAAAATGAGCTTCTGTATATCAGAAGCTCATGATGAGGGATACTTTTAAGTCATGCAATAAGGACCTTGATAAAGGATCACATTCCCAAGAATGTCGATTGACATACAAATTTCAAATATATGCAATCTTTACTGAAAATGTGCAAAATCTGTTCTTCTTTTTCAATTGCCACCTCTTTTTGCACTTGTTCCAGCACTGTTCTATTAATTATTTTCCACCCTACCATCATACTTGTCATGGTTTAAAGGATATTAGTGATGCATCTATTTGAGAAGTTCTGTGACTTATAAATTCTGAATAGCCGAATATGATTCCTTATTAGTAGCTGTGCACTTTGTAGAAATTTGTCAGGATCATGGAGAACAGAACAAGGCTTTGGAAGAGAAAGTGTTCAGAGAAGAACATGATCAAGGTAAGCAATAACAAGATCTTCAGCTTGATTGATCAATGCTTTTTTGTTCTTCTTTCCTCTTCTAATATAACAAATGTCTCATAACCAGCAACCTTTACAAATTGGATTTCTTAAAAATGAATTAGTTTCTGAGAACTGATCTCTAGATCGTTTTATACTTTTCCCTGCTTCATGAAACGAGGATTTTGCTATCGACATCTAATAAAAAATTGGTGGCAACCAATCTTCTATAAATCCTCTTTACCAGGCTTTCTTCTGCATTGTTAAATAATAGATCATTTGTTCTGATTGATTATAAAGAAGGATGAAATAAATAGTCAGATCAAGTGGGGGAAATGCTTCTATTCAAATGTTCTATGATTTGCGTCACTATTGGATGTTTAAGACTTAACATAGACTATCACTTCCTAAGGGATGTCAAACTATTTTCTGTGTCCTATGTCAAACTCTTTTCTGCTTCCTATGAAAAGAAATATACATTTCCTTCTTATGCTTAGCGTCATTCTTAAACTTTTCATGATTTTATTCAGAAAGAGAAGATCCTTGAGTTAGAGAGATCCTTAGAAGACTTGAACGAACAACTGTCATCTGTTCTTACTGAGTCCAGTGTTAAGGATGATCTTTTGACAAAGCAAGGAAAAGTGGCCAATGAAGCAATGTCAGGTTAATTTTTTTTTTTCTGAAGTTTTGTATCTTGCATTAGATTCACATAAACATGATGGCTCTCCTGAGAGTCTGTTTTATCTTAAAATTCAATCATGTTGAACTTGTTAGGATGGGAAAAAGCAGAAGCTGAAGCCCTTTCTTTAAAACAAAAACTAGACGATGCTTTACTTCAGAAAAGAACTGCTGAAGAAAGATTAGTTAACACAGATATTGCATTAAAAGAATGCATGCAACAGCTACGAGTTATTAAGAAAGACCAGCAGCTCATTATTAACAATGCTTCTTTGAAGATATCAAGAGAACAGGAGAACATGCGAACTTTGGAACAGGGGATGATTGAGACAAATAAGAGGCTCACTGAATTACTAATTCAAAATAGCAACCTGAATAGAGTTCTAGAGGCCAAAGAACAGTTGGTGAAGGAATTGAGTGTGTCCAAATCCAATTCAGAAGCAAAATTCATGGAAGCAATGGCCAGTCTTGATTCCGCAGAGAAACTCAATGCTTCTCTAAAGTATGAGGTGTGCATGCTTCAAAAGGAGCTTGAGATTCAAAATAAAGAGACTGAACTCAATCGCAGATCTGCTGATGCTGCTCATAGGCAACACCTGGAGAGCATTAATAAGATTGCTAAGCTAGAATCAGAGTGCCAAAAATTGCGTGTCATTGCCAGGAAGCGACTACCAGGGCCTGCTGCTTTAGCTAAAATAAGAAATGAGGTTGAAAGACTGAGTAGTTATTCTGTTGAAACGAGGAAGAAAAAGTCAAATTCCACAAGTGAAGCCTTCAATACAAAGGATATTAAGCTAGAAGAATGTTATGATGGATCAAGCAAGGGTGCTACTTCTCGTGTTGAGAGATTACATGCCATTGAAGATGAAAACCAGATTCTCAAAGAATCACTGACTAAGAAAAACAGTGAACTTCAGGCATTGAGTATCATGCTTGCACATACAGAGTCCAAACTGTCAAAGGTAGAGACACAACTTAAAGAATTACCAAAAGGACAAGCTTGCTTCGAGCCAGCAAGCAGCAGCCCAGTGTCATATGACCTGCCACTTTCATCAATATCAGAGAATGATAGCAATGAAGATAACATTAGCTGTGCTGAATCGTGGACTACTAGTTTAATCTCTGAACTGAAGCACTTCAAAAGTGGAAAACCAGCTGTGCAACCATGTAAAATTTATGGAATTTCAGGTTTTAGTTTAATGGATGATTTTGTTGAGATGGAGAAACTAGCAGTAGTTTCTGCAGATAAACATTTTGGAAGTTCACTCGGTATGTGTGGTGATAATAATGCATGTGTGACCAATAAAGAACCTTTGACAGGTCTTGGTCTATTAGAAGCAACAAATAAGGAGCTTGTTACAATCAAGGATTTCTCTGATTTCATTGAAGAAAATAATGAAGTTCAAGTCACGAACATATCATTTGAAAAATACCCTAGCTGGCTTCAGGATATTCTGACGATCATTGTACAAAAGCATCATATCTTAGAAAAAAGTTTAAATGCCATTCTTGAAGATGTTAGGGTAGCTCTGAGTGACTGGGATTATTCTATAAAGGCAAGATGTTCAGATAGCCTATATTGCAGCGACAAAGTACTTCAGCTACTGAAACACACTTCATCAGATTCAATTGATGGAGCAATCAATGCAGGCATACTGGACAGCGAACATAGTACCCGATCAAACTTTGAGAAGCCAGTTCGTAAGCTTGTCAAATTGGTTGAGGGAATCATTCAGAGAAATATAAGAAGTAAAAGTGGTCAACACATGTTATCTGGTGATGATGAAGGCACTTATTTACACCAGAAATCTGCATCAGCAAATGGGCATGCTGCTCATGCATTACTATGGGAAAGTTCTGAATTCACTGCTGTTCTACAGAAATTTGTTGCTGTATGTAATGATCTGTTGAATGGGAAGGTTGATCTTCAACAGTTTGCTGCTGAAGTAACTTCAATTGTGGACTGGATTGCAAACCACTCTTTCGCCCTTCAAGAAGTTTCAGACATGAAGGAGATGTTTAGGAAATACTTGGATGCAGATAAATCATACAGTGATAATGAACTTAAGGCTGTAATATACACAACTAAAGATAATGATAAGTTAGATGGACATGAAGAACCCAGTTTTGATAAAGAAAGAAAAATACCTTTAGTCTCTGCATCAAATGGTTTGTGTATCTTGTTTACCATGGAGGATATTGAATCCAATCTGAAATGTGAAAATGAGCATCTAAAATCGGAGATCATGTGTATGGAGTCCAGAAAGAAAGATTTGGAGGAAATGCTACATGCATCTAGTACTAAGAATAAGACATTGATAGCTCAACTCCATGAATCAGAAGAAGACATTTCCAATTTACAAATAGAGCTAGCAACACTTAAGGAGTCCAACGGGCAGATTGAAAACCAGGTTCTAAGCCAAAAGTTAATTAATGAAGATCTTGGAGTGCAGCTAACAGTTGCAAAGGCTGAACTGAATGAGGCTTATAAAAAACTCTCATCCCTTGAGGTTGAACTGGGGCACAAAAGCAATTGCTGTGAAGAACTAGAGGAAGCATGTCTAGAACTACAGCTTCAGTTAGAAATGTATGAATTATTTCTTTTGTGTGCTTTTCTTTTACCGAAAATCTTATAAATATCATCTGAAATCTTTAACTCTCTCTGGCACAGTGCTTCATCTAAGGAAACTCCAAAGTATATCATGACCCAAGACGAAAAGCAAATCCAGGCAGTAAGTCCTATTATCTTCAGTGATATAATTGTTAAATGTAAATTAAATTTTCTCTGGAGCTATTGGCACACTATATATGAGAAATATGAAGCTAACTACTTGTTCTGAGGTTATAGGCTAATCGATGATACATGCCTGGTAGATCTTGTTGGTTCTACTATTATTTCAGTAAATATGGGTTTATGAATGCTAAACACACCACAAGTATCAGGAGGAATTGTGAGCAGGTCTGACCAAATGCTTGTTCAAGACATCCACTGATTTCGGTATCCTTTAATTGAAGTTGCAACTTTAGTTGTGTACTTCTGATTCTCAAGCAGTTGTGTCTTTAATTCAAATTTCTTGTTTCAGATGGACGAATACGATATAATGACTATGAAATTACCTTAGTATTGAGACCTTAAACAAAATTAATTGTATGATCTTGCAGGATTGTGACATAGTTGCTGCTTCAGAGAAACCAAGTGATGCATCTCTATCAGAGAAGTTGATATCTAGTCCTGCTACTACAAAATCTAAATGTCAGCCCAGATTATTTGATCATATGAGAACAGACGATCATGCAACAACTGGAGAATTCAAACCTCCTAACACAAAGGAAATCATATGCACCGAAGTACGGAATCTGACAGCCGCAGCTTCTGAGAGTCCCAGGTCAGGTCTGCTATATGGACGGAACATCCACATGAACCACGGTTACGGAAACTTGGCAAACTCTATCACTCAGCTATCACCAAAGAAATTGGATGATTCTTACAAGCAGAAAGGAGGAGCTGATGCAGGAATGCTTACGGTTGCACCCAAGAGACAAAATGGGGTCAACTCTCTCAGAAACCTCTTGCTGCAAAGAAAACAGGAGAGCAGTAAGAAGCTTGCACTTCCTATGGGTTCCAGGTAGCAGACATGCATATGTTTACATGTTTCTTGGTGAGTTTTAGATTGTGAGCCCATCTAAAATAACGTAAGAAGATGTAAGCTTCCTGTATGTAATCTTAATGCGTCTTCCTGTGTGTGTATATTAGGTCCTTAAGGTGTCAGAGAATCTGAGATTAGAACATGACAGTGTTCACAAACTTGGTTATGGGTATATATGATCTTTAAGTTGTGTTGAAGGTAATAACCTACAGTTGTACCTATTGTCCTACTTGTGCTTTCAATATGCCAGTGGTGGGCCTATTCTCATCATATCCAATGTTAGATCTTCTTTGAAACCATTTGAGATAACAGATTTCTTAATCTAATAGGTCTGAACTTACCATACTCATTGTAGACATATGAAGTGTTGGATTAAACTAGATTTCATAGATTTAATTCTCTAGTGGAATTACTATCGAAATAAGGAAAAACAACTCTTATCCAAATGTATGTTTGGACACTCATACTATGCATTAATATTCTGTTTTGGGGTGTTTTGACTTGTAGTAGAAAGATTCAGCTTGTTTCCTTCTTTTCCTAAGAAAAAAGAAAGGAAATCCTACCTAATTTAGGTCAAACCCACTGAGATTTGTAATAACTATAACAAGAAGCTTTGATGGATTGGTAAAATGTTTCTAGGTTTTCATTCTGGTCATCCAACATTAACTTACATTTGTCTCCCAACATTGACTTCCATCATCAGCACCTCCACACACTAATACGTGTATCAGTTCTTCTTCCAACTCCAACTTCTTTTGACTTCTCTTTTACCCTTTTGTTCTCCATTCCGGGGATTGGAGGAATCTTGTTCATTGCATCTCCACCCAAAAGCATGGAGGCAACTCATCATTAAAGCAGGAAGAACCGACCGATTTGACTCCTGTCATTCTCCACTTCGAAGCCAACAACACCAGCCCATCCCACGCCACCTTTTCTTTCTTCCACTCCACCCCAAAGTCAAACTCTCCCCATCATTTGGTCTTCCCTTCTCTTGCATGCTTTCCGGTCCCAGCCATGTCCTCCACGCACTGTGACCCCATCTGCACAAAAAACCTCACCAAGTCTGCCTCGTGGCAGAACCTTTGATTCACTGTTCCTACTAAGCAGCATTACATTTTCATTAGATCCATCTGGTACTTGGACATTAGTGTGATGCAGTGAATCTCTCTGGTTGCAAAATATTTATGTATGTGATGGAGGTAAAGATAATTAAAGATATATTAAGTCTGACCTGCAATCTAAAAATTTCAATTGTTATTTATTCCTGGAGAGCAGAGATTACAAATAATCTGTGACAGACTATTTTTTCTCTTTAAAGAGCAGTTAACAGTGATTTTTTTTCTTACAAATAAAATAATCTCAACAGGCACAAAGTAGAAAAAAAGTGTTGTATGTACCCACCTGTAAAGCTCAATCATATGCTGATGCACTTAACCAAGATCTGTTGGTCTTTTCCCTGGACAAGAAGATAAATGTGTTAGCTAGCATAAATATGTAGCCATGAACTCAAATGATCATATATGGAACTGCTCCAAGACATAAATTGTCACTATAGTTCTAAACATCATTACTTCCACCATATATATATATACACACCCCCTTGTCATACTAACATCAGCAACTCACTATAAATTCCAAGCTCCATATCATGTCCATCTAAATTCTTGAAGGAAGCCATGAAGGTTCAGCAGCTGATGTCAGGCTTCTGGGAGCAACTCCCTTCTTCCTCTTCGTCTTCTTCTTCCTCCTCCATCTCCTCTTTGACGACCGATAAGTCTAAGCGCCTCCGTCCACTTGCACCGAAGCTCACCTCCACCGCTGCTGCTTCGACCGCCGACACCAGGAACTCTCCTCTCTTGAAAAGCTTCGATTGCCCGGTGACCTCCAAAAGCACCTCCGGAAACCTTAATGTCTCACTAGTAGGTCTTCATGCCTGCGGTTGTTGCCTTACCAGTTCTACTGGTGTCAATTACTACTTGTCGCCGAAACCTGATGAGGGACGTATTACTGGGTGCAGTTGCAGTTGCAGATGCAGTCAGGGGGTACGCGGTGGAACCCGACGCCGGAGCAGATAGAGGTACTGGAGGCGCTGTACCAGGGTGGCATGCGAACGCCGAACCCGCCCCAGATCGAGCGGATCGCTGCAGAGCTTGGCAAGTACGGTAGGATCGAGGGCAAGAACGTGTTCTACTGGTTTCAGAACCACAAGGCACGCGATCGGCAGAAGCTAAAGCGCAGCTCGCTCCTCGCCCTTGCCACCAACACTGCTTCTGATCTCTCCAGTCTCAAAGTACGAACCATTAAGTTCTCTCCTGATCACTTCGTGCGATCGTGTTACTTCGGTGATGGTCATGCATGGTGGTGAATTACAGGAAGAAGAAATGAGGGAGTGCCATGACGGCAGCTGCAAGCGCAAGTGCAGGAGCTGGGGCCGCCATGAGCTGGACGTGGAAGGGAGTGGGCCAGGTGATCAGACCTTGGAGCTCTTCCCACTGCGCCCAGAATGGAAGCATGCAGATCGAATAGCATCTACAGAGAATTAAGACCACCGTTCTTTCTTTCTTCTTTGATCGTTAGCTTGGCTGTCTCACTTTGCCCTCATGTTGAGCCATGTTTCTTGACTTCCTTTTTTCTCACAGCTTCTTTTGAAGCCCATAGGAAAGTGGAGCTTCTTTTGTTGCAGTGCATTCTTTTCCTTTGTCAACATGCAGTAGCAGGTGGAGGAGACTGCTCGTGCTGTGCTTTCCGTGCTGGTCTTTCTCTTCTTTTCTTCTTTTCTGCTTTCCCTTTTTCCTCTTGTCATGCTTTGTTTCTGAACGCAATGTTCTCATGATATACGACACCAGAAACTGCAATGCTGGTCACAGGCAACATCCAGAAAGATGATCTCCAATCTCCAACAAACTAATCTCTTGTTTCCCAAATCCTTGGTCTTCTTCTTCACCTTCCTCTGCATCTCTTAGCCTAACAATCCTCCACAAGACAACTTTTCCATGTGGAATGTGCGAACTATATCTCTATTCTTGGATAAGATGCATCAAGCATTTGCTGTACTATGATGTCTTTGAAGATGAGCATAGAATATAGCAGATGAAGTGCCATGATTAACTGATGCTCTTTTGGGTGGTCAGCTCTCTACTAGTGTCAGACAGTCGAGCCCAACCTTAGCATGAGCCTGCACAGACACACTCAATAGTTCATCATAGAACAAAGGTTTGACCTCCGAAGGTAATCGATGGAGGCCTTTTCTGTATCTTTGGGAAGTGTTTGTGTTCAATTTGCTGCATGAAGAACTGGGCTGTGATTACTTGTGGAATGATGTTAAACTAGCAAGTCCTGTGCCATATTGTTCTTGTATTTTTTATGATCATGTCTTAACATTATATGGTTACAGTTTTTGATTTAGATCTTAAGAAACACAAGCAGAATTCAAGTTGAAAGATTAGCTTGTTCTTGTCATTTTCATAAAATAATTGGCTAAAGCTGGTGTAATTTTCAAGACACATAAAAGACAGGGCATATGTTGATAATTGACAATACCTGCAAACACCTATATACCAATTTGATCAAATCCCTCAAGAATTGCATGTCCATCTGGTTGTTAGTTTCGTCACTTAACATTGATCTTTAAATGCTATAAAGCTCGTTATTTAATTGTTATGATGAGCAAAATAATAAAAGGTACTATACATATATTCTCAAAAAAATATCTAAATTTAGTAAATTCCTCAACGCATGAAAACTTTATTTTCTTATAGAACATTATGAAAATTCTTTTTTATCTTTATCTCTATCAGATCGGTTATCGTTTTTGCTCGTATAATCATCCTCACCTTCCTATATCGCTCTTGTCTCTTTTTCTATCGGACCCTTCTCTCGTAATGAGACGGGGCCAGCTTTCCTATATCGTCTGCCTTTTTCTTTTGTGGGATCCATCATCGTCTTTTTCTTCATCGATATATATATATATATATATATATATATATATATATATATATATATATATATATATATATATATATAAAAGAAACATTGTTATTTTGTGATCGATTTCTACTGACAGGAAACTTTTCACGGGTTTGGGTAAGATGTGCAAGTTGGTTATCGGATTTGGATGAGAATGAATCCGACCCGTTTAAACATTTGCTCATATTGAGCACGGTTGCTAATCGTCACCAGCGCAAACGTTTCGACGGGCGGTATCGATGGACGACATGGCCACCGGTTACTACCACTCACCCCCGGACGCCGCTCACAACCCCTACCACCCTCCGCCGCCGATCCACGCGGCGGGGCCTCCCGGAGCTCCTCCGCCGCCGCACAATCACCCGATGCTGCCGCACCAGCACCACCTTCACCCGCCGTACCCCGCCCACCAGCCGCCACTTTACGGCACCACCTACGACACGCCCACCGACCAGTACTCGCGCGACGAGGTCCGGACCTTATTCATCGCCGGGTTCCCCGACGACGTGAAGCCCCGCGAGATCTATAACCTCTTTCGCGAGTTTCCTGGGTACCAGTCCGCCCAGCTCAGGAGCTCCGGTCAGTCCTCTCAGGTGCGATTATTCTTATTCTTCCTCCTTTTTCCTTTAGATTGCTGTCCTACATCCTTCTTCGTGCTTAGTTTTCGTATGACCTGGTTAGGTTTTGGTAACTCCTAAAGTTAGGGTTTTGAAGTGGTATTAGGTCTTCTTTCTTGGAATTATTCAAAATATAAGAGAAATTTTGATTCTTTAGATTTTTTTGCTTTTGGTTTTGAGAATCTGGCAGTTGATCTTTTTGCTTGGAGACCGCCTGTAAGTGACAGTGTTCAATTCAGCTCAATGTATGTGAAAGCTATCTTATGGAACTTCCTTTGGAGTACTAATGTAAATCGATGAAGAATAATACGGACTATTTCCTTGATTCATAACAACGCAGTGAAAATGCGTCGTTCTTTGAGGGGAAACATACACATCATTTTTTAAATAAGAGTGATTATGATTGCAATAAGCTGTTATATTATAAGACGGGCAGCACAATTCACTAGTCTCACACCAATATGGAGTCTATAAGAAGATCTGTATAGGCAACCTAAAGAGACTATTTCATTGATAGTGCAGTAAAATTTTCATCATACTTTGAAGCATGGTTTGCAATACCAAACCATACTGCTCGGTATGGCGGTACGCACCAGTCCAATAGAGAACTGGTACAGGCAGTATATCGGGATATCTTAGTGTACCATGTTGTCACGAACGGTCGTCGCGCACCCGCAACAACTCCGTTCAACGAACCGTTCGTCGCTCACACCCGCATGTACAGCTGCTTGACAGCATGTTTTCTTATGGTTTTGGGTCATTTTGCTTGTAAATATGTAAGTTCGAACAAGCTGCAGCGTTGCAAAGCGACCGTTCACCGAACCGAGCAAAACAGCCCCAAAACAGCCCAAAACGGCTCCGTTTTCGCGTGCCGCGGGAGGTGAGCGGAGTGCTGCCTCCGCTCACCAAAATGTCAGCCAGCTCAGACCCCAGGAACCCCCCGGGTGGCACATGGCTGGATGGGGCTTCGGTTATATACCGGGCGTTGAACACTCTTTCGCAAGTTCGCACGTGACCTTTACGGGAACTTGGTGTTGCGTCCGGGACCAGGTGAGCGGCTGTTTGTGGGCTTGCAGCTGTTCGTTCATCCTTGAAAGCCTTGGTTTTCTCCCTCTCCCTCTTTTCTCTTGTGCACACAAGGTGTTCGACGAATTGCTTGTAAAGCTTTCCTTTTCGCGAGACTTCGGGACTTGTCCGTTGCTCGTTCTTTCGATCTAACTCTCTTTCTCTTTTACAGGTCCTTCGGGACCTGCGAGAGGTTACAAAGTGGGCTGATCCTTGCGGAGCAAGATCGCAAGGGCGAAGCGCGACTTAGGCAACGCAAGCTAAGTTCGCGTCTTTGCCGCAAGAGTGACTCGCGACTTAGGCAACGCAAGCTAAGTTCGCGTCTTTGGCCGCAAGGGTGCCGCACGCCTTAGGCAATTCCAGCTAAGGTCGTGACATTGTGGTATCAGAGCGGGCAAGCTCTTCGATCGAACAGCGAACGAACTTCGCAACTTCGCCATGGCAAAGCATCGTGGCGAATCAAGCAAGACGGGGCAAGCCGGACCCTTGCCCCAAGTAGCCGCAGGTGGGCTGCATGTGCACACTCGCTCTTATGCTGTTGGAGCCGCTCACGAGGATCGCGGCAGCGAACAGGATGAGCGAGAAGTTGGCAACTCTCCACGAGCGGAGGAAGCGCAATCTGGTGCGCTAACTGGGAAAAAGAGTCATAAGGAGAGACTCACGACGGCGGAAACCCGCCTGGATGTTCTGGAAGCGAGCATGGAGGAACTCTACCATGGCCAACAAAGACTTGTTGGGGTAGAGAGCTCGCAAGAGGAAGCGGAGTCCAGGATTGACAAGGTCGAGGCCCTAGTCGACCGACTGTCCGATGACACCAAGGACTCCGTGCAGCACCTACAGGATGTTGTGGCGGAACTCATGGCAAAGGTGGCTATGCTCACAAGAACGCTAAATGCGGGAGGAGGCAACACCCGCGTTGCACCGCCACAAAACTTGAGGGCACCTGAGCCCCATGGATACGGAGGGGCCAGAGATGCCAAGGAGCTCGAGAACTTTCTGTTCGACGTGGAGCAATACTTCCGAGCTACGAGGCCCGATTCTGAAGATACCAAAGTTTCCATAGCAACAATGTATCTGAATGGAGATGCGAAACTTTGGTGGCGAACTCGTTGGGAGGAGATCCAACAAGGTCGGTGTCGAGTCGACACATGGGAAGACTTGAAGCGGGAGTTGAGAACTCAGTTCCTACTGGAGAACACAGAGTTCGTCGCAAGAAGGAAGTTGAGACAACTCCGCCAAAGTACCACCATCCGAGACTATGTAAAGCAGTTTTCTGCACTGATGCTGGACATACAGGACATGTCCGAGAAGGACAAGTTGTTCAGCTTCCTGGATGGTTTGAAACCATGGGCTCAGCAGGAGCTGAATCGAAGGAATGTTACCGACGTGGTCGGGGCAATTGCAGCTGCAGAAAGGCTCACCGACTTTGTTTCCTCTGAAGACCCCGCGAGAAGGAAACAATCTTCAAGCAATCGCCCTCCAAAACATTCTCGAGGGAAGGAGCTCGGGGGCGAACAGAAGAAGAAGAGCTCCCACAAAGGGCCAAACCCAAAAGGCAAGGCCTCAAAACCTGGAGGATGCTTCTTGTGCGGAGGACCGCACATGGTAAGGGAGTGCCCACAGAAGCAGGTACTCAACGCTTTGACAGCTTCCATCCACCCTCCCCGATCGGACAAGGGCAAAGCTGTTGCTCTTAGTTCGAGCAGTTCAGAGTCCAGCAGCGACGATGAGGAGTCGCAAGGACCCCGAATGGGAGCAATGCGTCTGTTGAACGCTATGCGGGGTCAAGTGGGGGAGAACATGAAGACGAAGGCACAAAAAGCAGGAAGCAGCGAGCTAATGTATGTGGACATTAAGCTAAATGGCCAAACGACCTGTGCAATGGTGGATACGGGCGCTACCCACAACTTCATAGCCGATCGCGAAGCACAGCGACTTGGGTTGACATTGGAGAAGAGCCCAAGCCGAATGAAGGCGGTGAACTCGGAGGCCAGGCGAATCTCCGGGTTGGCGAAGGGTGTTCCTATCAGAATCGGGACTTGGAGCGGTAACACCAACATGATGGCCGTGCCACTGGACGACTTCCAAGTGATTCTTGGAATGGAGTTTATGCATGCGGCGAAGTTGGTGCCGATGCCGTTCTTAAACTCCCTATGTATGATGGGAGGAGATGACCCCTGCGTGGTTCCCGTCTCTCGGAGAGGAACCAAGGAGCCCCAACATATTTCGGCATTACAATTGAAGAAAGGGGTGCGAAAGGGCGAACTGACATTCGTGGCTGCTATGAAACTAGAGCCACTCAACGAAGAAGCCAGCCAAGAACCTGCTGTGGTGGCAAACGTCCTGAAGGAGTTCAAAGACGTTATGCCACCCGAGTTGCCGAAGACTCTTCCACCACGCAGAGGCGTGGATCACAGTATCGAGCTGGAGCCAGGAGTGAAGCCTCCAGCGAGACCACCCTACCGCATGCCCCCGCCAGAGTTGGCAGAACTCAGGAAGCAGTTAGGTGAACTGCTAAGCTGTGGTCTCATCCGCAGCTCAAAAGCACCTTTCGGAGCTCCAGTTCTCTTTCAGAAGAAACAAGATGGGAGCCTCCGATTATGCGTCGACTACCGAGCCCTCAACAAAGTAACAGTGAAGAACAAGTATCCCATCCCGCTCATTGCGGACTTGTTCGATCAATTGGGCAAGGCGAAGTATTTCTCAAAACTCGACCTCCGGTCGGGGTATTGGCAGGTGCGCATCGCTGAAGGCGACGAAGCAAAGACTACTTGTGTGACCAGATATGGAGCGTTTGAGTTCTTGGTGATGCCTTTCGGCTTAACCAACGCTCCGGCCACATTCTGTACTCTCATGAACCAGCTATTCAAGGAGTATTTGGATAAGTTCGTGGTCGTCTACTTGGACGATATCGTCGTCTACAGCCAAACGCTCGAGGAGCACGTCAAGCACCTTCGGACGATTTTCAAGGTTCTCAGGGAGAACACGTTGTTCGTAAAAAGGGAGAAATGCTACTTTGCTCAGACTGAGATCCTATTCTTGGGGCATCGAATCGGTGATGGCTCCATCCGGATGGATAAGTCGAAGGTGCAAGCAGTTGCGGAATGGCGAACTCCAAAGAAGGTGCCAGAGTTGAGATCCTTCCTTGGTTTCGTCAACTACTATCGACGCTTCATCGCGGGATATTCGAAGCGGGCAACCCCACTGACGGAGTTGCTGAAGAAGGAGCAGCCTTGGAAGTGGTCGGACAGATGCGAGATAGCATTCCAAGATCTGAAGGCTGCTGTTCTGGAAGAACCAGTGCTCAAATTGCCAAACTATGGAGAGCCCTTTGAAGTCCATACAGATGCTTCGGACTTTGCTATTGGTGGAGTGCTCATGCAAGAAGGTCATCCGGTGGCCTACGAGAGCCGCAAACTCAACGAGACCGAGAGGCGGTATCCAGTGCATGAGAAGGAGATGACAGCGGTGATCCACTGCCTACGAGTTTGGCGACACTACCTCCTCGGGTCGCGATTTGTGCTGAGGACAGACAACATCGCCCTGAGTTATTTCCAAACTCAGAAGAAGCTCTCCCCAAAGCAAGCACGGTGGCAGGACTTCCTGGCTGAATTTGATATGGCAATGGAATACAAGCCCGGGAAGGCGAATGTCGTGGCCGATGCGCTGAGTCGGAAGGTGGAGTGCGTGAATGCTGCACAACTGGAGGGCAGAGGCCAAACAAGTCAGTTACACTCCAACTTCCTTTCTCGAATCAGAGATGGACTGTATAGTGATCCCCAGGCAGTTATCCTGATGCAGCTCATCAAAGAAGGCAAGGCACGACGATTCTGGGTCCAGGAGGGACTTGTTTACACAAAAGGGAATAGAGTTTATGTTCCCCGAGTGGACAATTTAAGGCGTGAACTCTTAAAAGAGTGTCACGATTCCCTTTGGGCTGGACATCCCGGTATTCACAGAACATTGGCTCTCGTGGAGAGAGCCTTCTACTGGCCAAAGATGGGGATTGATGTGGAGGAGTATGTTCGAACATGCCTTACTTGCCAACAAGACAAGGTGGAGCAACGGAAGCCGGTGGGACTTTTGGAGCCGTTGCCTGTACCAGAAAGGCCATGGGAGAGCATTTCCTTAGACTTCATATCAAGCTTGCCGCCTGTAGGGGGACTTGGATCGATACTTGTGGTGGTCGATCGGTTTTCAAAGTATGCAACTTTCATTGCTGCTCCCCTACACTGTTCAGCTGAAGAGGCGGCCAGACTGATGATGAAGGGTGTAGTGAAGTATTGGGGAGTCCCACACAATATTGTTAGTGATCGAGACGCTCGGTTCCTGGGACGATTCTGGACCGAGCTATTCAAATTGTTGGGGTCAAAGTTATACTTCTCTACAAGCCTCCACCCCCAGACGGATGGTCAGACTGAAAGAATAAATTCGCTCTTAGAGCAGTACCTCCGGCACTACGTGAGTGCCAATCAACGAGATTGGGTGAAGCTGTTGGACATCGCCCAATTCTCCTACAACTTGCAGCGGAGCTCTGCATCCAACAAGAGCCCCTTCGAAATTATCACAGGACAGCAACCGTCGACTCCGCACACTATGGCAATTGGTTATACTGGGAGTAGTCCATCAGCCTACCATTTCGCAAAGGAGTGGCATCGAAATGCCGATATTGCGCGAGCTTACTTGGAGAAGGCGGCAAAACGGATGAAGAAGTGGGCAGACTTGGGAAGGCGACCACAAGAGTTCAAAGTTGGCGATTTGGTGTTGGTAAAGCTCCATCCAGCATCACTCCAATTCTTCAGGAAAAGAGTCCACAAAGGATTGGTGCGTAAGTATGAAGGGCCCTTCCCAATTATCAGCAGAGTAGGCAATGTTTCTTACAAGTTGCAGCTGCCGGCGTGGTCCAAAATTCATAACGTTCTTCACGCCAGCAACCTGAAGGCCTACCATTCGGATCCGCAAGATGCTTCTCGAAGTATTCCAACTCGGCTACCTCCCATCACAGCCTCCTACGAGAAGCGAGTGGAAACCATTCTAGCGGATCGCAAGATAAAGCTACCCAACGGAGCGGAGCAGACAGAGTACTTGGTGAAGTGGCGAAAGCTTCCCCGAACTGAAGCCAGTTGGGAGCCTGAAGACGCCCTGCGACATGAAGAAGAAGTCATCAACAACTACCAACAAGCGTCGACGAGGGCGTCGACAGTTTAAGTGGGGGAGAATGTCACGAACGGTCGTCGCGCACCCGCAACAACTCCGTTCAACGAACCGTTCGTCGCTCACACCCGCATGTACAGCTGCTTGACAGCATGTTTTCTTATGGTTTTGGGTCATTTTGCTTGTAAATATGTAAGTTCGAACAAGCTGCAGCGTTGCAAAGCGACCGTTCACCGAACCGAGCAAAACAGCCCCAAAACAGCCCAAAACGGCTCCGTTTTCGCGTGCCGCGGGAGGTGAGCGGAGTGCTGCCTCCGCTCACCAAAATGTCAGCCAGCTCAGACCCCAGGAACCCCCCGGGTGGCACATGGCTGGATGGGGCTTCGGTTATATACCGGGCGTTGAACACTCTTTCGCAAGTTCGCACGTGACCTTTACGGGAACTTGGTGTTGCGTCCGGGACCAGGTGAGCGGCTGTTTGTGGGCTTGCAGCTGTTCGTTCATCCTTGAAAGCCTTGGTTTTCTCCCTCTCCCTCTTTTCTCTTGTGCACACAAGGTGTTCGACGAATTGCTTGTAAAGCTTTCCTTTTCGCGAGACTTCGGGACTTGTCCGTTGCTCGTTCTTTCGATCTAACTCTCTTTCTCTTTTACAGGTCCTTCGGGACCTGCGAGAGGTTACAAAGTGGGCTGATCCTTGCGGAGCAAGATCGCAAGGGCGAAGCGCGACTTAGGCAACGCAAGCTAAGTTCGCGTCTTTGCCGCAAGAGTGACTCGCGACTTAGGCAACGCAAGCTAAGTTCGCGTCTTTGGCCGCAAGGGTGCCGCACGCCTTAGGCAATTCCAGCTAAGGTCGTGACAATGTGTCGGTATACTTGGTTCAGTTCGGTACAACTCGATACGTATCATACCGACGGTTGATCGATACATGAAGATGGTACGATATTCAGAACTTTGCTTTGAAGTGGAAATGTACTGATGATGAATGCATAATATTATGCTTGGTGATAATTTATGACAACAATATATATATATATATATATATATATATATATATATATATATATATATATATATATATATATATATATATATATATATACAGGATCGAATTAATTTTAAATGAGTGATTGTCATTGAAATAGGTTGTTATACTATCAACAGAGCGACGTAGTACACAAGAATCCGACCAATATGGAGTCCAGGAGGGTCAATATATATCCAGTCTTACCCTTTTAGGTAAAGAGACTATTTCTGCAATGAACCTTGGTAACCTAGTTTTTAGGAGCAACATTACCAATTCCCCAAAGGCTTGCTCTTTATGTGACTCAAACATTTATCGTAAGCACATTCTTCTATATGTGACATCAAATTTAAACAGGTATGTTCTATGCCATGGTCGGTTTATTAAGCTAAATGGTGTGCAGCCTACTTTAGTGTAGGCCAGTCCGTAGACAGGTGCTCAAACTGTTCTTTAAGAACAATAATGGAAGTTATGCATTACTATGCTAGGTGTTATTGTTTATCAATATTATTAGATATCCTATATAGAGTAGATCATTGCCAAATTCAGAATCTCAGAATCTTTAAGACAAATTTGGATCTTACATTTTTTATTATAAAAGCCATGCAGCTCATAGTAGACAGCCAAAACTCTCATATATGTTTGCTTTGAGTGGTATAAGAACATTAACAAGTGAAGCTAAATTTGGTGGTTGGTCATTCCATTTTTTCTCCATGATGCGAGTAAAATGACATTCCGTAATGGGTTCCTTTTCATGTTTTTATATTGCACTTAATATTATTGTATGTGATTGTTAATGGATACTAATTTGTGCTTTCTACACTGCAGGCATATGCATTTGCTGTCTTTACTGATCAACAATCAGCTCTTGCTGCAATGCATGCTCTAAATGTACGAAATTAAATTCTGATTTGCAGTTTTTATTTTTATCTGAGTTGCTTTTAATAGTCATCAATCCTAAATAAGGATTCTAAATTGGTGCTGAGAACTTATAAAAATTGTTGAATGATATGTAATAGATAATAATGTTGATTTTGATAATAACGTCAACTTTGAGAACTTATAACAAATTAGATATAATAGATTTTGTGGAGATAATAATATTGACTTTGCTGCACTTCTTACACATCAACTTAATATTTTGCAAGATTTTCTCCACTTTGATTCAGTTGATCTTTGGGTCTATTTATTACCATGTTTGAGTAACCTCTCTCACATATCATGAAATCAAATACTGCTGACAGGGACTGATGTTTGACCTTGAGAGGGAGTCAACTCTATACATTGACCTTGCAAAGTCTAACTCCAGGTCAAAACGTTCAAGAACAGGTGCACAATTTTGTTTTACCATTTGTTATCTTCCTTTTGTGTTACTTAGCATATCAATTAATAACTTTCATGATGACTTGAGTTCCTGACTTCCTATTACAGAACTTTCTTTCTTTTCAAACTTGGACTTATTATATTTTTGATAAACAGATGATGGTGTACCTTATTCTTCTGATAAACGAGTTAGAGGATCTGGTGCATATTTAAGAGGCTTTCCTGATTCTGGTAATACCACCCATTCCTTGCATGTTAAAGCACCTGGTACTGGTAACTAAAAGTAATTATTATGTTTACCATATCAATTTATCCATATTTTCTAGTAGGCATCATACTACCTGTATTTTGAAACAATACCTATTAAAGCAGCATTCACGACTGTTGAGATTGGCCTATGTCAATGGATTCTTTTTTAGGTCACTGACCTTTCTGATTTCTGTTTAGCTATTTTATCTTGATAGCTTGCAATAATTACTCACATGGAAGCACCTTCCTCCAAAGCTCACTTTGCACATGTTTGGCACATTCTTCACACTAGCAGGTTCTGGAAGCAACATTCACATGTCTGGAATGGTTAATTCTGCTTACAGCTTGAGTGGTTATCCCTCTACACAAAGGTTATGGCACATGACTTTAAGCACATATTTGCTACTTATATCTATGAACATGCTAGATACATTGTTAATACTATATATTCCTTCATCTAGTCTAGAGTATAAAAGATTGAAAAGAGTATCTAAATGTAACTTACAGTTTTATAGCTTTACTTGGGGTGTCTGATTAAGAAATTACTTGTTATGCCCACAATCGCAGCCAGACAAATTTTGGTTATGAAGCAGACCTTGATAAGTTGGTGAGTTTTACTTTTTCTAGTTGTGTTTCAATCATCAAATTATTGTACTCAAGTGTTCCTTTTTTATTCATTAATGATTTCTACTACTGACAGTCTACTATGTTTCTTTTGTTATGGACTCCACATATGGATCATAAAGAATCTAGAACAATTTTACTATTTCAGAATAAGACTGAATATCTTTTTATTTTAAAGTTTTTGTATAGCACATAAACATCTTCTGCATTTTTTTTCCAGATGTTCATTATAGAACCCTTATTGGAAATTTGCTTTCTTATTTTCTGTTGCAAATGTATTTCTTGTTTGTCTTCTTCATATTAGTGCTGAAATCTTCTATTTGACCTTTAACTCAATTTCTAGACCAAGTTATCATTATTAAAGTTCTAGGTCAGAAGTATAGAGGATGACTTTCTAGGAGCTTTTAAGACTATTAATTACCCTGCATCCAGTAATTTATTTTATACATTTTTTGGTTCTTTTCTATAAATCCTTTGATCAATAGTTACTGTTTTAATTTTTTCTATTGTATGAAGCTTGCGTCTAGGGTCCTTAGTAAAATAGCAGATCTACTAATTACCTATGTGGTTGTATGTAATTAGGTTTCCTGGTTTTCATAAATTACATAATTATAATTTGGCATAGTCTTGGTATTCTGGAGCATATAAGTTTTAGATCAAGTCCTAACCTTATCAGATTGATAATAAAGGATAAGCAACAATAGATTTGTTTTCACAGTAAGGTTAAGTAAAATTGTGGTGCCAAGAAAGAAATGAGGCAGATTAGAGGAAGTAGAGTAGCAGAGGACAGAGAGCGAAATGTCTGCATCTAGGAGGGAATCCTTTTTATATGTGCATAAGTACCATAAGGAACCAACTTCTATTGACTGAACCCCCACTGTTAAAATGTTTATTGCTGGCTTGACTTGTTTTCGCTTTTGAGAGTCTGAGACTTGCAGCTAGAAAAAGGAAAACAACATTTGGCTACACACATCATTTAAAAATAATTCAGCTGACAATTCTGTTCATGAACATGACTCTAGTTAAAGCTCTACTAATATATACTGACTAATAAAAGAATACATGTCACTTGACTGAAAGAAACCCAATTGTCCCGTAAAACATATTGAAAATTAACCTATCAAGTCAACCAATAGAACTCAACATGAACCAAAATCACTTTCGACAAGGATTATATCAAATAGACCTTAACCCAGTTGTTAAATGTAATCTGAACTGGGTTGCATCAGTATGCTTCTGTTTCTGCTGATTAAACTTGAAATCAATTACATCTAACCACCAAAAGCTTCCTCCTGACCAAAGGTTTGGATAGATGCTTCGACTTTATGAGGCTTTAATGGCTGTCAGGAGTTTGATCTCCCTTGTTCCCATGTTTCCTTGATAAACCACATTTTGCATTACAATCTCCACAGTCAACAGATATATTGAATAAGAAATAGTAGGGGCTTCTTTTCTTCTGGAAATTCAAACCTACTGTTGGCAGCTCTCTGAAACTGTTGAACCATATAATGGTTGAGCTTTCATTCCTCTTTGTAGTTTTCTGAAGTGGGTGTATGTGCCTAAATAGTAATCTGACATGGTAGCATAGTTATGAGGATGCAGCATGATATGTTATCTGGTTTGAAATACGTAAGGAGGAAGTCTTAGCTGGTCATTGCTTCAGGTGAGGTTCGGCCAAGTCACACACACACACACACACACACACACACACACATATATTATATGTATGCATGAATGTATGTATGTATGTATGACACTTAAAAAACTGTTGAACATAATTTGCGTCTTCTTCTTCTTTTGTCTCTATCTCTTTTTTTTTCTTCTCTTCTAATTTTATTTATAGGATCGAAAAAGTAAAAACTCAAGTCACAGAACTCAAATCTCTCTCTCTCTCTCTCTCTCTCTCTCTCTCTCTCATACACACACTCATGTTGAACTTCTCAAGGAAAAAAACAGGGCAAAACTGTTTGAAAGGTACCTTCTTTTACGAACAATGACAGCATATTGCTCACCACCATAGACTGCACATGACAAAATGAATAGTTCACATAGAACAGCTGATGGTGGATGCATCAGCGTGGTTTTCTTGTCTTCCCTTTTTTGTCTGTTTTCCCCTCTCCTCCTCCTCGACGTCCCTCCCCTCTCCTCCTCCTCGACCTCCCTCTCTAGCTGCCAAGTGGAATCAACCGCCTGCCTCTTCCTTTTCTTCTTCTTCAAGGTAGACATGGATCAACCACATTAGCAATCTGTGCGTATCACATACTGCTATCCAGGAGGAAAGAATTCTACAAATCAGGGTGCACAACTTGAATGTGGTTGGTGGTGGTCTGAGATAAACTCATGGTATGCTTGTTTTACTGGATTTCTTTTCAAGCAGCAAGCTATAGCAATTAAGTATATCTGGTTTGCTTAGTCATTGTCATCTTTCTGAAATGCCTTGCATATGGTATCATATTGGTAGGTTGTGTTGGCGTTGATGTGAACCCAGGATTACTACCTGGTATACTGAATCTGAAAGATATGTACTTTAGTATGAAATAGAACCTCAATAAATGGCCTCTCAGTGATTTAAAAAGCGCTAGGCGCTAAGGTCCAAAAACGCCCGAGGCGCTAGGCGCTCGCCCGAGCGAAGCGATGCGCTAAAATATAAAAATATATAATATAATTATTTAAAATTTTAAATTAAAATATGCTATTAAATTAAGAAAATCTATTAACAGTATTGAAAATTAATAATTTCAAATAAACCTAACAATATTAACAATATATAGTATATTGTTAACAGTATACTGTATACTGTTAACAGAAGGAGAAGAAGGAAGTGTAAGGGGGTGCCGAGCCTGCTGACTGAGAAAAGAGGAAGCGGCAGCATAGTGTAAGGAGGCAGCGGCGAGCAACGATAGTGGCGAGCAGCGGGAGTGGGAGTAGGAGCGGCGAACAGCGGGAGGCGCGAGCGACGACAGCGGCAGCAGGAGCGGCAACTGCGGGCGGGCGAGCAGCGACAACGGCGAGCGGCGAGTGGCGACAGCGGGAGCAGGAGCGGCGGGAGGCGCGAGCGGCAGTGTTTGTGAGCAGCGACAGCGGCGAGCGGCGACAGCGGCAGCATTTGCGAGCAGCGACAGCGGGGAGCAACGGGATCGGGAGCGGCGAGGGTTAGGGTTTGGTTGTCACTTATAGCAGTTTTAGTTGGTTCGATTGAACCAACTAACCATCGGAGACCGAACCAGGATTGAACCAGACCTAAAATCCTGGTTCGATCGCCTTGGTTAACCCAGGCGCTCGCCCGAAGCGCTCAGCGCCTGGGCTCGGGCGAGCGCCCAGGTGGCGCCTGTTTGAAGCGCGCCGCCTGGGAGATTAGCGAGGCGCTCGGGCCTCGCCTCGCCTCGTCCGAGCGCCTAGGCGAGCGCCCGAGCGCCTTTTTAAATTGCTGTGGCCTCCATGATGGAAACTATTTATTAGTTGCTATTGTTTGCTTATCTTATGATTCCCTTGTTTTGATGCTTTGCTCCTGTGGATTTGACTATATGAAAGATTCCTTCATCTTTCTTTTGGGTCTCTTGGACAATTTCATTAGTTGCACTTATGAAGTGCAAATTCATTGAGAAGTTGTTATTTGATTTCTTGCGTCTAACAAAACACTTTCATGATTGCACAGAATAATTCATCAACTTACGCTCCTCAAAGTAACCCCCCATGTCCAACGCTTTTTGTGGCAAATCTGGGTCCCAACTGTTCTGAGCAAGAGTTGGCTCAAGTTTTTTCAAGGTTATAAGCTATCAATGTTAGTCATGTTTACTTTTCAGTTGCTTCTTTTTTTTGGCTATTGTTTATAACTACTCTGGTGTAATGTTCAGATGTCCTGGGTTTATAAAACTGAAAATGCAAAACAAGAACGGACTTCCTGTTGCATTTGTTGATTTCCAGGTACATGTGATATTACTTAAATTTGTATTCTTACAATATGGAGGTATCTGATGTACAAGTGTTTGGATCATTTTCTAATTTGTGTTTTTTTAATTTTTATTCTTACACTATTGTTGATAAACATAACTGTGCTTTGTGAGCAGACTTAGCTTTAAATTATTATACTATTGTGCCTTTTTTTTTTTTTGTTATGAGCACGAACTTGCTTTGTTCCATTAAATTTGAATTAGAATATGCTTTTTACAGGATGTCAATAGTTCCGCTGGAGCCCTAAATCATTTGCAGGGAACCATCTTGTATTCATCAGTTGGGGAGGGCATGCGCTTGGAGTATCCTTCATATAAGTTCTGCTTAAATTCTTGTTGTTATATATTTGACACGAGCAGGACATTCTTTTTCTTAACAGAAAAAACCTAGGTATGCAAAATCACGAATGGGTCTCCGAAAACGTGAAAAGAGGACATAGTTTCCATTTAAATTTGGAAAAGCATTTGAAGATTCTGCGTCCCTTTTTATTCATGTAAGTTTATGCTTCATCTAGATTCAAGTTTTGCACTCGGAAGATCTGATTGCATTGTTGATGAATTTGTGACTTTCTAGCACAAATTAGCTGTTGAATCTACTATTATCAGCAACATCAACTTACAGGCACTGCTCAAGCATAACTAGAGCGAATCAATGTGGTTAGAACTATCTAGCTCTTGTTCTTCCGGGGGATTGTCTATAGTGTCCTGGTGTTTGTTGTCATACTGTTTTCACCAAAGATGAACATATGGATCATTTTTGACTTGTTTTGTGATTTGCAAATGTTTTTCATCTAGGTCAAGCTGGATCTACATGAATACAAACAAATGTGGTTTGTAGGCACATGGTAAGACAGTCAAAAGGGACAGATACAATCAATGTACCCATCCATATGCACTTCACATGGTTTTGGATGAGACAACTATATTGCAAGCATTAGGTTCGATCCAAGCAATCATGTCAAGTGCCCATCCCATTCTTTGTCTCTGCAGCCAGGCATCATGTGTTTGTGTTCTACCCATTACCTTCCCCAAAGGCAACAATCTGTCTGATGCTTCATCATACTCTTTTTCTATCTCAGTAAACTATTTACTTTGTTATTGTATCCATCGGGGAAGCTATCAATATCAAAACAAAATTTATCTGTCATAGTTTAGGATATTATTATTAATATATATATATATATATATATATATATATATATATATATATATATATATAAAATTCATTTTTATTGTTTATAAATTAAAAATGTGATTAAACTAGTTGATTTATCGGTTTAATTAATAAACTGATGACTAGAGATTTGATTGGACCGATGCTCGGTTTAATTATGATACTAACGATGTTTGACATGATTTGAGTATGCATTTTAAGACCAATTAGTGAGTACTTTGAAGTATCGATCGTCCTAAACTTTCGTTAGTCCCATTCACATGGGTTGGAGTGAGCTTCCAAGTTGATGCTACTATCATTATGGATCACATGTCGAGCAGGTCCACGCTTCAGCATCGTTCTCATGGCATGAACCGATTCCAATTCCGGGCCCACTGTGAACCGACACCAAACTTCTCCTACCGACAAGCAATCCACCTGTGCCTATGTCATAGGGAAGCCAGGAATCTCCTGCTTCTCCCGCCACATCCGATCCCCATTCCTCCTTGGCAGGGCACCTGCACTGTCACCACCGCAGCTTTTGCTCTCCCTTTGGTCCCTCGACCTACGGACTACCTTCCACCGAGTGCCAGCTCTTCCATTCTCTCTCTTTCTCTGGACCGTAGAGAGGATGAGATACACTGGTACCCGTGCATAGATTTGCTGCTCCACCGTAGGAGAGAGAGAGAGAGAGAGCATAGGATCTATGACTCCTACGTGAAGTCTGTTCGTAGTAATTGTTGGATTCGCTGTCGTGCTACACGACGTTTATCTTTTCACTGCGCTCCTCTCATTGCCCGATTCATCTCTTTCTATGTCTCTCACTACGTTCCTTTCTCCCTTTGCTTTATATTTCTTACGTTCACGTGACAACATGTCCCCTCTTCGCATCCTACCCACTCTCTCCTCTTTGTTTTGTCCCCTTCTGCTCTCTCTCTCTCTCCCGCAGAAACATGTCGCCTCCTCTCTCTCCATCCAACAAAAAGAAGGGAAGAAAGAGGAAGGGAGAAAGGAGGAAGAAAGAAAGCGATCCGTTCTAGTCCTCCTAACGCATGGCAATGCAGCAGCGGCGCGTGCATTGCATTCTCGGATTCCCTCAACAACTACTGTCGTTATTACTATTATTACACTCTTTGTTCGTTTCCCATTGTGTTGCTGATGGGTTGACGTCCGAGAGGGCCTCGCCGGAGGCCGACGCGCAGGCGCTTCTTGCGTTCAAGGCTGCTGCCGACCCGCTCGACCGCCTGACGTTCTCCCCCACGTCCGACCACTGTCGTTGGCCCGGCGTCTCCTGCTCCGCCGACGGCAAGGTGTACCGCCTCCTCCTCGAGTCCGCCGGCCTCACCGGTACGTTCCCCAACGGCACCCTCGGCCGCCTCGACCAACTCCACTTCCTCAGCCTCCAGGACAATGCCCTCGTTGGTCCTCTGCCGGGTGACCTTTCCGGCCTCCGCAGCCTCAAGGCACTCTTCTTGGACCGCAACCTCTTCGCCGGCCCCTTCCCGGCCTCCCTCCTCTCTCTCCGCGGCATCCGGGCTCTCGACCTCTCCCACAACCGGCTCTCCGGCCCCATCCCCGCGGCGCTCGCCACCCTGGACGGCCTCATCGCCCTCCGCCTCGAAGGGAACCGATTCGTCGGCTCCCTCCCCGCCTTCAACCAGTCCTCCCTCAAGAGTTTCAATGTCTCCGGCAACTTCCTCTCCGGCGCGGTGCCCATCACCGCCGTGCTCGCCTCGTTCGACCCCTCAGCCTTTGCCGACAATCCCGGGCTCTGCGGCGCGCTTGCCCGAAAGGAATGCGCCTCGTCCGCCTCCTTCTTCCCCGGAGGAGGCCGCTCGCCAGCCGCATCCGCCGCCGCCCCCTCGCCCATCGCCACGGCAGCGCCTCGCGGGGCGACGCTTCTTTCCAGCTCGGCTTCGCGGTCGCGGGTCTCTCACAAAAGTGCTGTGACGGCGATTGGGTTCTTGATAGGTGCAATTGCACTGGTAGGGATCTTCACCGCTTCATTTGTCATCAGAAAGAAGAGGACGAAGCAGCAGGGGGAGATACTCGCGCTGGAGAAGAACACTATGGATAGCGCCACCAGTGTCTCAGAGATAAATGTGGAGAGCTACAACGAGGAGATCGAGAGCATGAGCAACGAGCTGGAGGCGGCGGCCGCATTAGCAATGGCGATCTCAGAGGAAAGAGTGAAGAGGCTGAGCATGAATGGCTGCTTAGTGTTCTGCGCCGGAGAGGCTCCAATCTATAATTTGGAGCATCTGATGAGGGCCTCTGCCGAAATGTTGGGGAGAGGGAGCCTCGGATCAACGTACAAGGCCGTGCTAGATGCCAGAATGGCTGTCACTGTGAAAAGGCTGGATAAAAAGAAGCTGGGATCCATGGCAAAGGAGGGTTTCGAGCGGCAAATGGACATGGTCGGGCGGCTCCGGCATCCCAATTTGGTGCCTTTACGGGCCTATTTCCGATCGAATGATGAGAGGCTGCTTGTTTATGATTTCCAGCCTAATGGTAGTCTTTACTCCCTTATACATGGTATGATTCACAACATTTGTATTGTTTTCAGCCCTAATTTGCATTCTTTTTCTTGTTGTTGCATCTTTTACAAGTCATAGATGTGCTGCATACTAATTTAGAATCATTAAGAGAAATAAGGTTGGTGTTACTCTTTTCTTCATAATGTAGATTTATATATAGTCAATCCTTCTTTCATAGTCGATTAGTGAAGAGCGACATGTTGGATACAACACTGCCACGTGGTGACACGTGGCTAGTAGGCTGATGAGCCGACGGGTCGATCGCCAAAGAACACAGGGATCACACATGGCTGGTAGGTGGTGGCCGGATCGTGAGACACGTGCTCACCACAGGGTGATACATGGCTGAACGACCAATTGTCCGAACTCGTGATTGGTGTGGCCAGCCTATGTGGGCGCCAGGTTTGGCGAACATCTCGCCATGTCTTCGCCCAAAAACGTTGTAAGTTTCTCTCTTGTCGTCCGCGATTCCAAGCATAACCGTTCTCAGAGTCACCTATAAAAGGGACCCCAAGGTACGTTCTCATGACACTACTTCACTTCAGTATTGGTTGATCGGTTTGACCAGTCTGATTGGATCGAACCTCAGAACTGACTTGATCGTCGGAGAGGCATTTGTTAGGAACGCCCCTGATCTAGTTTTGTAGATTCAGCACTCTGCGAACAGTGACCTGGAGTGAGACTAACTTGGAACGAACATTGGTTGGATTTGAATCACCATCCTAGTATGCATAGTGAGACTAACTTCATTGGTTGGATTCGGCACTCTGCGGACAGCCACAATCTGCACTAGCAATAGTGAACCTGTAATGCTAGTATACAAAACAAATGAAGTTACCAGAGGTTTCTGCAAGGGAGTGGCTTATGTCATAAGCTATGTTTGTTAAACCATGGTCGGGGAAAGATTATAAACTGCTAACTTTGATTCTGTGATGAACTAGTGATGGATATCTTAAGTGTTCTTTGCCATTTGTTTATTGATAAGACATAATATGAGAAGATGTTGGTCATATTTGACAGCAAGAAAATTTTGGGACTAATTCGCATGGTAGAAATTTGCACAGGGTGAAGAAAGGATAATCTGGAGATTATTGTTAACAACAATCATCATAAAAAAGGCAAGCGATATTATTACAATATAATTAGGGATCTGCCAGCATATAGAAACTCTGTCGGTGAACTAATAAGAGTGAGCAGAGAAAAAGGATGTATTGAATTAAGAAATCATTGCAGGAAGTTGGGAAACTCTGTTGAGAGCTGTCGTGTACTGTAATTCCAAGGACTATAGGAAGTTAGGAAATGAACTCCAAGAATGAAGAATTTATCCCTCCAGAGAAAATGGAGGGGAATATCCCAATTCTCAGGAAAATGGTGTAGGTTGTTGAACCTCAGGTGATGTGCAGGTATGGAATATATCCAAACACGACACATTTGCGGTAGAAATTAGCTCGATAATCCTACTGTCTATTAGACCTAATCTGATTAAGGAACTAGTGTTGATGGTAGAGGTTTGCTTTATATACAAACTTGAGATCAAGAATTCGAAGCCAAATCCTTTAAGAGGATGATGCCAATCAAATACATTCTATCAATGGTAAGTTTCCATGGGAAACATCTTGCAGACTCCATCATTTAATGTTGAGGGCTTTACTGATGTCCAGATTCAAGATACTAGAACCTCCTCCTTTTCTAGACTTACAAACAAATACCAAGACCCCAGAAAACTGAAACCTGCACGTCAATAGAAATCTCTCATAGTCGCAAAAATTTAGGACCGATAATAATAGGATACAAGTAATAACTCTGTTGATGTAGTAAAAATCATGCCACTTATCTTAGTCATCTGTTTCATAATAGTCGACCAATGAGGCAAATTTATGCTGGATTCTTGTTGTCAATTGTGCATCCTTGTGCCCTTCTTTGTCCATCTTTTTGCACTCTTCAAATTAATTCATTGCTTGTGTGTGTGTGTGTGTGTGTATGAAACTGTTCAAGTGATTCATGTTTCTTGCTGTATGATTGAACTGAGAAGTTTGATCATTATTACAGGTTCAAGATCCACACGGGCCAAACCCCTTCACTGGACTTCATGTTTAAAGATAGCAGATGATGTGGTTCAGGGCCTTGCACACATCCATCAATCTTCTTGTTTGATCCATGGCAACATAAAATCTTCCAATATTCTCCTAGGATCTGATTTTGAGGCTTGCCTGACTGACAGCTGTCTCTCATTTCTCTTGGAGCCATCAGACAATCAGAATGACTCGGGATATCGAGCACCTGAAGCTCGGAATTCCCTTCAAGAGCTGACCCCAAGTTCTGACATCTATGCTTTTGGAGTGCTGCTGTTGGAGCTCCTCACGGGGAAACCCCCATTGCAGCATCCGGTCCTTATACCACCCGATCTCCCAGTTTGGGTTCGATCAGTAAGGGAAGATGGAGCCTGTGATGAACGCCTTATGATGATAATCGACATTGCGGCAGCCTGCATTCACTCTTCACCAGAATGTAGGCCAACCACATGGCAGGTTCTCAAGATGATACAGGAAGTGAAGGAGACTGACACAGGAGACAATGACACTGATTCAACCTTCATATCTTAGTTGTGGCTATTCCTTATAGACCTTCATATGGAATCTACATCTTGTGCTGCCCAAAGGTAAAAGTTGCCCACTGTTGGTACCTTTAAATGTAATATCAGCCCTCAGCATAAGAGGATATGCCAAAGGTTGTATAAAGTTAATTTCTCAGGAGCCAGCTTCCATGTTGGGGGAGAACCTTGAAACTGGTTATTGTAGATACAGCTTGAGAGACGAAGCTTGTAAGCGACGCAACTACAATTTACCTTGTACTTCTGCAACATATAAGCCAAACTTTTGGATTGAGGCTCCAGTAAATGTCAAACAGGTAAGCAGTCTTGTATCGTTTGGTGATTGTAATTTGCGATCTTTCAAAATTCTTTTGTTGATGATTATTGCATGGTGTTGTGATGAAAAAAAGAAGAAGAAAACTTATCGATGCCTTCCATAATGTTGAAATGCTTGTTTCTGGTCATTGTTCTGTTTTTAGTTTGAAGTGTCATCTTAAAGTGAAAACAGAAAAGATAAATATTGTCGCCTAATGGGCCTTTTCTTGAACTGTTTTGTACAGTGAGACTCATTAGTGAGGTCAAAAGAAAAGTATGCTATCTTTTCTTTTGTTACTGGAAATTATGAAACATTTATGTTGCAAGATCATTCAACCTTAATGTTATTTCTTCCATGAGTGCACTCTTTATTTCTATGTCATCCATCTGTCTCTAATAGCCACTTGATTTTATCTTCTACATCTGCAATGTTCTGTGTAGTTTCAATTGGCACATACAGATGTTCTTCTTTCATTTTTCATCATCAAAATGAAATGAATCTTACACATCATTTCTTGCTGGTTTCAGGCATAAACAAGCTTGGCTAATACATTCCATGATGATGTGCTTATTATGGGATGCATGTATGATTGAAAAATATCTTCTTTCTAATCATTTAACCCTTGTAAAAAACTCAGCTGCATGTCACACTAATTATTAACCTCTATCTGATCAGTTTTCCACCTGATTTAAGGATTAATCAACAGTCTTCGCATTGACATTGTTGCTGATAGGTACAGTTGCTTAGAATATTGACCTGAAAAGGACTATCTATGTAGCAATTTTAATGGTAAACCAAAGATTTTGAAGATGTTAGAAGTCAATGGTCAAAGATGTATGAGTCCTGAATGGATGATTTATAGGTAATTCTAATTCATCCTCCTCCTATTGATACTTCATTAGTTTAGGGAGGCATCTCTACTTCTTGATTATTTGGTTATTAATCCGATATAACAAAATCTATTCGACTTCTCCGAGAGTTATGATTTGGTTGAGGGAGAATTTTTCTCAAAGTAATAAAAATATATCTGCTTTGATCAAAGTAATAAAAATATTATCAAGTTAATATTTTATAGAGTATTGATTTTGTTACCATCGTCGATAATAAAATATTAAAAATCTTAATTAGAAAATATTGTATTTCGATAATAAGAAATATTTTGCTTATGTTAGGTATTTTGGATGTTTTCTTATGTTGCATTTGATATTTTAAATGTGATGAATGTATCGTATACAAAAGAAATACTTTGAATTATATTCGGTGATATAATTTTATATCGTATCACATGAATCTTTTATTAATATATGATGGTAAGAGGTCCTCTTGCTCGGAGTGATCTATCAATGAAATAATAATACCGACAAAAATATTGAGTTCCGATAAAATAAGGTTAACAAAGATCGACTAACGCATCAATAATTATGTGTATAATTTGTGGGGCAGAAAATAATATCTTCTTCCTCGAGAGTGATCTATCAATGAAATGAGATCTGCATGAGAATAAATATTGAGTCCCCAAACACAGAAACGAGTTCTATTTGTCTGCCACCACCTGCAGTGTGTGTGTGGGACAGTCTTTGCCTAACCTTTAAGTTTGGAATCTTACAACAGGCAAACAATAGCTCACCAGTTAGGTTGTATCATAATCCAACTCCAACAAGTCACCAAACTGATGCTCTGCAGAAGAACACAGGAACACTTGAGGGTCAAAGAAAAGGTCCCAATCTCTTCATGATTATAATTGCAGGTAAAAGGCTTTCAAAAAGGAGGTCCTTTTGTGTTGCAACCTGAGACTTGGATCCATAGAAATGCCAGGAAAAAGTTGGCATGGAAGAGCTGTCTGCTGTACCCAATTTGATGGTGGAAAAGGAGGGTTGTGGTTGCACCTAACTATACCAAAGAAAAGAAGACTTTTGGACAACCAAAATCACCAAACCATGATGATATGAACTGCAGATATTAGATGAGTTTGGATCTTCTTCATTTGATGGAATGGTTTCAGTTCTCAGTTGTTCAGTGATTTTAACTAGCAATGGTGATGTTAGATTGAATGGGACTGAAGATGAATGTATGAAATGTAATTTTAATAGAAACTAAAAGAAGAAGAATAAATTTCTCTTAGCAAAAGTTTTGGTTATTCTAGATTTATACTCTATAAAATGAAAAGATCGATGAAAATATTATTCATAAAATAATACATAATTAAAGTGAAGAGAAATATCATGATTAATACTAATATAAGACGATTATATGCGTGGTTTATACATAGCCATGATCTAAATAGTATATAATCACCACAAATTATATATTATTTTGCTGAACAGAAAATCCTAATATTTGTTTGTATTGATGGGAAACTCAACACTGGATTCTATATTTTCTGAGGAAAAAAAGAAACCTAAATTTAGTTTAGGTCTGTCTATAAAGGAAATGACCACAAATACATAGATGCCAGTATTGCAGTTTATGGGCACTGGACAAATACATCAATCTATGATTAGATATGTGATGGTAGGGAGGGTTTCTATCAGTTCCAGTGTAGAATGCTTGTATCAGCAGCAGCAACTTCTTTCTCTCAAATCATTTGCCTGCAGTAAGCAACAAGGAAAAGAACCCTCCTCCTAAACCTCTCTCCTTGTTTGCCTTCCTAATCCTTGGAATTAGATTCCTTCGACACCAAGAATGTCACAGTGATGGCCACAACCCATCTTAATTTGTCTCACAATCCATTTCCTTTCTCCCCTGTGCTTTATCTGCTGATGGCCACTTCCTATCCAATTCCTCTGCCTTTTCTCTCTCTCTCTCTCTCTCTCTCTCTCTCTCTGAGCATATAATATAATAACACAGGGAACCACCATAACCAGCAGCTGCTCACAGTTCACATCTCCCAACTCTCCATCAGTCCAACAACAACAGCAACAACTCATCTCTCCCCATTTATCAGATGTTCTAATTGCAGGTTTTCTTATATTAAATAATAATAATTATAACAAAGTTGGAATGAATATATAGGACAACAAGTAGGCAACAATAGCAAGTCACCATCCTCTATCCTCCCCTTCTCCCCCTCCTGTCCCACTTCTCCCTCTTCTTTTATAGAGAGAGGGAGGAAGAAAAGAAAGAGTTGGATATAGCAGTGGTTTTCTTTGTTCTCCAAGTGAGGTGAAGTTGCAGGATGAAGGGATTTAGCAGCACAAAGTTGATATTTCTGCAGCCATCATCCACCAACAAGCAAGGCAGTGGCAATGGCATCACTACAACCATCTCAATTTTGGTCTCCCACCACCACCGCGTTTGGCTCATCGCCTTCCTTACCTTCTTCACCTTCGCCTCGCTGCTCACTCTCCTCAACACCACCACTGGGAGAGGTTTGAATGGTCTCGCCTCCTCTACCTCCTCTGCCTCCGCTGTGACATCCACCAGCTCTGTCTCCTCTGGGCCGTCGCCGCTGCCGGCTCCCGTCTACGACGCGCTCGTCAACTACGCGGTGTCGTCCAACTCCACGGGGAAGATGACGGAGGGCGATCTACGGGCGATCGCGGCGGTGCTCCGGCAACGGGGGCCCTGCAATCTCCTCGTGTTCGGGATCGGGCACGAGACGCCGCTGTGGCGCGCTCTCAACCACGGCGGGCGCACCGTGTTCGTGGACGAGAACGAGTACTACGTCGCCCACGTTGAGGGGCGCAACCCGGGGCTGGAGGCCTACGACGTGTCCTACACCACCAAGGTCCGCGAGATGCCGGAGCTCATTGCCGCCGCCCGCCAGCACCTCCGAGGAGAGTGCCGGCCGGTGCAGAACCTGCTCTTCTCCGACTGCCCCCTCGCCATCAACGACCTCCCCAACCAGCTCTACGACGTGGCCTGGGACGTCATCCTCGTCGACGGGCCCAAGGGGTTTTCCGCGGCGGAGCCTGGGCGGATGTCGGCCATCTTCACGGCCGCCGTCATGGCCAGGTCCAGCGCCCGGGCGCCCGTGGACGTGCTTGTGCACGATTACACCCGAAAGGTGGAGAAGCTGTGCAGCGCCGAGTTCCTCTGCCCGGAAAACCTGGTGGCGGCCACCCGCAGCCTTGGTCACTTCCTCATCGGCGGCGGCCCCGCCGACGTGTTCTGCGCCAACCAGACTGCCACCGCCTCCTTGGCTTCCCCCACCTCGTAGTTTGCTGTCTCCTGTTGCTGTGGCATCAGCTCAATTGCTACCATAAGAAAACAAAGGATTAATTAATGAAATGTAGAAAAGCCTTCATTTATTTTTTTTCCATTTAATTTTGGTGTTTCCACTATATATATATATATATATATATATATATATATATATATATATACGATTTTATGATGTAATAGTAAGGAAATTGAGAGCATCTAATTTGATTAAATTATTTTTCTATATTTATTTTTGTCTCGATTTGATATTGCTCTCACAGTCCACATTAAAACAATACTTTATCCGTAAATGTCCAATCAAATGTTATGCCTCAATTGGCATTTCATCCCTAACCACAACTCATCCACTTTAGATCAACAAATGAATGATTGAGATATAAGATAGTGAGTTTCAAGAAACTCTACAAGTTTACTACAGACATTACTATATAGAGGTGGCATCTATATCACCAAGAGAGTGCTGTTTAGGTAGGAAATGCCTTCAGCATGAATAAAATATTTTATTCTTGGCTTCCTGATAATCTGATTATATAACTCATAATATAATTCATATGTGGGTGTGACTTACTGCTCTCAAGTAGGTTTATGATGCATAATTCTTTAGTTTGACCAGTAGTTGCTTCAGATAGAATTCTATCAGACATGGAACTTTCACTTGACCAGTAGCTGTGCATTGGTGCCAACTCAGGTATTTTTCCTGTCTGATTACAAACAAAACAATAAATAAACTCAATCTTCTTCCCTCATCATTTATCCAAAAAAAAAATATGTTTCTGCTATCCTTGATAAATTAACTATCAACAGTTATAAAAACTATCATTCTGATTAATTATCATCAAACATGAATAATTATAATAACATTTTTCTTCATTCTAATAACAGAGGATAATATGTTATAATAATAGAACTTTATGAGCAGGGAGTGAAGGATGGTATCCCTCTGTAATACAACCTTAATGATGGATTTTGACAGTTCTGATGTTGCCTGATTCACCATGGAAATAGGAGCATCTTTACAGCCCTCTTCCCTGGCCTCCCCTCCCAAGCATGGGTAAAATAAGAGTTCTCAATTAGGATTCATTAACTGTTCTCACAATGCTAGCAGTTCCATATTCTGATGTCAACTATGCCCTTTTCTTTCATTGAAAGCAAGAGAGAAGGAGCTGAATCCAAGAGGGTATCTTGTCCATGTCTCTCACCAATTTTTTTATGTTACCTCAAACCTTTGATGCAGAAATCACACCTGCTACATTCCTTGCAAGACATCATACAACTGTGATCTGACAAAGATTTCTGCAGTGAATACCTGAGAATCCTGACTAGGAACAAGTTGATGTGTGCCCTATCTGAAGTTTTCTAAGATTGAGAGCCATAGGTTCACATCACCTCAGAATGTATTCTTTACATCGAAGTTACTTCAGCAATCTGGTGAATGATTTCTTTTTGGTTGTGGGGTGGGAAGGAAAGTTCTCTATTTCAAATCAAAGCTGAATTGATATCTGAATTTAAATGCAAGAATCTGAAGCATTAGGCCATGTTAGAAAAATAGCTGGTTGAATTGAAACCATTCATCAGTTTGCTCAATCTTGAGAATCTAGTTAGTGTTGCACTACCTTATTTGCTTTTTCTGGGACCCATCTCTCATCAATCATGGCTTGCTACTTAAGAGTCTTTAGTTAGATACAAGTTCATCTTGCTGCTAGCATAAAGTCATAAGATACACCAATAATTGTTGGTAGTAGAACACAGTTTTTACACAATACAAATATGAACATAAATTAAGCAGGAGCAATTGCATAAGAAAAAAATCCTTCCCCAACTAAGCAAAGCACAGCAGTATAAAGAAACTTTTTTTCTTGCAACTAATTACATTAAAATGAATGATTGAATGTAAAGTGAGCAAAGTTGAACTTACTTCCTTTCTCCCTTTTCCATTCTTTTCTTTGCTTTGATGGAGACCCATGAAGTTAGGTTGTTTTTTTCCTGAAGCTGAAACACCTTCTGATCTCTAAGTCATCAAGTGGATTTGGTCCATCTTATTTGACTACGTGGTCTAAGTCATCTCCTATCCCCCAACTATGGTCTCCGGACTGACCTTTCTTGCTTCCTTGGTGGGTTGTACCTAACTTCCACATAGATGAACAAAAGAATTCTAATGAATATGCCAATGCATGTTTGGTCTACAATAAACAAAGTACAAAAATTGCATGTGAATATAGAGCTTCTACAGAGCATATAATTATGTTTGTAGTAGAGGGAATTAGCACCCAAAGCATCATCAAGTTACAATCTAAGAGGGATAAACAACATCTTATTCTTGCAGAAAACCAACGAATAATAAAAATATCAGATTTTACTGCATATGCAAAACATCATCTTGACTCCAATTTTTTCCACAAAAATAGGATGAACTCACAGCTCATTTTCTATCGGATGTTTGGTAATCAAACCACTAATGATTTGATCATCTGTAGTATATGTAACATGAAGAGTTTTAAAAACTATGCGGGCGAAAGAATCAAAGATAAACTTGTGTCAAATAATAATGCTATTAAGTACTTTGAAATCATCAATTATATCCATTCCATTCTTTCTAAAGGAAAATTGTGGGTTCATTCAACAGGGCTCCACATTGTAGCAGGCCGTGCAGTGTGCCATTCATACTTCCCAGGGGGTATTAGACCAACACAATCCTCAGTCTCATGAACTGCCCAAATGGGAAAAGAAATGTGACCTCTAAAATTTCTTGGATGTACTACATCAACTAGATAATCCAATGATGATTTTGACAAAGATTACAAGTATAACAACTTATTTGTTCATCATCCATTACAGAGCCATGTTTCAGATGTATCAATGAAACACACAGCATAAGAAGAAAAGAACCATAGCAATGCAGATCTAGGCATTCAATCTAGGTTGTGGAAGATACATCACAAAATTACATAAACTCTTCTTTCTAATCAACATTATAATCTGGAGAGAAGAAATTCTAACATTATAATCTGCACTTCTTTCTGCTGAAATAGAAAACAACAATCCAAAATGGAACAAGTATCATTTTTCAGGAGACAATGCAATCATTGCAGCAGAAGATTTCACATCCCAACTAGACAGCTCTATATTGCAATACTAGGCGAACTCAATTCAGATTACTTATTCGGAACTCTTCCAAAAAAGAAAGAGAAAGCAAATAAGAATTAGGAAGAGAAGCAATATAATTAAAGAATAACAAGAAAACCTGATCTTGAGATCAGAGCCCGCAATAACCTTAAAGATGATGCTTTTACCAATCTTTAGAGCGAGGTGATTGGCCGGTTATTGCTCCTTGGCTAGCCCTCAGACGGCCCTGATGGCGGCGATGACGGGCGCGGAGAGGACGAGGAAAGACAGCGTCGAGGTCACCGTAGACAGCATCGTCGGAGCGAAGGAATGCGGCGCGGACGTTGCCAGACCAGCCGACGCCGGACAAGAAGACGGCTGCTCCTTGGCGATCGCCGACGAGTAAGATTTGTCCGATCGAGGTATGAACATATTCCCATTCAATATACCCGGAATCTTACCAGCTTCCTAATTCGACATATTTGTCAGCACCAATCAAAAGACATGTAGATTCTTGAGCACATTTGATCGAGTAAGATATTGCTCTACTTCGGTCGATTGGATCTTGAGGTTTGGTGTCGGATCTTCTCCAGACTCGACTTGTAAATGACCCGAGAATATTTCAGTATTATTATTTTGTGATCGTTAGATCATGTGTCCCCCAATCTTAAACCATTGATCTCATCTACCGTTTTCGATGGAATAGCTGGGTCCATGAAATTCTTGGAGAAGATCCATACACTGGGAATCGAGCAGGCTGCAGCGAAAAGGCGTATGCAGAATGGGTGGTCAATGATATGCCCCTATAGGCATATATATCAGATTATAAACTTGGCCTTAGCATTTTAGGTCAAATTAATGAAAGGATGATTATAACATAGTATTGGTAATGAAAGCAAAGGATGATTATAACAGTACATATAAGTTAGATGAAGTAGCATTATTAACTTAGGATTAAATATTATATGACAGTTAACACACATTAATTCTAACTTGAGATACATCAATTGTACAATAACATGGAATCACAACGTTGTGGTTGAAAGAGATCTCAATTCCTCTCCAACTAGTGGTTGAAAGAGATGTACATGCTGTAGTCATGCCCATCTTAACATTATTGATGAGGGCAAGGCCACTATCCACTTCACTGGACTTGCAGTGAGAGCATTGCCACAGACCCTGTCAAGCTGAAAGATTCCAACCTGATGGATTGTATCATGGAACATATGAACAGGATCCATGCAAGAGTTTATCCAAGAAGAGAAAGAATGACATTCTACCTCTTGACCAAATCACCAGTTCCATGGTCACTTTGGAGCTCATATGGAGAAAGAGTGATGAGACTAAATAATATATATGCATATTCTTAATCTGTGAAGGTTCTGCTGTTGTTTGAAGATGCTTGTAGGAAGCAGTTCATGAACAAAACTGCTTTGTAGTATTTGACTAATGCAAAGTTGAAATGCCAGATTCAGGTTGAAGATTCTAAACCAAAACAGATGGAATATCATGAAAGAATATGTAGCTGAAAAAGGCTTATGCATCCCATATCCTATATTAAACAGCAAAGTTGCAATGCTAGGAGCTCAAAAGGTTTTAATGATGCAGTATGAGCAGTGGATTTATCTCAGAACAAGCTTGATGTGTGTAAATATCAGACTCAATCTCTGAAATATCAGACTCAATATCGGATAGAAATTCATGAATAATCTTAGGCAAAAGAAGGCTAATGTGCACCATATCCTACATTGAGAAGAAAAGTTGCTTCCCAAGGAGTTAAATTAAAAGGTTTCATGATTCAGTATAAGCAGCAGATTTGTAATATGACATGCATTACTGAGAACCAAGAGATAAGATGATTAAGGACAAGGAATATATTTTTGTTGTCATTATGACTATATTTCTCCAATATAACTTGAAGAACATCTTCTATCATCTTTGGACATCTCCATATTGCCTGAAGTACTAAAATTGTGCAGCTTAAGAATATAGAACCATAACTAAACAATTCTGGTGGCTATAAGTGATAATTAAGCTATGCAGGCAAGCAACTATAGGGAACAAAGTCAGCAACTTGGGATAAAATTTAGCAGATTCAACAATCTTGGCTTATCATTGTCTCCAGATCAAGCACACAACAACAGAGTCAAAACCATGCCACAATGCAACTCGATCATTTAAGTAACAAGAACAACTTTGCTATCATTATATGTTAATAGTATCACTACAAATATGAAGACCATGGAGAAAAATTTATAGCTAAGATACTTGGAATCCTTTTCATATAATTTACATGATAATGAAAGTGAGGCAATGTAAAATCATCATTCGGTTGGTCCATGATCTATTTAGTCCAACATCTGAGATTATAGACATAAACATGAGCATCAGATCTTGAATAAGCATTGCAGCAACTTGTTGCAGATTTAAGTCCATATTGAAGGCAAGGATAGGCATAATTGGTGATCAACTTGTACTTTCACTCCTCACCTTCTCAATGTTTCCTTATGCACTGCTCTTCTTGCCCTCGGAGCCAGAATTAGCCCAGTAGGGTTTTGCAGGAGTGCGTTTCGAAGCCTTCACACTTAGTGGACTGTTCTTGCTCTGTTAATAAAATCAAATAGACAAGTTAGACACTAAAACATCAATACCAAAACACTAACAGCAACATAAACAGGCTCCTTGATGTTTTTATGCGTTAAGGCAGTATTAAGTTCTCATAGTAAATATCAGGACAAGCAGAACATGCTGTGTTTCATGAAGAATCACCAGCTCCAGGCCCTGATCTTGAATCATAATGTCTGCAGAGCAAATTTATGGCAGTGAATTTTGAGCATAGGGTGTTACCTGTAGGCAAGTGCCCTCCTGAACATTGCAGATGGGGTAGTCCTGGGGACAGCAGCTATAGTGATCTTCACAGCACGTTGCATCCTCAAGAGGGCAACATCCCCAAGCAAAGCAGTACTTTCCATACTCGTAGACGCAGCAGCATGTGGTGCTCTCTTCGCAGGTGTAGTAGTCATCACAGACGGTCGGTGGCTTGACAGGGGAAGGTGGTGATGGCCCTGGGTTTGGTGGATTCTGTCCCTCCTTTATCGGGTATGAAGCCTCCATAGCGATACCACACTTGCCAGTGGAAGATGCAATATTACGTTCCATCCTTATATACCCATCCTCTCCCCAATCTTCACCCCATGAGTTCTTTACAATCCAGTAGTCCTTGCCATTCTCAGAGCCATAGCCTACTGCTGTCACACCGTGATCTAGATCAGTCCCACAAGACCCAGTGAATAATCCCTGAGAAAAATGAAGAGCAAGGTTTATCCAAAATGAAGATCTGCATTGAAGTAGGGACTTCTAGTCTAAAGAATCTTGTACAACTACAGTGAAAGTTCATGCCATCATTAAACGGAACCTGTTTTGTCACTGCAAGGATCGCATCATCTTAATCACTCATAGATTTTCAAGAAGGCTATGAACCATGATTCGAATTCACAATTGATAAAATTGTAATTCTCAGGCCATGCCAGTGAATGCATTTGTGTTGTTTATGGAAAAGAAAACAATTGCATTTTACAAAGAACATTTGCAGTACCTTCCATATCAATCATTATAGATGAAATTATCAACATAGATCCTCAAAAAGGATCATTTCTTTAGTCCACTTTAACTGTCATTTCAAGCAGCACACAAAATTCTTCCACTTAAAAGGATATCTAGAGAAGAAACACATCATGAGTCCCATGCAGAAAATTTGACCTACTCAACTGGAAGAGCTAAAAAATTTCGATCTAGTTATATTTTAATTCATCATAATGTGGAAGTATACATCAAGGATGATAAGATAAAACTGCATGCTTTTATGGGTATTGGACTAAATGATCACTCTTCAAGCAATGACAACAAAATTTTAAAAGAATTCCATTATCTTGCAGCATCATTACCGAATCGTAAAATTGGAATGCCCTGCCAGCAGCTTCAATAGCAACACTAACTGGTTGATTAGCAACAGCCTTCTGCAGAGACTTCTCATCATCAACCGGAACATCCTCATATGAATCAATTGTCACAACGTGTGCATTTTTCTGCATGACGCATGCACCGCCAACCATGGTTAGAACACCATCCACAAAAAAGCAAAGGAAACCAAAGAGACGACAATAGTGGCAAATGAACAATCAACAAGTCACCCTGTAAGTATCGCATCTTCCATCTCGGGCCTTGTATGGGTAGTCCTTTTCGGAGTCAATACCACCGTTGTTGATGATGAACTCAAAGGCATAATCCATGAGGCCGCCATTGCAGCCCTGGTCGTAGGAGGTGTCACAGTCCACCAGTTCCTGTTCCGATAGAGATATCAGGTCACCGGTCACGATCTGGTTGATGCCTTCCACAGCAGCAATGGTCGAAAATGCCCAGCAACTCCCTATAACACCATCAGATTAGAAGAACAGACTACATCATCAGCATGTAAACCCGTGATTGTTTCTTTTCTCACTTCTCTTCTTCCTCATCATCAAACTTAATTTCACACACTTGTGACTTGTGTAACACTAGCAGCAAATAAATCCCCTGAGTTAGCAAAATTGACACAAAGGAAGGTGATGTAGCGGAAGATCATCTAAAAGTCCAGCTAATAAGTCCGGTAGCTTTTAGAAATTTATGTCATCAACAGCAAAATCATATGCTTTCTAACAAAATGTTTAAACACAAGGAAAGGGGAAATTTTGAGAACTTCACAAAAGAAATGAACAGATCAATCTTTATAAACTATAATTAGACCACAAAATAAAGTGTTCATTAAATTCATTTGATCAAAATCCATGCTTCTTGTGTCAGATTTAAGTTGATGCTTGAAGCATATCATGATGAGACTTGAGGCCTAAAGAACAAAGAACAAAAAGTTGGAAGTCAGCGCAAGAAAAGTAGATATCAGCGCCTACCGCAGCTGCCTTGGTCTTTAACGCCGACGACAGCGCCCTTCTCCCTCCAGTCTACGGAATCCGGCAGGTCATCGCTGGCTCTCAGCCGGTACCGGTCGCTCCCAGCGGACGAGGCCCTCCTGCGGCGCGACGAGGCGCTGGCCCGGAGGCCAAGGAACTTGGCCCTGTACTCCTCGTCGGTAAGGTCGGCGAACCGGTTGAGGCCAAGGCGGAAGGCGTGCTCCCCGCGGTCGGCCGCCGCGTTGTGCTCGTCGACATACCGGAGGTTGTCCTTGAAGACTTCGAACCGGCTCTCCCCGTTTTCGAGCGCGTTGCGGGACGGCCGGTGCTTGGCCACCCACTCCTCGTACAACAACCGCACCTCCTCGTCGCTCCGCCCGAACGCCTGCGCTCGGTTCCCCTCGCCTTCGGTCACGATGTACAAGTCGGAGGCGGCCGCCGCCGAGGCCAAGAGGAGGAGGAGGAGGATGACAGCCGAAGCCATGACGAGGGAGAAAGAGAGAGAGAGAGAGAGAGAGAGGAAGAAATGGTGAAGAGAAGGAAAAGGAAGAAGCTCTCCGGAGCAGTAGCAGTGTTGTATGGCTTGTTATATAGAACTTTCTGATGGCAAGAATGCAACGGTGAGAAAGCTGCATACGGTAAGAAAGCAAAGAAGGAAGGCAAGTAGCTGTGTACATGATTTTGACCACATGAGAGAATAAGGTATGTACTTATGTATGTATATATTGTACATATATACTTTGAGATGGGTGTATTAATGCTGTGTCCAAAAGAGAGCAAATTGTTCATTTATTTGTAGGCTATCTTTGACAAGATGGTGGCAGTGGGTTGGGTGGATGGAGTGTCAGAAAACTTCAATCCGAAAGAAAGGGAGAGAGGTGGAAAGCTTACAGCCAAACAAATCACACCACAACCTCATCCTCGTTGAAACAGGGATAAGTTTTTGTTTCAGAGGAAGAAAGAAATAAAAAGAATAAAGGAAGATGTTGGTGTGCGTTTTATGGACCATTCAAAGTGCAACAAAGGAAGATGTTCGACTCATGCAATGTTAACAGTAGTACCCCTAACGAAAAACTCTGCGAGGCATTTCATCAAACACTTCTATTCATGGAGTAGCGACGACGATAAGAGAGGTCAGATTCCCGGCCGCCTACCTGATGCAGGATTCCGAGACGGTAGGGCCGGAAGCTGGAATCTTGGACGCACCTTTCTCGAGATATGCGTGGCGGATGGCTGCTGGCTGATGTAGGGGTTGACGGCTCTTACTCTGATGAATGATGAAAGAGAAGCATAAATAAATAAAAGCAAATCATTTCCGCTATTTGGTTGCTTCCTCTTCATCTAATATAATAATTTGGATGAATACTTTCCCATCCAAACCCTTAAAATAAAGAAAAGACATCACCAAGACAAGCCAAATTGTCATCTATCCATGGATGGGGATGTTTGAGGTGACATTGAATAAGCTGCAGGAGGTGGTCGGCTATAATCTGCTCAGGGAAATGTAATGTGAGGAAGGTGACAAGCAAGATATTTAGGGCGTTCACAAAGCAATGTACCTGTCCGAACGAGGGTCAAATCCAAGACGGCCCCATTTCGTACTTCTTGCCTCATGGCTAACTCTATGCATTGGATTCCTGTTTCCTTGGCTCTACATGTCGCACACTGCTATCTGATAAGAAGAGTGGAAAGAGTTCATTGTGTTCCACTGGATGTTCTTTGGATTACCGATGCCAATCGGCAGATTTTTCGAGGCAGTGGCACCTGATATCAGAAGAAAGCCTTCTTCATCTGCCTTCCGTGGAGACACTTTCTGGATGAGCCTCACCATGTGGAGATCCTATTTGAACTTTAGCCGTCGATACTGAGAATCTGAAACATGATCAGTAGTCAGTGTCTGTGACAACGAAAAAAGAGAGAATTTATTAAGATTGTATCCTGTATACATGTGACTATTAAAAGTAAGATAGTACAAGTGCTACCAGATCGGTGATTATTCGGACTCAATCAAGGGTTCGTTCTTATTCTCCAGCTAAGAAAGGTCCATTCAAACACTTGATAAGGATGTGGCACGGCAGACACCAGTGATTCTCTCATGTCTTAGAAGAGTTGAATTCTTTTGTCCAATTATGACCGTGAGGCTAGATATTAGCTCTTTCGATGGAGACATGCAACCCACCAGTCCTTCCTATAGATGATATGTCCTGCTCAAGCAAACACCATTGGAAGCCATTCCCTAAGAGCTATATAGATATATGCTTTTCTGCTGTTTAAACATTGTTTTCATCACAATCTAAAGTTTCATTTCTCAATTTCGATAACTTAGGAAGAAAATTAAGCCCTTAAAAATACTTAAAAAACCTGAATCACCTCTATCTCAAATGCACCTTTTGAGATCAACAACAAAAAAAAAAATGGTGTGAGATCAAACCCAAAACAGGTAATTCCTTACAAGTCCACAGGCTCACACAGGCTCACAACGACCAAAACAAATGATGACTTATCAGATATCTTCTTCATATGTTGCCTCTATGGCCTCATGTTGGTCCCCTCTGCTCTTATTTACTTTACATGACTGTACGTGCTTTCCGAACAACTATACTTGCAATTGCTACTTTGTAATTTTTGGTTTTGCCTACAACTACAACTTGCAGGCATTTCCGCTTGCAGGGAACCACAGCCAAGGCTAACAGCAAGAAGCAACATTGCCCCAAGCTTAGGTCCGCTACATGAATCCTTTTCCCTCATTAATAATATAATATAAACAGTTCAGCACAAAAACACATTTGTCCTCAGTTGTATCAAACTTTGGAGACAACAAATTAGTTAGTAAGCGTCTGTCCTCTAAAATGTTTAAAAACGTAAGTTCTTGAATATATGTAGCCAACTTCATGTAAAAGAGTAACCGGATTCATGACGTTGTTGGGCCACAACGTACCATTTATCGGACTGTCATGACGTTGTTGGGCCACAAGATCTCACTGTGCTACTGGATACTGGTGTGGCATCAGCCAATTATCTTTCTATTTTCTTATAGAACAAACCAGGCTACCCACTGTAGTTGCTGCCACAAATAATTGATGCATCAACTATGACAGATCAACGCAATTCCTCCATTGTTTCCTGCAGAAAGGGATAATGATTAGAGTTTATTATGACTTCATGGTCCATTTTCACTGCCAATGCTTTAAAGTGTACATCTCAAGCATGCCAGTGACATCAATAGAGAATCTAGAAGAGCAATTACATAGCCTCAACAAGAAAAAAGAAGAAAGAAGAGCATAAAAAAATACCTTTTATTTGTTACTTCATATTTTTTTGGATCACTCGTATCTCACTGCCAGGCATATATACATTATTAAAACCAAGAAGTGCTTGCTATGTACAAAACCAAAATTTTATCTGTGAACCCCCCACAAGGACCAAGCATCAATGTCAAGATGCAGTGAACCCTGAAGCACAATGGTTCAACAAACAGCAATTTCATTCTTCACCAGGCTTTTCACGAATAACAGAAAGCCGTAATTTTCCTCCGTAGATCTCACTCATGGAAGCCTGACATTCATGGTTAAGATGGAACGTAGTTAAATCAATATCATATGAATTGATGTGGATGGATATAAAAGAACATTTGCAAACAAATCAGTTTGAACAACATAAAGAGCAAAAGAATTTAACAGAATGCACTGGAATCAATAAGAAGCCGCATGCTAACAGTGTACTCCACATGCTGATCACCTCAACATATAAGTATGAAACAGCAGCTTCATCACAATGGCGTTATACAATAGAAATAAGCTAATTTTCCAAAAGTTATAAGCTGGGTGATTGATAGCAGAGGTACCAAGTGTCAACTTATCTTATCAGATTATTAATTAAAGTTCAATTTCATTAAATTCAGATAGGTCACGATACTTATTCATTTGGTGCCACCTCCAAGCTAGCAACCCCCAAGATAGCCAATAATAATCATTGGGGGATGGCATTTTGGTTCTTCCTCTATATTCTAAAAGTCTTGTTCTATGCCTTACCTGCCTGGTTGGCCTGAATCTACTAGGCTGAGGACTATGAAGCCCCATCCTGGCACAAGTCAGACCATAGTCTTGTGGCTTATTACATCTATATTCAATTCCAAAATCAAATCCAAATCTTTCATGGTCCCATCCTACCTACATTTTCTTTCTAACAGATAGCACTAGCCATGAGAAGGAATTAGTGAAACTTTTATATTATACTCCAATATTTTAAGACGAAGCACAAGACAAATAGTGTTACTAGAATCAGTTGAGGGACCATGTAACTTTCAAAGCATTTACCTGAAAAAGAGGAAGTGTACTGTTGTATACTCGCAATAACAACTTTGACACCGTAGAAAACCTGCAACAACAAATAATGTAAGGATGGGGCGTCAATAGATCAAATATTAGAAGCAAAACACAAGTGAAAGCAAAATTTGGCAGCCACCTAAAAGACTTAATGATGTATCGAATCATAATAAGAGAAGGTAGTTTAACAACTCACAAGAAGGAATGCTGTGCCAGACAGCACAGATCCACACAACCTACCAAAGATACCAAGGAATGCTGTGACATTGGACATGTATGCATCACACGGTATGCATGGTGCAACAACAGTTCTAGTCTCAAACTTTGTCATGAGCGTGGAATAATAGGCCACCATTCCGACATCATTACCTTCACTGATACATTAGCATACTAGGCTAGGGCTCTGGCTGTCAAGGATATGAAAAGACAGTCCCTACTCCCAAGGGCATCAGACTGATTTTTGTAAAAGGTCATACGTGAACATATCAGCATAGCCTTTGAAAAAATACAGGGTGAAGACTTAAAAGTACAGAGTAAAATTATGATGTGTTGGTTTGATAGCAAAATATAGACTGCACTGGGCTATGACCTATTCAATAAAGGGATTACATACAAATGATCCTTCTTGTGGATTGGAATATGTGTAAGCTTCTGACCTTGATTGAAGAAACTCTCTTTCAAATTGGGTCTCACATCAAATTCCATATTGTACAAAAGCAATAGATGCTTAAACGCCAATTGTACCAGGAATCTTGCATCTATCCTCATCAAAGTGTATATCATATTCTATAAACTGGATATGTAAGCATGAAGGCACTTATCAAACTCTTTCATTTAAGTTAAAGTCAAGAATGCTTTGCAGCACAGATACAACAAGGATGGCTAAAACATGATAAGCATTTGAATATGGACTGAAAATATAGTTAAACAGAAAAACTAATCTTCATAAGGAGTTAAATAAGACTCATACCGTTTCAGAAAACAAAAGCAATTGTAAAGCTCCTCCACATCAGATCCAATCTTTAGAACAATATACTGCGAAATAACCTCATGCAAGCTATGAAGTGCTTCATCATATTCTTCACAACTTGACTCAGAAACTGATGAAAGCAATGGAGTTATAGACTGAAGAATAGAAGAGAGAAGAATATCCTTGCCAGATTCGGCATACAACATAGCAATTGCATTCAAAAAGTAGCTGTTGCTTATCTTGAATTTCTCCACCCAAAATGGTGGACTGCCCAACCAAAGATATGATTTGGTATACCATGGACTGGAATGTTTAACACTGTTTGGAACATCAAACCCAAAAGGAACATCCTTACATACTTTTATTTTCCTGTGAACTGGAAGGAAGCCACATATATCAGCCTTTACATCTTCAGGCAACTGTTCCAGAACTGAAGCATCTGCTTGGCTAAGCGATGCAGGCATTAACTGTTGTGGCCCCATGGTTGAGGTAATATGCAGCTCGTTTAATCTTGAGCAAGAATTGTGTGATTGAATTTTCAGACATGTTCTCTCCACAGACTTGACAAAAGTCAAATGAAGGATCAAAATGTTAGTAGTCCCACAAGCAAATACAACCTGGAATAGCTAAAACAGAAGATATGCACCTTCACATTTTCTAATACAGAGACTTGAGCCTTCTTATTTGGATTCTTACTTCTACAAGGATCAACTGTTTTTGGATTCAAAGTCTGGGATGGTCAAGAAAAGAAACACAATAACCAATAAAGAATAAAAAGGACAACCAGCATTCTGGCAGTTCAATTTTCTACAGTGAAGCATATTTTTATGGACACATCTAAAAGAAACTCATTCAAGACAATTATTTCATCTGTTATACAACATGGCTGAAATGTTTCAGTCAGCATAATCTGAACTTAGAATGAAACAGCAGATTAAAAGATCTAGTTTTCTCAAAGAACAGTAATCTCTTGCAAAAGTCTGCAACTAAACAAGAAAAACCCAGAATTATAAGAGAAAGCAAAAAATTAAGTAAATCAGCAAAAATGTTTTTTAAATAATATATCTTCAGCACAAACACTAAAGATACTATTGGTTTTTTCCATTAAATTTCCCCAGTGATTTGATTAGTCTGACAATATTTCTGTGCATTCAATAAAACATAGCACCAACCAGAATAGAACATTCCCCAAATCCCAAGAAAAGCAGAAAAGACACTACTAGATAAAGGCAACAGTATGTTGGTCAATTTCATTAAGTGGTGCAGAAAGAATATCATAGTTTGAGCAGCCCCACAAAAAGATCTCTCTGCTGCCTAATCTTTAAGGTCTAGGACCTTAGACCCAACTAAGACAGAGAATGCATGGCTGATGCTTCCACTAGAAAAATACTAGATCAATATTAGAGATAGAACCCAACCTGATACTGGGTGACCCCAAAAAAGATTAAGCTCATCAACAAAATAATAGTCGAAAACAAATTAACAGGAGAGAAAAACACAAACCATCTACACATAAGAATAAATTGAACACAAGAAAATGAACCTTTTGCTGGAAAAAACATGAGTAACAGTATACTGTTGTCTGAAGACACACACCTCACGAACAGGCAGCTTCCCTTTATCTTTAGCACCTAAATCCAGTTCTGGAGAATCAACATGCCCACTAGCTATGTAACCATCAATAACATTAGTGTCCTCATTTGGCAAGGATACACTGGAGGAGCATGAGCTGCTGCGGCTACCCTTCTTTTCACTCTTCCGGATAAGATCAGAAAGTTCCCCCTCATAAATATCATCCATTTCCAATACTATATCTCTAGGAAGATCCTTAACTACATCTATATCTAGATCACATAGACGAGGCAATGCTGAGGCTCTCATTTCATAAGATCTGCAACACCTTGCATCCTTATCTGGAAGACAATTATAACCAGTATCACTATCACACAAAGACTTAGATTTCCCCAAATCTTGTTGATTTGAACCATATATGCATCTTGATTGAGGTTCCCCATTAGGCAATGGCAAACCTGTGGCAATGAAGAAGCTACTTGTAAACAGAATCAGGTAAAGAACATTAACAAAAGCAGGAGAGGTACTCTAAAGAGCAGGAATAAGAAACACAAAAAAGTGATAAGCTTTTACCTCCATTATCACACTGTTTATCTGCACAAGTAATTTGTTCACTTTTTTTTCCAGTGTCAACCGTGGAAGAACTGAGCCACGATTCTAGTGCATTGTCCACATGCCCTTTGAAGATGACCAAGAAGCAGAAACAGATATTGCAATAAGTATCACAAATAAAATATACAAAAATGAAACAGGACTTCACATATGTGTTGATTAGTTCTACATCATTTATGAGATACATGCATAGACAAGCAAAATTTTTAAAACTTTTAATAATTTCATTAGTAAGTACACATATATGCACCGAATCTTAGAACCCTGTGTTGATTAGTTCTAAAAAACTAAGGTAATTCTGGTAACTTAAGTGCTGGGTGACATACAGCTAAATCTGGTTCAGAATCATGATTTTATCTTAAATTTTGTACAGAGAGAATTTACAGCTTAGTTAGGTACTCCTATGTGTACCATCTAGCAAAAAGTTTCTGAAATATAAATCATGTAGAAGTGTTTTAAAAAGCATTAGGCGCCCGCTCGACTGAAGTGAGGCATTCTGAAATATTAAAATATAAAAAATATATGATACAGTTGATAAATATGATTAACAATGCTAACTAGGGACTATTATATGGTAACAGTAGTTAACACTTAATAATAATAATTAAGTATTAATAATATACTATTAACAGTATTTAATCTACTGCTAACAAGAGTTAGAGGAGAAGAAAAGAGTCACCGACAATATAACATGGGGAGAGGGCGAAGCGATGGTGACGGAGGAGTTTTTGGACAATGGCAACGGTGGCAGAGGGAACTGTGCACGAAAGCTAGACCGTCGGGCTCGTCCGTTGACGGTAGAGGAAGCGTCAGACATGTGCATCAACAGTGGAGGCAGTGGTTGTGCACGAAGGCAGTGGCAGGAGCAGAGGTGAATCAGGGCAACGAAGCATTTATGGGTTCAGGTCACCCGAAGGGGGGGTGGCGGTTTACTGTTTTGCTTAGTTGCTTCGATTGAACCAACTAAGCTAATGTTTAACTGAACTAGAGTTGATCATATGGTACGATTGCTTTGCTTCAATCGGGCACTTGCCCGAAACGCCCGACGCCTGGGTTCAGGCGAGCGCCCAGGTGGCACTTCACTGAACCGCGTAGCCCGACTGTGTGAGGCGCTCGAGCCTCACCTCGCCTCGCCTCACCTCAACCCACCTCACTTGAATACCCGAGCGCTTTTTAAAATTATTGCCATATAGAAGTGTGCTGGGGTTGCTATTTAGGCATTCCAAAACAAGTAGATAAATAAAGAACATAATCACCATTTATGAGTAAGAGAAGTGGGATCGTCCAGGTCTTGCTACAGATCATCTCATTGCAGAATTTTCTCAAGATTGAAAGACATGGTGCCATAATAAAATCTTTGTTCTAGTCTTGTTAGTTGACTTGACTGATTTTCTCCATCACGTGATTGATGTTCAATTGAGTGATGCATACAAACACAGGATATGAATTTGAATAAGTATCCAAAAAATCAAATGGGAAAAGCACTTGCCTATTTTGTTGCTCCTAGCACACTAACAGGTTTGAATTTAACCAATACTATGAAGTATGAACTTAATGTAGCAAAAATGTAGTGCTAGAGGGTCTTCATGGCGGATAGTCCACAGTAGGTCATATGAGTCTAAAGTGGATCACCAGTATTAAATCACAAACTTATACTATTAAAACAAAGTAAAGATTCAACCACCAAAGACCTAAATAGTTATCTACACATAAGGTTTGTGTATAATTCCTTTTTCTAAATAATGAAAAGTAGACGATATTAAAATAACATGTAACATAATAATCTACATTCTACAATCTATCAAAAATATCAATGTAAAACTAATCCAACAAGCTGTTGTAATTATAAAAATGAAGATAAGGAAGAAGGAAGAGGAATAAGAAGTCCAGAAAGAAGATAAATGTAGAAGAGGAGGACAAGGCAGTGATGGAGGAAGAGGAGGATATGTACTGGAGCAAGCCACAAGTAATGGCAAACGAGGCGCACAAACAATGGTGGACAATGAGAGCACAGGTAGTGGTGGGGGAGAGGAGACCCTCGTGTGAGCCCTAGCACATCGCACTTAAAAATAAAAGCCCAGTTTAAAGTGGACTTGGCCACACCTTCTGGTTTTACGCAATCCCCATCCTGGTCACTGGTCAGACACATAAATGCTAGTTGAACTATATCAAACCATGCAAAATTAAAATCCTTGACAAAAAGTGTATCACTTTTATCCATATGTTTCTCATAAACCATGTAACCATATGCAGTACAATTTGTTGAGGGAAGAGAAAATAAAATGAAAAGGGAAAATGATAATTCACCGCCGTTTAGTTGCATTGCTATGGTGCTAAATAATATGATATCATAGACAAAATGAATCTCTCATTGGAGTTTACAGAATTTATATGTCCAGAACTAAATCAAGGATTCCACATATACCTTTTCTACTAATATCCGAGCTCTCAAGCTTTGTCATGTGCAAGCCAATGCCACGAACTTCCTTGACATCTATATGAGAGTACTCACAGTCACACTCTTTGACAAAAGTGCATAACAAATCAAGAAAACTATCATAAACACATGAACTTCAACTTCATTTTTCATCACCCCAATGACCTAAAATACATTGATCGAAAGAAGACATAAGTAAAAGATGTGTTATTGAGTCTTGAGAGAAACTCCAGATATGTGCAATATGTGGCCCCAAACGTGTACCAATTTGACCCGGGGTAAAGAAGAGAGACCGCAATGGTTGTGGTGAGCATTGATATACACAATAGCCAAATTAAGACACTGATCTAGAAAAACTTAATTAAGACCTACCAAATCTAGAAAGCTTAATTAAGACCTACCAACATGAAAAGAAGCAAAAATCTGCTTGGCTATTCTCTGAAGTGCAACTACATTATCTGTGGCAACAGGTACCTGCAAAAGGATGAGTTAGTCGAGTGTCAGGGGTGTTTGTTGTGACATGTAAAGAGAAGGCATAACACCAAAGCTAGTGAGAATCGCCAAGAGTGTATAATTATATAGCACATTGTCAAAGGCATGTCAAAACAAAGTAGCAACCTACTACTGTGTTCATTATGTTTAGTAAATACCGTAATGGACCGGCTCACACTTTCACAGTCTCCACAGCCCATAAACTTTAATGGCTTTGCTGCTCCTTTCTTTCTTTTTTTTACCTAAAAGACACACTAAAGACGTTACAAAAACAAATCTTTAAAGCCCTTTGCATCTACAATTATCTTTGCATGGGGGAATACCTTTAATGTAATAGCACGTCCTTGCAATCCACATCCTTGCAGCCGCAATGAGACCTCCTTGCAGAGGTTCACAAGGAAATGATGACACTGAAAATACACAAAGTAACAATATCATCTAAACGGTAATAATGCAGCAGGAGGAAAAACCTAAAGAAATAATAATCTCTAATTTCTAGCTCAAAACCCACATCTGTGAGGTTATTGAACCTAATTCCCCAATTAACTTCAGCTCCGACGGATTTTCTTTCCTGAAAATAAATGTGAATTGCGAGAAAGTCAATACATGAGATAACTGATTGTCAAACTAGAAAGTGGCAAATGCACAATATGAACACAGCATGATAGTATTCATAGATGCCCACTAATGGTAAGCCTTCATGCCCCCACAGAGAATCATTGAAGAGATCTGCTCCGATTCTTTCTGTTCAAGTTGTACCATGGGAAATACTTATTTTTTAGTATTTTCAACACTAATCTGAGTAATTCTGACCAAGAAGAAATGAAAAACTGAAAACACAACTTGCATTAAAAAACAATTCAAATAACCACATGATAAAATCATTTAAATTCAACAAATTGTTGAACCATTGGCCATCTGCAGTTCCAGATGTGTTAACTCTGTGAAGGGAATCAGTAGTCTTTCCTTAACTCACTCTTTGAATTAAGCAATTGCTAATTAAAGGTGTGTCTGGCTGTAATGATAGAAGGTGCAGGAACTCACTTAATTGAAGTCAAATTCCAAGAACTACAGGGGTGGAAGTTAATTACTCATCGTCTGGGTGGAAGTTGAGCCAGAAGTGTATTCCATTCATTTTATTTTGTTTGTTTGTCTGCAAGTGAACCCTTGAACTATAGCTTCATAAACTTTTCATGTTTGGTCTATGATATGTCCCACAAGAAAATGAAGGTACAACCACCATTGAGAACAAAGAGGTAGATGCATTAAATCCAAGGAATAACTTACTTCAGTGTTACAAAATTTGTTTTTACTAGATCAATGACATAATAGATTATCCCTCAATATTAAGTAGAATATGTCAAAAATATTGTTCTTAAACATTTATTAATCTATTACTTAACTACTAATGATATGTTTAGCAGTTGCATTGAATTGATTTATTACTGAACTACAAGAAAAGTACATTGTCATCTATATGTTTACTAGAGAATCTTAATAAAATATTCAATACTAATTTCTAATATTTAATTATCTAAATAAATTGATTAATACCCAAATAAATACTAAAAATATGTTATCCTTTACTGTTTATCAGAACATACTAGGAGATACTTATTATTAAACTATTGACAGAGCAAAATTAAATTATTAATCTGTTAGTAATATATCCATTAATCACATAAATCTAGTCTATTGTTAATAATATATATAGATATATATATATATATATATATATATGAGCAACATAATTTATCTACTAGTAATATATGAATGGCTGCAACCTTCATAGGGAAGAGAGAGAGAGAGAGAGAGAGGAGTTAAGCAACTGAAAGGATTCAACTAGCCATGGTATCAGATTTTGCCTGGATCAATGCGTATCAGGCAGTATCTACCAGTCCAGGCTTAAATCAGCATGAAGACCAGACTTTTTGCCAGTTCAGTCCAATAAGCAAGGTTCAAAAGTTCTGATAGATTTGCTGCCTTTTTCAGTATCTCTTTCTCCCAATCCCAACCCACCTCGTTCCACCCATTGCTTGCCACCACCGCTCACTTGCTTGGTTGACACCACCACTCGCTTGGTACTTCTCCTGTGCTTCCTCTCCCCCTCTGAGTCTGCACTTTCCCTCCCCCTCCTCATCCTCTCCTCTTCTCCTCCTACTCCTTAAATATAAGAACAGAAAAAAGAACTGGGATTTTTCATTCAACATTTTATGTTTTCTTTAATCAAATTTATATGTATAGGCTAATAGCAGCTTGACCTGTTGTTTCTGTTTCTGAATCTTATATGTCAGAGTAACCCTGATCATGAAATTTGTTTCTAGTAGTTTTATCATGTATACCTAAAAAGTCAAAATAAATAGCGAATTTAACTAAAAAAACCAACTTGACAAGCCAGCTACTGGGGCAAATTGCCTCGTATTGTGCCAATAAGGTAACAACTGACACCAAGGAGTTCACCGAATAGAACCCCAAAACGACTGAGACCAAACATTTTCTTTCTTTTACTTTTACTCTCATTCCTTGCAGAAGTAATCAGCTAACCCAATTTTCTCTCAAGCAAATGGATCAAATAGGTATTGAACCTAAACCATGGCATCTCTCCTCATACGGGTTTGGGGTTTCCCCCACAAAGTCGTTGTATCCATCCTCGTCCACCATAGTCCCCTCTCCAAACTTGCCTGTTGTGCTGAAGTCGGAAACTTTTTCTTTTTCTTTATCCGTTCAATTAGATGTTTCCCCTTAAGCACTACAATGTTGGAAGGCAAATATATATTCTTTAGAGCAGCATATACCATGACAGCCATTGTCCGCTGTCAACAGGTAGTTTCCTGTGGAATTTCTCCAAATAGCAATAAAACATGCAAATAGCACAGTGAAGTGGTGTGAATAGAATCAAAACGAAATCACCAGGAAACAACTTAAAGTCACTATGCTATAGCAGCTTATTGGAATTGAAAACATGATACCTAAGCATTATAAATTAAGAATATTCTAAATAAAGACTACGAGACTATAAAAAATGTGAATTAGATAATAGGTTATAGAGCATTCATTATGTTATCTTTCGACATAATTTCTTTTCGAAGTTGACACAACTTCATTTGTTGTCTTTACAAAATTATTTGCAGACCATTAACTTGAATACAACATTTAAAAGCATGTCAAACCTGAACAACTTCAACTGTTCGATTATCAATTCCTCGACAATAATTCCACAACATATCACCAATTCTTATACCAAAGTCCTTCTGTAGAGCTTCCTGGAAAAGAAAACACAAACATGTAAGTTGGACGGTTCCCCATTGTAGGTTGCACCCTGAAAGTAAGTTAGATAGAGATCATTTTAGTTTTAACCAGTCTTTGATAGCAACCATATACTTTGCAATTACTGGCTGGCAGTTATTACAAAGATATTTAACTTTGGTAATAACCATGTACTCAAAACTGAGAGTCAGACCAAACAATAAAATTGTCAGGTAATAATAGAATCCAGTTCTGGCAAATGATGGTTACATCCATTGTAAGAACTAAGAACTAAGAAGCATAAAATGAGAAGGGAACTAATAAGCTGGCATCATCAGACAGGAATTAATGAGAAGCACAAAAGTCATCCAAAAAGTAAAGGGATCAAGGGCTAGAATTTGTATCTCGAGTTCAGAAACCTGGCTGAACAACCTTGTCCAGATGCAAGCAACTAACTGCTTCCTCTATACGAGAAAAGACAAAAAGACATCCAAAGAAGTAACAGCCACTAGAGAAAGTGAAATGGAGGACCCAGTAAAGGATTTACAATCTCTCAAATTCTTGCTTACTATAGTGCTTCAACTAATTCAACTCTCTAGAGTGTAGACTATATCCATAAAACGCTTCAAGTTCCATGATTGTAATGATCTTATAAATTAACCGATTTTTCTATGAGGAGAGTGATAAAAATGGGCAAAATACCAAAAAAACTAAAATGTAAGATATCCTTTAGTTTTTTACATCATGTTGACAAAATATGAATAAGCCAGTCTCAAGAACTAAACTGCATTACAAACAAAACATAAACTTACGATTATAAAAACATATTATGACCACTAAAAACAATTAAAGATTAGTTCAGAAACCTGGCTGAACAACCTTGTCCAGATGCAAGCAACTAACTGCTTCCTCTATAAGAGAAAAGACAAAAAGACATCCAAAGAAGTAACAGCCACTAGAGAAAGTGAAATGGAGGACCCAGTAAAGGATTTACAATCTCTCAAATTCTTGCTTACTATAGTGCTTCAACTAATTCAACTCTCTAGAGTGTAGACTATATCCATAAAATGCTTCAAGTTCCATGATTGTAATGATCTTATAAATTAACCGATTTTTCTATGAGGAGAGTGATAAAAATGGGCAAAATACCAAAAAAAACTAAAATGTCAGATATCCTTTAGTTTTTTACATCATGTTGACAAAATATGAATAAGCCAGTCTCAAGAACTAAACTGCATTACAAACAAAACATAAACTTACGATTATAAAAACATATTATGACCACTAAAAACAATTAAAGATTAAACAAGGGTTATTATCCAGGTAAATGAAGAAAGAACCTTCGGTATCATGTACATCTGACCACAAGTTTGAATTTGTCTGCTCTTCAGCTTCTCATATGTAGCATACCCAATGCCTGGAAGTGCCATGACAGGAAGATCTTTCAAATAGTCCTCAACCTATCAAGCATGCAATTTGATTCCACTCAGAAAAAGGTTAATCTATAAAACCAACTATCCTCATGTACATAATAGATACCACCAGGCAAAAGTAAACAAATTTATATAACACTGAATTAGACATCGACCAGACATTTTAGCATTGCACACAAATTCTAAAGAAGAATAACGAACATACCGCAGAATCAGATTATATGTATGATTGTATTGGGCAGTATGACAGTACCAACACTGTTCCAGGCAGTACAGGCACTGGATCGGGTCATACCAATCCTGTACTGGGCAGTACAGTACAGGTCTTGTACTGGGCATACTGCCTGGTTTACACTGGTCTGTGCACTGCTAACCAATCGAATTTGTAAATATCGCCTGTATTGATTACAATCTCCTCGATTTAAGGTCTTGACACATCTTCATCAAGGCCCTAACAGAGCATAGAATCAATCCGTAACATGGTGTATTGGCTCCATACCATGGTGTGATCTCTGATCCCATCACATGTATGTCCATTCCTCTCACAATGCCTAACACTACGTCAACTTTGATACCATTTGTCACAACCCAACTTGATAGGACAACTGACCCATTAATTTCATTGACCTGAATCATTATCCCAAAATTAAGTCTAAGTTGACAATAGTACACATATCAAGCCTTTATAAATCACTTCAAGTCCTTTCACTCCTGTCCTATAGGGATAACTTGAGATGTTACAGTCCTACCTGAATACAGCATTAACATGCTTTTTATTCTACAGCAACATCTTAAACTAATAAATCTGACTGGTCTTTCTGTTAATAATTAAAAACTCTTCCTCTTCCATACACCTATCTGTCATTATATTCAAATATTTCGAGAGCATCTCCCACATAAACTGCGTTGAAGAGAGTTGTGTATTAAAGACATACACTGATCAACTAATAGTACTAAACACCTGCTTGTTTGTGTTAAAATGGTTAGAAAAGGTAAAGGATGAAGTTTACATCCAATTTAGCTTACTAAATCGCTATTCAAGGTGAAAAGTGACATTTTATGTTCACAACTGCCTACAAGATCTTCTAAATGGACCAACAGAACCAATAGTATGTGTAATTAGACAATTCATCAGGTAATAAAAGAAACCTTAAATAAGAAATTTTTATGTGCTTATGGGAAAAAAACAAAGTGCTGATAAAGCCAAAGTACGACAACTATCTTCAAATGTTCCTACTTTGAAATGAAAATATCCTCCTTTCCTGTAAAACTTTGTTAGAAGTTAGAACTATTAAAAAACACTTGAAAGGAAAAAAGATAATATTTCATTCATAAACACAAACATATACTGATAAAAAAAAAGGTATAATCTGAAATTCAAAATTTTAAAACTTGAAAAATTGTTTAGAATTTTGCAATAAATAGAAAAGAACAGCCAGCAAAGTCCAAATTCCTAAAAGTTATGTTTGAAAAAATTATTTTGATAATACGCTTTGCCCTATATAAAGGTAAGAAGTCAATTCTTATGTGAATCCACAGTTCCTAACATGAAAAGCCATATTATTATAATCTAATCAATGCAAGTTCATAGGCTTGCCTCCTTTCTGCAAAACTAACAGCACTCTCATGCTCGGAGATACAATAAACCAAAAGCTCAAGTCTCCTCACCGTAACATGATCTGTTGACACAGATATGGATTGTCCTTTCAACACCCAAAAATAATAGAAGAATAGTAAGAGAAGAGAAAAAAATATTAAGGAATCTGGTGAAGGGGTCTACAATTGGGCCTATAAATAGCTGAAAGGAAGAGGACTTCAAATTTACTAACTTCTAATAACATAAAGTTTCAAACAGAGATGAAGCATACATCTTAACAAATAAAAATATGCAAGAATCATAAATAAGTGAATGACTTGAAAATTTTAGGATCTTCAAACTTCAAAGAGTAAACCAAAATGCTAATAACAGGAATAAGAGGAATCAATCAAAACCTATCATGGAATCATAGCAACACATAAAATATTTATCCTTCTTTGATGGGCAAAAAAACCAAGAGAAAATCCAGAACATACATACCTATAATGTATAAAGACAAAAGGATAACAGTCAAAGGAAAACCGTAAAGTGGATGATTTAAAAACCATGCTCAACAGTGATGAGCAAGTTCTGAGTTATTAAGGTATTAAATTTTGCAGGAATACTGACATTATCACAGGCATTAGGCAGCAACAATGGCCATCAGAAACCTTTTAGTAGTTATGGTCGAACGAACAGTACACTAATTTATCCAGCAAATACATTCAACAAAGAAAGCAAAATTCACATCCCTAAAGAAACAATTTGGCTTTATGATATTGCAACAATCTACTCCCCAATGTTCAAGGGGGAATTCACAGTGCAACTGCCTGCAAAAGAAGCATCAAATTTGAGGTAGACTGGTAAGCGAATGCGACCAACCTAGATTGGTCAAGGCATAATCAAGAACTAAGATTCGACAAAAAGTAGAAAAGAAGCTGAGCAACTTAGCTCCTAACCTGTATTTTTTTTTTTGAACTAGCAAAAGCAAAAAAAGAGAAGTACAATAATATCCTAGAATTGCTACTCATTTATGCAAACCTCAGCATGAAATTTGAGATTGAACAAGAACCACTTAGCATGCACTATAGTGTCAGAGTCACACCTCACCTTCTCAGATGGAATGAATCGTTGGCCATTTGGTTTAGCAGATCTAGTAGCCAAATAAGCCAGAAGCAAATTTCCAGCAATACCTGCACTGGCTGTGCAGCGGGTGGTATCTTCGATCTCCTTCCTAATCATTGATGCAATTTCTTCAGGATCGTCGTCACATCCTGTCACATCCAAAAATGCTTCATCACAGCTTAACGCCTGCATTTTCCCATCAAACATTGTTTTAGGACAAAAAATTAACAAGAGCAAAAGATAGAGAGAGAAAAAAACTCTAGGATTGTTGTACCACCCGAAATGGTACAAAACGGGTTGTACATACTACATACCAGTCCGGCCATGGGCTGGTACATGGACCACCCTCGTTTTGAACAGTCAAGTCCAGTTCAATAAAATATAAAAAAAATCAAAAATAGCAATGGGCCCACCCAACTCGGCATTAAAAAAATCCTCAAATAGAAATTAGGGCTTGCAAATGCGAGCCCTCTTCTCGCGTTCAACACTGTTGCCATCGCTGCTGCCGCTACTTCTCCTCCTCTTCTTTCTTCTTCCTCCTCCTCCACCACTTCTTCTTCCTTCTTCTTCTTCCTCCACCGCTTCATCTTCTTCCTTCTTCCTCCTTGTTCCTCCACCACCCCTTCCTCTTTTCCCTCTTTTTCTTCCTATCCGAAACACCAGTACATACCAGTCACTGAAATGGGTCCAGTACTCAAAACAACGATCCTTGAAAAAAACAATTAGCTTTCTTGCTAAAACAGGCAACCCAATGGTTGTTTCATTGGCTCACCAAAATCTCAAAGATGCAAGGTTATTATGGCACCAATGGTTGCCCTCATTTAGCTTTCTTGTAATCATATTATTAATTTTTCTGTCAGTTGGGACTCAAAAGCAAGGTAAGCAATACCGAATACTACCGCCCGGTACGGGCGGTACGTACCGGTCCGACGATATACCGGTACGCGGACCGTCCGCTACCGGACGGAACGAATAATAATAATAAAATTATATATATATATATATATAATTTAAATAAACGAGGCGACGTCACCGAGGTGATGCGACGTCGGCTTTTAAATAAATAATATATATATATATACATATATATATACACCGCCTGCGAGTTAAATATAATATATATACCGAATGGTATACCGCTCGGTATACCATTCCGTACCGTACCGAGCGAACGTCGAAACGTCAGTACGGTACGGTATTTCGAACCTTGCTCAAAAGTCACATTGCAAGATACCCCCTAACATTTTTCATATTAATATATGTTAACTAGAAAGAGGTAACATGCACCTGAACTTTGCTGCAGTGTTTATGCAATATACTATAAAACTGCTCAGCTACCTGCAGAACACTAAAGAAAGATGTGGAAGGAGGTTCAAAAACATTAAAACTGACAAGTGTAAAGTTTTATGATAACAGAATCAATGTGAAGAAATGCATATACCTCTTCATAAGCCTCAAAGTCATAAGGCAAGATAACAAGATGAGGGCAGCAAGCCTTGGCATCTCTGACAAACGTCCCAGCCTTCACTCCTGAAATCCAAAACATAAATTGTGCTTTACAACAAAGAGTATGCCACACTAAGATGTATCTCTTATAAAACTTCACCATAATTTCTTGCCACATAATTTGCAGAGGATATTTCAGCTGTTCCTCTAGGATTGTTCGAGTGGCACACTGCTACAGGCTTATCTACCAAGTCTGGGAAGTTTCTTATGATCACTGATACAAAAAAGCAGTCCTGAAAAGGAAAAATAAAATATTTTAGTACACAAGTAAACATGCAGGCAGAAACAGCAAGTATGATTCAGCAAGAGCGCCATTAATATGGACAAAAACATTTGAAGCAAAGACCACAGACAAACATTATCATCATTATTATGTTAAAAAAAAATCTTAGTAGGTGAAGATGAAAATTACCATATCTACATGTATAATTGAAGCTTTGTGCTTGGCCACACAACAATTGGTTTTCTCATTGCTGCTCTTATATCCAGTGAGCAAGTTAGAGAAACGCTTTCGATATCGATTTCTCCAGGTTCCAATGAAATGCAGCCTAGAGCTCTGAAGTACCAAATGGTTAGATCTGAACTGAGTAACAAAATTCTTATCCAGTGAGTGAGTGAAAGGAAGAAAGAGGAAATAAAACTAACAGGATTCTTGTCCAAATTAAAAAAGAGAGAGTCAGGGAGAATATCAATATATCAATCATATATATCTTACACACACTAGATGTATAATTTAAGAAAATGACAGTTTAACAGATACTAGTTCGTTTGAGATGATATAACAAGAAAAAAAAATGACTTCTGGAACACTAGCATGAAAATATTACCCAAATATCTGGTGTGCAAAGAACAAGTATACAGCATTCAAATAATTATAAAAAATACCTACTAAAGAAGCCTTGATGCATCAAAATAGCCAACTGTATGGATCAAGGAGTGATCTATAAGGTCTCAGATTAAGCTAACAAATTAAGTTATAGAATCCCAAATTCATGCTTACATTAAGATTTTTATAAGAAAAACTTGCACGTAGAGTGCACCATTATTGATGAATTGACTAAAGAAACTCAGTACATGACAAGAGAAGCTTAATAAGCAGGAGTAATAGTAATATTAAAAGAAAAACTCCATTTCACCTATAAGACAAGAACCAAAACAATATATATTTACTTAACAATGACGAGAAAGATTCACATATCCCGTAATCAACTATGCTCTCAAGAGCTATCTAACCATTTTCTCCTTATTTAGGATGAATCTGCCATTAAATATCACTCAAGTACCATCTAAATGGGCATAATATCTGCTAGAGCTTTGGGACTTCCAATAATATTCTTCAGTTCTCAATTATGAAGAAACATGATTAAATTGAAAAAAAAAACTAATGATCTATTAAACATCATCAAACTTTGAAACTAAAACAGGAAGAACACAATGAAAATATCAACATGTTCAAAGATATGATGTGACACTTATACAGCACATGTAGCAAAGCTATATAGAAAAGAAAGGTTATAAAGCTTTGAAGAGACAAATAAATGAACATTACAAGCAAATCAGTCTTGTTTTATTACCTTGAAGTAGTTCTCCACGAAGTTTGGATCTGTAAGTGTTGAGTGTACCTGATTGGAAGCTCCTATGCAATTTACACTTGAATCCAAAGATTCATGTATTTTTTGATGGCCCATGTAACTCTTATTAATCATACTTAAAGGAGTAGGAATGACACCAGATGCAGGTGGAACACTAAACTTGACCTCCAGATCAGTTGATTCTGGGTTTGCATTTATCTCTCCATACAATTTTTCAACTTTCATGCATTCCAACTCTTCACTGGCTTGGCCACTGGGCCCATCGCATCTAAAACATTGGCCCTCTGGAGGTAATACTAATTGCTTAGGATCCACATCAATTTTCACATCATGATTAACAGTAGTTCTAGCATCATTACAGCTTGAGATGCCCTGGTGATGAAAGTAAGTTGAAAGTTTCTGTTGTTTGCAGGTTCCATTCACAAGCCCCCCAAGTTGATAAGGAGCACCTTAAGAAAAAATGAAAAAGGCACAAAAAGTCAGAATCAATAACTTGTCAACTAAAACAATAAGCACCTTGTCATTTTAGTATATAATAATGGAATGCATCTTTTATTAGTGTCCTATTTTCTCTTCCTTCTAATTAGATAGAAGTAGATATTTTGATAACTACTTCCATAGCCTACTGTGCAGCTAAACCAATAGATAAATTCAGGAGTCCTGCAGTCTATTAAGCAAATAAACCAATATAGAAATTTTATAATTTTGCACCAATAATGAATCAATCTTACTAATATTGATTGTTGAAAGGACGATACATACATAATAATAACTTGAATTTAATGATTCAAGTATTCAATATACCCAATCAAGTCATGCTTAAAGTTGGCAAACAAACCAAGGTATGCAAGTGAGTAAACCACAAAAGAAGACCTTGACAACACCTATAGTGATAGAAAACTATGCTTGAGATATATTATAAGACTATATACAGCTAAAAAATAAGAAAAATGACAGAAAATCTCTAAAGAACAATGTCTGTAAATTTAGGCCTTTGCACCTACAGCAACAGTTTTCCATTGCTGTTCTCTAACAATGTACCATAGGCATCCCCCACATAATCAGTTGAAAATAACTGCAGACTGAAAGACAATAAAATCAGAATGCATGGGGAGAAAACTCACAACTCAAAAGCCTATTAGCTGCCAGACAATCCAGCACCCACTGAGGTCTCACAACAGGCAGTCCATGGCTGAATGCCCTAAGCCAGAACATCCCAAACACGATACTCAGGGGGGAGCAAATTAAAAAAGATGGTGCAAAATTGACTAGAAAGACTTGTTCACACCGAAGGTTTCTCATTTTACTATCAGGTAGATTGCCACAAATGATATGAGTCACAGTATGCTTCGAGAAGTAATTCTCGAACCGCCCACCATGCTTCAGCATATACCCCCTCAGTTCCTGATAAGCAATTTCACCAACTCATCACAACAAATCACCAAACAGTACACCTTACAACATTAACATCAGTTGAGAAATGGGGATAAGTTTTAGTCATTTCCAAACCATCTTACAGCGAAAGCTAAAGCCTGCGACAGGATTTACAATTTTTTGCATCCCTTTCACGTGTGTCCCAATAAATTTGGAAGGTAAAAGACTGAATAGCTGGTGATTTGAACATAAAACCTTCCGTTTTGATAAATGCTAACACTTAAATTCAATTCTTAATATAATGATAGCCCACTTTAAACATTTTTATTGGAGAAAAAGAAGAACCTGACTGGACGGAATGGTAAGTCCATCAACGAAAATGGAAACCCCATGGAATATTCCCTTTTCATCGCCGGAGTCAGCATGGCCGCTGCCAGCGCCGAGGGACGAAGTGGTCGCGTCTGCTTGGAACTGGGCCCGCAGCTTCCGGTTCTTCTCCACCATGTAACTACAAGAAGGGTTAAGCCCAAGAAAGAACGAGAAAAAGAAGACGAGGAATAAAGTATAGAATACCTTCGAAAGTCGGCGAAAGGGGCCTTGGTCTTCGAGCGGAGAGGCCTTTGTGGGTTTGTGGTGGGAGGGTTTCTGCTCCTCTTGCGGGAGTCACCAGAGGGAGCGGAGAAGGAGGGGAAGGCGGGGCCGTTGGAGGCGGCGCGCGATGAGGATCTCGAATTCATGGCGTAGAAGGGACGGCGGAGGAGACGGCCGATCGCCGGAGTTTTCTCGTCGTGGTACCGGGTTGCTTCGACAGGAAGCTTCTGATTCAGAGCGGCGAGGGGCGGTTTGGTATTTTAACCGCCATTTCATCTCCTTACTTCCGCCCCTCAGCGGCCCAATTAAAGGCCCATTCGAGCCCATTATAGGATTCATGGACTGAGTCATTAGTGCACGTGTGCGATGGTAGCCACCTGACGGGATATTCCAACAATCACTAGGAATTAAAGCTGCCTGTTGTGTTTAGGTGTTCGATCATATCTCCATTAATAATGATATTATGAAATAAAATATAAAATAAAATACAAATACAGCAAGAAAAAGAGTTATAGTTGGAGCGGCAAATGCATTTAACCTCTAATTGTACATCATATTCTCCATAGAATACTTTCTTTTCCTTCTTCGAGTTCGGTTTATGAAAGAAGAACCGATTACATCTATAGTTAGTACGAGTATGTGAGGACAAGATCAAATCAAAAATTAGAATATGATAGCGCATGCTCTGAATTAGAAGCCTATCTCTCTTCCTCTTCCTCGGACCAAAACGAAAGAACATCAAAAGTTCATAGTGATGATTAGGTTAACTACTAAGCAAAGCACGCAGAGTTTTCGCTCTTACTTCTTTCAAACAAAGATCAAGATCTCATCAATTGCATCATAAACTGTAAAAAATGAGTCCAATAAGAGTCTTTGTAGATTACGCACACAGATTTAAACTGTTGGCGATCTTTTCTCTCTTCGAATGAGTGATATGAATCCCATTAGTGTTCGGAATCTCATCTGGAGTAGTGATGGTCGGATGAGATGCATCTGCGCCAGTGCGTTTCTCCAAAGATATATGCATCCGTGGGCTATCCATCACCTTCAGATTCTCCACCCTCAAATTCTTGCAAGAGTTAAAGCTCAGGGCCTTCCTCAAGAACAGAATTCATCAGACTTAATATATGGTTCATGCATGTCCTAATAACAAAGGAGAAGATGAAAGAAGAAAGAAAGAAATCGCACGTAGCGTCGGCGCACTGATGCATGGCTGACATGAAAACACGAAAAAGATCAGCGTTTCAGGGAAGAAGGTTGAAGTCTGATTTGTGTGCTCACCATAGATTCATCCACCTTGCAGGAGCCTCTCCACCATATCTTCCCATTGCCATTGATGGTTCCACCACCTCGAACAGTGACGTTTTCGTTATTACTGAGGAGTATCCAATGCTTGGAGTTCCTGCCACCCCAATCCTTTTGGTTCCTCGACGCTTCAAGTGTCCTTGCAGTACTGTGTGTTAGGGTTTCAACTGTGATGGATAACGCACTAGAATTCACAGTGAATGAAACTTGAGATATGCTTAAAAAGGTCACAGGCTTGAGGAGATAACGTTTGTTCTTGGGTACCAACAGAATGGATCGAGTGGATGATGAGCAAGCTTTCTTCCACGGCTTTTCAAATGCCTGCAAAGCTTAACAATGACAATGCTTATAACTAAATGCACTGCAAAAACTAATTTGAGATTGTGATGAAAGTCGAGTAAATACCATGAAATCAGAAGCTACATCTCCCTTGGCTCCGTAGTCTTGAACATTCACCACCTTCTGTGTTGAATCAGAGGAGCATTTCATGATGGTGGTGTTGAGTCTCTCTCCTTCAAGGGAAGCCATGGTGGAGTTCTCTTCCAAATGGGTGCTGAAACGATGGAACTTATTTGACAAAAGCATGATAACCAAAAGGAAGAAAAATGTCTGTGGCGCATATTCAGTAACGTGGATGAGAGGAGAGACAAAACCTAAAATGTTACTACAAAGATATGTCTGGACGTGGGAATTGAATACGTAGGGAAAAAACTTGGGTTGCTTCATGGTAGGGGAAAAAAAAAAGGTGGGGGGAGTAACACCAAAACCAGATGCAGGCAAGCAATATTAAGCTAAAATAATAAAATCGAAGATAAAAATCAACTAAAATAATAACACCAAAATATAACATGATAAAACCGTCAATTGTTTGAGAGAAACATCTATCGTTGGTAAAATAAAATTGTGCAAAAGGTGAATTTTTTTTTTTAATCTTTAACATAAAATAATAAAAAAATAAGAGATTATAATTTGACACACAGGTCACGTCGGACTAATTCAAATGTCAACATAGATCAAACCCTTAGTAAAGTGGGAGGTTCAAGTCCTTCTAATAATGCCAAAATATTGAGGAATAGTAAGTGACATCTCAATCAATCTGCTCGATGTGATTCAGATCTATGTGCATAAGTTGAACGAGATATCGTTGAGGTATTCTTGAGGTAGCAACATCAACATTCTCCGAGGGATCTACACAAGGATCGAGATCGAGAGAGGGTCTCGTGACTTGATCCCTTTGACGATCGAGTTTGCTCTGAGATAGAAAACTAGAATAGTGAAGATAGTGAAATAATAAAATTATGATCTCGATTACTATGTTATAAATGAATTTTTTATATTTAGTAAAAAAAAATATTTTATGAAGCATTCTCAAAAGAGAGAGCCGGAAACTATCCCCTTTGATCTCTTATCAATAAAGGTTTAAGGGGGACAATTTATAACCACTCTTTTGAATACCATTTATTATTATGTGTTAGATGACAATTGATCCCGATATTCCTAAATCAACTAATGTTTAATTAGTTATAATTTTGTAATGCATACTAACACTCTAAGCAGCCTCAATTTTTTTTCTATATATATATATATATATATATATATATATATATAAGGTGGTGAATGTTCGAGACTATGGTGCCAATGAAGATGTGGCTGATAAAATTAATTTAAATAATTAGGATTAGATAAAGTTTTAGATTAAAATAAATAGATGAGAATGAGAAAATTTATTAGGATATGAAAGATTTTTTTATTATTTAAAAAATTTATACTTTATCTTTTAGCTAATATAAATAGATGTTCTTGGAACAATCCAAAATACTATAGATTGGAATTACTCAAAATTCCTTCTAAGAGGCAATAAGAAGATCAACATGAGTACATTGATTAAAAAAAGAAAGGAAGACTAGTAGATCCAGAAAAAAAAATAAAAAATGACAAGCATCAAAGTAAGTGTTCAGAAACAAGATGGTAATTATTGAAGTGTTTCTAATCAAATTCTTCTCATATTCAAAAGTGATAATTATCAATTTTATGTCATTAAGATGAAATCTCTATTTATTTCATAAGAATTATAAAATTTGGTAAAAGATAATTTTATTGAATATGATCTATAGGATCCTAATATTATTAAAGATCAAAATAAATAAATAAATAAGAATATGTAGAAAGATGCAAGAATCCTCTATATGCTATAACAAACAATAGATAAGTCCTTATTTTCTCGAATCATGATAGCATCAATATCAACAAAAGCCTGAAAAATATTAAAAAGTGTGTTTAAGGGTATAGACAAGGTAAAAATTTCAAAGATTTAAATTTTTCGACGTAAATTCAAAACTCTTATGATGAAAGATTCTAAATCTATTACTATTTTTTTCTCAAAAGTCTCTTCTATCGTGAATCAAATGAGATCTTAAGATTCAACTGCTAGAAAAGGTTTTATGAAATTTATCTCTAAAATTTGATATGATTTTTACCATTATAGAAAAAGATAAAGATGCAAGCACATTGTCTATTGATGAATTAATGAGCTCTCTTTTAGTTCATAAATAAAGAGTGAATAGATCTTTAAATGAAATTTCAGAACATACTCTTCAAATGAAGATAGATTAGAAGAAGAATCAAAAGAAAAATTCAGAAATCAAATCTCAAGGGAGAGATCAAAATGGTAAAGGTCATGGATGATCTAATGCTCGAGGCAGAGAATAAGGTCAATCAAATGAGAGTCAAAGGAACTCCAATAAAGGTAACAAAGAAATCCGTCAAAGTTTTTATTACAAAAAAATTAGACATATTGAAAAAAATTACTAGTATAAAAATAAAAATCCAAATGTTCCTCTCTGCTTTCACTATAGGAAATATGACCATCTTGAAAAAGATTGTTAGAATAAAAATCAAATAAATTATAATAAAAAATAATAGTGAAAAAAAGAATGAAGAAAATATTTTCTTTATAGCATCTAATGAAGAATATTCTAGATCTATTTGGTTTTTGGATAGTGGATACAATAATCATATGATAGGGTATAAAAGTTTATTTTAAGGACTTGATGATTTAATCAGATCTAATCATATCTACGGTATAGATAGGAAAAGACAATGATATTGAAGTGGAAGAAAAAAAAAACAATTGCTGTGAACACCAAATATGGTAAAAAAATTTATTGATGATATGATATTTATTCCTAGTTTAAAATAAAATCTCATTAGTATATGGAAACTAATGAAAAAAAGATATTATGATATTTTTAATGATGAAAATACTTGATTTATGATAAGAAAATTAAAAAATTAATAGCAATTATGAGGATGACAAAAAAATAAAGTGTTTTCCTTATTATTTTTGGATTTCTCCTTATATGTATCAATATTATAACATAAATGTTATGATCATTTGAATTTTATGGGTCTATATAAGCTATCTCATATGGTAGCTATAAGATGAAATGTCATGACACTGGTCTTAATAATTAAGAAACTATAACTAACGGAATGCATGCACAAGAAAAGGACGAGGCTCTAAACTCTTATGATAACATGCTTGCAACTAAGAAGCCATAAGAATAGAAAAAATCAATATTACCCGAAGAGACCAAGGATAACACGGAAGGAAAGAGAAACGAAAGACAAGAAGAGAACGGTTGAAATTGATAAGGAGTTGCAGCCGCCTATGAAGCAATTGTCTACAAAAAAGGAAAATGACCCTATTTTTGTTAAGTTGGGTTATGATATGGATTCAAGGAAAAAAAATACTAATCATGATAAATGAAGCAAAAAAAATCATTGAGCATCAATAAGTTCCTAAAGGCAACTAAAAAGGTTCTTAGATACATCAAGGGAACTCTCAATTCTGGTATATGTTATGAGTAGGTAAAAGATTTTAAGCTATATTTTTATACTCATAGTGATCGGGCTAGTTATGCAGATGATAGAAAAAACACTTTAGGATTTATGCTCAGCTTTAGCTCAGGTGTGATATCATGGATAACAAAAAAGTAAGAATGTGTTGCTCTCTCAGGCAGAGCATGTTATGACTACAAGTACAATATGTCAAATAGTTTGGATTGGAAGAATTCTAGTAGTTCTTCGAAAAAAATAAGATAGATCAACTAAAATCTACTACTACAACAAATCTAATATTACAATGATGAAGAATCTTATCTTCTTTGGGCACACCAAACACATTAAAATTCAGTATCATTTCATTCATGATAATAGACTATTGCATTTGACTTGCCGATATCTTTATAAAAGTTTTGGCGAAAGAAAAAATTTCTTTTTTTCGAAGATAACTTCAAGTTATAACTATTTTGAATTAAGGGAGTATGATAAGATTAATTCAAATAGTTAGGATTAGATAAAATAAAAGATTAAAATTAAAATTAAAATAAATAGATGAGAGTGATAAGATTTATTAGAATATGATATATATTTTTTTATTTAAAAAAATTGTACTTTTTCTTTTAGCTAATATAAATATGTGTTTTTGGAAGTACTATTACTTTCTTTTATTTATTTTTTCCTAAAATTCTCAAGGAAAGCCAACGGTAGCTTCTGATCTCATGGTGTCATCTCTAATTTTATCACCATCTCAAATTACCTTCAGTTCTTGTTGTGCGGTTCAGTAATAAGCATTGTACTTCTTATACTTTGTTGGCATTTGAGAAGGCGTGGAAGATAGCTTTCTCATCTTCTATTCCATCCGTTTTCTTGGTACTCAGTAACAAGCGCGATCTCCTCATGCATGTGACCTTGAAAGGCCCCTGCAAATGGACACCCCATGGAATGTTCCCTTATCATTGCCGGAGTCAGCAGGGTTGCCGCCAGCAACGAGGGACGAATTGGTCGCGTCAGCTTGGAACTGGGTCCGGTTCTTCTCCCCCATGTAAACTACGAGAAGGGTTAAGCCCAAGAACGAACGAGAAGAAGAAAAGGAACAAGGCATATAATACCTTCCAAAGTTGGCCAAAGGGGAGTTGGTCCTGAATAAAGGATAAAAAAAAGAGAGGATATATATTTTTATCTATCATAAAAAAGATAATAATCATCAAGTCAGATCTTCCTTGTACCATAAAAAAAACTTTAATATATAAACCCTCTGACACTATATTACAATATTACAATGATCATAAGGAATTAACGATAAAAGATAAGATTTCCCCTATGAATAAATCTCTTATTCTGTTGAGGAAAATCCTCTATTCTGTTGAGGAAAATCTTTCTCTATAAATAGGAGACGGACATGTTAATATATTTAAGCTTTTTTATTTCTTCAATAAAATTTTTTCAATAATTATTTTTATCTTCTATTATTTTCAGTATCGGAGCAGTGTTCGCTTCTTCATTAAAGCTTTTTCAATAAAGCTTCTTCAATAATTGTTCTTATCTTCTATTATTTTCATCAATTAGAATTTCCTATTGTGTTTAGGTATTTATCATAATTTTTAAATTAATATAAATACGACGATGATTTCATAATAAGTTAATATAAATTAATATGAGATATTAAAGAGAATGATGAATTAGAGTAATCTTAATTTAAAAAAGGATGATAATATACCATGAATCTAACTTGGATCATCCGAAAGGGATGGTTCGCGTTCTAATTCATACATGGATCGACGAATTAAAAATATTCACACGCCGTTAAAGGCATTCGAAATGTGAAGATTGAATTATTATTGTATTTTCCTATTGATATTTGGTCAATGTCAATGTCACTTGTTCATGGTGGAAACAGCAAAGTATGAAGCTAGTTTAATGAGCAATGTGACATGGGGGGTTTTCTACTGTGTGATGATGAGTAAGTGTCACAGATTGATGATTCTTGCTATCTATCTGCCTCAATGGTTGTGATGCCACTTGATGCATTATATATCTTGCATTGCACTCAGCATCATCAGAAGATTATGCATGTTGTTCTACAGCAGTCTAAATTTGACTTGCAGGACTCACTGGAGGAAACTTGAAGTTGCCACCTGATGCAATCACCTGGCAGTCTATTTCCCCAATCCTGCTATCGAAGTCTGTGGGGATGGATGAGACATGAGATCGATAGGTTCATCGTGTAGAAACCTTTGTCTTGAATGTGTCTGATATATTGATTACACAGGAAGATGAGCGATCCATCTTTACTACCGAGGGTGAGAAGAAAAATTAAAAATCGAAATAGAAATCTATTAGAGATCAACAACTAGACGACATAACTTATATAAGATTTAATATGATTCGATAACTCTCATTTGTATTCATGAAAAAAATTAAAATTTGTGTTATGTGAGATTAATTGCGAACATTGAGTTATCCCCAATGAAACATAGATTTTCTTATAGATTTTCTCACGTAAATCCTAAGAATTTATATGATAGCTTTGAATTCGAAGTTACTATTAAGGGTGAGAAGAAAAGTTAAAATCAAAATAGAAATCTACTAGAGATCAACAAAGAGTCAACTTAACCGACATACGATTTAATATGATTTGATAACTCTCGTCTATATTCATGAAAAAAATTAAAATTTTTATTATGTGAGATTAATTACAAGATTAATTACGAGTTATCCCCAATGAAATACAAATTTTCTCATATATTTTTTCACATAAATCCTGGAGAATTTATATCATTTTCTCACACTCTCTAAATACCATAAAGACAAAATAAGAAGCAACAAAAGTATTTCTTAAGTCTTGCTTTTCTCTCATCAAAACCCAAATATGTATGAGATTAAAAGAATCAAATATTAATTATTAATATTTTTTTGTTGAGAATTTCTCCTTTTATTAGGATTTCTTATCACATTGGGGCATTGACTCTAGGAACCTTAAAATACTTATTAATCTCAATAATATCTTCTTTGATAGATATTTTATCCATTTTTGTACCTTCTAAATGGAAAATAATTTTGCTTCATTCTTCTTCCAATCTTCGTTGCTCATTATTGTTAAATCTCTGACCATCGAATCTTTTGGGCTCTGATACCATTTTTTAAAGAACGAGAGAAAATTTTTAAAAATAAAAAAATACCCAGAGATTAACCAACTAAAAAGTGTATCAGAAAATCGATATAAGATTTAATGTGATTTGACAAATCCAATCAAGAAAACTAAAATTTTGAGATCAATTACAAGACATTGAGTTATCCCCACTTAAACACTAACACTATTTTCTTGTACACATTTTGTATAAACCCTTTGGCCAAAATTACTCAATGTATATTTATAAAAACAAACCCTAATTGGTCAAACAGTTTTAGTTTAATTATGACTCTATCAACTAATTTAAATATAATTAAAATTTCTAAAAATATTTACCAACGCTAGAAGCCTATGCACTCTTCCTCTTCCTCCTATCCAAAACGCAAGAACATCAACGATGACTCATAAAATCCCATCTTCTCTCAGCATCATCAAAAGAACAAAGAACACAAGTAACTTCTTCCAGATGACCAGTTCCGGGATCAGAGGTTAACTACTAAGCAAAACACGCAAAGTCTTGGCTCTTACTTCTTTGAGACAAAGAAAGATCCACTCTTCTTTGTCTCTGGCCAATGACACTTTGATGGACCAATTTAGTAGCGATACATCAGAAAATATATTCATATTTATCGCTTGGTCTCATTCAAAACATAAGAAAAAGACTGTGACAACCATGATTTAGTGATGCATCATTCACTTGAATTATTTGTGGTAATAACCCTATCACTCAAGAAAAATAAATGTTGATGTAACGACAGTATGTGATGTTTTTTGTGCTTGAATTATAGTAGATATATTTTTTATTTTCTCACTCAAGGAAAATAAAAGTTGCACTAATGTTTAATGCTTTACAATTTTGTAATGCATTTGACCTCCTGAAGCAGCCTCAGGTCTTTTTCCCCCTATATATATGTAGGATCAACACACCTTGTTCGATTCCCACATCCATACATGCCTTTGAAATTGCATTTTGTTGTCTCTCCTCTCATCCACTTTACTGAGCGATATGGCGCCACTGACATATCTCCTACTCTTAGTTACCATGCTTGTGTCAAATAATTTTCCTTGTTTGAGCACCCATTTGGAAAACCCCACCATGGCTTCACTTGGTGGAGAGAGAGTCAACAACCCCACCATCATGAAAAGCCCCTCTGGTTCTACACAGAAGGTGGTAAATGTTCAATACTATGGCGCCAAGGGAGATGAAGATTCTGATTCCATGGTGTTGACTCCACCTTCGTCACCATCTCAAATCACTTTCGGTTCTTGTTGTGCACGATTAAAACTGTGAAGTTTTGTTATGAGCATTGCGCTTCTTGTGCTTTGCAGGCATTTGAGAAGGCGTGGAAGAAAGCTTGCTCATCTTCTACGCCAACCATTCTGTTAATACCCAAGAACAAGTGGTATCTCCTCAAGCCTATGAACTTTAGAGGCCCCTGCAAATCTCGAGTTTCATTCACTGTGAGTTCTAATGCATTATCCATCACGGTCGAAACCCTAACACGCAGTAGTGCGAGGAAGATAAAACGTTCTCGTTGTTTATCTGATCAGATCATGGGGACACTCGAAGCGTCGAGGAACCAAAAGGATTGGGACGGCAGGATTTCCAGGCACTGGATACTCTTCAGTAATATCGATAACCTCACCGTTCGAGGTGGCGGAACCATCAATGGCAATGGGAAGATATGGTGGAGAGGCTCCTGCAAGATGGATGCATCTATGGTGAGCATGCAGATCTCAGACTCCAACCATATATTTCCACTAATCTTCTTCCCTGAAACGCTGATCTTTTTTTGTATTTTCATGTCAGCCATGCATCAGTGCGCCGACGGTACGTGCGATTTCTTTCTTTCTTTCTTCTTTCATCTTCTCCTTTTTTTGGTAGGAAATGAATAGAGAGATGCTCATGCATGAACCCTATATTAAGTCTGACGAATTCTGTACTTGAGGAAGGCCCTGAGCTTCAACTCTTGCAAGAATTTGAGGGTGGAGAATCTGAAGGTGATGGATAGCCCACGGATGCACATATCTTTGGAGAAATGTACTGGTGTAGATGCATCTCATCTGACCATCACTGCTCCGCATGAGAGTCCGAACACTGATGGGATTCATATCACTCATTCGAAGAACGTAAAGATCGCCAACAGTTTCATCGGGACCGGTAAGTTCTACGTCCGGTTTGAATCTTTGTGCGCAATCTTACATAGACTCTTGTTAGATTCACTGAGTCGTTTATGATGCAATCGATGAGATCATATGTAATCACGAGGTGACGAAGAGTCTAGATTTCAAGAGAATATTCTGATGTCTTTGGAGGTTCACCTCAAAGAAAAGAATCTATCTTATGGGCCACTCCCAAGTAGATAACGGATCCAAGCTAAATGACCAAGTGATAGATCTGGTCAAATGATAATACATTTAGTTTTCCATTGGTCAGAGTCAAAAAGTCAACGCATTAAAAAAGTCAATGTTCATAAAAAAAACAAAGATATCAGGCTGAAAACATCCGAAAGCAAACAAATGATGAATATGTTGGAATAAATCAATATGGTTTACATTAAGATTTATTTCTTTTTCTTGTACTTATTATATTTTTCAACAGTGTATTTTTATAATTATTTCTTTTTTTAATTTTATTTGATAAAGGTGATGATTGCATATCGATTGTTAGTGGATCGAAAAATGTGATGGCAACAAACATTGTTTGTGGACCAGGACATGGAATCAGGTGTGCAACTCTTTTAGAACTACAACAATTCATTAACCTTCTTCATCTCTCTCTCTCTCTCTCTCTCTCTCTCTCTCTCTCTCTCTCTCACTGTTTGTTTTGGTGTCCCAAAAAAAAATAGCATTGGAAGCTTAGGAGCTCACAACTCAGAAGCACAAGTCTCTAATGTGACTGTCGACACGGCACGATTTATTGGAACAGCAAATGGAGTCCGGATCAAGACATGGCAGGTATGACTAACTAGTCTTTACCCTTGTATGTGATTATTTAGTCTCATATTGATTAAGATATAGTAAAACTCTAATGGATCTAAAGCTAATGCTTTAGATTCGAGCATCCTTTTGATCGACACGAGTTAATATATCATATTTATCTGGGATGATATAGCATCGTCATTCACATTTGATTAATTAGAATAAGAAGTCGGAGATGATTGTGATAGATGCAATTAGATGGATCTGTTATTAATAATTTAATTTTAAGTTCTTAATATTGGATTAATAGGCATATTTGGTCAGACCACGCGAGATATTAAGTAAAATGAAAAAGAAATATTGATGTGTTTACCAATATCTTACACTTAGATAGATGATAAAATACTTATATTCTCCATTAGTTGACTATCATTTGTGTGTTAGTTGAGTCTCTAAGTAACATAAACATAGTTTAATATCTTAAGTATTATATATTAGATACTTGTGAACTCAAACTAGCTAATATTAATCATAAAGGATTTTAATATTTATTTTTTGTTTCCTTGGGTAGGATTTATATTATTGTTCATTCTCAACCATACTATTTTATATCTATAGTATTATTGCATATTATTTGCTTCTAAGAGTAGGGATGAAGAGGATATGCAAAGAATATTTATTTGATGTCCATCAAATTGCTCTTTTTTTTTTTTTGTCTTCCTGAGTAGGGGGGAAAAGGATATGCAAAGGGCTTAACATTTAAGAACATCGTTATGCACAATGTTCTGAATCCTATCATCATCGATCAGAACTACTGTGACTCACAAAACCCATGTCAAAGACAGGTAGAACCTTTTCCATCTCTCTTTCCCTGCATCTGCATCCATCTGAATGTTTAAGTTAATCACCATGTAGGTTTCAGCTGTCCAAGTGATGGATGTGTTGTACCAAAACATCAAGGGAACGAGTGCTTCAGAAGTGGCCATAAATCTGCAGTGCAGCAATGACAGACCCTGTCGTCATGTACTGCTGCAAGATGTCAACTTAGTCGGAGTCGGTGGAGATTCCGCAAAGAGCCTCTGTTCGAATGTGCAGTGGATCAAAAGGGGAACTGTCATCCCCCCTCCTCGTATTCACGATTAAACCAGGGAAAGATTGATGACTAATATAGATCGTAGAGAGAGAGAGTTGAAGAGAGCATCAGAAAATATCTATCAAAAGGAAATGAATGCGATGTGTAGTTCTTAATCAGTGTGCAATCGGTTTTCTGATATGTCGCCTTCGATAAATCTTTCCATGGTTGGTTGGATAGCCAAAGATTTCAGCTGCACAACAATCTGAAAAGAACGAACAGAAAAGAAATATCTCATAATAGCCTCATATTTAACAAAGATTATTTCCTTCTAATATTGAAGAAGCATAAAGAAGTTGATAGTTGTTGCTTCATATATATTGATATATGGACAAAATAATAATTCAACAGAAAGTTAATAGATTCCAGCTTGATGAGTAAAGTTATTTGGTGGTTGACTACCTCAACCTTAAAAAGAAGAATAAATTATTTAGCCCAACAAACTCAATACTAAGAAGCCATGTAAACTTATCAATTGAGTCAATCACAAGGCAGACTTTTTTTTTCGGATGAAAAATACATTAAAATTTTGAATTATGAAGATATGTGTCCACTTCAAGCAGTGCTCTAAATATATTATTAGCCAATTTACCATGAGTTTTCTTTTAATGTCATTCATGGTCCATTTTCTTGTATCATTACAATAAGAAAAATAAATGCAGGCGTCTGTCTTCGGAGTCGACGACACCCGATGTGATTAGGTTATATCAGTTGCACTGCAATGCCTTTCAGGTACGATTTATGATTTCGAATGAAGACATGACAAATAAACTTGCAGCAGCTGATCAGCTTTGTTCCATACGAGCATTGAATCTCACTGATTGGCAAAAAAAAAAAGGCTGAGCAATAGCAAATTCCAGAAGGCATTTTTGCATGAATTCCAGATATTTTTAGATGCTTTTATGTTTTGGATCCTGCACAAGATGGAGAAATGGAAACATCAGTTCCTTTAAAATTTAATAAAACAACCATGATGCTGCGATGCCATAATAAATGATGAAATATTTACAAGTACAAAGATTTACTTGCTATCAAGATATGAATACAACAACAACAACATCAACAATAATAAAAAATCGTAAATCCTAACAAAATAAAATTCTAAATTAGTGCGCAACTCAGAAATAATAAGAACTTTTTATTGAAGTTATATTAGAGTTATTCTAAGGTAAAAATGGATTAATTCTTTAAGAGTATGTTTTTAGATCTCGATACCAAAACCCCTAGTAGTTACTAGCTGGACCAGAACAAGACCTGTATACATAAACCAGCACATGGAATGCTGACATATTGAATGGTAAGAAGAAGCGGAGAGAAGGAAAAGGAGGAGGAGATGCAGGAGAAGAAGAGGAGCAGGAAAGGAGAAGCAGAGTAGGAGGAAGAGCAGGAGGAGAGTAGTAAGAGGAAGAGAGTTTGAAATATGACAGAGGCCGTGATAAAGTTGACGAAATCTACTCTTTCTTCATGGATCTTACCACAAAAATAGAGGGAAAGCAGCCTTTAAACTGGATCAGACAAATTTTGATCTCCAATTTGCACTTGAACTCTCAATAGAATAGAAACTCCAATGTAAATTATAACAAACGTGGTCCTAGATGATCATGGGCACATGCCTTATATGCCAAAGCATGCTGGAATATATTACATGATACCAACCAAGTCCATGGTGCTGTGCTAAGGATGTGCATATCTAACATCAGGATGGAACAGAGCTCAGTGTTGGCTGGCAGAGAGCTTGCACCAACCTCTGCCAGTCAGCACAAACTGTATCAATAAATAACAAGAATAAGAAAATGCTGCAAAACTGAAGGCCAGAAAGCACTCACTTCACAAGGATGAAGAAGATGTACGTTCTGCCAGACGCATCAACCAACCTTTAAAGTAGGGCACAGCTTCCATTTCCGTGTGGGAGAGGGCACCTAAAGGGGTGATTGTAATCTGGGGAAAGAAAAAGATGACTGCATTATTAGTATGTAGTTTTTCAATAGAGAATTTTTTCTAGAGAGTAAAAAAGTAAAGAAAGCAGGAAACAGCTAACATATCCTTCTTCGAGGGCCCTGTGGTCTGTATCTTCTTCCTCCTCTTCTACATCATTCTTCCTGATAACCTATTGATATGGGAAATAATTTCAAATAACAGACATTTTCATTCCAATTTCTTAATTGCAAGGTGGCATTTTCAGGCTCATTGGCTTTGTTCATAAAATTTAAATGAGTTCAACTGTTCAAGAACATGTAAGTATACACAGATCTACACAATTACATATAGGTAATAGAAGACAAACACATTCAACTGGAACAAACTCAGGAAGTCTTTGAATAAATCATGCCAATGCAATGAACAATATCACACATCCAACTAGCAGCAGGATCTACTTATGCAGATGTTAAAGTTCATGTTCTGTGGTAATCTGAAAAGGGTCAGGAAAAGTATAAAAAGCACATTGGACAACATATCAAAAGATGTTAATATGTCATCAATTCTCATAATTTCACCACATAATTAAGTCAAGCAGACTCATTGGGAACACCTGCAGGGAGTCATGTATGGAGAGAAAATACTGTTTTACAATGGGCAACATTCTGATTATGTGTATCAAAAGACTGCTAATAATGAACTTAATCATAGCCTAACTCTTGCGTGAGGTAAAGCAACCACCTCCCACAAGGTTCTGCATATAACCTACTTGGTCTAGAAGAAAAAAACAAATGATTTTAAAAGCGCTAAGCGCAAAAAGGTACTAAGGTCCAAAAACACTCTAGGCACCTGCCCGAGCGAAGTAAGATGCTCCTGAATATTATAATTAAAATAACATACAGCTAAATAGAAATGTGCTAAACATGTTTATGAAGGCTTATGTTAGAATTAAACTGCTCCAAAAGCATCTTGTTAACCAAGAATGTTTTGCCGCTCTAAGACATCATCAATAAAAGCTAAGGGAGTTTCATGTATAAATCAAAGTGCATATTGCCCATGGTGTTGTAGATACAACAAATATATTTAAACAGTTCCCAACGGGTTGTTGCTCGTCCATTTGCAGTTTAATTAACAGGAAAGTGGGGGAAGCAGAGGGCGCGAACGAAACTGCAGCTGCGAATGAGATTGGACAAAGCTGCAGCGGCAAACAAAGTCAGCAAACGATGTTGTCGACGATGGCGGACAGAGCTGCAACGTCAGAGGAGTGTACAAAGGCAGCGAACGAAGGCAATGGAAGAGGTTGCTGTTGGCTGCGGACAGAGCTACTACAGCAGCAGATAGAGCTATAGCGGTGGAAGAGGTTTAGGGTATAGATGAGCTGCAGTGGCAGACGAGCTACAATGACGGATGAGTTGTAGTGACGGCAGCTGAGCTGCAACAGCGAACGAGATTGGATGAGGTTGCCGATGGCGGTTGACAGAGAGAACAAAGGTGACAGATGTAGGGTTTCATTTCACCTTTGTTTTCTTTTATTGGGTCAGGAGAGGGAGGGGTTTGGACACTGTTAGGGTAACTGTGTTAGTTGGTTGAACCAACTTATAAGTCCAATCAAACCAAAGTTTGAACTCGACCAAATTTGGTTTGGGTGCTTGGTCGAGGCACCTAACGCCTAGGCTCAGGCGAGTGCCCGAGTAGTGCTTCTTTGAAGCGTTGTGCTTGGGGGTTTTGCGAGCGGCCTTGCCTCACCTTGCCCGAGCATCTTTTGAAACCACTTTAAAAAATATTGATTGGACTAATCATAATCCACTGGGCCAAGTTCTTCCTCACTTCTTAGGCACAAAGAGATATCAATGTGTCTCATTAAAATCTTTATACAATCTTAAGTTGACTACTGGATTTACATGTCCTGCTTAAATGTTAAGAATATTTAGAAGTTTAAAATAGCTTGTATAGATATTTTGAGTGTCATTCTGCTAGCTGCTAACAAAAACAAGCATCTTAGACTGACCAGGTAAAATCTTTACATCAAAACCAGTTGTAAAATGGATCAGCATGTTTGGCTTGGATACGAAAGCTTTAAGGGAATGGAACCTGAACTCAACCTTAGAACCCATACCATGGACTGTAATTAGGAATCAGCAGTTACAACTTAAACCCAGAACCAAATGTCCCTAGGCTGAGTTCCAGCTATTTTGTTCCTGAGCTTCGCATGTAGAACATTCTTTTGTTGTAGCAATGGCTGAATAAAGGTTTCACATATATGACCATTTAGACCCTGAGCATATCACCGCAACAATCACCAATGGTATCTGGTATTCACCATAGTAATTAAATATTTCACAATCTTAAAATGAATTATTTACAATCTCTTGCTAGTTCAAATAGAATCCCAATCAACCACACTAACTCTAAAATAACTACCTCCAAGATTAAGTCAAGACACCAAAATGATACTAGAAAGGTATAAGATCACTTAAGTCTACCTTGGAGCAACAAGTTTGATAGATGTCCATTATGACCATTATGTTAATTTGATTTCTGAGGCCTGAGATGCATCATTTATTTGCATGATATTTAAAGCCATGTTATTTCCTATCCACTAAGTCTTTAAGGTGTTATGGCAAGTTTCAGTTTAGCATAAATATATCTTAGCTAGAAACTGCACACCTAAAAATCCAATTTGGCATTATGAAGACATTTTGATTAGAAATCTACTTAAATCTAAAGTTGTCAAAATGCTTAGGTAGTCCTAACTCATAAGAATTAGCCATTGAAAGTTTTCTTTAGAAGATCTAACAGATGTGGATCTTAGGACAAAATACCAAAAAGATAGTATAAAGTCTTATAAAAATTGTGAAATAATTTTAAAACTCATAAATTCTAAAACAAATAATATAAAATATTTAAATTTCCTGGATTAATTTTTCAATAAAGATAGGTAAGATGGAGCTCTTAAACTTTAGCATTTATATATTCACTTTTATGTCTCTTTTACAAGTGCTATAATAAAGGATTCTGTTTAAAACAGACACAAGATAGGCACAAAGAAATATAAAAGCATATTATAACAATCAAGATGCAGTAGCATGTACCAACAAACAAAGCTTTTACCTAAATCACAGGATAAAGCAAAGGAGGAAAAAGACACATGACATCAGAACCACTTCATGTTACCTTTATAAATATAATCATACCTCAATCTCAAGAAAAGGCCATCAAATTTGACTACAGTGAATTCTCCAAATGAGTAGTATAATGATAGACCTTATAGAAAACGCTTTCGGTGGCATAACTTGTCATCATACTAATGAGCAGTTTGGAATAGTTGCAAAATATGGTATAAATTCAATCAAATTGGTATTAACACACTACTGGATAATGGAATGCAAAAGCAGAGAACAAACAACATTCAAAAGTACAAAGGTATGAGAAATTAAATGCAATAAGTATTAACGGCAAGACAAAATAAAGAAGCAACATGTTATGATTTTATGTGCAGAAAGGATTGTAAACTCAGCACATGGCTGAAAAGAAGCAAATATATACCACTCTTTTAAACAAAAGTTCATCTTCCACTAGAGCTGATGAAGCATTGTTTGCAGGGCCTGATCCAGAGTCAATGTTCATATTTGCAGTCTGATAGCTTTCTAGTGCTGGTGTGCTGGAATATGTTTGCTCCCAACCAATTCTGGTCATGAATTTTCCCTGCTTTGTTATCTTGAATCCCTGTTGGCAATCACAGCAAACAAAATAAACAAACAGCAACAGCAAATGCATACCAAGCTATGCAGAACAATCATGACATGCCACAAATATTGGCACATAACATTAGTTGTACCGAAACATATTATATGTCGAACAACCAAAGAAGATGATCTATAAGAAGCCAAATGATCCAACACATGATACACTAAATTTATGTTGAAGTATGTTAATAAAATGAACATAGTACAGAATGTTAAGAATAAAAAAAATGATAAAAAGGAAAAGCATAACAAAAGTATTCTGCAACAAACATGTAGGAAAAGAAATAATTACTATAGAAAAAGAAAAATATCCCTATTTTTGCTATATCAATATTTTTCTTAAGGAAGAGTAAATTAACACCATTAAGTGATATTTTGGACTAACATAATATAGGAGAAAAGACTATAGAGAAAAATTTACAAAGGACATGATTTTCAGAGGTATTTTGATACTGTGAATGGGCCATGTCACAGATGTGTTTCACTAAGGAATAAAAAAGTAATTTTTCAGTGTATCCCGACTTTTGAGGCAAAATACTAGACTGTCATTCTTATAGAAATTAGGAAATATTGTGATCATTAGGATCAGAATCTAGAAGGATATTGAGGATGTCTAGAAGCCAAATGATCACATTTCCAATTCCAACCAGCAGTGCTAAACAATTAAAATAATAGTACTGGCATATTTTACTCAGAAGAGCAAATTTTAGGTTGTCTAATATTATCATATATGTCGAGAGTATCATAACTTGTTTAAGTGATGACTTCAAAAAGGTTCACATACCAAGGACTACAGTTCAAGCATTACTTATTGTACCAAAAATGAAGAAATATTTTCTAAAATACGAATCTTTATAATACGTATGTGTTAAATATGTGATGCCTTAAGAGATGTTGTGTCTCATGGATTACCTTGTGATTTGCAACATCCGTAGGCACATCTACATTCAAAAATGAACCTTCAGGATATGCCTTGGCTTTAAGCTCATATAATACAGCATTTATGAGGGGCAAGCAAGCATCTGCAGCTAGCTTCAGGTCATGAACGTCACTCTTTCTTCCCTTCCTGAGAAAAAGAAAAAGTGGTACAAATAAAGTATCGCCTAGTTCCACTAGAAACTATATACTACTGGAGATATGGAAAAGAATAAACAGTCAACCAAATAGAATAGCTTCTCATCTATGAAAAACATTCATTATATAACCTCCAATCTAGTCCACCAAGATACCTGTTCATAATATACCTAAACAACACATTTGCATGACATGTTTACCTTATTCATGTAATATTGTATTTATCCTATAGTATAAAACTATGATCAACACCTTATATGCGACAACCAGGGCATCACAATCTCAAAAATAATCATGTGAAATGAGACAGTGGCAGTCCCATGTTCTGGCATGCCCCTGACACTTGCCACATGTTCTAATAGTAGTTCACTTGTGTTCTTCCTGATTAATGATCCATTCTACTATTGATTAAATGGATTGTTCCAATTAACAGATGCTAAATCTGTATTCTGTTATCCATGAAACTTGAAATTTCAAACCAGACATAGTAAGCTAGTACATGCCCACAGAATGGAGACAATTTATCCTTAGGTGGCCCACTATGATATGTGTAAGAAACAATCACAAAATAATTTAATCTAAATAAAAAATTTAATATGAACAATGAAAATAAAATTAGTTGTCTGTAATCTGTATAATAAAGAGTAAAGATAATAAAACACATGGACGAATAATAATATACAAAAACAAGAAACAGATCTTGGCAAAGAAAAATAATGTGATAATTAAAAAGATGAAATGCAATGTTGAAAATTTTAGTCACTGTACACAAGAACAAAAATTAAATGAAAATAAGATGTCTTGACTACTGAGTGAATAGTAGAAACCATTTAGAGTAGCTAAACAAAGTCTGTCTTGGAAATTTAGTTAATATTTCTCTGTTATTTTAGTTTGTGTCTTAAAATCTTACATTGAGAAGGGTATGACAAATGATGTTCTTGTAAAAGTATCACATGTATAATATGCTTTTGGACCTAAACAAATCGACAATTTCATGTATCAACCATTGATAAATTTTTTGGGTTTAAGGAAGAGATCACTCCCCAGGCCCCTTGAACCATGATCTAGATTGCTTGGCCCAATTCAGGAAATCAAGAAAAGCTCAAAACAACAGAAGTACTAAATACCAAAAATAGAGTCATTACTCTCAAGCCTTTTGCTGCCATTGTCATTAAATTAATTAGATGCATAGTCGATTACTTAGTAAGAAAAAATATATATCTTAATTAACTTAGTAAGGAACCTATACAAAAAGAAAGAGAAATTCATGAGTGATCAATAACAAAATGATAAAAGACCCAACATACCAGTTATGTGATATAGCTAATGCAGGTACACCATATAAAAATGCTTCTCGAGCACCAGCTACTGTCCCAGAGTATACCCTACATATCAATGAAATACGAATATAGCTTTCGTGTTGAGCTTCAATGAACAAACTGAGTGCATCTTTTGAACATCGAGAAGTTATAGCAAGAACAATTACCCATGGGAACAACAGTTGTCTTATTTTCCTTTATGGTACAATGTATATTTAGAGATATCATTGTGTAATTTTAGGACTAAACTTTTAATCCATAATTTCTTGTTATGGGGTATACTTTTTTAGTCTTAAAATCCTACATAAAGGTTGCTTTTCACTGTATAGTGCTTTAGTACCAAGAGATGTCGGTTTCTTCATAAATGCATAAATAAATATATTAGTGCAGTTCATTATCGAAGATGAAATTGAATAGACAGAATGAGTTAAAATTCTTAGCATGTTATAACAAAATCCAGTGAATAATTTAATAAAAACCTACAAATTCCAAGATTTTCCAAGTAGAAGAATGTTGTAGAAAGCATACAATATTTCCTATTCTTAAACAAAAAAAATAACAATACTATTTGTTAGAACAACAACAACAACAACAACAACAACAAGCAATAATGACCCCAATATTATTTATTAGTAATTAGAATAAACAAAATGTTCTGACTTATTTGAAGTATTTGTTATGTAGACAAGAAGCAGAGATTGTCATTTTCTTTATTCCTTTCACAACAACTTAAATACTTAGATTACAGTCTCACTTGTTGTAGAATATAACTATTAAAATTAAATAGGCAGATGTAATAGAATGCAAGAATAATGCATTACTAACACATGATATCCACAGTTGGAACCGATATTGATGCCACTGATCACCTGTATGATGAAAAAATGAGTAAGTGCTCAAGTAATAGAAAAGCTCGAGTTAGTTAAGTATATGCAAGATCTACAACTAAGTAATATTTTCCAGAAAATTGTATAAGTGAATAACAGTAGAAAAAAATATTTCGGTAACATAAAGTATGTTAGAGAATGTAGGACAATAATATTCAGCTTTGAGTTTACCAAATCAGGAATTACACCATCAAAAAGTTTGCCAGAGATTCCCAAGGAAGCACAGTCTGCAGGAGTGCCTGGAAATTATACACAGATATTATTTAGTAGACTCATATGATAATATTCAGATGTGAAAATTTAACTAATAACATGATTAACTAGAAATCTTGTTACCGTGGGATGTAGATAAGAGATTCAGTAGAATGATAAACTAGAATCTTAAGATTGTAGAATGTATGTGGGAGGTTCAGTGAATTGTTGACCCATAACCAGATTTTGAAAGCACTGCACTGGAAAGCTAATTCTTCTCATCTGCCATGATCTGGGACCTAGAGAATAGATCAACATGACACAAATCTCTAACCAAGCGTAGCAAGGCCCCCTACATGTCATCTATAAAAATTGGCTTAAACGAGCATGTAGGAATCTAGTAGATTTCTAGGACTTTTGTATACCAGTCCATAGTTTACAGAACAAGGTTTCCTACACTTCGTTAGTAGATAATGGCTTAAAAGAGTGTGCAAGAATCCAGTAAATTTATAGAACTTTCTCTACTAGACAATGGTTTAAGTAAACTTAAATGCAAAGATGTACGCCAACCTATATAATAATCTGAACTAGGGATTGGTTGGATTCTTTGAGTATCTTTGAAGAAGACATCACCCTCATGGAGAATATCCTCGTCTGCTATAAATTTGAATATATTAATCACATAGGGCATTCAGTCTCTCCCCTTCTTCTGTGGCTATTTCTCTTGAATATTCTAATAGGATATGTCCATTTTACAATTCAGGTGGCAAAATCATGTTAGTGGCTACATTGTTTAACGTTAAAAACTATAGAGCACAGAATGACCATAGGCAAACTGTAGCAGAAGTATACTTAGGCTTCAAAACCATTGAGATTTGGCTTCTTAGAATTGTCTCAAAGAAGATAAAACATCAACAGTGGCATCAACATTCAGAATGGTAATGGTTAATTTTTTGATGAAAAAAAGATTTACTTATACACAAAATAATCAATAAGCAATAAATAAACGAGACAGGTAGAAGAACCTGATACTGCAAAAGCTGTAGCACCCATAATCTCAGCACGTTTGGCACTAAGAGCACGATGCCAAGTAATGCTATGTCCAACACCTGACTTATCCCTGAAAATTTATTAAGAGACGATTTAACATTTCATGGAGGGTGCATTCTGATTATTATCTCATTTTGTGCACCAAACCATTTTGCAGTTAATACAGAGAGGTAACCACAATTCTGAACAAGAACTATTGCATATCAGCATGATAAGCGCAGGGTAGAGTCATTTCTACTACTATCAAATCAGATGTCTGTGATAATAGTGAGACCAATGTACCATCTGACACCAACAGATCTAAATCCGTCCCTGCTTAAACCACAATGCAGGATTCCTGGTTTTCATATTTTGACTACATCCAGATACAAACCTAACTAAAGGGTGCATAAGGGCCTATGTGATGCGGGTTACCAGTGGCTTGGTCTGAATTAACCTAGCAACAAGGTAACATTTCATATTGAGACAGGACATGTGGCACATATCAACAATTGTAAATAGTCATGAAAGATCGGTTTGTAGCACTGGCATCAGCATATGAGATGTGATCAACAAGGCTGGTAAAAAGCACAAAGAAAAAGTTAGATACATTGGAAGTCACTCAGCGCCATAAACTGCAGCAGTCAGCCTCTGTTTTAGCAAATTTCATCTTTCTAACCTCCACTTTAAAAAACACAATAAGAAACAAAACGAAGATGTCCGACACTGAACAATTACATTGTAATTCCAATATTCCAAAATACGTAGTCCAAGAATTCGCTACACTATTTCTTCACTCTGCGTGCGAAATGGCACAATGCCACCATTTCAAACACCACCAAGTTCGCATCAGAAAACGTCACCAAATTAAACGCGATTGAAACAAAAATAACTAGTAAAATAATCAATTCGCACCATTTTGTCATCATATATAACAAAAAATAAACGAAAATGTGGATCTATTTCGTTCTTCTAACAGATATGACGAGATACTTCAAAACAAAAGAAGTGTAAGAAATAGCACGATGTCACCCTTTCAATCACCACTAACTTCTCATCAAAAGCATCAACGATTTAAACGCAGACAAAAGGAAAATAACTAGCAAAAAAGATATCGATTTGCACAATTTCGCGACCATATCTAACTAGAGACAGGCACACATCCATTGAATCCTTCTGACGGATACTACAAAGAACGTTGGAAAGAGCAACAAACACGAAAATTATAAGACCAGCCACAGAAGACAAGGAGTTGGACCCACGAATCCGGAGCGCAGACGAGGACGCGGTACCGATCGGCAGCGACGAGGAGGTCAACGAGGAAACGGAGCCCCGGGGCGTCGATTCCGTCGTCGTTGGTGATCAACAGAGCAGGGCGGGAACCGGCAATCGCCGCGTCGTCCATCTCTCGCCCTCAAATTCGTGGGATGGGTGCGACGAACTGTTGGGGACGGAGCTCGCGATTCGGGACTCGAAGCAGGCAAGGATCGGTTTGTTTGTTTGTTGGTTCGTTCGTTCGTGATTGGAATACTTTTGTAGCCCAAATTGATTCGGTTTCTGGGGGAGGAATAGAATCGATTCGACCAACACGCGCATCGATTCTTGGTTCTGTGAAACGGGGACGCAACAGGAGGGCTTTGTAATAGGATCATCGTGGGTCGATTCAAATCAAATCGAACCACATCAATAGGTCGATAATTTTAAATTGAACCGGAACCGAATAATCGGTTCGATTTCGATTTCTAAAAATTAAAATGGGAGAAAGATAATTTCAAATCAGATAAATAAGAAAAATATTAAAAAATAATAAATAATTGTTAGTACTTAAAATCACAGAATAATCAAAATCGTAATTTCGAAGAATTTCTTTCTATACTTTTATTACTTGTCTTCTAAGTGACACTTAAATACACCAAATATACACTGAAAAATACATTTGTAATAGCTAAATACATTAAGAATATTACAGTGAAAATTGGCTGGTGATGTGGCCTGATGGGGAATATAACTGTTGTTAATATTTGGAAGATTATAGCAAATAGCAACTGCGGAAGAAGAGTGTGTATACTGAGATTGTAACGGCGGATATGTGCAGACCCGTTAAATCAACGGGAGCAGTTCGTTGGCGCTTTGCGACCGATTCCGAGTCGTACGGATTCACCGGCAGATTCATCGGATCTTCTGCTTGCCCTTCTTTTCTATATATATATATAGCTGTACGTTTGAACGAATAATAGTCATCAAACGAGGGAGAAGCACGGATCACTTCCCATCCCAAGACTATTAGGTAGATGATCTCCCCTTTCCTCCTGTTTCGATCGATCCTTGGAGGTGGTATCGAGGATTGAGGGGATATTTCTTGAGGGGAAGGATTACGATCGATTCTTGGTGGAGATTTCTCGTGGGGCAGTTGCCTTTTTGTTCGGGGTTTGGGGGGTTCGGGGGGAGGGAGTGTTGGGCTCTGTTATCGCTGATATTTTTTTTGCGTCGGCATTCTTCGCGATTGCAGAGTTACCTCGATGTCCGCTGTCGGCAAGTCGACGAACATTTTCTGGCAAGAATGTTCGGTGGGGAAGCTCGATCGGCAGAAGCTGCTGAAACAGAAGGGCTGCGTCGTTTGGATCACCGGTCTTAGCGGCTCAGGTTTCGTATTTGTTGCGATTTTTATGTATTTTTTTCTTTTGTCATTTTTTTTCTTCAACGATCAGTGCAGCGCTGGACATGATCCAAAACACCTCGAAACGGAAGTCAGCTATCCAACGGAAAGTTGTATTTTCAGTAATAAATATCGAAAAAACGATGAGTCCTTGAGTGACATAAAAACTTATTTTAGTGTTGTTGCAAATCCATGCCCTTTTGGTATAACTTTGTGCTGAAGATTAGGTTATTAGGAATTGTCTAGGATGTCTAGGAACCAATCTGATAATTAAATTCGCAACCTCAACTCTTCCCTGTGAAAATTTCAAATTTGCATCATTTGTTGAACGGTGGGCTATAGATATACTGATTTTAATCAAGATTATTGCATGCCTTTTCTTCTTCTAGTGGAAGTTATCTTTGGTACATTAGTCACCATGTCCAGATGTCATTAAGTTTATAATTTCCCTATTGCATTTTATGCACCTTGTTTGCAGTTCAAAAAGGATGAATTGACATGAACCATCACATCTTTTTACCAAAATATAGGTGAACTCGATGCGCAAGTCTTCTGTTAGAGATTCTGAGAAGGGTCAATGTATGCAGTGTTCTTACTCTTATGAGTAGAATGGTTGTGTACATAACGCATCTTTATACTGTTACTCATAGCAATTCTTATGATTCTGTGATGAAACCACATTTTAGATTCACAATTTTTGAGAGACTTCTGAGAATAACAAGTTAAGCTTTAGCTCAGTGGTTACTAGCTATCTTCCTCTACAACAGATTCCATGTCCAAATTAGGAAGTTAGTTCCTGGGTAATACAGGCTATCCCATTTGTTTTATCTTAATTGTGCAACAATATCAGCGCAATTGTTTGACATCGAAAATCTAAGCTAAAGTGAAAATTTTCACTATCTTCCTCTACAACAGATTCCATGTCCAAACTAGGAAGTTATTTCCTGAGTAATACAGGTTAACCCATTTGTTTTCTCTTAATTCTGCAACAATATTCGTGCAATTGTTTGTTATTGAAAATTTAAGCTAAAGTGACTGAGCTCGCCAATTATATTAAGGAATCTTGGACTTGAATTCTTTTTTGGTTATGCTCGCCTTAGATAATTTTTTTTTTTCATCCAAGGTTGTTTTAAAGACCTAGGGTTTGTTGTTAACTAGTTTTTTAATAGTATATCTGAACTAGACTGACATTGCTATCACTTAATGTTACACTCTGATTTGGAATCAGTAAGGCATACTATAATATAGTAAAAGTTGAGATTATTTATTTTTTATATTGCAGCAAGATTGTTGTGTAGAGACCTTGATGTTTTTTTTTTCTTCGAATGATTACCACACTTCCAAATGTTACATAGGTATTCTTGAAAAATGCTCCTATGATATTATATGTTTTTCATCTCCAGAAGATATGTTATTTGTGGAATCATGATCTTTTATTTGCACTTTTTCCTATTATTATTGTAATTTTCATGTTATGGTTTTTCCCTATTTAAAACATAAATTCTTAAAAATTATATAAAGACAAATAGACCCTGTATAGACTCAGATTGGCCTGAACCTCATTCACTAACTGCCCCTAATTCAGAAAAACTCTCTAGGTAGGGATCTTAGTTTCACATCTACTATTTATTTGATCAACTTGGCAATGTAACCAAAACTGTCTTTTGCAATTTCATAAAGCCAATGATTTTAGTTAGGATTGGTTTGAACTTTATAGTTAATTGCTTCTTTTTAAGCACTGAAATCTTCAAATAAGGGTTCATGTAGAAAATAACCTATCATTGTTTCTTTTATTTTCTTTTAAAATTTGTAAATTTTAATCCAGGGAAAAGCACTTTAGCATGTACATTGGATCGAGAGCTATATTCAAGAAGTAAGCTTGCTTATGTACTTGATGGTGACAACCTTAGGCATGGATTGAACAAAGATCTTGGATTTTCAACAGAAGATCGCACAGAAAATATACGCAGGGTTGGTAAGTTGTTTTATGATGTTTAATTTTGAGTAACATGCAATCAATTGATCTATGGAAATCAAGTTATTCAAGCAAACATTTTTTTATTTATTGTGCAACAATGGCAGAAACTTGATATATGGGCATCTGAGTAGCCCATCTATGAGTATGAGGGTTGAGGAATGATGCTAATGAGGATCTTGAGTTTGTTATCAGCACTCACCATCACAAACATGAGGAAAGCATGAGACAAACTTCTGCTTGGTCCATCCGAGTTCGAACATGACAGTGGCAATGACAATTCCAGTGATGTTGGTTCATCTTTGATCAACAGATTTTCAAGTTGCCACTGGAGTTAATCATGGATGAGACTCGAATGCTCAAAAAATCTTCATAAGACCAATAAAGAAAAAATATATTTTCTGTATATGTATGTATGTATGTCCTTCACTTTGATGTCCAAAATAACTCAGTGTTCTGGTACTGTACTGGTCCAATCAGTTGTCGAAACCTATACTGGATCTAGATTTAATTTTTTTTTCAGAGATTGCACTGCCTATATTTGGACAGAGAAAGGGGAATAGATAAAGTCAAATATATTGATAAACTGAATATACACAATATATTGATTTAGTCCTTGATGAGGTAGGAAATCCAACAGTTTGTCACAATTATTTTGAAACAAATTGAGGATGCTGAATACCATGATACTTCTCGACATGTGAGGATCAGGATAAGATGTTAAGATGTGACTGAACTCCCCTAGAATATAGGTAGTTGATCCTCCATGGATTCTGGCATAATGAGTCAATTTCATTCATCCCATAGCATGACAAAAGGAAAGGTTATTGATGATGATAGAAAAGGCAAATGATGACTTTGAGGAGATAGAGAGAACTTAATTGAAAATGAGTTCAGATAGGAATTGCTCGTGGCCATGGCATTTCTACTAGCATGAATTTGATGGCCGACAAAATGATGTTGATACTTTATTCCAGTTTCCTAGGTCAAGGCTTCATATGGCTCATGTTCATAGCAGCAGCACTCAAGTCTTGGAGTGCCAATTGTACACATAGTTGTAGGCTCCAGTATAGCATTTGATGAGTAGAATCGCATGACTATGCCACAATTGATATACAATTGACACAATGTGTTGATAACAAATTTCTTATTCTATTAAATTTCAACCTGAACATCCAATACAACCACCTTTGGAAGCACTACATTTTGATATTAACAAGGTAACCTGTATCCTTGTTTTCATCATGTATAATAACTTATTGAAGTTTTTATTAGACATCTATCATGTATCATGTGCTAACTTCATGCATATTTAGTATGTAAAGATCTCAAAAACATATCTTGATTTATTATTGAGGCAAAAAAAAACATGCAAGGTTTCATAGGGGTTTTAGACTTTTAGTGGTGCAGAATTAATCTAATTAGTACTGACTAGTCTTGGACCATTCCAACACATGGTTTCGTACGGCAGAAGTAATGTGCGGTTCTGGTCTGACCAGCAACTACAGTAATGAACTGTAATTTTACACCTTGATATATACTAATTCTCCCCAGAGCTCCATTGGCGGGAGTCGCACACACTTACCACCCTTTTCTTAATAATTGTAAACATGTATTATTTCAGGTGAAGTGGCAAAGCTCTTTGCAGATGCGGGTTTGATCTGTATCGCTAGTTTGATCTCTCCATATAGGAAAGACAGGGACTCATGTCGTGGAATTCTTCCAGAATCTAGTTTCATTGAAGTCAGCCCTTCTCCTTAAATTGTGTTTATCTGCCACTAAATTTGTTCCAACTATGGACTTGGTTCATTGTTAATGTGTCGTAGGTATTCATGAATATGCCTTTAGAGCTGTGTGAAGCAAGGGATCCAAAAGGCCTTTACAAACTTGCTCGAGCAGGAAAGATAAAAGGTGAGCTTTCACGTCTGCTGGACCTGGAAAGATACATTCATGCTCAGAACTAATTAAACATAATGGATATTTTTGTTGTCTTTGCATAATTGCATTATGGTCTTAAAATAGTGTCATATTCCTCCTTGTACTATAGTTGCTTGATCACCTAAACATAAGCTAGGAGGAGGACTTTCCTTTGTTGTCTTCTCTTTTTAGTTTTCAACTTATCTTGTTTCTTCGCAAGTCTCTGAACAGTACAACATGCCAAACCCTAAAGTGATCATTCCTTAAAGTTTCAGAAAGTTGATATCATGCATTTAAATTTACAATTATTCTCACAAGAACATGGTTATACAAGAAGGAACAAATTTTTGTTTACCATCTATGTACAGTTAACTGTACTCAGCTTTATCCCTTGTTCTAGAGAATCATGCTTATTGTAAATTGAAGTGATCTAGGATCACAATCATAATGGGGAAAGATTGAACTGTGTTAATATGTGATTTAGCTTGTTTATTTTATGGTTATTTGCAAAGTTAGCCATACCATGACATAATGTCTGGTATGGGCAGTACGTACTAGTCTAACAGGGGACTAATGTGGGTGGTACATATCGATTTGTCAGTAGAGCCCACCATACTGTGTGTCGGTATGATTCGGTACATACCATACTGATGGCCGGTCGGTACACTAGTACGGACTGGTAAGGCGAACTAAGGTTATTTGTTTGAGAAATCGCTTCGTATGGCTAAGATAATGTTCTACATTGCAGATGATATTGTAGTTTTCTATTTGCTTCATTTGTTTTTTGTTTCATTTGAATTTTTGTGTTCTAGTACACTGCACATGTTCTACACTGCATTCATGTATAGAATATATATCTTACTGATTTCATGTGGATTTATTAGCAAAAAAATGATTAACAGTAGTTCTAAATATGAAGTTTTTCATACCATTAGCATTTTCATACAATTCTATAATCTCTGATGAAACAGGTTTTTCATTTTTTATCGAGTGTAGCCATAAGGAAATGCCTCGAATCTCCTGCTCAGTGGTTTAATCTAAAGTATCAACTACTTGTTAAAATAAGCAAGCTTACCTTGTGATTTGTCATTGTTGGGACAGTGATTGAAAAAGGCGCTCGGGCGCTCGCCTAGGCGCTCGGGCGAGGCGAGGTGAGGCCCGAGCGCCTCGCTAATCTCCCAGGCGGTGCGCTTCAAATAGGCGCCGCCTGGGCGCTTCGGGCGAGCGCCTGGGTAAACCAAGGTGACCGAACCAGGATTTTAGGTTTGGTTCGGTCCTGGTTCGGTTATTAGTTGGTTCAATCGAACCAACTAAACCGATATAACCCTTACCCTAACCCGCTGCCGCTCCCGATCCCGATCTTGCCGCTGTCGCTGCTCGCAAACGCTGCCTCTGTCGCCGCTCGCGCCTCCCGCTGCTCGTCGCTCCTGCTCCCGCTGCCGCTGCTCGCCGCTGTCGCTGCTCGCGCCTCCCGCTGCTAGCGCCTCCCACTGCTTGCCGCTCCCGCTCCCTTTCCCGCTGCCGCTGCCGCTGTCGCCGCTCGCCGCTGCTTCCTCGTTTCTCCGTTAGCAGGCTTTATACTGTTAATGTGATTATATTTATTAATTATATTATATTTTTTTATATTTTTATTTAAAATATTAAATAATTATATTTATTAATTATATTATATATTTTTATATTTTAGCGCCTCGCTTCGCTCGGGCGAGCGCTTAGCGCCTCGGGCGTTTTTGGACCTTGGCGCCTAGCGCTTTTTAAATCACTGTTGGGAATTCAAATGTACCACATCGTAACTAATGGAGAGAAGTTGTTAGTTACCTTTCCCTATCACTGTTTTGAGAGTGTTTCTAGGACAAGATTCAGAAGCTCTTATTAGGTAAATTCTCCCAGTCAAGTTTATTGGATCAGTGTTAACTTAGGATACAGACATTCTCCTATTACATTGTTGGCTGAGCTATTCAACTCCTTAAGGCAATCAAACAGCCTATTGGCCTTGGCACTGCTATTTTCTTAGTGAAACCTAATGTTCACTGATAATGATCTAGAAAATTTTAAATTGAATTGCTTTTTAATGACTGATAATGTTTCAGGGCATCTATTTTTCACAAGTCACATTTCTTTTCTGAATCTATCAATGTTGTCTCATCCTCAGGCACTGGTACCCAATTTGTTCAACAACCTTGTTCATTGAGTTCAAGTTTAATGCTCAGTAATGTGACCCTTGTAAATCAAGTTAGTCATGTCATCATAATTGTTTGAGCTTATGACAACCTTGAAAAATTTTGTGCTTATCCAAATACATCTGAATAGGAAAAGAAAATACAATTTTAATGTCCATTTTGTTCTCACTAATAACTTATTAGTTCTATGAATACATTGCACCATCTAAATAGATATACCCTGACAACAGATTCCTGATGACATTCTTGAAAGGATTATAATATTTGCTCCTGATGCACTAAAATAAGTTAAGGAAGCTAAGACTAGAATCTAGATGGTATATATAAAATTAAGCCTAAGATTCATAACTAGAAAATGATGTCCATTCATACTGGTTTGGAGAACCTTTATGAGAAAATGAAACACTAATCTAATCTGCAAAGATACTAGTTATCAACCATCAAGGAAAATCTGGTAAAAGTCATTAAAGTCATCATTGGTGGAAGATTAGAAGCTCCTCTGAAACATAAAGGAGAACTCAAGAGCTTAGGAGCTTTATCACTACCAAACTTAAAAATGACATAAATTACATCAGTGTAATAGGTATACTCGGCAAGTAAAGATTCAGTAGACATAACAAGCACCTTTATTAAAAGGAGATGATAAGGTGCTAGAAACATTCTTGAAGAACATAGATGCTATTTTTTTATTATTTAGATGACTCATAGAGACTGTTGTACGATAATTAGAAGTCATGTAATTGTGACACTAACCATTTTGGCCTTATGCTCTTCTACATGTCTGCATCTTGCTTATGTTTTTCCTTCTTCCTCTTTTAGAGCCTCCAGAAGGGTATATGCACAATTTTGTCTCTTCTTTACTCAACAATCTATAGTAGTTAATCTCATGTACCAAAAAATTACTAGTGAAACATGTGTTTTCTCATGTTCCTACAAATACATTGTCACTGAATTTGGGAGCACGGGAAACGATATTTTTCCTTCTTTTGGCAATATTTATGCTAAATGTAAGATTACTTTTTGGTGTGATAAATTAACTCTTAAGAAGATGGTATATATTGGATCAAATTTGACTATTTCTTCTTCCAGCCTTCTTTTTGGGTTTGGCACCTTAATTGAATAAAGCATTTCTAAATTTTCTTCCAACACATTCTGTTGTAGGTCCCTTTTTCCATTTTCTGTGCCTTGTGATGAGGCCTACTTAGTAGAATTAGAATATAGTACTTGTTTTCTGTATTAGTTATCTTCTCAAAGAAGATTGTGATATGAATGTTTATGAACCAAAGTGCTATAAATTGGTTGTGCGGAACAGATCTCTGCAAGTGACCAAAATTGATAATGGCTTCACTTTTTCCTGGCTGTATCAGGTCATGCTGTATTGTAGAGAATAGATATTGCTAATATTGTTTCACAAATTTTGTAGGGAATGGATGTTGTTAGGATTGTTTATTTTCCCTCAGTCATTGGTAGTTCCATATCGTTTGCTGCACACTTGACACTTTTGCATCCTTGCTGTTTGAATTTTGTTATTCATGCAGGTTTTACTGGGATAGATGATCCATACGAACCACCTCTAAACTGTGAGGTATTTTCAAGTTTCAACTGCTTAATATTATTGTTATTCCCCACTGCTGAGCATTTACATACAAAGTCCCAATCAGAGCGATCATATAGTTTCTAAATGGAGCTCATGTTGGTATGCTATTTGCCCAATACCATGTATGATCATAACAACTTGTGGAGGTTGTTGCAAAGATAAAACTTGAAGCCATTAGCAAGTGGCTACTAACAACATTATTTTGATTGACGATACACAGTTTTTCAAGCATATTTTGTTCTGAAACCTGTCCCTCGGTGGATGATTTCATCCTTTGATGACTACTACAAGAATGTAATAATACCTGCAGAGCAATTAGGACTAGATAAATTTTAGTTTTGTTGAAAGCATTACATCCTCACCCAAGAATCCATGTATCAAAATACATTATATATTCTGCCATACCCTGAAAACTATCTAGACCAGCAGTATGTTCCTTTGATATCCTTTTGGTGCTTGTTGTGGGCTCTTGTACTCTTTTGCTTGAGTGTAACATGGGAGGAGCACCCTGCCTGTGGCTACAGTCATCCTTTTGTTTGAGACGGCTGAGGAAATCATTAATATGCTCGTTGAAGTGGTGTTCTTATACACATTTTATGCAGACTTTATGTTGAATTAAACCACTCCTTTTCTTTCTGTAGATAGAGATAAAACAAGAGAATGGAGTTTGCCCCTCTCCTAATGCCATGGCTGGGCAAGTCGTAGGTTACCTGGAAGAGAAAGGCTTTCTACATGAGTAGCAAACCATCAAAAATTCTGCTGCTAGTGAAATCCATCTTTTGCTACATCTCCAGTTGTGATACTTCAAACATTTTTCCTTTTGTACTTAATTTAAAATTTACGGGCTCAAATGAGTCTATCCATTGATATATTTGCAAAACAGTTGTTTCTCGGAGTTCCATAACATGAAATTGAGATGCATATGCATGGTATATTAAATCTAGCATATGGAATTAGCTTATTGCTCTGATGTTCTTTTGGTTATAGTTCATCCGAAACTTAAAGTTTTGAGGAGATAATTTAGATTTGTTTAGTAAGTCCCCTACTTGATCCGTTTCTCACATCTCTGGTTGTTATACGTCACTTGTTTTTTTACAAGGTTTGGTGCCCAAAGATTATCAACTGCAATGTATCCAAACAACTTCCGAAGGTTACTCATCTGCTCAACTTCACGGGGCATTTGGTCCAATGAACATTCATACACATTCAGGTCTGTCAGTCTTGAGGTAACCTCACAAGTTAGTGACAACTTTCAAGATTTAAATCTAACAAATTTACAAGGCTGGTGACTGACTTGATAGCATCTGAAGCTTTGTGCAGTAAACTAGTTTTCGAGATTGCGGATTCATCTGTAGGAAGTTTTTTAAGGTGAGCTAGATTTAAAATTCGTAAATTCCTAAATTTACAGAAGAAGAATTTAGGAAGTACTCAGATCTCGGTCTCAGAAAGATTTAAGGTATGCCGAGAATGATAACCGGCCAACTGTGTCGGGTAGTTGTTGGATTCTAATGGCTCATAAATTATATAAGGTACGTAAGTGGCAAACATTGCTTCTGAGATATGTATGGGTTGGAGATCCAATCTCCATCTCCTCCAAGACTGACGACTCCTTTACACCTGTCGACAAAGCCGTGGGGAGAGTGGTTGTATTGCAATCCACAACTAAGCTGAATCTGGACTAATCCCCCTCAAGACATGGCATTGTTTCGATGAGAGGAAAGTTCTCAGATTTCTGTTGACCACGCCTACACTGGTTGAATACGGTAGAATGCTTTCAGCAGCTAACACGTCGGACAAGTCTCCATATGTGAACTTGTGATCTTGTGGAAACAAACAGCGGTGGATGGACGCTCGTGACAATGTAGGCCACCAACAGTGGAGAAAAACGAAAGCCATATGTAGGTCCTCAGAAACTGTCATCCGACAGGGAATCAAATAAGTGTGTCACAGATGTAATATAAATTTTATAATTATATTATTATTATTATTATTATTATTAAAAGTTTAATATCATAATCAAAATAGATTAAGATTATGATTATGTACCTTTTGATGATATTCAAAAAATCTTTATTCAAAAAACCTTTTGACTATCTCGTTATATCGAAGCGAACTCAGCTCGTAAGGCACGAGTCGAACTCGCTAGCACACAAGAACTCCACTCGTATAATTGATTTAGAAAACATAAAAAAATTTAATCTAGTAGAAAATTTGTATTTATATTTTAGACACAAGACGAAACAATGATTTATCGAAATTTTAAGAATCAATATATTTCTAAATCTATTCATGAGAAAAAGTTGAGACTTTTGATCTCCATTTTAAAAACCAAGAAACTCATTGGCACTCTTATAATATGATGCCATGGGTGAAAAATACGATGCCCTACCCATAATGCCAAATAGACCCTTATACCATTTTATCGCACATAAAATATCAAGTGGATTTTTCGAATTAAACGAAATCTAGATGAATTTATTACTAGATACAAAGTACGTTTAGTGGCCAAAGGATTTCACCAACGATCATATGTTGATTTCATAAAAATATTTAGTCCAATTGTAAACCAATGATAATCTAGTCATCCTAAGTTAACTATCACTTAAGGCTGATATATATATGCTAATTAGATGTTAATAATACATTCTTACATAAGACCTTAACTAAAGATATTTTTATGCAGCAACCTCATGACTTCATCCACACTCAATATCCAAGTTATGTTTGTAAACTACGAAAACCTATTTATGAAGCTTAATGAACTTTGACTTATTTCTAATGTCAGTTGACTTTGTCAACTCTAAGTTTGACACATCTTTATTTCTATAATAACAAAATGGAAGTACTATATATCTACTAGTTTTTGTGGATAATATTATCATCACAAACAATAAACATATGAAGATTAAATAATTCCTTAAGTAATTAGTAGATCAATTTTTCATCAAACATCTAGAAACCTTAAGCTATTTTTTGGGAGTACATTCAAAATTTATTATCATAGAAGTTGTCACTCACTCTCCATTATTGAATCACTCAAATTATATTATGACAAACCTACGAAACTCACACATTACTGATAAATATTTGGTTCCTTATAGTATTCATCTCTTATACGTCCAGATATCTCATTTATAGTCAATAAATTATTATAATTTATGTATCGGCCCTCCACTATATATTGGTCTACACTAAAACTTGTCCTATGATATCTCAAAGGAATTCTTAATCATAGACTTTTTCTTTATAAATACTCAATACTTCATCTCCATGCCTTCATTAATGTTGATTGGGTAAATAATGATGAAAGAACATCAATGTCAACCTATATTATTTTTCTTGGAATAAATCTAATTAGTTAGAGTTCTAAAAAATAAAATATATTCTCAAGATTCATGACTAAATTGAATGTTGAGCCATCGCCACCACCGCTATATAACTCAATTGGGTATCGCTATATAATTCAATTAGGTCACCAATCTGTTATATAAACTTCACATCACCTCCCAATCTACTCCTACAATATATTGTAATAATGCTAGTGTCATCTACTTATGTGTTAATCCAGTATTTTACTCATGTATGAAACATATTACCATCGACTTTTACTTTATTATAGATCAAATAATCAAACATCAATTACATATTTTTTACGTTCATATCTCAAATCAACTACTAGACTCCCTCACAAGCCATTCGCTCATAAGATATTTTAATTATATTATTTCAAGATTGATATTCTTGACAAAAGCTCACTGAACATGAAATGACATATGATAAAAGATCACGATAAAAATAAACATAGAATAATAGAAGTAAGGAATGACATCTAATAAAAGATCATGATAAAAATAAACATAGAATAATAGAAGCAAGGACATCTAATAAAAGATCATGATAAAAATAAATATAAAATGATATTTTTGTATTCCTTATATCCTCAATTAAATTATAATTTAAAAATTAATTATATATTTGAGTGATTGATTTGATTGAATAATTTAAATACACGACAATTCTTCACATGAAACTGTCAAATGTCTTCACACACCTGCACGGTTATCGAGCTCGCAAGTTCTTTTAGGATCCACATGGAGTCAAAAGGAGTACATTTGAAGAAACATATCATGGTTCGATGTTGTTCGGAACTCCTGGCGCACCCAAGGGTCGTGATAAATCGTATGAGCAAGGATGAACTCCATATAAATGGTGCTTTTGCTTATGATCACCGAGGAGAGCAGCCTCGTCTTTTTCCGCCATCGTCATCTTCAGATTGTTGCCGCTGAATCATGTTTCTACATCCTCGTCTTTTCCCACCACCTCGTCACTTGGGACGGTGGAAAACTATTCTTCTCGTGGATCCATGGAATTCGCCTTATCCTTCCAGAGGCCCAACGCAGACGCCGTCTCCTTCAGCTTGCACGCCGTCTCCTTCAGCTTCCACTAGAATTGCTTGGCGAGAGACCACTCGGTTGCCGAGGAAGCAGCGCGACAAGAGGTTCGATGCCGCCGCTGCTTCTCCCGGCTGCCAGTCCAGGATCTTATCCAGGACGCCTAGAACGTCCATAATGGCTACACCGGCATATATCACCCACTCCAACTCCGGCTCCTTCAGTGCTCGCAGATCGGCATCCAAGAACACGCCCTTGATGACCCAGAGACACGTAGTAGTCGCCCCCGCGCCATCATGGCAGCCGACGGCAGTGTATTATGCAGGAGAAGCGTCTGATCTCCCGCCATCGCCATGGCTTCGACCTCACGCACGCACGTACGCCTTGTCCCGCTCGATCTCCTTGGCTTTCTCGCAAGTATGGAACATACTCTCTCTCTCTCTCTCTCTCTCTCTCTCTCTCGGTCAAACTAAGCATATCATTTAGTTTTTTAATCTCTTAGGAATGGGACTAAGTTTTGGTCCCCTTCATGTGGTTACCTTAGTTCATCAAACTCATCCAAGTAATTTGAACTAACATTAGCTAACTTGAGTTAAGAATGTTGCACGTAGATTATCCTCGGTACGTGCATGAGATTACTCACAATCATGTTTGCTATGTTAATGATTTATATAGTTTGCAGATGGGACTGAAGGCACATCAAAGCCATGAAGTCCTGGTGAGGATGCTAAACCCCACATATCAAAATTGAGCATGTTAGATGGACTTATTATTGTTAACCTGAATTTAAATATTTAGGATTCATGATTCGATCTCATCCAATTAATAGGTCAATTATCAGAAAACCCTCCAAAACAAAACAAGCACAGTTGGTAGACTCATGATGATGGATATAAAGATATGAAAACAAATACAAGAAAAAAAATCAAGTGACAACCCTACAAGGCAATGAATGACCCATCTTGACCTGATTCAACCAACTTGTTCGAACTGTTATCCACAAAACACTAATTACCAAACATAAGAATCAAAACCCATATCCACTAACTCAGGCATAGATACTGTAACCCCAAAAGAAAGCCTAGGGGATTAGTGGTGTCTGTCATCTTACATAAAATTTCTACAACTGGAATCTACAATGTATAAATCGCAACCAGTGTCTGTCATCTTACATAAGATTTCTCTCGTGATAGACTCCCAACATCTACGAGAGGTATTTCACAAAGTCATGAGGATTATATATATAGGCTTGGAGTGAAGACTATGACACTACCAGTAGCTCATTAATAGAAAGCACTAGTTCAACATGAAACCCAATTATGATACAAAGATATCAAAACTGAATTTTGCCAAAAATGTAGCTGTAGTAAATAATATACAGAAAGACTCGTACTAAAAATTTTACATGTAATCTAATTCCTATATGCCTAATCTTGAGAGAGAGAGAGAGAGATATACACAACAAAAAGAAAATAACTAGCGAACATACTACGTTGCCCTACAAAAGTATGGGGAAGATTTGATCCACCAAATACTTGTTATAACCACAATGATCAAAAGAGAAGATTATGATGAGTCACTAGAGGCTAGTCTCGAGGAAGATGACTCGCCCAGGGAGACTGAAGTAAAGGAAGACGCCCAGGCCCGGGCATTATTTGCCCCTTTCTGAAAGTTACTTGTCTTGTTGCAGAATCTAAGGTTGCTCCACAACCCATTAACCTCAACCACATGGAGCATTTGCTCCAACAGCTGACTTGATTCACGAAGAAAACTCGAGTTCAGATGACAAGCATGTGAGACCCAGAAAGCTTTGAAGCAGGAGTAGATGGCAGAAAAAGAACATATAATTATCTTCAGACCGATGTAGATTATGCCAAAGGTTAAGTAAGGTTCCTTGGTTATTAACTCGCTTGCAGACTCAACTTCCAGTACAGGGGACTTCACATTTCCTGAACCAGATTGATCAATAGCCAGATACATGATAGGATTCAGACCTGTATAAGAATAACTGAGAATAAGTTTGCTGCAAACTTAATACTCTGGGAAGAGTTAGAACTTAGAAGTATAGTTAATTTTTTTTATGATGGCTTTGTCCATCTCACAGTTTATAATGTCTTGGTCATGCAATACCAAATATCTTGCAGGCGACAGAGACCTCAATGAATAACTCAATTTTAAGAGGAGAAGCAGGTGCCATATCTGCTACAGCACTATGTTTGCAATACGAAAAACTTAGACCTACCCCACCCCCATCCCCTAGAAAGCAGGAAAAGGGTGGGGAAAAAAAAAATCACAATGCTTCTGATAAAACTAGGACAACAAGCATCAGATGGCAAATACCCAGAAGCAATAAGAACTGTCATAAGAAATAAAATGCAACTTGAGAAATTAACCTGTACTTTTCTTGTAGAAATGGACCAGAGAATTGAGATCCTTTGGGCCATGGTATCGAATTCTTGATGTCTGATTGATCAGCATTATAGCTGGAAAGCTGTGAATACCATTTCTCGATAGGACACTGCATAGCAAGTGAAAAATTATTGCATTAAATAGCATGATCCATACAAGATCGACCAATATATTGATGAAGAAAAAGAGCATGTATGACTTGCGAACTACATACCTTGGTATGATAGAAGATTCTTCAACTAGTAAGTGCTTTATTTGAGGAAACATGGAACTAAGAGCATCGAAAATAGGTTGAATGTTCCGTGAGAATGGACACCATGACACACCAAAAAGAACAGAACAATATTGATCACCACAATTCAGGTATCTCTCGAGTGTCTCTCCAGTCACCTTCAAAATGTATAGACAAAGTCAGATATATCTGCAATCTGTAATCCACAATCAAGTTGAGTAGGGAATCTTAAATAAAAAACTTAACAGTCTATCACAATGGTTAAAGTAACACCGACAGACTACCTTGTTTAAGTACTCCATTCCGTATGTGAGTAATATGAATTAATTGTCAACTCTAGCTGCTGAATGAAGATAATCATCTATTTTTAGGCCCTTTGCCTTTGGGTCTGTGGCTGGATAAAAGTTTGTTTGAATTAGAATCGAGTGCTTGTATTATCAGCATTCATCAAATCATTACCATCACTTTGACTCCCATCTTCTAGTACATAAAGCATCCTCAGCAAATGCTCCATGCATACTCTACTAGTACAACTCTTTACAAGATGATAGAGAATTTTAAATGAAGGAAGTCCATGCACAATATGAAGGGAAACAATCCCCACCACTAATGGATCTTATGTCATATGCGCTATGAATAGTTTTCTAAACCCTGTGCATTGCCAATATTTTAAGATACTCTTGATGTTTCCTTTTGTATTATATGTATATCCACTGAAAAAGTAAGAACTCTTTATTAGTTGGTTCCATTTTCTAGTACACAAAATGTCATGATCCGATTTAATGGGAATAACTGACCAATTAATTTTATAGTTCTAGAACCATGTATCCATAATGGTTATCCCCAAGTTAATCATAGTACATCCATCAAACTTTTAAACCAATTCAAGTCTCTTTCCACTTCTGATATGGGGCTAAGATAGGAGTCCTACATAAATCATCCTCCACAAATGCTCCCTGCAGACAATTCTTCATTCAGGGGATGGTATAAAATTTTATATGAATGAAGTCCATGTCCAATATGAAGGGAAACAACCCCCACCATAAATGGATCTTATACGCCATATGCACTATGAATAGTTTTCTAAACTCTGCCACTGTCCATAATTTCATATACTATTGAAGTTTCCTTTCATAACATATGTATATAAATTGCAACAAGTAACATCCACCAAAAAACTAAAAAACTCCTAACTGGTTGGTTCCATAAACAACTAGCTGCTACCAAACACACCCAAGTGTTTGGTTAAGGCTACAGCCATAGTTTACAATCCAGAATGTTTGTTGTTTATTTTTGGGTTAAATATGGCATAATTTACCACCTTTTCACTCTCTAAAGCAAATAGGATCTTCATATAAACATTCATGCATTAATAATTAAATAAATTAAATCACAATGTTTAAATGTTCTACAGTACTAACAATCTACTAAATCATGACATATTGAAACTTAACTATATGATGACTATAACAAATTATTCATACTTGAATCTAGACATCAGATCAGGCTAAAGACAAAAAATTGTAATGCCCAACTAAAGGCTATAAAATTTAATTAACAGTGGATCTCAAATTGCTTTCTAGAAAGAAGAAGAACCACAAGCCCAATACTCTCCCGAACTTCAAAATTCTAAAGAAAAATCCCACAATCAATTGAACGTTGAAAAGGGGGAAAATTTGTCCTATTTAACAATACGAATCATTCATCCGTTTTCCAGAGAAAAACTAGAAGAATGACCTGTAGCTAATATCAACTGAAGAAATTGATAAAACTGGCGAATAAATCAACGTGGTCCATGGATATCCACAAACGAAGTTGTCAGCTACCAAGAAACACTGAATGAACGCCTCTGTTTATAAAGTACACAAGAAAATAGATGAAGAGATAATACAAAGGCTGCTTCCACGTATATACTAAGGGATACACTCCAATTTTTACTAACCAACCATAAATAATAAAAATTTTCCTTTTCAATAGTTCACATTTGATATATTTCTTAAAAGGAGAAATTGCAGAAGAAGCTAAAACGACCAGAAATACCAATATTATAATTATAAAGCGAGAGATGTTAATAAAGATACCCACCCGTCGATCAAAACCAAAAAACAATTTGCGCCGACTAGCAAATATCCATGACACCACACCCCCAGACACCAAAAATGTCAAAACTTTAAATAAGATAAATGATCATGAGGCATTAGGATTCCTAAACAGTCATAATAATGCCAGAAAAAAAAAAACATCACAATTAATCGCAAAGCCCCAAAAGAATTCGCAAAACACCAAGAGAAAATTCTCGCCTTTGATAAACTAGGACGCACGGTTACGCGATTGATTGAGAAAGAAGGGTACCTCCTGGCGCAAGGGAAGCTCAATCCATCGAGGGCATTGAGATCCGAGGTCGTCGAGGAAGGGGACGCTCAAGCGAGGGCAGAGAGGCTGCATCGTCGCGAGGGATACGCGAAAGACCAGGGAGGAAACGAAGAAGAGAAGGGCGGCGACGACGGGAAGAGGGGATCCGGCCATGGAAAGGAGGGAGGAAGCAGTCGAAAGCACCAATCGGGAGGAAGACTAGCGATGATAAGTTTTACCCTTTCAGCTCTTGTTTTTTGATTTATTTGCTTTCTCTTATTTTGATTAGGATGTGCGTTTGTCTTCGCTGCCGTAATGTGTCGGCTCGTTCTGTTTTCTGTTATATATATATATATATATGTATATATATGTATATGTATATATATATGTATGTATGTATATGTATGTATATATATACATATATATATATATACATAAATATATATATATATACATACATATATATATACATACATATATATATATAAATATATATATATATATAAATATACATACATATACATATATACATATATATATATGTATGTATATATATGTATATGTATATATATACGCGAAAAATAAACATATTTTGGGTGCAAGGTAACAAAAGGTAAAATAGTCTCCTTCGGCTTCTACGTCTCGTGCCCTAAATTTGCCGCTCCTTCCCAAGCGTCGTTCCCTTCCACCCACTTGCGGAGGCGAACGCCGGAGAGACGACGACGACGGTAAGATCTTCTTCTTCTTCTTCTCTTCTTTCTGAATATAGCTTGCATCCGCGATTTGTTAACGCTGTCGAGAAAGGAGAACGGTCTGATCGGTGTTGGCCTCTTTGGTCAGTCTTTTTCCTGCTAAATTTGATGATGACCTGCCTCAATCTCGGGTAGTACTGGTGCTTTTCCTCCCTTGTATGCTGATCTTTAAGTTGCTTCTTTTTAGATTTGGTGTGTGGAATCCAGTAGCTTAATTGACACGAGAAATTTCTGATATCAGCGAGTAATCCCCTCTTTTTTTGATACACGTCAGGGATTTTCTCATGAAATTTGGTGTGTTTTGAAGTCCAAGAGGCGATAAGATCTGTCAGCGGTCAGTTGTTCGCAGCCATGTCGGTCACGGCCGGTGTTAGCGACACGGTGATCACCATCCGCGACAAGCTCCGGGGAAAGATCGGCCAGACCAAGGTCAAGAGGTACTGGCCCGGCAAAGCCCCGGAATGGGCAGACGAGGTGGAGGATGATGAAGACATCAGGGCCTCCAAGCTGGCCGCCCTCGAGAAGGCCTTCCCTACACGGGATGATGCTGATGTACCTCAGAAAGATGATCGCAGGCTGAGGCGTCTGGCTGAGAGCCGAACTGAGAACAAGGAAGAGGTGAGGGCCGATCACCGCCGTATCCGGCAAGCTGAGATAGTATTGACCACCGAGGAAGAAAATAATAGGTTGGAGGGCTTGGAGTTGGAAGAGGAAGATGAGGACGCGATTGAGGAGAGGAGGCGCAGGATAAAAGAGAAATTGCTTCAGAGAGAACAGGAGGAGGCTGCTCTTCTCCCTGTAGAAGAGGAAGAAGAAGCAGAAGAGGAGGAGGAGGAATCTGAGTATGAGACAGACTCAGAGGAGGAACAAATGGGTATTGCCATGGTGAAGCCAGTTTTTATACCAAAGTCACAGCGAGATACTATTGCAGAGCGTGAGAGGCTTGAGGAGGAGGAACGGCGCCTTGAGGAGCTAGTGAAGAAGAGATTAGATGAGAGAAAAGTTGAGACTAGGCAAATCGTGGTAGAGGAGATAAGGAAGGATGAGGAGATCCAGAAGAATTTGGAGGCTGAGGCGAACATATCAGATGTGGACACAGATGATGATATGAATGAGGCTGAGGAATATGAAGCTTGGAAGACTAGGGAGATTGCAAGGATTAAGAGAGAAAGAGACGACAGGGATGCAAGGTTGAAGGAAAAGGAAGAGATTGAAAAGGTTAGGAATATGACAGAGGAGGAAAGGAGGGAATGGGAGCGGAAGAATCCAAAGCCACTCTCTGCACCGAAGCAGAAGTGGAGGTTTATGCAAAAGTACTATCACAAGGGTGCTTTCTTCCAGTCTAGTTCTGATGACCATGCAGCGACAGCGGGTACAGATGATATATTTAGGCGTGATTTCTCTGCACCAACTGGAGAAGATAGGATGGATAAGACCATATTGCCTAAGGTCATGCAAGTCAAGCACTTTGGACGTAGTGGAAGGACCAAATGGACTCATCTTGTCAATGAGGATACAACTGACTGGAATGCTCCGTGAGTATACCTTTAGCCTCGTAAATCAGCAATTTGTAGGCACACACCACACACACACCCATATATTGTGGTGATAGCAGCTAATGCTAGTTTTCATGTTTGTTATCATAAAGAAGAAATGACCTTGTCAAATTAAAATGTAAACTGAGAAAATTTAGGCCACAACCCGTGTTCTTTTTTATCGCAAGAGTTGCTGGTGAAACCAAGAACAAAATCATTTTTTACTGCTTTGTGACATTCTGTGAATTATCTAGTCATGATTTTAGGAAGTTAGAACTTAGAACTTTTGGTCGAACATAGATATCCATGCCCTTGAGATGTACTTGGATTTAATATCTTTTGTGATATTACAGGTGGAGTATGAATGGCCCTCTTCGATCAAAGTATAATGCAAAAATGGCAGGTATGAATGCACCAATTGAAAAACCAAAAGGAAGCAAGAAGTTGAAGGATTGGGAGATTAAGTAGCTTATTCTTCTTGGTTATAGTATTTGTCTGGTTGATGCAAAGAAGGGATTTCACCCATGCTTTGTCTTGTAATGGTCTTTACGATGCAAGTTTTAACATGAAGAAAACCTTCATATATTAGATTTTGTAGTATCAACTGCAGAATATGTTAAGATATACTTATTGATTTCTGAATTTCGCATGTTTCTCTTTGTCATTCCTTGGAATGAATATTGTTTGTCATATTCTACTGACTGTTGACTTTATGGATCTTTACAAGATGAACTTTGATTGCTTTTGGACAAGTCAGCATCAAGAAAGGATCAACAGTTGATTGATACGGATGTGGCAAATAAAGGATCCAGACTGATTCAGTAAACAGGATTCCTTTAGCCACCAAATATATCGCTTTTGTGCTACAGAGTGATATGCCATAAGTTTGTATTTTTTTTCCTTTTAAATGATCTTTAAAGTTAAGATGTCGACGTTTACTAAGTCCAACTCATCTTCAGGCAGTTTGACCCAGCCAGTTCAAATTGTTATCTTTACTCTGTTTGATTGATTTTTGCTATTTTCAGTTCTCTGGGTTTTTTTTAAATATATCACTATTTTAAGGCAGGTCTGATGTTTGTATCTTGACCCAGATTTTGATTGAATCAGTAGCAAGTTTCTCTTGCCTTTGTTCTTGGTCTGGGCTATGCTTCCCTCACTTATTATTGTTCTATTTATGGAAGTCATTGTTGGTTATTATATTATGCTTAGATGGGCTTAGTTTTTCTTTACTGGTCTTTTTGTCTGTCATTTTAACTTGAGTTAATAAGATTTTCATGAAATGAGAACATTTGCCATCACTCTGATGATTTATCTTCTGGTATCAATAATTAAGTAATAATTATATCATCTTTATTTATTTATTTTTCCTTTTGTTTCTTATACTCATACTATATGTTGCGACGAAATTCATCATTTTTATTAAATAAAACCATTTGGAGATCTGACATGGACTTAAAAGGTGTTAGGTCTGCTTGAAATACATTTTCTCTCTCGGTACTTTTTGTAAGTAGTTTTTCTTGGAGGATATCTTATCTATCATGTAGTTTTTTCCCACTTTATATGATCTTAGTGTAATGGTAATAGAACTTTCTTATATGCTAACTGGTGGACCAATTGATGATTTCATATCTAGTAAGTTGTTTTTCTTTGAAACGTGCATCTTATTTTTTTTATTGTCTCAGTTCTTCTGGATCATAATATGATTATTGAGGACCATGAAATTTGTTACTATATTTACTTTTTTCAAGATGGGCTTTGGTACAACGGTTAGATTGTTCTTTTGCGACACGAGAGACAATGGTTCGACCTATAGAACTTGCCACTCATCTTTTCATAGTTATTGGTAGATAACAACTGTCAGGTACAGATGCACTATCTGAATTTGGATCAGTATTCGTGGAAAGCTGCATTTTTTTTATTTACTGATTTATGATAATAAGAGACTTTTTGGGGTGGCATATGTATTCCATTGTATATAAGCACTTTTGACTTGTTTTACCATAAATCTATTCGGATTTGTCTGTTCCAGGTGCCCATGAGCCATTCAAGTTCACAGTTCTATTTGCAGATAGTATTGTTGCATACCAGTAATTGTTTGTAAAACAACCAATCAAAAGTGAAGTGGCTGGACCTTTTTTCAAATTTCAGACCCATTTACATCTGTTTAAACTTTTATTATTCAGGATGTCACATATGATATTCATAAGAGGCTGATCATGCAATGGGGGTGTACCTAAATCATTTATGTACTCGCACTTCTTTTGCAGAAATTACTCGGCATTTTAGCTTCCTGTGAGGCAGCCAAGTTCAGAAACAGGTTGTCATATCAGGATTGTTGCTTGTGGTAATATTCCTGCTCTGCATATTTGAAGCAAAAGTGTCTTCTATGGCAGTGGCATGATGCCTGTCTTGTAGCTTAACTGATGTTAATTCAACAGACATAGTCAATTTCTCACTGCATGAATCAATATTCTTGGGTAAATTATTGACACAAATGCAGCATGAGTTGCTGAGCTTGTGCTTTCTCCATGTTGCATCCTAGTCATGGTCATTGGGAGAGATTGTAGTGGCATAAATTAATCTCTCTACTCAAGCATGATGGCCAAAACTTGATTCTGTTTCACACTCACTTGAGATAGTCTATTATGAGTTATCTAATATTTGTTGGTTTTAATAGTAGTCTCCCATTCGCAGGTGGAGTAGCAAAATAACCCCATCTACCTCTATAAAGATAAGGTATGACTACTGAACTCTGGCTTACCTATGGGTTTGCTTGCGAATCATCTTTCCATTTTAGTCATGATTATCTTTCTAAATGTGAATTATATATGGTAGATAAGTCATCCCTTCCCCACCAAAAGAAAAGGAAAAAAGAAAACAGAAATTGAAATATATTGCTACACATTATACACCCCATATGTGTGCCTTATTTTCAACTTCATATATGTGCCTTGCTTTAGCATTTTCTTGTCTCACTTTCTACTAGTCTTGATATGGCCAGGGGTAATACAGTAATAGGCCCTTCCAGTTCATTTATCACTTTGGTGCTTCTTGTTCTATAAATAATCTTTTCCACTGTTTGTTGTTCGCCTATAACTATCAAGGATTCATATAATGGTGCAATATCAATTTGGATACACCATCAGGCTATTGTATAATGGTTAAAGATTCATTCTCTTTAACCTGAGGTAATTAATGTCGACTAAAAAGAGAATGATTATTATATATAATTATATGACCTTGCAATTGTGTGAATCTGTTGCACTTATGCTAAATACTCTACTTACAAGTTACATGATATAATTACATTTGCTAGATACAACAATACAATTTAACCGAAATAAGAAGTTACAGTTCAACCACCACACATTGTCATTGCTTATAGTCAATAAACAATAATGCAACTATTTACTCTTTTTATTTACGAAATCTTAGGAAATTGATTTAAGTACACAATAAGGCTTTATCTCCGGTACAACGGACTCGACCATCTTTGGGCATCAAATCATGTGACAAATCTTAGGGAAAAGCACGTGGAACAATATCTTTTAAATTTATACCCCCACATGCTTGAAAGAAAAATAGCATCTGAAACATTTTTTCCGTATACACCAAATTCTAAATAACCATTTACGTATTTGAAAAGGGTTTGTTGATGTCATGGTCTGATACTGTGAGTCAATCAAAATATGTATAATTAAAAAAAATAAAAAAATAATTCTTGTTCTAATTAGAAAATATTCTGTTCAACGATTTAAAAAAGATACATATAAACGAGTTCAAAGAATCTGAAACATTATGATCTGTCATCCAATGTGAAAGAACAAGTTCCTTGCTCCCTCACTTTTATTGTTTCTTCAAGCAAATATATCCATATTCCTTATTCCTACACCCACCCTCAAGAAAAATTGACATATTATTGGGGAAAAAAAAGAAAACGGAGATATTATGCCGAATATAAATCTATATATTATGCAGTCGAGCCCCCTTGCGGCTGCCACATTAAGTCCTCCTACAGTTGTACTGCCCTTCACATCCCCCCACATAAATCGCGCTCTCCGTCTCGTCCCCTCAAAATTATCGTTTCTTCCGCTCCCTAGAAGACTCAACCTGCTCCCGCTGAGGTAAAAATCGATTCTTTCGACTGTTTGCTTAGATTTCTTTTGTGAAGATAATCCCCCAGACTTTCCATCATTCATCCATGACTCACCATCTTTGTGAAGATAATCCCGCTGTGGTAAAAATCGATTCTTCTCCTATCCCGTTGGGAAGAGTTCGTCTTCCGCTCACGACAAGGTTTCTTCCTGCTTCTTCTGTGGTAAACATCGAATCCCTGTACGGTTTATTTCTATGTTTTGGGAAGATTGGTTCCGGAGAATCCCCGGTGCAATCATTCTTTTTTCGCTTTGAAAGAGTTGACGGTGCGTTGCATCTGACTAGTTCTCCCCGTAAAGGCCAATCTCCATTTGCCTGCATCGATGGTTGTGGTTTCTTTTTGCTCTTAGGATTTTTCTCCTTGGGCAGCGAAGAACGAGCTCTTCTGAGGAGGATTAGATTTGAAACGTTCTTTTAAAATTTTTCTTTGTGCTGCTGTTGCGGTCTTTGCTGTAAATTCTCTGGTGGGTCACGAGTCTGGCGGGAATCTGGATGTTTTTTATTTCATACTGTGTAAGATAGAAGAAATAGAAAGTAACGCTTTTTGGGTTAATTTAACTTGTTTCAAAATTGAGACAGTTGGAATATGCTGTTTAAGGAGAAAATTTTAGCTGTAATGGATAAGCATCTTTTGACATCTATAAAGAGCAAAGTGAGGATCGAGTCCCATGAACGTAAGATGGGAAGCTCATATGTAACAAGAGAAAGACTTGGAATAAGTGTGTGAAACTTGGGAGTTATAATTTGAGCATGGTATAGAAGTTCAAGCCTAACTGTGGAATAACTGGAAGATAAAATTGTGTTCATTGGAGATCAGAAACGATTACGCGCTTGCTAAGTGCTATCAAGAAAGGAAGAATAAGAGCAATTTAGGACTGATAATTTGGGAGGTGAAAGGTCCTAAACGTCCGAAAGTAGAGGCAGAGTTGTACCTTTACCTGTCAACATGTGATATGAATGCAATTAATTGTTTAATTATTCTTCTGATGAGTCTCATCTGCACCGTGCTTTGTTAAATTGGCTAATACACCTTGGAAAGTAAGCTTTCTTTCTTGGGTTTTTTATATCCATACAAGTGTCAGTTAAAAAACCTGCAAGATCAACTAGTGCATAAGGCTCCTATGCAACTGTGTCTAAAGATTTTATTTTTATTTTTATTTACTGTATAGTATTTTTAAAAATGCTATATGACAAAAGGTGTCAAGGTCTCAAAATGCTTGAGGCGCTTAGACAAGTTGAGCGAAGCGAGGTGTTATAAAATATTAAAATATATAATATATATTTAAAATATATAAAAAATAAAAATATATAAAATATATAATATGGTAACAGTAGTTATAATAGTGCGTAATAGGGAAGGGAGAAGAGGAGTCACCAACGATGGGAGATGGGGAAGGAGAAGGCGACTGTGACGAAGGAACCTTTAGACGGTGGTAGTAGCAGTGGAGGAAGTTGCGGACCTGTCCCTTGACGACCGAAGGCGCTGCACACGAAAGATTAGGCGGTAAAGGGAGCTCCGCACAAAAAAAGTAACGACGAAGGAGGAAGATTCGGACATTTACATCAGCGGCAGAAGAGGAAGCTTAGACCTTTCCGTCAGCTATAGAGGATGCAACGACAGATCCTAGGGTTTACCGAGTGAATTGGGGGAGGGGAGGGGAGGGGAGGGGAGGGGGGTGAGTTTCAATGTTTACCATTGGACTTAGTTAGTTCAATCGAACCAATTAAGTCACTGTTGAATCAAACTAGAGTCCAAAATCTAGTTTGACTCGTTGGATTCAATCGGGTGATCGCCCGAGGTGCCCGACGCCTGGGCTCAGGCAAGTGCCTATGTGGTGCTTCAGTGAAGCACGTCACTCAAACGTTGCATGAGGCACTAAGGCCTTGCCTCACCTTGCCCGAGCGCTTGGGCACCTTTGAAAAAACACTGAATACTGCATAGTTGGATTGCTTAAGCTGTTATGGTTAAAGATGTGTATACAATTGTTAGCAGGTCATTACACCAATGAGTCTTGATCCGGTAGTTTTCTTGTTTTTTGGACTATTTGCATTTATATGTTTGAATAAATTTGATGGTGCAAAACCACAATATGAATCCTACTAGTTTTGGATGGATGATGTAGAGAAACAATCATGTAAATTGAAGTTCGCCCCTGCACATCCCATTTAGTCAGCTAGGAAGAGAGAAACAAAAACTATTCTTATTTAGAACTCGGTCTAAGCGTCCAAGTAGCATAATTTCCTTGCAAGTTTGGCTTTATTCATTTATACTTCCTTGAACATTTCTATATATGTGGTCATGGCTGTATTCGCCTAAAATTGGACGATGAAACAAACGACCAAATAGAGTAATGTTGAAGTTATAACTAATGGATTATATGTGGTTTATTTGGCTGCTTTTATGGAAGTGATGAGGTGACAACAACAAGCATATAGTATCCATTTCTCCACAAATGGTATATTTTAGGGAATATGTTTGTGTAACATACATGTGGGGGTAGAGTGGATGGTCCAGTTTGGGTTGGCTTGTGGAATGGCAATACAGGTAGTAGTGGTCCTTATAAGATATGTTGCTTTGCATGTGCAGAATTTCATATTATTTATAGCTTTGCCTTTACGACCATTAACAGTGTCTGTTATGCATGGATTACTTACCGCTTGACATGCTACCCTGTATTTGTATCATGTGTAGGCATATGTCCATGACTTATGACAGCTGAATGTGTGTGAAAGAATTGTAAAATTTGACTGGCATGGACAGGCACAGGAATTGTTAGCTATTATTACTTCATCACATGTTGATAGCAAATTTTGTTTATACTAGGGTCTTTGGACTCTGGTGGCATGTAGTAATTATTTGTTAGATGCATACTATGTTTGCTGTTACATAAATCATATGACTGTAAGTTATGAGGCCTGTCTTAATGAAAAATCATCTACAAGAGTTATCCAAATGTGCTTTTGAAATATATTTCTTGTCACTATATTGTCCTTATCTGGTTCTACTGCTATATGTGAGTTTTGAATTAAACTGTGAGTATTAAGAATTTGGATAGATTCACCATATTAAGTTTCTTTTATAATATATTGCTGTAGGATTCATGGTTTAAAATATTTGTTGGACCGGTATGTATTATTTATTGATTTGACTGAGAATCGGTCAAACCATACAGCTCTGTAACATTGGTATACTGAGCTGTACAGATCAGCATACCACTTGATATCTTGGTACCATAGCAGTCCTGATGACACATTTAAAACCTTCATAGGATTATATCTCTTCATTACTTAATAGCCTCTATTTTGTCAAATTTGGTCAGCTTGGTTGATTACAAAACATCTGATTGCCATGAAGGATAGCAGCTACAGTGACACTTCAAATTATTTGGGAGGGGTTCGGCATCGTAAACACCCTAGTGAGGTTGGTTGCTACATTGTCTATATTCTGTCTAACCACTCTGGATTCCATAATATTCTGTAATATTTATAGTTGTACAATTTAAGAAGTTTTAGGTTTCACTTCTGAAAAATGTCTGGTAATTTATATCACTGATGATCATTTTGATGGATTGATCTTATTTATGCACTTAGATAGTCAACCTGTCATTTGTTTTATGTTCTGGGATGCTGTGAACAGAGAGTGATCATGGTGTCCACTGTGCGTAGAATGATATGCATCTTGCCATGACAACTATTTTCTGGGAAGAAATGCAAACGTAGCCAATTACCATTGGACACAATTGTTGATAATATGTATCTTTCTCAATCAAATTGTTCTTTGTTCAATGGAGGCATAACCTAGTGTTGTATTACTGCGGTTCTTAATGGAACATTAGATGACTTTTTTCAGGTTTCTCCAGATGCAGATAAAGCAAATAGATCAAATTTGCTTGTTAATGACCGCAATAAATACAAATCAATGCTTATTCGTGCTTACTCATCAGTGTGGATGATAGGGGGTTTCTCTTTTATAATCTATATGGGTCATCTTTATATATGGGCCCTAATAGTGGTCATCCAAATTTTTATGGCAAGAGAGCTGTTTAGCCTTCTCAGAAGATCCAATGAAGAAAGACAGCTTCCAGGATTTAGACTTTTGAATTGGTATAGCTTGCATCTTTTTCACTTCTCTTGCAATTTCATTGGTTAAAAAAGATCGCTAGTTGCCTGAACATTTTTTCTGCAAGAGTAATCTGATACCTTGAGTTTGGGACTAACTGTATGTTATCTTTTGTGCTTCACCTTACAGGCATTTTTTCTTCACTGCAATGTTGTTTACTTATGGACATTTTCTTACCCAGCAGCTCGTTAACACTGTGACTTCAGATAAATTGCTGTGCCAGCTCGTCAGTGGGCTTATCAAATATCAGATGTTTATTTGTTACTTCCTATATATTGCAGGTTATACTTTTATTTTAAATTCTTTAGTGTGTATGATATCATGTTAACAACCGCTTGTTTAGATAACAACATTCATTTGCCATTTTATGTGCTTTATTGTCAAGACTTATGGTTTATGATACTGATCAGACTGATATGTGCTCATTACTGATTGGTATACCATTTATTTATTTTTATTATTTTCAGTGATGTTGGATAGTACAAGTTGGTATACCACTTGATATCTTAGTAACATATAGAGTATGATGGCTTGTCAAATTTGGTATCAGAACCATTATCCAAAACATATTAAAACTTGTTTGCACCTTTCGGTCTATTACTAATGATTTTTTCATACCAAACATTAGAAGGTCTTAATTTGTGACGAAGCAGACAATTAAAATTGTTCCACATACAGAATATACAATTTCATGAGAAATATAGTATTGTTCAAGAATTATTTTGAAGCGTGCAGGATCACCCAATAATAGGGGAAAATATAAACAAGATGATGTGGCAGATGCAGCAATTCAAATTTCTCCCTTTTCTCTTTTTCAATAAATCAATTTTGAAGATAATTCCAGATCTTTCAAGCTTAAGTTTGTTTGACGCTTCAGAAAAAGAACATTATGTATGTCTTAAAGAGTGTTAAATTTGTATATTCAATCCTCTTGCAAAATCAGTACAGTAAAATGTTTTGTTTGTTTTGTTTCCAATTTGCAAGGTGACTATATAGAAGACAAAGCACCTTTTCAAGGCATAGAGAACTGATCTTTAATCAAAATTGAGAAGATAATTGAAACTTCTACAGTAGTGAGTTCGATATGGTTAAATTTTGTCTGCAATTGGAAGCCATAGGGATAAGTGGAACTGTGGATTTTTTTGTTACTGGGTCTCAATTATGAAGGCTGTTTTAACTCCCATATGATAGGAGCTCTCTGTTGTTGGACAATTGATTTTACATTGACTCTTCTTCTGTTGTTATGAATCTTTGGTACTGAGACTATGTGGTACCTTCAATTAATAGCTCACATCTGCAACCTAACTGAACTCTCTTCCATGAATCTCCTGCATTTTATTTCTTATAATGCAAGTGTTTTGAAAATCATAACTGTTGATAGAAGGATGATCAACATTTTTACATGGTGGCTTAGGCTTTGTATGGTTTATTCTCACACTGAAGAAGAAGATGTATAGGTATCAGTTCAGCCAGTTTGCATGGACACACATGATTCTTCTAATGGTTTTCGTACAGTCAGCTTTCACTGTGGCAAACATATTCGAGGGTATCTTTTGGTAAACTTTTATGTATCTGTTAATATTTTTCCATTTACTAGAAGTTGAGTCTTATCAGCCTCTTCTAAGTACACTACTTTAAAGGCTATGGCATTTTTCTTATTTAGGAAATCGTTTGTCATTATTATCAATTTTTTTGGCTGTAGTTAAAGCTCTTGTCATGCTACATGATAAATAATTATCTGTTAACTCGAGTGCCTGGGGAATGAGGACTACGTGGTTGTAGTTCATACTTCATACTTCATTGTACTTGGATGTACTCAGAGTTGTCCATTCAGTGCAACTTGAGACATCAATATTGTATTCTCCTTCCTTTTCTTCATTTGGGAATCTTGCAAAGCTCGAGAAATTGTGTTCCTCATCGTGAGTAACAAGACTTGTTTCTTAGGATGTCTCACTAATAGGTGTCAATTTTTATATCTTTTCTGTAACTGCTTTGGACTTTCCTCCATGGGAATTATCTCCTTGATACTTTGATGCGAAAGATCAATATTTGCTACATAATTTTCTGTTTAGATCTTGATGACCATCTTTTAACTGCTTTAGGATGGGAATAGTTACTCTGTTATTTGAACTATAATATACACAAATGTTTTTATGGTCAGCATGCTTTTAATTTTCTTCTGATTTGAAGTTTTGATGTTTGTAACTATCTTAAGAGAGATGATTGTGGCCCTTTTACAGGTTTCTCTTACCAGCATCACTTATTATTATCAATGACATTGCTGCATATTTTTTTGGGTTCTTCTTTGGAAGAACACCATTGATCAAATTATCTCCAAAGAAAACTTGGGAGGGATTTATTGGGGCATCAGTCACAACGTTGCTCTCCGCCTTTGTGGTGAGCATCATACACTTGTTTGTTGATTACACATTATTCTCTAATCTCATCTGCATTCTCTTTCTTTTTCTTTTTGTTGCATAAGCATGTTTTAGTCCATTTAGTACTTTAGGACATATATGTCTTCTAAGCTACTGTTGAGAACAGCATTACAATATTTGATATGCAGCATCTTGGGTTTTTTTGTCATAAACTTCCTGGATTCTGTTCTTTACCAGATCTTTTTTCTTTTTCTCCACTTCTCATTTGGCTGATGCAAAATAAAAATTTAAGGATGTTAGAACTAAAGATGGAAGAAAATAAAACGAAAGAGAGAAGACTGCAAGATAATTCTAGAAGAAGTAAAGAAAGGGAGAGGATTGGCCTCAATAAGAAGGGGAAAGTGGAAATATGAGAGGAGAAGAAAGAGGGACATGAGAGAGAAGCTTCAGACATTTATTAGTGCACTTTTTCTTTTACTAGGGAAATTCACAAATTAGGGTAACGTTGGCTTATATGCTCCTAAATAATAGCTGATTAGTTTTGTGTTCTCCTCAGATTGATTAAAGGTCTTTTAACACACTAAACAAATAACAAGAAAATTTAGCACTTAGTTTAACTGGAAGATACACTAATGATTCCGTTAAGAAATTTTTAAGTGAAGAAATGAACCGGATACAAGATGCAGTAATCTGTTTCCATTTTTTTCAGAACTAAATGGAGATCTATGTGGTCCTTTTTGAAACATTAGGTTAATGCCAGCAGAAAATGATTGCAGATGGCAACCATGTTGATGTGGAAGAAGTGAGATAGAGGCTGCAACCGAGGCAAGTTTGGAGGAATAGGTAAAGATGATGTTTGCGGCTGCTGCTGCTGAACTGTTGGAACTTGCGGAGTAAATTGGGTGATTTTGTTGCCACCTAGAAGCTAAAATGAGTAGGATGGGGACCCGGAGTAAGAGATGCCCCAGAAGGCAGATTATAAGGAAGAGGCTCGCTCTTTCCTTGATCAGACACACTCAGATCCTACTATTTTAATAGCTCGGTCCTTGGAATAGGATTAGCTACTGAGATAGTCCTTGCTTTTCCAAGTAACTTTAGTCTCCCCTACTTTCCCTCACTCTTATAAAAGGAACCAGTAGCATTACTTGAAAATGAAACTATCTATTGTGACTTGGAAGTAGACATTCTGAGTTAGGCTGAGTTTATTAGTTAGGATCTTTATATCCTAGACCTTCAAATTGGTTTTATGCAACATTCAACTAGATCTTCTTTAGGAGCACCTTAAAATAGAATTCAGTATACCATTTTAAGATGTAGAACTCATTCTCGTACTACTTGTCAATTGGGTGACAAGCGATTCTTGAGACACCTATGTTATGTTTTCTTTGACCACCATATGTAGAGTTATACAATCAGTTTTTGTTCTTATATGAAAAGATTGAATATGTCCATTACTTAAATGTATATTATTATAAGCTTGACTTGAGATACTAATGGTGTGCATGATTTTGTCTTGATAGTCTAGTTGCTGTTTGAAACTCACCCTTTCAAGTACTTTAAAATTTGAGAACCAGTGTTATACAGTTATACTACCGTAAATGTTAAATGCATTAAAATGCCAACTTTTAAAATAATAGTAAGACACGGATGGCATGTTTATAATAACTAAGTTTAAAATGATAAGCTATTTCATTAAGATGGACTTGGTCGACAGCCATGGTGTCTAGGCTATCATCTAGGCTACATGATAGGTTAATTGCCTAAAGTTTCTATTGTCCTAAGTAAGCTACGTTAATACTATTCTTGCCAATCATGTGGACGACTTGTCACACTGTGATGCTAAACTTGCTTACAGTGCCCACAAAACCTATTTTAGGCTCTTATCAGGGTTGAAAAGTATTACCTTTATGCAAATATGGTGATCTGGCCGGTCTAGTACATATCGATTAGTGTAGGTGTAGCATGTATCAGTATGCTGATATGTATTATTGATGTTTTGGAGAGGAAGAAAGAGAAGAGGAAGGGGTGGTAGAGGAAGAGGAGGGCGGAGGAAGGAAGAAGGAAGGAGAAGAGATGGTGGAGGAAGAGGAGGAAGAGGAAGAGGAGAAGAGATGTACCATGGTTGTGTGGGAAGAGGTTGTGACATGCACAAGAAGCAATAAGTGTTATCACTCCATTGTCTCCCATTTATATGGGCGGACCTGACTACCTGAAATGGGGGTGGGTCTGCATATTGCTTCATGTCCGAACCGGTAGGCACCGATCCGAGCAAGATGTCATTAATTGTTTATGAGGAAGTGTCACCAATCCTGTTGAAATAGAGGATGAACTCTCAGCAGTATTTCTGTAACATTAATTTGAGTATGATGAATGGAGGATTGAAGTTTTACTCCTTTGGTTATGAAGTTTCATTGCTTGATTAGAAAATATCAAGGAATGGGCCATCATTGCTCACTGTTATTCATCCAGAGCTCATTTGCAACTTACATGGATTCAAGCAAATCTTTGCAAGCTTTAAGATTATATGAATTATTTCACTACAACACGGCCATTAGTACAGAAGCCAGAAATTATTAATCTGCTATCATATGGTTTTCATTATCTGATCATTATAAAACACAAACAGCTTGGTCATTGACAGGTGAAACTGTATTTTGTTTGTATTCTGTACCACCGGTTATTGGAGATTAATTGAATGCTAAAATATTTGAGGGTCACATAAATTTAATGGAAACATCAGCTAATTTTATAATAGCTTAATGACATCTTGGACAACTAACTACTTAGTAATCTGAGGGCTTGTTGTACTTGTAGATACACCCTTTCAGTGTAAGAAATGATATCTTCATATTCTTTTTCATAATGGTACTTTGATCATTGATGTGATTAACAACATGAAAGAAAATAATTGAAAATGAAGCATGTGTCCAGTTTTCGTTCCATGGATTGACCACTTCTTGGGATTTGTCTTTTTTGTATTTTTCGTTGTTTGCTGCAATGTTGCAAATTTAAATTTTCGTATGCAAGGCACAAATGGTATGTGGGTACTGGGTATATGGAGGATATATCAATGGAGATAGACTTTGCAGTAAGCTACTATCGAATTTTGGTCATTTTACTATATTTTGATTTTCTTTTGCAGTTAGCAAATATTATGGGTCATTTTCAGTGGCTTACATGTCCTAGAAAGGTAACTTACTGATGCTCTAAATAATTTTCGGTTTGCTACAAGATGGATGATGCTTTTTCTTTCCTTTCTAATGGTGGATAACTTTAGGACTTGTCAACCGGATGGCTGCACTGTGATCCTGGCCCATTGTTTAAGCCAGAATATTTTTCACTACCTGCATTGATGCATCAATGGGTAAAACTCAAACTAGAATATGTGTCTTTCTACGAACTAGCAAATTTCATTTCATTTAGTTTTCAATGTAAAAAAAAGAATCATCTTTTTATGGTCGTATCTATTTGTATCTTGCTGCTTTCTTTGCTGTTGGCCCATGCAAGTTCTCTGCCTTGTATTAAGTTAAAGTTACTCATATTTGTTCAACAGTTCATGAATGTTGGTATAAATTTTTCAATGAGATGATGAAAATCTAACAAAGAACAAGTTCACTTATTATTGTAAACAAAATATGCCCAGTTACATCTTTCATGATGACTATTCAATTGCATGATTTATATGTTCTCTCCAAACTAAACTACTTGGTTGATTTACTAGCTAAGAAGAATTAATCAGCAAGTTTAGGAATTACATATGATTTTTAATCATCTTTGAAATTCCTTTTCAGTATCTAAGAGAATCATAATGCCATGGTTTAATCACTGTTGTGATACAGTATGCGTTCCAAATTTCAACCTAATTGATAGCACTCTGTTGGTTTCTATCTTCATATGACTTTCTTCCTCTTATAAGTAATATATACTTTCTGTTGAGATTTCTCAATTTACATTCAACTTTTCTTTCCTTCCTGTAGTTTCCTTGGAAAGAAGTGGCAATTTTGCCTGTACAATGTCATGCTTTAGCTTTTGGTCTATTTGCATCGATAATAGCACCATTTGGAGGATTCTTCGCAAGTGGCTTTAAAAGGGCCTTCAAACTTAAGGTGATACACAGTTTAGAGCAAGTGTTGAAAAACTGGCAGACTCATTAGGCAATATAAATGTTTTCCAAACATTTCTAGGACTTCGGCGACAGCATTCCTGGACATGGTGGTATTACTGACAGAATGGACTGCCAAGTAAGTTGCTGGTCTTTGAAATATTTATTGAACTCTTCTGCCTTACCCCGACAAGTAAACCAGTGGTTGGGTAGCTGCATTGCAAGAGAACTACATCCCCCTCTCAGACATATCATTTGTGTTATATTTACATCCAAGCCAGTCTAACTAATTTATAGGTTGACCAATCAGCTTAGATGGTCATGTTTTTATACAACTGTGGTATTGCAATTTTTTTTTTCAAATAATGCATTGCGAAAGTCTGATTTGAGGATACCCGTCACCAGATACAAACTTCTGAATTCTTACATCATGAGGCATAATCTAGCCCCCAACTGCATGAATCAACTAAGCTTACCCAATTCTGAGTACTTAATATGCGAGAAGCGATTTTTGTGGAAGTTATTTGTTAATATTGAAGTAAATTTTCATTTTGTTTGAGGTTCCACCGATGCGTCATACTTGTCATTGTTCTGCACATTTGCTTCATGATCATCATCTAGTCATTAGAGTATATTATAGTTAAAGCTTTTAAGTAATCTACTGGGTTCACCTGGTAATTTTACTCAATTTATTTCACACTAAACATCCAAGTGGTCTGTTCAACATTATCACTAAAACCAGTTTATTCTTTTTAACATTGAGAACCATTAGTCTGACATTTTTGGTTACTTGTTTTATTTAAATATTTAGACAAGCTATAAGGGTTAGTTCTGTTTATGTGAAGTAAATGACTTCAGGATCTGAGATCCTTGCTTTTCCGCCATCTTAATGTCCCACCCCCTGACCAGCAATAGTGTCTTGGAGAGGTATTAATTGTGTTAATCTTAAACAACTTGTAATGTTGTTCATCTGTAATATTTTTTTAGTTTTTTATTGGTCATCTAAGATGGTATTAGTGGCTTTTATTAGTTGTAGGTCTCCTGTATGCTCTAACCTCAAGATTCTTTTGATTGCTGCTATAGGAAGTAAACATGAAATATTGAGCCAGTTGAGAATTGCAGGAGTGAACAGGGATTTTATGACATATAGTTTCATTTCATGCTTTAAGTGCTGCAAAAAAGAAGAATGATATACTTAAAAAGCTCATGTAGTAAGAAGCCACAACCTGTGGCTTGAACCGTTAGCATGACCTATTAAAAAAGCTCATGCTATGCTTAAAATGCTACACTTAAAAAGCTCATGCTATACTTCCTGTTTAGCATGTCCTGCCTCCAATCTTGAGGCTTTCATATAGTGTGGAGAAGGTATGCTTCGGATATGGCAAAGCCCTTATGGGATTTTGCTGATCCTTTTCTTAATAGTTATTTGAGAGAACTAACATTTTGCGGAAACAGATGTTTAATCTTTCTAATATCTTGTTTGGTTTGTAAATTCAAAAGATGTATTATGATATGATGAAAAGATCTTGTTAAATCCGAATTGCAATTAAAGAGGTAAATATACTTAAGAAACTCACCTCTTTTGAACTTGCCTTGTTTTATGTTGCCTTCTACTTGGTCTCCTTTTGAAAGTTGAAACAAAATGACAACCATGGTCTAGAAGCGATGGTTCTTCAAGGGCATCATGGTTGATTTTTCACATCAAGTTGTTGCCCATCTTTGTAATTACCATAGGTTCTGATAGTTCTTTCTTGTAGAGAACTGATTTGTTATTTCAGTTTGTATATCTGGTTGTAAACTTGTTTCCTAGATGCATTGTGTTGCAGATGGTTATGGCTGTGTTTGCATACATATACCATCAATCATTTGTCATGCCTCCGAGTTTCTCAGTTGAGATGTTCTTGGACCAGGTATCGTGGTTCCATACATTCCTTTACTTGTTTTGCTTCCTGGTGTTCTATTGAGAACTTTTTGAACATTGTGCAGATATTAAGGAACCTTACCATTGAGGAGCAGCAGCTTCTATACGAGCAACTCGGGAATTTTTTTCAAGCAAGGCAATTGTTGCAAGCCTAGTTCCTTCTCTAATTAGCAACCGGCTTTATGTACATTATCGTTTTCATTGTTCACTCTTCAGATGGGTCTTGGAGTCAAGCATAGCCCTTTAAACTGCATCTCAATATTCTTTCTGCTTGGAAGCTCTATGTAGTGTTGAACTTCCCACACACCTCTGCAAAGTGTTCGTTCTCTTCCTTTTGTCTAAGTACCACATCATTTAGTAGCTGATCTACACTCCTAGGATTTCAAAAGATTTCATATACTTGGCATATTTCTCAGGCTGAAGGCTTTCAAACTGCTTTGAAATGGTATTATCTCATTTAGCTTGCCCTAGTCCAGCATACTGGAAACCTTGCCCAGTGTGGTTCATTTGCCCATGTAACAACATTTTATCTTGCATATATGCTTCCATATTACAGAAAGGTCATGTTGTTCGTTTGATTTTAAGTTAGGGAAAGTCCAAGTACAGAAGGTCATTAGTCTGAAACCTTTGATATGGCTTCAAGGAGGATAAAGAATGAATGCTAAAATTTCAGTGATGTGCCTATCATCTTTTCTTTCCTGCAGATTACATTTGGATGTACACAATCCTGTCTTCTTTTTTCTCTCTTGTCAAGGATGTGAACACCCAAGGCAATTAATGGGGTGGCATGTAATGTGTGGCTTTAGTCTGCTTTTGCCCTGAAATAACTTTCCCTGTGCTCAAGTGTACAATTTGAATCATTAAAATGTCATGTTTATGAAATGAGTGTTTCTTTGTCCTCCTTCAATCAGATGGTCGAATGTTGTTTGATTTGCTTGATGGCTAACATCTTTCTTTTAAGACCTTTCTTGTTGTTTTAACTTTTTTTTTGTTCCAGTTTTTTTTTTTTTGGGTTCAAGTTTCTTTAATCTACCAAAAAAAAAAAGAAAATAAACCTTAACATGAAAGTCAAAATGATTTCTTTTGTCTGACAAACTCACTTGATTTAATTTATATCATATACTAATAGTGAACAGTGGTATCTGAGGAGAGAGAAAGAGCATTTTTATTTTTTTAATATAAATTATAAATAAAATTCAAAATATTAAATTTTAACTAAATATATAATTTTTATGGATTTGATGAAATATAGTTGACTTTAAATAATTCTGATTTGATTATTATATTGATTAATAAGTTTGCTAATAATTAAATTATTAATTAATAAAAAAACTAATTAATTAATTGATTGTACTTCCATTAATAATTTACGTTTTGTTTCTATTCAATATAATATAAATATATTTATTTTGATTTCACGCGTGTTTGGCCTTTTCCATTGAGTTCAACTTAGATTCAACGGTCAAAACCCGTCAATGGATTAGATTTAGGGTAGAAAGAAGGCACGATTGAGGGTACTCGAGAAGTGCACTTAACGAGTCGGTCGCTCGGAAGCTGAACCCTCAACCAATCGCCTCCGGAACTGGGCGGAGAGAGAGAGAGGAGGGGGGCCGCCGGCAATGGAACGGGGCGGCACCGTCCTCCAGTCCGCTCCCCAGACCGCTCGCCCTCCTTCCATCCCCTGTTGGCCCCTCTTCCCTCGCTCCCACAACCCCCCTCGATCGACTGGTTGCGGCGTCGCAAGGCTTCGACATGGGAGGTGTACTCCATGGGTCGCCGAACAGTTGAGGTTCGTTTCGAAGAAGAATTCCTGCTCTTCTTTGTTTACGATTGGCTAGAGTTTTAGTTGATTTTGTTTCCGGATTCGTGGTTTGCCCAAAGTTTGTTTCTTTTGGTTGCTTCTGTTTTCATGGGCTATTTTTGTTGAGGATAAAAGAAACATAGATCAAGTAGAAGCGTTCGAATGGTTTGCCATTTACCGTGCATAATTGAAGTGGTGGAGGAGAAAACTCACATTTATACCTTCTTGGTTATCCCTCCGTTCGGTCCAGGTCCTTATTTTCCGACGTCCCTTTTGATTTAATTGCTCGCTCTTCGTTATTTTCAGTTGGCTTGAGTGTTGTTTTTGTGGTCGCAGATTCATGATTTGGCCAAAGGCCATTTCTTTTTGGTAGGTTCTGCTTCCCTGGACCTTTTTTTGTTGATGATGAGACCCAATGAGATATGATGATAAAGCACGATCATTAGAAGCACTTTAGGTGGTTTTGATTTACTGTTGGTAATGAAACAAGAGAAACGATGCAAAGTATCTTCCTCATATGTCAAGAAATGGCATTCTGTTGCGTGGTTTTTGGTAATATACGAAACTTAAACAACCTGTTATAGATTCTCAAGAGCATGCCTTTCTATTCTGGGCTAGAATAGATACAGAGATGGTCCATTGTACAGATTGAGTTGAAAGAATCTAGTTGATTTAAACAGTTATTATTGGGTTCTACTCTCTCTTGCTTGCTCTTAATACTGAATAAACAAATTATAGATGTTCAATGTCAATAAGAGCCTGGTACATGTTAACGAAATGTGGACTAGAATACACTCAACTGGCTAGCGTGGTGGTAGTGTACCCAGGTTCGTTACCTTACTTCAGGGTTTTGAATCCTCGCTGTGGTGCCTTGTCTACCCAGCTCCTTGTCCTCTGTGGTAGTGTATCTTCTCGATGTGGGGTCTAATGCCTCTAGTTATGCCGACAAAAACAAAAAAAATTAAGAATTTCTGCATTTGAATTTTAAATCTCTATGACCTTGTTTTGCAGGTATTGTTGTTGTTTGAATAAAAAGAGGTACTTGCTGATGCATAAGGTTGTACAACATTCTATGGCAAGAGTTTTTAGCTCAGGTGGACCACAGGAAACAAATTTAGGTAGTGAAGAAATGAAGAAAGATAAGTTTCTTATTGATTGTGGATCAGATCAAGAATGTGTGCTTGGTAGGTAAATTCCGACATTCGTATTTCTTATGTCTACTATTTTAGACAAATTTATCATCTGTGCATATATGAGAGGATATGAGACTTCACAGTATTGTATCTGTTCTTTTGTGATCCTTATTTAATTGGAGACTTATGTTATGTTTCACTTTACATGATATGATGAAGTAATATTTTTCACATCTGTTATACTTATTTATTTATGTATATTATGGTATTTAGCTTCTATTATCTGAGCTTGAATATGTGATGAATTGTTAAGTAACAAGGTATGTAAACTTCATAATCCATCGCCCGGTCAGTTGCCATATGAGACATGCCTTTTTCAATAAATTATTCCAGGATATAGCAAAATATCCTAGGATCATATGACTTGCATAGCAAGGCAGGGTGCTTTACTATGGTGCAGATAAGAATTTTCTTTAAACATAATATCATTTAGATTTGTCTTGATTCTCTAAGAATTTCTTGACTTGCTAAGAAATTCTTAAATCTCTTTTAAGGGCTTCAACTTTCCACTGATATGCTTCACTAGGTGACTTTCTTGGGCTCTCCACTATATGCAATCCTAGATCTAACTTTGATATATTCTTTTTAATTAGTATCTGTTCAACAAATGGCATTCATCATTTGCACTTTATGTGGGCTTCGGTACCCTGATATTTGAAAATCCATGTTTAACATTCAGTCTCAATTCTGTAGCATCTGAATAGTGCAATTTCTTCCTTCTTTATTCTTTAAATTAGCCATTTTCTTGCCGATGTATATTTTTTATTTGCCTTCAAGAAGTGCAGTCAGCATATATTGGACATTTCTTTTAGTTTATTTGTATTGTTTTGTAGGAGGTATAGTGGCCTTAGGAAAGTTTGACGCTCTTCATACTGGTCACCGCGAACTTGTCATACAAGCATCAAAAGCTGGGAGTCCTTTCCTCCTTTCTTTTGTTGGAATTGCCGAAGTACTTGGTTGGGAATCAAGGTGCACAGCATTGCATGCTAATATTTGAAATGTTTATTACATTGCTTTTCTTCTCTTGGCTTATGTACTTGTCGTCCTCTTTGATGAGTGTGAACTCTGGAAAGTGTTCTTTTCATTTCCTAAGTTGTTCTGCAGAATGACTTGTATTCTTAATATTTTTATTTTCTAGAAGATTATATTCTTAATAATTTTAAGAAAGCATTGCAACAAATTTTACTCTAATAATAAAACCAACTATCAGTTTGGTGCATCCTGGTAATTGAATCCAATGATTTATATCTATATCTGTATCTGTTACCAATTTCAGGAACTGGTTAGATGGTACACCGGTTAAAATTCGACTTTTATTGCCTGATATGGCAAAAAAATAAATACCTACTTGTACTGACCTGTATCTTGGTCAAACCACTATATACCAGTCAGTATGTTCCTATTCGACTGGTGTTTGAGGCTTTGCTGAAATATAATTCATAGCACAAGTTGTTGCAATCTTATATATCCTAGAATTGTTAGAAACCTGGGTACATACTCTGATCTATAAATACGTATAATGCTTTTTGTAGCATGTGTGATCTGGTCAATGATTAGCAGTAATTCAAACTTCAGGGCCTCAAGGATTAGGTCCATGAATTTTTTTTTCTGTGAGATGCCATTCCTTTTATGCATGTTTGACTCAAAACTACACTAGAATTACACCTTTTGTTTTTAATCTAGTTTGGTATGTTGGAGCTGGAGCTTCTAGACATCTTAATTTTTAATAAAAAGGCTGGAGTTCATACCATCACCTTTAGGATTTGCTTGAGTTGTAAATCTATATTGACTAAAACCATGAGTTAAGCAACTATTCTTGGGATTGGATAGCATCTCATGTTCGTTCCTTCATCTCTTTTATTATCAGTGTTCTCAGATATCCAAAAGTTAGCATGGTCTGGTCCTTTGTTGGACTGAGCTTTTAGCTTTTGCCCTTGGCTATGAGTATTATTTTCAGTTCCCAATTTACTTGGTGCTTAAACTTTAGTTCTCTGTCTTTCCTTGGTATTGGGATCTGCATCATAGCTGATGCACAACAGGATTTGTCGAATTGCAGTTACTTGTAAGGCAAACAACACAAGAATGAACTTGACCACCATCAAAGTAGCTGGATGGTCTGTATCCAAAGGTGTTTTCCTATAGATCAGGGATCTGATCCCTTAGTAAAACACATTATCTGCATATTTCTCCTATGAGTGTTTTGTAACACGCACACACATAGATGTATGTATACAAAAGTAGTAAAAAGAAAAAAATGAGTCTAATCGGAAATCTGTTAATTTTAGATGTCTGCAACATGTTTTGAAGTTTTCTTGCATCTGCTTTTTCCGTGCCTCTGTGTCTGGCTTGATTTTTCATTCACTCCCTCTTCCTTTGAGATGAGGTACCTATTACCTATTGTCCACATTAAGCTTAAGATGGATGATGACTTGTCATGTTCACACATTCATAAATGACTGTTGTGGTTCGTGAATATCCCAGTTGGCCACTTTATGCTGCATTTCTTGGTGTGTAAAGCTTACCATGTATTTGCTCATAATATCTTAAATGCTCCGTGTGCCCAAAATCCAAGTGTGTGACAAGTAAATTGAACCCAATAATAACTGCGCTGTTAAAAGTGGAAAGTAGGCAGAAAAATGAAGTGTAGAATAGCCTTATAATAGTCACAATCGTGCAGCTCGTGAGGTATTCCGATGTCTTCTCTCCAGCCTCCTGTCACTGGGTTTCATTCATTTGTTTCTAAATGATGCCACTTTCATTCATTTGCTTCTGAATGATATTTTATCTGAACTTGCTAGTTTTTTGCATTCTATTGATAAGTTACTTGCATGCTTGAAGCTACTTTGTCTTGGCTTTAGGAATTATAAGCTGTCTCAACTTTCTGCACAGGCCTCCTATAGTTGCACAATGTGACAGGAAGCGTGTACTCGCTTCCTGGGCTCCGTACTGTGGTAATGAAGTTCCCTTGGAATACCAGGTTCAATTTTCAATTGTCAGGCATCTTACCCCACGGCAATTTGTTGAAAAGTTATCTAAGGAGCTAAAAGTAAGTGGAGTAGTTGCAGGTATAGCATAACCACTTTTTGGATTTAAGGCTTGTCCACAATTACAGAATGATATAGTGATAATTTTGTACATCGTTGCAGGTCAGAATTACAGATTTGGATACAAGGCATCTGGTGATGCATCAGAGTTGGTGAGACTCTGCAAAGAATATGGTTTGGCTGCATTTATTGTAAGCCCCGTTATGGACAAGAACCAAAGATCCTATAACGGTGCTTATGGAAGCATCAATTCCAGTGACAAAGGTCAGGTATCATCTACACGTGTTCGGCATGCTCTTGCTATGGGCGATGTGGATTATGTAGCGGAGCTTCTTGGTAGAAAGCACCGGCTCGTGCTGTCTTTGGATAAACAGTTTTGCTCACAGAAACAGATTTTGGTTCCCAGGTCATGCATGTTGAACCAGCCACCAAAGGATGGTGCATACTACAATTGCACCATTCTTGTGGATGATAAGCTCATTGGACCTGCGAGTGTGGTCATTGATACTGACAACATCAATATAGAGTTGGATGATGAGAGCTTGGAAGCACAAGATATCACCCTGGATCATCAGTTCATTGGTATAGAATTCGGATAGCTGATGCTCCTGTGGGACTTGAATGATCCTTGTAGATCTCCAAGACATTGTGTTCTTTTCATTTGACCAACAAATGTGGACCCTATACAGCTCCTCCTACAATCAGCACCATCGTTCTAGATGGTGATTCATCGAGTGAACAAACAAGTTCTAGTTTGATGTGTTCATGGTCCAGGAGAAAAAAATGAATGTAGCGGTGGATGCTTCATATTTTTATTTCTCTTTTAAGCAATGGAAGTGTCAAAAAATTTTCTCTAGGACGAGAAAAATTGAGCCAACATAATGCTAGATTGTAATCCTCATTCGTATCTTGCTTTAGCTAGCTAAGTAGATGTGATACTGCTCTGTTGTCTTCCATATGTATCCATATGCAGCTAAAGGACTTTTTGAGTCGAGTCTAACAACATTTGTTGTCAAGCGAAGATTATTGATGAGGATATTATATGTGTTTTTCTAAAACAAAAATTAATTAAGTATACAAGTAATATAGGATTAAGAGATTATGTTGACACTTTTAGTTAAATATATTATATTGATCAAAATATTTTGAACTGTGATGAATGAACAAAGAAGTTGAGTTATTAAGCTAAAAGATGATAAGCTCACAGTCTCTTTTGATCCCAATATCTTTAAAGCTTTCCTTGAATAACTCACATAAAGCATAAATAAGAAGGAAAACCTTAGACAAATTTATATTCAACATGAATCCCTGTACCAATCAAATCATTACATTCAACATAGTAATAAAAGGCAAGTGTCTATATGTCTCCTCATATTTATGCTAAATCATAAAATCATTCATAGACAAAAGCAGGAGAAACTGATGACTATGTTACTGAAAAATAGGAGTATATATATGTTATATTAAAATATCTAATATTAAATATGCTTCGGATCCATGCACACGTAAACCGCCCAAAAAATATCTAAAAGTGATTTTGTTTTGGCGGCCCAACTCACTCACCCTTCTTCTTGGCCACACAGACTCGATCCCCAAATCCAGAAACAAGCATCTCTATGTCACTATGTCTTCACGCTCTTCCTCCCGACCATGCCTTCCTCCCTCTCTTCCGCCCTTCCACCACCGCCGTTACCGCTGCCTCCCCTCTCCGACCTCCGCCCTCCTGCCGCTAACGCCACCGCCTCCTCCGTCTCATGGAACGCCCTCATTCGCGCCTGCGCCCGATCCCCCGACCGCAAGCACCTCGCCCTCGTGCTCTACCGCCGCATGCTCCCCACCGCTCGCCCGGACAACTTCACATTCCCCGCCGTCCTTACCGCCTGCGCCTTCCTCTCCGCCCTCCCCGAGGGTTTCCAGATCCACGCACAGCTCCTCAAGCTCGGCTTCGGCGGCAACCTCTACGCCCTCAATAGCCTTATCCACTTTTACGCCTCCTGTGGCCACATGCCCCTCGCCCGCAAGCTGTTCGACGGGATGTCATCTCGGTCGCGGGTCTCCTGGAACGTGGCCATCGACGGGCATGTCGGAAATGGGGAGTACGACGCGGCGCTCGCGCTGTTCAGGGCCATGCAGCACGAGTTCTCGCCCGACGAGTATACGATCCAGAGCGTGATCGGAGCCTGCGGGGCCGTCGCGGCTCTGTCGCTGGGGATGTGGGCTCACGCGTTGGTGCTGAGGAAGTTTGACAGAATGATCGCCGATGACGTCTTGATTAACAATTCGCTGATCGATTTGTACGCGAAATGCGGCTCGATTGCGATGGCTAGACAAGTGTTCGAGCGAATGCCTGCCCGGGACCTGGCCTCCTGGAACGCAATGATCTTGGGCTTCGCGATGCATGGACGCGTCGACGAGTGCTTCGATACCTTTGCTAGGTTGGCCAGCGAGAAGAAATTTAGGCCGAACTCGATCACGTTCGTCGGCGTCTTGAGCGCGTGCAATTACGGCGGGCTGGTCAACGATGGGCGGAGGTATTTCGACTCGATGGTCCGCGAGTTCGGGATCGAGCCTCGGATCGAACACTACGGCTGCATGGTTGATCTTCTCGCTCGGGCAGGACGCGTAGGCGAGGCTCTGGACCTCGTCTCGAGCATGACTTGCAAGCCCGACGCAGTGATTTGGAGGAGTCTTCTCGACGCCTGCTGCAAGCAGAATGCAGGAGTAGAAGTCAGTGAATCAGTGGCGAGGCAAGCTCTGGAATCCGACAACGTCGATTCCAGCGGGGTCTACGTGCTCCTCTCCAGGGTTTACGCCTCGGCGAACAGATGGAACGACGTGGGTTCGGTTCGTCGGCTGATGAGCAACGAGGGAGTGAAGAAGGAGCCCGGCTGCAGCTCGATCGAGACGGACGGCGCGGTGCATCAGTTCGTCGCCGGCGACACAAGCCATCCGCAATCGAACAGGATCTACGAGAAGCTAAATGAAGTGGAGCACAGGCTTTCGATGGTCGGCTACCAGCCGGACTCATCACAAGCACCTTTGGTGGCTGAACTCGACAGTGTGAAGTGGGACTCACTTCGCTTGCACAGCGAGCGGCTGGCCATCGCCTTCGGCCTGCTCGATGCGAAGCCCGGGGAGCCGATTCGGGTGCTGAAGAACTTGAGGGTCTGCAGAGATTGCCACACCATGATCAAGCTGATCTCGAGGGTGTACGATGTGGAGATCGTGGTGAGAGATAGGATCAGATTTCATGAGTTTAAAGATGGTTCTTGTTCTTGCCAGGATTACTGGTGAGATTTGGAGGAGGATATACCCTTCATGTAAATTTAGCGGACTGCATCTGAATTCGTCGTGGATAAAAATACCGGCTTTTCATAAATAAAAAATATTATTCATATATAGTTTAGGATGAATTTTTGAAAAAAAAAAAAATTTTGAGAATTTCTTGAAAAACATCTTGGTCGGATGAAAAAGATCATTTTATCTCTATCTACGTCGACCCACTATCGTCAATGCCTTTATGCCATGCATCACCTCCACTATAACTTTTACGCTCTCGTTGGATCCCTACAATCGTCTCCCCTTCTTTTTTTCTCGTCAGATATATTGTCAACAGTCCTCATGCAAGAAAGGAGAGGGCGTGAGAGTCGTCGTTGCTTTTGCAAACTCCATCAACTTCGTCTTCGCTCACTCACAACCCTGGCATGAAGGAGGGGTCATAACGATCACCGTTGTTTCTTTCCTTGCATTAGGATTATAAATGAGTTGTGCAAGAACGTGAAAAGATAACTTTAATGACGTAGAGGAGAAGAGAGACGATTGTTAGGCTTAAATGAGGAGGAGACATTCGCTATTCATTGCCTTCAAGTGCGACTTCATTTATGTCACAATTGAAGGAATTTATTCGGGTGGAGAGACTATCGTGGAGGTGGAGGTATGGTTAGGGATTGAGCAAACGAGCAATAACCGATAAGAATAGAATAATTATTTTAAAAAATTATTATATAAAAATTAATTTTTTTAAAGTTAGGTGCTATCTTAAAAATAATTAAAGTTAATTTTTTTTCGATAATTCGTCTTATAAGTAACTCAAAAATATTTTTGATCAATTTCACCTTTTGATAATTTTATTATGGCGTGGGATCCACGCAGAATGGGAGCTGGTTCTCGCTGCTGCCACGTCAGTACGACATTTGCCTGGTCATTCTTTTCGGCAATTAAGGTCCGGAAGCCAACGCAATGGACCAAACTTGGAGCGCACGAAACAGACGTTTTCTCTATCCTTCGTCGGATCGAAATTAAACGGACGGATGCGTTCCATGGAGAACCGACCCACTGGAAACTTCCTGTTCTTTCTGGAATACCGTTCGCCCTATAATATGTATGTGGATATAATAACCGCCCATTCTTCTTCCATTCATCGAGAAAGTAGATATCCCAATCTTGTTCTTCCCCTGATCGACGATGCCTCGCCGAAGCTCTGGAGGTAACGCCCTTTGGTCCGCCAAGCAGGTCGTTGCCAATAAGTTCTCAGATTGTTGTTGTCGCTGGTTTTGAAATCATCGAGAATAGGTGTTCTGGATGTCTATCCGATCAAGTAACTGGCTGTCATTGTGATCATTTTGTGTTGTTCTGTTATTGATCTTGTCATGCAGAATGATCAACAGTTTTTTTTTAAATGCGTTTAAACCTTTTCCTCAAGGTTTGCGCTCGATTTTGCTTTTTATCGTTTTTTCTTTTGGATCACTGAGTTTTTGTTTCAAGGTACGATTTTTTGGATTTTCGTTCTGGCATCTTCTTCTTTTATACCAATAGAAAAGATGTCTCAGTAATTGGAGTTAATAGTGTTGATTTTGGTTGCATACGACAAGCATGAAGAAACATCGCTCGACAATTAGTGTTACTAGGATTTGTCTCATGGCTCGCACCATGTGATCGAAATCCAAGAGATTTAACTCTAGTTATGAAAGACTTGAGTAAGTTCTAATTGGAAGCATTGCCAATTTGATGTAGTATTTCTTGTGAAAATTTAAAATCTATGGCTTTGGCTTGTAACTTCTCTTTGTGAAACACATAATATGTTGTTAAATGCTTCTGTTATTTATACACGTCTTCATGTACACTTTTGTTGTTCCTTAGTTACATTGAGTTCTTCAATCTGCTTGAGCATAATTACTACATCTAGCGTCTAAATTGTTGAATATAACATTCAGAAAGCCTATCAAACAAGTGCACATGAAAAAGGTTCGCCAAGCGTAACAGGGCCATCTGACAATTCTAATTGGCTTTAACAGTATTGTTCTTGAGTCACTATAGCTGACTACTCCGCTGATGATTTTGTATGATGTAGTTGCAGTAAGTGATAAGAATACTCGACTGAGTGGATTGTCATTGAGGTTTTTGCTTCTCAAAAGCAAAAACCTGCTTATTTTCTTGCTTGGTGATTAATAATAGTAAGTCATCTGTATATAATGAATATTTTCTTGCTTGATATGCCTAAAAATAAAGATGAACTTGGATGTCTTTGTTGGATAAGCCTTGTGACTTTTGTCAAAGCAGATCATGTGGGAGATTGGATGCTCATATTGTGAATATTTTTCTTTATTCATTTTGGTGGAAATACATCTGTTGGTCTAATGAGTTGTGAATTATTTGTGATGCATCTCTAGTTATTCAAAGTGTCTATGTTTAATGTTTAATTTGTTCTCCAGTATTGACTTTCTCTGCTCAATTTTAGGACGCACTGCCCCTCGTCCAGTAAGGAACCCGCCGCAGCCAGGTACTTGATCTGTCTCTCTCCTCTCGAGATCTACCTAATATTTTGAATATGTTCTTTACATCTTTGTTGGAGTTTATGCTTTTAGTTGTGAATGCAGCTGGATGATGGTAAAGTTAGATACATTAGTAGTAATGTGTTCACATCATCACCTTGTACGGCTACTAGTTTACATAGGTTACTACATACATATATGCCATCTTAGTGCATTTAGTCATATTTGGGAGCTCATCATATCCAAGTATCTGCTACTCATTTACAATCTCCTTAATGATCCTTGCTTGCTATTATAAACTAGAATGTGAAACCTTTTCTTACCTATGTTAAATTAAGTTCGAGCATTTTTTTTTAATTGCACACACACACACACACACACACACACACACACTTTGTGGAGTTTTTTGTGGTGCACCTAAGTCTATTTGTTGCGTATCGCCAATAATGTTTTCTTTTGCTGCAGCTCGCTCTGCACCACCACCAGCACCTGTTCAAGGAGGATCAGCTCTTGGAGGAATTGGTGCCACTATAGCAGATGGTTAGTGGCATTTGGTTGATCCCTTTCATCATTTTTTATGCATTTATGTTTAAGAAACATACTTTATTGCTTCTTAGGTTTTAGTTATTGTTCCTGTCTGTAGGCATTGCTTTTGGTACTGGAAGTGCTATTGCACACAGGGCGGTTGATTCTGTGCTTGGCCCTCGTACTATTCAACATGAGATGGTTGCCCCTCCAGCCCCAGCAGCTACTGCAGCTCCGTTGAGCAGTTCTATTGGTTCCGATGCTTGCAATACACATTCCAAAGCCTTCCAAGATGTAAGTGCATTAATCTCTTTCATGTTCGCTGAGGATACCAAGTTTGATATTATGAAATATGGCTTGACTTATTATGAGCCATGGCTCTAGTAGTTAAATTCAAATGTTTACTTTATGTAGGATAGTAATAGTAGAGCTGTTTATTGTCTGTTACACCGAGTGTCAAGGGTAAATCCCTTGTTCTAATTGATGGAATGTGCTGTGAAACAGTGCATCAACAACTTTGGGAGTGATATCAGCAAATGTCAGTTCTACTTGGATATGCTGAACGAGTGTCGCCGAGGCTCTGGTGGTGTTGTGGGGATCTGATAGAGCAGAAACACCACTGCTTAGTGGGACAGGAGTCTTCATTGATTTTGATACTTTTGCTGTGGAACATTGTGTAATATTTATATGGAATAAGGTGGTTCATGACCGCTATTCTTTGACAAATCTCGATAAACCAAAACATGATGAAAGATGTGAACTGTTTTGTATGGTTTCTTTTCAATAGTTTTGGATGACATTTCTGCTGTTTTGGACTTGAATTTTTCATGCAGCAGGAGCTGATGAATTGGGGGCCTACCTTATTCAATTTGGTTTGTGATATTTGATGACTCAAACACATCAAATATTACGAATGTGATATATATATATGCCATTTTAATTAATCTGTATTGCTACTGTCTATTGGTTTATTCATTGATAAATTGTAATAGATGACTTGTGTTTTTGCTGATATCTTATAACACCTTTGTGTGTTCCATTGTAACTCACTGGTTGTTGAAGATATTAGGTTCTTATTTTCACAGAAATGCCTGAAATAAAGACCAGCCGTGTTAGATATCCGGAACGGTGAGCCAACTCTTCAAGAACTTGAGGCAAAGGTAAGAGAAGGTTAGCTCTCATTGTCTCAGATACTCCCAGTTTTACTTATACTGGATAATCATGCAAACTACAACGTTATCTCAATAAGAAAATTGCATTGATTTATAGCTGAAAATAACCCTCATGATGGGGAGTGTGAAGCACTGTGGCCTATTTTTTGTATTGCTCATCAAAAAAGCTGTTATATATATGATCTTTATCATCAGAGGAAGGAGATCTCAAAGAAATTATATGAATTCTGCCTGGATCAGGGCTATGCAGACCGTAATTTAATTGCAAAGTTGGAAAAGGTTAGTGACTTTGTGTTGTTTTTAACAATTAATGTTTCCTGCTTTCGGTACTTGTTCTTTTTAAAATAATGTGCATACGAACCAGCAACATGGATTTCTGAATTTGTGGCGAGCCATCTATCTCTATTGGTTTATTTATTTTCATGTGTTTTGAGTCATCTATTAATCTGTGTTTGTTTTCCTTCTTGTTTGTAAGATTCTGAACAATCTAGAGTGATGCAGAAGTAGTTTATGTAAAATATTTTTCCCCAATAATCTCTTTTATTTTCTTGCAGTCTCTTTCTCTTAGTTTTTATATTAAACCTCATAAACTGGTAATACATTACTAGGTGAATCTAGGATTGCTGGCATTTATCCTGATCATGTGTAGGGTTTTGTCAATTTATCTCTATGTTCATAGACATCTAGAGGCATGAACATAATGTATAAATATGTTGGTGAATGCATTGGTCTTACTACGCCATTTTGATCTCTGTTTTGTGGGTTGTAAAATGCATTGATGAATTTTTTAGTTGGATATGATAGAATACTTTTAATCAAAGTAAGAAGTTACATGAACAAAATTACATAGTTGGTGCCAAGCTGCTACTGCTATGCATCCCAACCATCTTTTCTGCTACCGAATCTCCATTTATTGGCAGCCAAATCTCCATATACCTCTGTGAACTTAGCAAGGCAGGCACTCCTCACCTCATAGTGTGCCTGTGTGTTCCTACTGATGGCTACTCCTGAGAACTTTGATGTGTCTACCGCCCACGAAGGCTTCACATACTCCACCGTCTTCCTCGACGAACTCACATTTGCATACAGGAAATTCATAAGCACATCCTCGCAGTTGAAGTACTCATCCACTATATTCCTTCCTATTTTCGCCTCTTGGCTCCAATACCTTCCGAATGCCAACCTATGATCCATAAATGCAGCTCCGGTTAGTATCATGTTGTACCCCCTTCGTCTCCGGGCATACTTCTCGTCCCGGTACCTCAATGGCCTTCCTTCCGCGAGCCGCGGGTAGAATCCTACGATTCTCTCAGGGTGGTCTCGCCAGACCTTGAATCCACGCTCCACGTCGTCGCAGGGCATGATGATATCATCATCAAGCTCGAGAACTGCCGGTGTCTGTATCGATGGATCGACGTTGAATCTGTTGTTCAAAGAGTTCCTCTTCTCCACTCGGATTCTGACCGGCACGGCGGAGTCGAACTCGCTGACATTTGGCGACTGGCCTCGGTTCCACACCACCAGGATCTCGCGCACCGATGAGCATCTTGAGTAATGCTTCACGTACGTCTTCAAATTCCAGAGGCGAGCATCATATGTCATCGTCAGAAGTGTGAATTGAGAGTAGTGCCCTTTTAGCGAGTAAGCCTCCGCTGCACCATTGCCTCCGTATACGTAATAGGTGCCAACACAAGTTAGTGTAACTACTGCCAGAAACAAGAGAGCTAGAACTGACCGGCCTATACAGGTGTTGGGTCTTATTCCTCCTGATCTGAAGCGAGATGTCATTTTGTTCAAATGGCTGAACAACCATCTAAGCTTAGAATAGAGTTGAAGATGGCGTTCTTGTGCTGCCCCAGTGAGACCGCTTCGCCTTGTTGATAACGGAAGACAGCGGCTCAAGCGCAGATTGCACTTGATTGCGCTCAGCAGCACCCCTGATAGCATAACCAGTGCAATAGCAGCTCCGAACGATGTGTAGCCTATAACAAGCCTGCGAACAGCATCACCCGAAGGCACTCGATCGCCATCCATCACCGCGACCCACCGATCCGTCGTAAGCTGTTGCACGTCTAGGTGATGGTAGCGAGCTCCGTTCCAAGCGTTACGGCCTTTTTGGGGCTCGTCGATACCAAGTGGAACTTCGACTTCCTCGTACTCATCTTTGGTGAGAACCTTGACTTTGAATAGACGTACACGCCGCCCGTATGTATCACCGCAGTCTTGTCCCGGCCGATACAGCTCGCCGTCGTAGGTGAATGGCCGTCCTGCATTTCTAGCACCTAAGCTCTTGTCCATGTTGTGAACTGGATTCTGCTTGTGCGGTGACCAAGGACCTAAGGGAGAACTGCTGTGCCAGATTTCGAGCTCTCCATTCTTTTTGGCACCAGGAGCACTGAAATCTGACCCGAAAAGCCAAAAATGACTTCGGTAATTGATGATGAATGAATCTACGAGGGGCTTCTGAAGAATGACCTTCTCCAATTGCCACCTTAGTGGAAATTCCACTGCCCGGTAGAGCCGGAGGTCCCCTTTCTTACTGCCTTCAGGCATCATGTAGATCTGCGGAGCCAAGACATGTTACTAGGGAGATTAAGCATCAGGTCGAAGGATAAAATGGCTCTCTGCTTGTTTTAAGAGTCAAAGGCAGAGGACGATCTGACCTGATCCTGGTAGCTGAAAACATATGGATAAGAGAGGTGCCACTCCTCATCCAGGGCGATGCCCAAGTGGTGCCATGTCGCACCCTTGTCATTGCTGATAGCGACCCCAATGTCTCCTTGCAATGTGATAGGGTTCTTGGTTTCGAAGAACAAATATAATACATCACCCTGAACAGAAGTAACAGAGCAGAAAGATGTGGTTTAACGATTAGACGATCTAATGTCCTCATGCGTGTATGTTGGAAATGAATTCAGCCACTCAAGAACGAACATAATAGTTGTGTTAGAAGTGATAAGTACTTCCATACCTCAAGAAGAAGAGTAAGCTACTGCTAAATTGAACTCTCTCTATTGCTCAGACTCATACACTACATGATAAGGTTATCCTCTTGGTCAACTTTCTCCCTAATTCACTGACCTGGATGAAGAGAAAGGGATCAGCGACGAAGTTGCTAGGGAAGCCAGCATCCGACGCCGAAGCGCAAGTGACCACCGGATTCGCCACCGGCCATGCCGCGGTGTCGTTGCTCCACACGTTCCACTGCGCGATCCCGGCGGCCCCCAAACACATCCCACAATCAAGAATCAGAAAAGTCAACCCAACGGAAGAGTCAAACCCAAAGGAGAGAGATGATGTAATTACGGATTCGATGGGTCCGAGGGAGAGGGGGGAGCGGCCGTAGAAGAGGCCGACGGACCAGGACCCCTCGCCGTCGGGGAGGCAGCCGAGCGAGGAGGGGGGGAGGGGTTTGGGGAAGGGGGAGAAGGTGAGCCAGGCGAAGAGAGCGGCGGTGGAGCCGAGGAGGAGGGCGGCGGAGGCGACGAAGAGGAAGGTGTCGGAGCGCCACCTCCGCCCCGTACTCATCTCCTTCTTCTTGGTGGTTTTCTCCTTTCTACTCCCCGTCGCCGTTACCGGTAGTAGTGATAAGCCGGAGTCATTTGCTTCGTAGACTAGTTTCGCATAGCCAGTCGCATCATATGGAGTGGTGGTGGTGGTGGAGTCGTTGGAGTCGCCACCATCGGGAGAGTTGCTTCGTTTGACTTTTCTTCTCTTGACGTGTGATTTCTTCGCAGTACTTCGTGGACTCGGCGACCGCGATGGAAAAGAAACGTAAGAGGACAAAAAAAAGGGCCCACCACCGTGTTCTAGAACAGCATCAGGGGCCAAAAAAATTCCGCCATCCCGAATCTCAAAGCTTCCGATCAACCACACGGACGATGTTTCGAAAAGGGAATGAGTAGATATATTCTTCTAATACGGGATTAAATCAATAAAAAATTGAAGACGATGAACATTACAAAGAAAGCACTTGAATTATTCATCGACTTCACGGCATTTTAAATCAGAGAAGCTAAGAACAGCATCGTTAGATCAAAAGAAGACTCTCTTGGGGATAATGAGAGAGGGATCCTAATAGCACTTGGATTACTTTTGACTTCCCCCTCAATTAAATAGTGGAGGGATCGGTATGCAAGCCACATATTATAGTTGGGGTACAAAGACATGTAGTAGGAAGCTCACATAAGATATGATGCAGCCATTTTCTAAGCACAACGATCCGTAAACTTCGTAGAAATCATAATTCCTACTACTCAAAATCATTATCGATAAAAGCTGGTTTGACATGTTGACGACTATAAAAAATCATTAATGCTTAACTAACATGTCGTTCTTAATTAGTTAATACTTCAATTCCATTTGATCGATGTGACACTTAGAGCCAAAACAATGAAACAGATAGTGTGGCAATGATAGAAGACTAAGCTGATAAACCATTATTCCATATCCCTAGTTTTGATATACGATTTCATAATTTTATTTATGATGAGATGACGTATATAACTTTTCTTAGCTTCGATCATGACCTTCGCCCATAATGATTACATGATTTTATAATTTATTTGTGCCCAAGGCTTTGTAATAATGTTTTTATTAGTTAAATTAACTAACACTTTTAAAGAAAGACAAAACAAATTAAAGAAAAGAAAATGGAAGCTTCCTAAATTAGGTGATAATGTGATTACCTCCCAAACACTTGCAGAATATAAATTAAGTGATTGAAACTTGCAGGCTTACTGGGCCCACTTGCAGCCCATATTTTGCATCCTTTTGGGCTTTAATATGAGGACCTACTAAGGTCTCTTTTCATAATACCACCATATTACCTACTCAATGCTATATATTCAGATCAAATTAACCATATTTAAAAAAGAAAATAAATGCCAAAGGTTAAGAAAACAAGTATCAAGATTTAATAAAAATATAACAATTCACATAAATATCCAAGAGAAGTAATTCGATATAAGTATCCCTACAAGAGCATCATGCACTATTTCCTAGTTTCACAGTGAGTATATTTTCCTAATAATAATAATAATCGCTTCAATGTGTGTTGGGTTTTCTTTCTTTAGTGATCAGGAATTAAGATGTTGGAATTATGTGGAAGACTATATATTTTTAGGTTCAAGTTTATTCAGTGCACTGAAAAGTTTGCACCAAATGGCATTGGAACGAAACAAACAGTTTCACAAGTCGTCAAAACAATTTTGATCGATTTATAGTTCATCAAAATGGTTATGAGTGAACTATCACTCTAAATCGTCAAACAATATACTATCACAATTTAAGTAAATCAAACCCGAATTCTTGACACATCTGCAGTCAAGTCAAAGTATACTAATTCATTCAAATCGAGTTGCTATCTGTTCGATCGTGATAGGAACTGCGTGCGATCTTCTCTTGGGAAACATGTTTAAACTTGATCTTCTCATTTGATATTTTTATCTTTAGCTCTTTCTTGAGCATTAATTCTTCCTTGTTCATGGGAGGATTATAACTCGAGTGGTTGGATCTCACTTGACACAGTCCGATATCTCCCTTATATGGCAGCGGTCTTCTTCTTGGGACAATCCTATTTGAAAAGCCTTTGCTCCACCTCGACACAATTTGTGGTGGCTTACTTATCTCGAACAATATGGTTTTTGAGCACCGGCAATGCAATTGGTAGTCATTTCTCCCTAAATCTAAAGAATGAGAGTAAGATTCTAGGCTTTTTGGGACGTAAAAGTTTAACCATCGATGCCATCGAGGCAATTGGTATTTACTGCACTATCCCTAATTGAACACACGTTTTGTGTCTTAGTCATCCATATTAAACAAGAGGTACTAAGAATACCTATAAAATATTTTCAAGTATACTATTTTCCTTAATGAACTATGATCTTATTTAAATGATCTAGTGATAACTATCTCATCCCATCATGTTACCCAATATTGAGTGAGGTGTAAGAATTATCCCATAACTTCTATATCATGGGTATCTAGGTAAAATATGGATATAATTACATAGAACATGACAACCATATCTATGTATCATTTTTTAATACTCTTCCTTGATTCAAATTTATATACTACGATCTGAGACATAAAATAAATATGTTTTTGAATTATCAGTAACTTGGAGAGAATATTTATAACTTGTTTATCTGTGCTATAAAATTTCATTGTTATGTCTCCACTTGCTATAAGATCTCATATGAAATGATAGCATATCTCTATATGCTTTCTTTCATGAAATGTTTGATTCTTTATCATTATAATTGTGACTTTATTATTATAAAATACTTTAGTTGCTTTTTTTTTTTTAATGAAGATATTTAAGAAGTCTTTTAAATCATATTGCTTAACAAGCTGCTAATGTTGCAGCTACATATTCGACTTCTGATATCGATAATATAGTTGTTGTTTACCTTTTTAAACTCCAAAATATAACTCTTGATCCGAGGCTAAAAATATTACTTGAAGTACTCTTTTTATCATCCAAAGCTCTTGTCCAATCACTATGAAACCAAATAATTTATATTTAAAATTATGATAATACCAAATGTCATAATTTATAGTTCCAACAATATAACACAAAATTCTTTTAACAATTCCGAGATGATGTTTGCTTGAGCTATGCATAAACATAAATACTATACAAATATAGAAGGTAATATATGGTCCAGTATGAGTTAGATAGATCAAACCTCCAACTAAACTTCTGTAATATCTTGCATTTGCCAAACATGTAGTAGCTATAGCTTTGCAATTAATCATGTTGGATTTTTTGAGTATATATACTTTGTTTATGAAATAAAAATTTCATCTTATCCTTCACCTTTAACCCGAGAAAATAGTGCATAGACTTTGATATAACATTTCAAACCTATTCATCATGTATTTATCAACCACCAATAAAGGTAACATGGCGACTAAATCATGCAAAACATATCCTAAACCACCATATATTCCAATAAAGGAACCATCACGGTTATGTTTGAACCTTTCTTAATAAGGTTTTGTCCATTGAATTTATATATAACTTATCTGTTGAACAGACCTATCAAGTTTATGAACCTTGTCATTAGCCAAAATGGATGCCATAATTTTATGGAAAGGAAAAGTAGGGGAACGAGTAGTGTGAGCATAGATGATCTCATTTTGTGCTCTCTAGAGCCACTACAAGCTATTGTAACTCGTGTTCATGTTCGAACCTGGAACTCTTGCGCGAACACTTTGTGAATGATCATTGTCACAATGTTTTTTTTTTTTGTTTTCTTTTTCTAAACAAATGTAAGTGGCAACGATGAGATTTGATTCGGTATATTTTCCATAAAGAGTCAAAATATTTACTAGGTTCGTCATCTAACATCTTCAAAAAATGCTAGATTTGAAATGCATGAGTGCGTAACTCTCGTTACCTAGATATATTATCTAATACTCCATTTTGATAGTTGCTTTTGCTAGGATTGATTTCTATTTTAGAGTCCTAATATGATTTTTTCCGAAAAAATTAAACTTCAGTAATGATGATAGAAATAAATGATATGGTTCACATTTATGTTAAGATTAATTCAAATAGTTAGGATTAGATAAAATAAAAGATAAAAAATTATATTTAAATAGATAGATTAGGATGAAAAGATTTATTAGGATATGATAATTTTTTTCATTATTTTAAAAATTTTGTACTCTATCTTTTAGTACAATTTTTTTAAAATTAAATGGATCAATCAAAAGCACTGCAGATTGAATATACTCCTAGTTTCCTCTGCTATTCTCTTCCCCTTTTCCCTGCAGTTCCAAAAAAAAAAAACCAACATTAAGTCAAGAGGTGGGGCTGCTCACCATTTAATAATAGGATTCGTATTAGGAAATTCTAGTATAAAAACAATTCTTTATCGATTAACGTTTGTTGGTTCATAATCAAAGTTATTTGATTATTATTGATAGATAATTTTCGTAATCACACCTCACATTCGCGATAATAATGGGCATGCCTTTGTCATGACAAGTACGAGATGAAGAAGTTAGAGGCTCTAAACACTAGGCAGGCAGGAGCAGCTCGTCCTTTCTGATCCCAAGGATGGGCGGCCGACCACCAAATCCACCCTGCCTTGTAATTGGAGGTTATCCACAAGGACAAGATGACGATGGAGCTCGTCGTCTCAGCCAAGGGAAGGAGATAGAGGGGTTGAACCACCTGGCCAATGTATTCATGTTCATTATATTTACTAGCTAATGGAAGGAGATCGTGGTCCTCACTTCTCGTTCCTAGCAAACCGTTAATTGCGCTGCATGCATGCATGCAATAACAAAGAAGGAAGAGCACGGAATATGCATGTTTCTCGTTTACGTGAGATTTTAGGACGGTGGTGGTTGGGAGTGCAATTCTTCCCTGCTGTATCCATTAGCTCATACTTATCCAAACTAGAATGGTGGGCTATGAAAACCCTCATCCAATGCTCCTCCCAGCACCAAGTCCTGCAATAGCATCTTCTGCCGCCAAGGGAGTGTGCGCGTCCGTCCATTCATTATTCTCAGTTGCTGCTAATATGGTGAGTGGCGTTGTTAGTCTTAAAAATTCCATCCCTTTTCTGACTTCTTCAACTACACTTGCTCATATACGACAACAAAGATGGATGGATGACATGTGGTGTTTATTCTGATGCACGCAGGGGAGAATGGTGAAGGTGGGGCCATGGGGTGGCAACGGAGGGGATGTGTGGGATATGGGACAAGCCGACCACATTACCAAACTTAAAATCTATTATGGAGATAACATTGTGGGGTTGGAAACTACCTACATTCTTAACGGTAATTCCCACACCGACAAACGTGGAATCACCACCGGCGCTTCCAAGGAGGTATATCTATACATCTATGTATATATATATATATATATATATATATATATATATATATATATATATATATATATACACACACTTATCAACTTCGTGTCTTTGTCCAACCATATAAAGTGGTTCAACCAGAGCAATGTTTTCAAGCAACACGTTAGTTAGTCAAACCAATTTCTCTTGAAAATATATTACACTATCAGATGTGTTTCAATTAGTTTTGTTTTTCCCGTTGTTTGTTTCTCATCAAATCCTTGATCCTTTTTGTAGATCACCCTCAAGGAGGACGAGTACTTCACTTCTATCTCCGGATATTTTCATGCATTATCCAATTATCAGCGACATGCAATTGTGATGTCGCTTACTCTTGAGACTAACATGGGTACACCCATAAGTGCAGGCAACAAGATTGGCAGTTCTTTCGCCCTTACCTTAGAGGATGGGGGTAAGATTCTGGGCTTCTTTGGGCGAGCTGGTACAGCCATTGACGCTATTGGAATTCACTGCTCATTGCCAAACTAAGTGTATGCACTGGCACTGGCTCGTGTTCCTATCTATCGAATGGTGTAATAAATAAGCAACGATAACAATTTATGGTGCTTGCCATGATTGTCATAATCGTTGTTATCCTTCTCAATCGGTGTTGCTTTGAATAAATAATGAAATGTTTTCGAATCCACTTTGATATCTTACGATTACTTGGCGTGCTTTTCATGATGGAATCCGTGGCTCTTATCTGGCAATAATTAGGAGAATTAGTAAGCTTCTCAATGAGTAATACAACGAAGAGATGAAGTGAACTACGTATTCCGTAAGATCTCTTGGCACATGACGATGGGAGGAAGTGAACCACGTATTCCTTAACCTTTCTCAGCATTTGACGATGAAACGCTAGCAAAATAGCATCTTTAGTTTCTGATCGATCATGATTCTTGCACTTTTACAATATTTTCAAACCCTAAGACTTCAATATTTTGTTCACACTTTCATGTCCTTTCGAACAAAAAAGGATGGGGTATTTATAGGCCCAAATGACTTCAAAATTGGAGCAAAAAGTTTTTCATCCTCGGATTTCGGGGTACCGGCGGTACCACCGCTTGCAGACTGACACTAGACGTTACCACCGCTCAGTCTGGGTGGTATGATAGCCTGACATAGTTCGAAGACCGAGCTCTTGCGGTACCATCGCCTGACATCATTAACAGCCAACGGTACCACCGCCCAGACCACTTGGGAGACCGAGTCCCAAGCGGTGCCACCATTAATCGTGACTTAATGTGATAAATGGGCTATTCAACCGGCCCAGTTCATCCCTGTTAAGGGCCCAATTGGTCCCTAACTGAGTTAGTGGGATTATCTCCCAATCTTAACTCAACTTTAGGTCTAACTACGATAATTTAAGACATTAACTAAGCAATCTTAGTCCGATATATCAATTGTTCTTCTGGCAAGCTTCAGACGATCTTCCGGTGAACTTCCGACGATTTCTCGGCAATGTTCTAGCGAACTCGCAAAAGGCTCCTAGACTTTACGATGATATTCTTGGCGAGTTCTGACGAGCTTCTTTGGCAAGCTCCTAGACTTCTTGGTCAATTTCGGTAGAACTTCCAACGAACGTCCGGACTTCCGACGAACTCTCGAACTCCCAACGAAATCTCGATATTTAACTCCGACACAACATTTGCTTTATGTCTTACTGCTATCGTAGTTAATACTGTCCACTTTTCTCAACATATAAATTAGATCAAACAATTTACCAATTGATTTCATCATCAAAGAATTTCATAATTTATGTTTTTTATTCCATATAAAATCTTAAATTAGACTCGTCAATCTTATTTAAACTAAATCTAATCAAACAATCAAAATATAGTCATGATCAAATTAAATCATAATTAAAAAAAAATCATATTGGTCAATTTTATAATTGAGGATACAAATAAGAAATTCTCAAATTCTTAGAGGTAAAACCATAAAAAATGCATGCCATCATATTTTTATGGGAAAGAAAAGTAGGGAACAGAGCAGTGTGAGCGTATATGATCTCATTTTGAGTTCTCTAGAGCCACTACAAGCTAATGTAACTCGCGTTCATATTCGAACCCATAACTCTTGCGCGAACACTTTCTCATTTATAGGGTCATTGTCACAATGGTTTCTTTTTTCCTCTCTTTGTTAGCAAATGGAAGTGGCGACGATGGGATTTGATTCAGTATCTTGCTATAAAGAGTCAAAATATTTATAGCTTCATCATCTAACATCTTCAAAATAAGTCAGATTTGATATACATAAGCGTGTAACCTAGATATGTAATCTAATACTCCATTTCAATACTTGCTTCTGCTAGGATTGATTTTTTATTTTAGAGTCCATAATATGTTTTTTTTTAAATAAAAAAAATAAACTTTAGTAATGATGGTAGAAATAAAATGATATGGTTCACAATTGAGCGAACCAAAACATTAAGCGAGGAGGTCGGACTCCTCGCCATTTAATAATAGATTCATATTCCTGGAAATTCGAGTATAAAAACAATTCTTTATCGATTAGTGTTTGTCTGTTCAAAATAACACCGCAGGTGTCAGTAATAAATAATAGAAGTTAATTGATTATTCTTGAAAGGTAATTTTCGTAATGACACCTCACATTCGTGATAATAATGGGCATGCCTTTGGCATGACAGGTGCGAAGTGAGGAAGAAGTAAAGTTAGAGGCTGTAAGCGGTATGCAGACAGGACTTGGGGGAAACTGGAGCTCGTCCTTTTGATCCCAAGGATGGAGACGAGGCGCCCGACCACCAAATCGACGTTTCCTTATAATTGGACGTTATCCACAAGGACAAGATGAAGATGAAGCTCGTCGTCTCGGCCAATGGATGGAGATAGTGGTGCTGTTGGGCTGAATCACCCGACCAATGTATTCAAGTTTATTATATTTACTAGCTAATGGAAGGAGATAGTGGTCCTCACATCTCGTTCCTAGCAAACCGTTAATTGCGCTGCATGCATGCATGCAATAACAAAAAAGGAAGAGCACGGAATATGCATGTTTCTCGTTTACGTGAGATTATAGGACGGTGGTGGTTGGGAGTGCAATTCTTCCTTGCTGTATCCATCAGTTGCTGCTAATATGGTGAGTGGCGTTGTTAGTCGTCAAAATTCCATCCCTTTTCTGACTTCTTCAACGACACTTGCTCGTATACTACACGATGGATAGATGGATGGATGGATGGATGACATGTGGTGTTTATTCTGATGCACCCAGGGGAGAATGGTGAAGGTGTGGCCACGGGTTGGCAATGCAGGGGATGCGTGGGATATGGAACAATCTCTATCACATTACCAAACTTAAAAATCTATTATGGATATAACATTGTGGGGTTGGAGATTACCTACATTCTTAACGGTAATCCCCACACCGACAAACATGGAACCACCACCGGCGCATCCGAGGAGGTATATCTATACATCTACGTGTATATATACACGCTTATCAACATCAGGTCTTTGTCCAACCATATAAAGTGGTTCAACCATATTAATGTTTTGAAGCAATACGTTAGTTAGTCAAACCAATTTCTCTTGAAAATATATGACAATATTAGATGTGTTTCGATTAGTTTTCTTTTTCCCCTTGTTTGTTTCTCATTAAATCCTTGATCGATTTTGTAGATCAACCTTAAGGAGGACGGGTGCTTCACTTCTATCTCGGGATATTTTCGTGCATTATCCAATTATCAGCGACATGCAATTTTGATGTTGCTTACTCTTGATACTAACAAGGGTGCCTCCATAAGTGTCGGTAACAAGATTTGCAGTTCTTTCACCCTTACTTTTGAGAAGGGGAGTAAGATTCTAGGCTTCTTTGGGCGAGCTGGTGCAGCCATCGAAGCTATTGGAATCCGCTGCTCATTGCCTAAGTGTATGCACTGGCTCGCGTTCCTACCTATCGAATGGTGTTGTAATAAATAAGCAACGATATCTATATGGCGCTTGTCATGATTGTCATAATCGGTGTTCCCGGTGTTGATTTGAATAAATAATGAAATGTTTTCGAATCCACTTTGATATCTTACGATTACTTGGTGTGCTTTTCATGATGAAATCCATGGTTTTTATCCGGCAATAATTAGGATAATTAGTAAGCTTCTAAATGAGTAATACAACGAAGAGATGAAGCGAACCACGTATTCCTTAACCTTTCTCAGCATATGATGATGAAATGCTAATAAACCAGCATCTTCAGTTTGTGATCGATCATGATACTCTTGGACCATTGCAAAACGTTGTTGCATTCCTTGAGGAACCATGTTGAATCTAAATCTGCTGTTAAGCATATGCATGATTCGCTATCCAAACTTGAAATCGGAGACCAACTCTGATGCCCCTTTTTTTTTTACATATATACTGTATCGTTGTGCCAAAAGCTTAATTCAATCAATACCTACGTATCCTAACATATTCTAAGATCAACTCCGTGAAGTAATACAACATAAAATTTAGTAGATATAGGAATCTAAACCACCTGATCAATTATCTTCTCTCTCTCTCTCTCTCTCTCTCTCTCTCTCTCTCTCTCTCTTATATATATCTCCATACCTAGGGCCAAATTTTGGTTGTTGATTAAACATTTTTATCAATTATACCTTGTAATCAGTGAATATCTTCTTAAAAATTTATGTTTTATAAAAATATGATTTAAAAATTTAACCACAAATATCAATCATGTATTACTTTTGGAACATTCAAAGGGCAAAGCTCTTCTACGAATCCCTATATATTTGGGTTTATTTCTTCCCACCATAATAGACGATACTTCTTCGGGACAAGAATAAGATGATCATGTACGATGATGTTTCAAATGAACATGTTGAGAAAGAGTCAATAATGAGAAGAAGAATTTGTACTCCTCTCGAGTACCACATAGGCTTTTCCCAACTCGCTATTGGTTACGTACCATATTAATCTTTATTTTTTAATAAATTATATATATATCTTGAGGGATTTATCTATGTTTTTATAGGTTACATCTTTAATAGCGACCGTTAAATTGTTATATCACAAGTCTAAAAAAACAGAAAATAGAAAGCTGCTTGGTCGCTGCATTGTAAAGGACACCACATTGTCACGGACAAACTTCTAAACAAGATGTTGGATGTAATGCTTATGTGTGTCCGTGTCTTTTGGCATGTTCATGCCTTGTACAAAATGTAAAGGGGCGGCCGAAGGCTTCAAAGTCTCATTTTAGTTGGGTTGGTGGCCTCTTTAGGCTTGTAAATAAAGGTTGTGTCATGTGGACACGTGCGAGAGCTATTCGGTCTGTAATGGACAATTTTACCCTTTATTATGCCACAGTTCAGAGCTTGTAAAGTCTTTTTGTAATTTGCATTGTCTATGAAGTGTTTTTCGGACATGTTTGCTTGTGGATCCCGATTGAGGCGTTCTCTTTAACCCGTTCTCTCTTTTGTTGGTCCTAAGGGACAATGGGAGGCTTCGGGGAGGCTGACCTTTGCGGACGGATGCGCAAGGGTGTCGCACGACTTAGGCAAAACCAGCTAAGTCCGTGTCATATGGTATCAGAGCGGGACAAGCACTCATAGAAACACTTGACATGCAAACGTGGGGGACCTAGCGGGGCTGCGTTGAGGGCAGTCAGCACACGCGCGACCGTTTGAGGGAAAACGGGCATGGAGATGTAGGGAAAAGAGTCGCTTAGAGGAGCGGGCATCTAACATTGGCATTCAGAGGAATGGCCAACCCTTCGCGCAAGAGGCACCACGAGAACAGGCAAGCTTGGAAGAATGCGGAGCGCACAAAGGTTGGGATGGCTGAGTTTGAGCTACGGCTCAACGTTGACAACTATACTTGATGGTGCTCTAGGCAAGCGAGGCGCTTGGCAAGAATGAGACCATGCAAGGTGGAATGAGTTGCTCAACGACCAAAAGAGTTATGCAAAGCTCACAGAGGTGAGGGGAATTGCTAACTCGAAGAATTTGGTACTCATGCATGGGCTTGTATGCGGACGATGGAATGTTCGTGGCCATCCCAAGGCGACCGAAACTCAGCGCCATGGAGCATTGAAACTTTCTCTTCGGCATGTGAAGGATACGTCCGTCGGAGGCTGAAGTGTGCAACGAGTTCAGCATGTTGCTAGGCCTTGAGGGGTGCAGCGGGGGCTGTATTGACATGAAGTCGCAATCTAGCAAGTGCATTTGCAGGAGGCAGAACAGTGCACAGTTTGTTCAACAGTTCGGAGTAGTCCAAGGGGATGGTGGTCTCCAAAACGAAGAGAGATGTTGCTCCAACGGGACAGTTATCCAGGAGGGATAAGTCTCGGCTCTCCAGAGGGAGAATCATGTGACATGGACCTCACATGTTGAGGAGGAGTACCTCAACAAACAACGACTCCACGAAGCTCGATGGATTGAGCAAGTGGCGAGGAGTCGTCGCATGATCTCGCTCGAGAGAATGCATTGGTGGATGCATTGCGAGATCAAGTGGGGGAGCGACCTAAAACAACTTAAATGAAGGCACACTTGGAGTCGATGTGGAGATCGAACTCAAGGGAGGGTTGACCCGTGGAATGGTGGGCGCGAGGGCCACCATCGATTCAATGGCAAAACGAGGAGTGGAGCAACTTGGGTGTAACTTGGCGAAGAACCCAAGCCGCATGAAGGGAGCCAGCATAGAAGTTAGAACATGGAGCAGAGGCATAGTGCTTTCCTTAGACAGAGGTCAAGGACATGAACTCTTGCAGAGGCAAGAGTAGGATCATGTTGTTCCATGGGTCCTTCTTTCTGACGGAGCGGACTCATCTTGCATGGTGCCAAAGACGAAGGGAGCTTCGCGGCACATGCACCTTAACTCGGAGAAGCATTTGATGGAGGAACTAAGGCGATTCAATTTGCGGAGGCGAAGTTGGGTTCAGAAGGGCCTTGGCACGGGGCAAGAGGACGCAGAGGCAGATACTCTTGAAGAATATGCCACAGTGTTGCCATTTGAGTTGCTATGAAGGAAGCAGTGCGCAGCGGAGATTGTGCTGGTAGGGGCAGAGGCCCAGGATCCAGACAATGGTGCACATATTACAGTGAAGTCGGTGGACTTCGAGAGCTACTAGGCGACGGACTGTCCTAGAGCGGTGCTTCATCTAGGTGTGACCCAGGAGTGGGTGGATGAAGGTCGATTGCCAGAGGAGCGAACAAAATCGAAGGTGGAAGGGACCCTACGATGTATTGGCAGAGGTCACACATGGAGGGTTCACAATTCGAGTTTATTCCACAAGGATTAGAATGCACTGGAGATGTCACCAGGAGGCGACATGGTGCAGCGGATCGTGGTGGAACAGTTCGTGGCAATGCGATACACATGACTGCGTCCCGTGAGGGATGAGATCATATGGAGGTATGATCGGGAGCTACTGGAAGCTCCACTTCGGTGAACAACACGACGGTAAGAAGGGCTATGGATTCAAGGAGTGAAGGCCATGGTACCGCAGAGGCGGGTCTTTCGGGCGTGCATCGAATTTTGCATCGGATGAAAGCCTTGGTCATCAGCATATGGGGGCTATGTTCCACCAAGGGAAAAGTTCGAATGCAAGTACCAGTGAGTTCCATGGGAGGGACTTGATCATACAGAGGTATGATCGAAGCAGCTGGAGAGTTGGACTGCTCCAGAGCTCATATTCGCTTAAGGGAGCCCGACAAGTCAGAGGACAAGGTCGAGTAAGCGAACGTTGCTACCAAGGAAGCTAAGGAGAACAGAATCGGTGCAAACTCTATAACGTGATGGCAGAGGCCATGCATGGGAGTTGCAGTCTGTCTTTCCATTGACCAAACAGACTGCTTGGAGAACACAGTGGTGTTGAAGCAGGGGGTCGAAAGGGGCGAGGAAGCAACGACGAGTCCAGAGGGACTTAGCTACCCAAAATCAAGTATCAGTCAGAATGGAGGTGGACTCAGAGGAGTGCCACAGAGACATTTCTACTGATCATGCAGAAAAGGGATACAGATGCGAGGCGATGGATAGTAGGGCCATGGGCATGGCAGCGCCATGGTACCGCAGAGGCGGGACTTCCGAACAAGTCAAGATAGCCGTAAGTGAAGGACTTCGGGTCATGCAAGAGTGCACGACCAAGGAACGAAGCAGGCAGTACGCGGTGCTGTACCTTTGCTACTCAGTGGAGTAGGCAACAGGGTTGATGGAGAAGACGGTACAATCCCAGAGGTGACCTCATCTATCAGAGAATTACTCCAAGTTGGGGTGAAAACTTCCCGCATTCCATAAGTTCGATGGCATTGAGAAGGTGAATCACAGTAGCTAACTCAACGCAAGGAGTGCAAACACTTCAAGTGCTTCAGAAGTGTGAGCAAAGAGCAGGCGAAGACCAGTAACCAGCTCGATGCATGAAGTACCACCTCGAGGAGGCGGGCGAAGTCAAGTAACCTTTGCCTTCTCAACTCTTAAGAGAATGGGCGAAACCGAGTACCCCAGTTCTCTTATCTATCCAGCATAGGAGCTCTGCACAAGTTCAAAGACCCTTCGAAGATAATGGAAGACAATAGTTGTCAAATCCTCACCAACGGTGATCAGTGCTACGGAGAGTAGATTGTCTGCTTCATTTCCCAATGAAATGCCAATCAAAAGCGGAAGTGATGCGAACCTACTTGGATGTGACAACTAACTGAAAGAAGAGTCAATGAGCATATTTTTTGGAGGAAGGACCCAAAAACTTTAGAAGTTTGCGAGGCGATGCTCGTTAAAGCTCCAACAAGCATCCACCCAGTTCAAGCAGCATGTGAAAATTTTGAGAGACTGGCGCAGTAAAGATGGTCTTTTCCTTCATTTGGTGGATCCGCAAGAATCGACAAGGATCAACACAACTCAGCCAACCCCACACCAGAGTCAGAGTCATTGGTGAGTTGAAGCAGCATGACGGATCAAAGATTCGACTACGCAAAAAACAGCAGCGGAGAGCAGCTGGGAGCCAGGAGGCGCATTGCAGCTGGAGCGGAAGATTGAAGACTCAACAAAGGCGAAGAGTTGCAGTGTTCACATAGGCTTCGACGAGGACGTCGAAGGGATAAGTGGGGGAGAATGTCACGGACAAACTTCTAAACAAGATGTTGGATGTAATGCTTATGTGTGTCCGTGTCTTTTGGCATGTTCATGCCTTGTACAGAATGTAAAGGGGCGGCCGAAGGCTTCAAAGTCCCATTTAGTTGGGTTGGTGGCCTCTTTAGGCTTGTAAATAAAGGTTGTGTCATGTGGACACGTGCGAGAGCTATTCGGTCTGTAATGGACCATTTTACCCTTTATTGTGCCACTGTTCAGAGCTTGTAAAGTCTGTTTGTAATTTGCATTGTCTATGAAGTGTTTTTCGGACATGTTTGCTTATGGATCCCGATTGAGGCGTTCTCTTTAACCCGTTCTCTCTTTTGTTGGTCCTAAGGGACAATGGGAGGCTTCGGGGAGGCTGACCTTTGCGGACGGATGCGCAAGGGTGCCGCACGACTTAGGCAAAACCAGCTAAGTCCGTGTCAACATGGTCAGCTTGGAAGATTAAGTTTGGAAGTTGAATTCCTCTTCAAGCTGTACTGGGAAAAAGTAAGTTGGTGGCATATGCATGCATTTCTCATGTAATGTAAAATTGGTATATCCAACCATGTCACTACTGTATTCTACCTCGCATAACATAATTTGCTCATCTCCATCTATGGGACGCGGAAAAGTCGAGGTTTGAGGCCCGAGATGCGCAGCATGTGGAGGTTCCAGGTCGCCCTCTCAGCCAATGGAAAGACATAAGGTTGTGTGTACGATGCACCGGCTCTCTTCGCAGTCCTCATGACTTGTTTCTGCAAGTTTCACGTTTCATAGGACAAGACGTTATCTTTGCTACACAACATGTTTCACGTTCCATGCATAGGAGATCTGTTGGCAGGCATTGAAGCAAAAGGGCCACGACCTTCTCATACTTAATCCAAACTCAAGGCTGCAGGGCTATAAGTACCCCCGCTCGTTGCTCTTCTTCTTCAAGCGCATCCATTCCGGCAATACATACTAATATCTTCCGCGGAAGTAGTTCTTACGAGTCTGATAATGGTGCGATGCTTCATTCCATTTCTTATTATCTTCGTAGATTTTCTTGTGTGTTAATTTGGGGGAGGCCATGCTTGCATGCCTGCCTGAATATATATCTTTTGTTGCTATATATGGTATTAATATGGTGGTGGTGTTGTCGCCGGCGCCCGGTGCGGTTGCAGGCGGGCTTGCTCGAGCAAGGACCATGGGGTGGCAACGGTGGCAAAACCTGGGATATGGGACAGGCGGATCACATTAGCAACGTCAAAATTCATTACAACGATGCCGTATTCGCGTTTGACTTCACCTTCACTGTCGACGGCGTGAAGAAGACCATCAACGTCGGAGGCAAACCCGATGCACCCCAGTTCAATGAGGTACTGTCAAAGCTGAAAACATCCGTTTAGGTTTTATTTATCGATCAACGGTCACAATTAATTATTCCTAGGATACTAGCAAATTCCCTAACTATGTTTGGTGCTTTATTTCTAACTACATCAATAATTGCTTTTATAGATTACTCTAGCTGGGGACGAATACTTCACTTCCATCTCTGGATATTTCAAGACGATGTGGAATACAGGCATTTATGTAACACAACTTACTCTTAAGACCAACAAGGATAATTCTGTGAGCGCCGGCAATGCGATTGGTAGTCAATTCTCCCTAAATCTGGGGGATAAGGGTAAGATTCTACGCTTTTTTGGACGTGAAGGTTCTCCCATCGATGCCATTGAGGCGATCGGAGTTCACTGCACTATCCCTAAATAAAGACACGTCATGCCCTGGGGTCTGTCTCTTAGTCCTCTCAGGATGCTGCAATGTATCTGCTTGGTTGTGGTGACAAATAAGTGGCAGCAATCGTTGTTGTCATCCTTGTTGTGTTTCTTTGAATAAAACAAGAAATATGTTATGGGTCCACTAGTTCTTGGATGCTAATTGACGATATAATGATAGTTGAATCCAATCGGTGATTGCATCCCTTGCATTCGCATGTCACTTCACGAACAATAGATCGTCGTGGTAGCCGTTGTTGTGATGTGATTGATGATTTGATTGGGGTAATGTAACTTTTTTTTTTTGTCCAAAGTAAAAAAAAAAAAAGAAAAATTTCCAAGGAAGTCTAATACTTATTTATTCTCAGAGATCCAATCAACGAGCGTAAAATATTTCATCGGTCACTCCCTTCTTTCAAAACGAGGAAGGTTTCGTTATTCTAGAGTGATTGGCCAACCGAATGGCCACCATCGTTGTTCTCCTCACATACATGTATAAACTTTTAGTCCCCAAAACTGTGTAACAATTATTTAATGCCAGTGACGGGACTGTGAAGTGTCCATGGTACAATCAAGTTGCAGTGAAGTGGTTTGATGAATTCAAAGTTCGATTTTATGATGCTATGTTGAATGTCATATCGTGAAGCCGCTTTGAAACCCTCCTGCATCGCGGTCGCGCTTCATAGAACATGTCTTTTTATTGTATTTTCCGAATAAAGATAACATGAAGAGCAAATCATGCAAAACATATCCTAAACCACCATCTATTCCATTAAAGGAACCATCACAATTTTTAGTGAGGTTTTGTCCGTTGAATTTATATATAACTTATCTGTTTATGAACATTGTCATTAGCCAAAATGCATGCCATATTTTTATGGGAAAGAAAAGTAGGGGAGCAGAGCAGTGTGAGCGTACACGATCTCATTTTGAGTTCTCTAGAGCCACTACAAGCTAATGTGACTCGTGTTCATATTTGAACCCATAACTCTTGCCCGAACACTTTCTCACTGATAGGGTCATTGTCACAATGGTTTCTTTTTTTTTTCTTCTCTTTCTTAGCAAATGGAAGTAGCGATGATGGAATTTTATTCAGTATCTTGCTATAAAGAGTCAAAATATTTACTAGCTTCATCATCTAACATCTTCAAAATAAGTCAGATTTGATATACATAAGCGTGTAACCTAGATATGTAATCTAATACTCCATTTCAATACTTGCTTCTGCTTGGTTCGATTTTTTATTTTAGGGTCCACAATATATATATATTTTTAAAAATAAACTTTAGTAATGATGGTAGAAATAAAATGATATGGTTCACAATTGAGCGAACCAAAACATTAAGTGAGGAGGTCGGGCTCCTCGCCATTTAATAATAGATTCATATTCCTGAAAATTCGAGTATAAAAACAATTCTTTATCGATTAGTGTTTGTCTGTTCAAAATAACACCGCAGGTGTCAGTAATAAATAATAGAAGTTAATTGATTATTCTTGAAAGGTAATTTTCGTAATGACACCTCACATTCGTGATAATAATGGGCATGCCTTTGTCATGACAGGTACGACGTGATGAAGAAGTAAAGTTAGTGGCCGTAAGCAGTAAGCAGTAAGCAGTAAGCAGGCAGGACTTGGGGGAAACTGGAGCTCGTCCTTTTGATCCCAAGGATGGAGACGAGGCGCCCGACCACCAAATCCACGTTTCCTTATAATTGGACGTTATCCACAAGGACACGATGAAGATGAAGCTCGACGTCTCGGCCAAGGGAAGGAGATAGTGGGGCTGAACCACCCGGTCAATGTATTCATGTTCATTATATTTACTAGCTAATGGAAGGAGATAGTGGTCCTCACTTCTCGTTCCTAGCAAACCGTTAATTGCGCTGCATGCATGCATGCAATAACAAAGAAGGAAGAGCACGGAATATGCATGTTTCTCGTTTACGTGAGATTTTAGGACGGTGGTGGTTGGGAGTGCAATTCTTCCTTGTTGTATCCATCAGTTGCTGCTAATATGGTGATTGGCATTGTACCTGAATAAAATTATATATAATTTTTTTAAAAGATTCGATCAATATATTTTTTTTCTGAGATAATCATAGCAATTCTTTAAATCCATCATTAAACATCTCAATGCTAATAAAACAAGTTGCCCCATGCATTTCAATCATCTTAAAATTATTTATAAGAAATATCTTGATTTCTTGTAAGAAACTAATATCACTGTTGGCAAGAAAAATATCATTCACGTATAAGATCAATATAATAAACTTATTCCCACTAACCGTTAGATATATGTACTGATTAATAATATTTTTTTTAAATCCAAAGAAATTTACAGTATCATGAAAGGGGTCCATTTTTATCCCTATGTTATAATCTAGTTCTTGTAGGTATACCATATAATCATAAAAAATGATATGTTCATTTTTCTTTTGAGATATCAAAACTACCGATTGTGATTATTCTACAAGATCATTAGCAGGAACATCTCCTTTGAAGTCAGAAGCCTCATCTCAAGTTCTCATGCTAAGGGGCGTTATGACTTAATATCTCATATCTATAAGCTCTACAGTCATTGGAGATAGAAGCATCGGGCCCACTACATTATCAAATAGAGTATCAAGGAGGAGTAGCGTCGTTGCTGTCTATACGATCTCACTCAAAGTGTCTTCTCCTAACCTTTTTGATGGGCCTGCTAGGTTGAACAACCAGACGAGATACTCTACTTGATCCGTGCATAAAGTCTTTCTACAACACTTGATACTTGCTTTAGAATAGAAAGAATGGAACTCATCAACATCATATGTGAGTTCATTTATGTTATCTTGTTATTCAACCTAATCAATTCTGTTAGTGATTTGAAGAACAATAATATCTCGAATAGGAGATGATAAAGGAGAATTAACTTATATCTCCTATCATTCAAGATTTTTCACTCCTACTGATTTTGTCATTTTCTAGGAATCTTATATTACTATATTCTACTATTCCCGTGCTATGATTAGGGTAATAAAATTCATATCTCTTAGATTTTTTTAGATAACCAATAAAATATCTAGAAATAGTTCTTATATCTAATTTGTTTTTATATAGATTGAAGACTTTATTTCTACATGACATCTCTATATATGTAGATGTCTCATATTGGATTTCGTACCAATCTATAACTCAAATGAAGTTGATCGAATCAACTTACTAGGAATCTTATTTAAGATATACATAGCTGTCCTAAAATGTTCACTCTATGTTAACTCAAGTATAGAGGAATAGCTCATCATGCATCTAATAATATCTATAAGAGTATGATTTCGCTTTTCAGCAATGTTATTTATTGTGGTACACCTAGTAAGGTATACTGAGCATAAATATCTCATTCTTCTAAAAATCTAACAAAAGGACTAACATTCTGACTTGATTTATCATATCTACCACAAAATTCACCATCCCTATCAGATTTGATAATTCTAACTTTTCTATCTAATTATCTCTTGATCTCATTTATATACACTTCAAGAGTGTCAACATCTTGAGGCTTTTTATGTATTAGATACAAATAGCTATATATGAATAGGTTATCTATAAATATAATGAAATACATTTCTCCATTAAAATAGGGAATATGGAGTGATCCGCAAATATTAGTATAAATAATCTCAAGGAGTTTTTTACTTCATGTGGTATTTTACTTTATATGCTTAGTCTACTTTCCCTTAATACAATCTATACAAACATTAAAATCAGTGAAATCTAAAATTTTTAAAATATTATCCTTCATTAATCTTTCAATTTCTTCCTTGGAGATATGTCTCAATTGTCTATGCCACAATATAGAATATCTTTAATTATTGAAGCTATATTTCAATCTAACATTTGATTGTAGGGTCACTAATATCTTTGCAAACTCATGATTCAAATTAATTCTGTACAAACTATCACATAGAATTCCAGAACCAACTCTTATTAAATCATTAAATATACTAAGTTTACCATTACTAAAAGAAAGATAATACCCTAACTCATCAATTCTAGATAGAGAAACTACATTTCTAGAAATAGTAGTAACATAATATTTGTCAGAAAAATCTATTAGGTGATCCGACTTTAGGTGTAGGTGATCAGTTCCCACTTATATCACTTTCACTTCGAGACGATTTCCTATAATAATGAATCTTTTATATTCATTTGGTTTCCAGGTTGAAAGAAATCCCTGTATATTATTGGTAATATGAGTTGATGGACTAAAATTATTCCACCAAGTATCAGAAGAAACTTTTGTAATATTTGATTCAAAACATATAAAGGTCGAGTTTATACCTTTCTTTTCGAACTAAGTCTTGGTTTTAATGTTGTTCCGTTTCACAAGTCCTTTCTTACTACAAAAGAAGCACTTTACTATAATAACTTTATTTTCACTAGTCAGCTTAACATTTTCAAACCCGACAAATTTCGTTGATGGATGATGCTTCAACATTCTTTTTTTGTTACTAGCTCCATGAGTAGTAGCTAGAACTTTATGAGATCTTTCCTATCTCAATCTTAATTCTTCCTAACCATACATACTAATCAACTCATTCAAGTCCTACTTGTTCATATTTGTATTATAGTAAATCTTGAATAGGCCAAACTAAGGAAGAAGAGAATTAAGAATGAATTACATGAGGAAAGAGAATTAACTCATTCAAGTCCTACTTGTTCATATTTGTATTATAGTAAATCTTGAATAGGCCAAACTAAGGAAGAAGAGAATTAAGAATGAATTACATGAGGAAAGATTCATCAACATTCGTGCCTAATACTTTAAGTTTCACTACCTTATGAGTCATATTTAGGATGTGATCCTGAATCTCTCGAGTGCCATCATACTAAGCCGTAGTCAGTTCCTTCATTAATGTGTTGGTCAATGACTTTTCAGTAAATTTAAATATATCTTCAATAGCTCTTAAATATTTCTGTATGCTAGTTGTAGTTGGTAATAAACTCTTTATGTTATTTACAATCGTCATTATTATTAGTATTAAACTAAAACTATTAGATCTTTTCTAAGCATTTATTTTATTAATCCGTTCCATGATATTTTTATCGGTCAAGTTTGCATATCTTTAAACAAGCAATGTTAAATCAAAATCTAATATACCTAGTGTGAATTACATAAGCTCTAAGCATTCTAAATAATTAAACTAGAGAGTATAGGGACATTGAAAGCATGAGAATGTATGGAAGGAAGTATCACAACAAAATATAAAACATTATTAATGATTTGAGTTTACAAGATATATTGACAAATCCAGTATTTAATCCAGTATTTAATCATTGTTATGTCTCCACTTGCTATAAGATCTCATATGAAATGATAGCATATCTCTATATACTTTCTTTCATGAAATGTTAGATTCTTTATCATTATAATTGTGACTTTATTATTATAAAATACTTTAGTTGCTTCTTTTATTTTTGATGAAGATATTTAAGAAGTCTTTTAAATCATATTGCTTAACAAGCTGCTAATGTTGCAGCTACATATTCTACTTCTGATATTGATAATATAGTTGTTGTTTACCTTTTTAAACTCCAAAATATAACTCTTGATCCGAGACTAAAAATATTGCTTGAAGTACTCTTTTTATCATCCAAAGCTCTTGTCCAATCACTATGAAACCAAATAATTTATATTTAAAATTATGATAATACCAAATGTCATAATTTATAGTTCCAACAATATAACACAAAATTCTTTTAACAATTCTGAGATGATATTTGCTTGAGCTATGCATAAACATAAATATATACCAATATAGAAGGTAATATATGGTCCAGTATGAGTTAGATAGATCAAACCTCCAACTAAACTTCTGTAATATATTGCATTTGCCAAACATGTAGTAGCTATAGCTTTGCAATTAATCATGTTGGATATTTTGAGTATATATACTTTGTTTATGAAATAAAAATTTCATCTCATCCTTCACCTTTAACCCAAGAAAATAGTGCATAGACTTTGATATAACATTTCAAACATATTCATCATGTATTTATCAACCACCAATAAATGTAACATGGTGACTAAATCATGCAAAACATATCCTAAACCACCATATATTCCAATAAAGGAACCATCACAATTTAGTTTGAACCATCATTGACAAGATTTTGTCCATTCAATTTAAAGATAACTTATCTATTGAATAGACCTCTCAAGTTTATGAACCCTGTCATTAGCCAAAATTCATGTCATGATTTTATGGAAAAGAAAAGTTGGGGAACGAGTAGTGTGAGCATAAAGGATCTCATTTTGAGTTCTCTAGGGCCACTACAAGCTAATGTAACTTGTATTCAAATACAAACCCATAACTCTTGTACCAATACTTTCTCGTTCATACAGTCATTGTCACAATGTTTTTTCTTTTTCTTTGCAAATGTAAGTGGCGACGATGAGATTTGATTTGGTATAGTTGCTATAAAGAGTCAAAATATTTACTCGGTTCGTCATCTAACATCTTCAAAATATACCAGATTTTAAACGCATGACCGCGTAACTCTCTTTACCTAGATATGACATCTAATAATTTATTTCAATACTTGCTTCTGCTAGGATCGATTTTTATTTTAGAGTCTATATATTATATTTCTTCGAAAAAAACTTAAACTTTAGTGATGATGATAGAAATAAATGATATAGTTCACATTAGAGTGAACCAAAATATTATCAAGTCAGGAGATCAGGCTCCTCGCCATTTAATAATAGGATTCATATTCCTTAGATAACTCTCACCTTGGTGACAATAATGGGCATGCTTCTGTCATGGCAAGTACGAGACGAGACGAAGAAGTTAGAGGCTCTAAGCACTAAGCAGGCAGGCCGTGGACAATGGAGCCCGTCCTTTCTCATCTGAAGGAAGGAGACGAGGCGGCCGACCACCAAATCCATGTTTCCTTATAATTGGAGGTTATCCACAAGGACAAGATGCAGATGGAGCTCGTCGTCTGAGGCAATGGAAGGAGATAGTGGTGCTGTTGGGCTCAACCATCCGGCCACCGTGTTCAAGATTATCATATTTACTCACCGACTCCGTCGGAAGTCCTCGCATCTCGTTCCTAGCAAACAATTAATTACACTGCATGCAAGCAATAAAAAAAAGGAAGAGCACGGAATATGCATGTTTCACGTTTCCGTGAGATTTTAGGACGGTGATGGTGGGGGGTGCAATTCTTCCTTGATGTATACATCAGCTCATACTTATCCAAACTAGAATGGTGGGCTATAAATACCCTCATCCGATGCCCTTCCCAGCACCAAGTCCTGCAATAGCATCTTCTGCCGCCAAGGGAGTGTGCGCGTCCATTCATTATTCTCAGTTGCTGCTAATATGGTGAGTGGCGTTGTTAGTCTTCAAAATTCCATCCCTTTTCTGACTTCTTCAACTACACTTGCTCGTATACTACAACATAGATGGATGGATGACATGTGGTATTTATTCTGATGCACGCAGGGGAGAATGGTGAAGGTGGGGCCATGGGGTGGCAACGGAGGGAATGTGTGGGATATGGGACAAGCCGACCACATTACCAAACTTCGAATCTATTACGGAGATAACATTGTGGGGTTGGAGATTACCTACATTCTTAACGGTAATTCCCACACCTACAAACGTGGAACCACCACCGGCGCTTCCAAGGAGGTATATCATCTTATACATCTATGTGTATATAAATACACACTTATCAACTTCGTGTCTTTGTCCAACCATATAAACTGGTTCAACCAGATGAATGTTTTCTAGCAACACGTTTGGTAGTCAAACCAATTTCTCTTGAAAATACATTGCAATATTAGTTTTCTTTTTCCCATTGTTTGTTTCTCGTTAAATCCTTGATCCTTTTTTGCAGATCATCCTTGAGGAGGACGAGTACTTCACTTCTATCTCCGGATACTTTCATGCATTATCCAATTATCAGCGACATGCAATTGTGATGTTGCTTACTCTTGATACTAACAAGGGTGCATCCATAAGTGTCGGTAACAAGACTGGCTCTTCTTTCGCCCTTACTTTAGAGGAGGGGAGTAGGATTCTGGGCTTCTTTGGGCGAGCTGGTACAGCCATTGACGCTATTGGGATTCACTGCTCATTGCCTAACTAAGTGTATGCACTGGCTCGTGTTCCTATCTATGGAATGATGTAATAAATAAGCAACGATTACTATTATGGTTCTTGCCATCGTTGTTATCCTTGTCATTCGGTGTTGCTTTCAATAAATAATGAAATGTTCTCGAATCCACTTTGATATCTTATCATTACTTGGTGTGCCTTTGGTGATGGAATCCACGGCTCTTATTTGACGATATTGTGATTGTTAAGGTGCCAAAGCCGCTAATAGTTTTAGTACAAGTTATTTACTTAGCTATTTGGGTTAAAGTTATCACCATGATTGAAGAATTGATAGTGTAATAGAAGATGATAGCTCTACGTATTACCATGTATCCAGAAGACATCTTGTTCGATTCTTTGTTAATGTCATTATTACTTTGATTGTTTTTTTTTTTAGATTTTTGATTGAATTGAGCTATGATAGTTGGTCATGTCATCCTCTTTCCTCTTTTTAAATATTATTAATGATCAATCAATTTGTTATACAGTTCTTTAAATGACATAGGTGAGTCTCATACATGAATTATTGATGTCAGTTTCTTATATTCGTCTCTTAGGCCATTGAGAATATAAATAGTAACTTCATCATTTAGAGGATGACTTATAAAAGCTAAGTCATCTATAATAATTTTTATATTTTGTATATAATCAATAATAATACTTCTCTCTTGTGTTGTTTTTCTCACAATCGATACGAGAGTTAGCATGCGCGTGCAAGAGCGATTGAAGAGGGTGATTTGTAACTTTGATAATGCTTCTACTATAGTATTATACAAAGATATTAGTGGTGCTATGAAGCTAGTGATTGAGGCTTGAATTGCTTATAGAATAAGACGATCCTATCGTAACCATAACTTATGATCATAATTTATTATTGGGCTAGTTTCTCTAGGCATTTAGATTTTTTCTGGTGAACAACTGAGAAAGTCATCGATGTAGCCTAATATATCATATCCAAAAAGATGATAGAAGAATCGTGCTCTCTAAGATGTACAATTGCCACCCTTGAATAGTTTGAAGGGGATTAGAGTCGCACCATTGATGAATACAAGTCTTGTATGTTGAGAAGAACTATTATTTCCTGAGAAAATAATAATTAGAGCGTCAAATATAGACGATAAAGATGTGCTTAGAATATGAACCAATCTGGCGAATATCGAGCGAAGAGGTCGAGGGCACAAGAGCATATGGTTGAGGATTCGTCACCGCTGACGAGACAAGCCAAGCGTATGGCAATGAGAGAAACACTCAAATTTGCTCTAAGGATGGATTGAGGCGATAGGGGATTTGGAGAGCTCGACCTCCTACTGGTCAACCTGCTTCTTCTCGACAGCATTAGAGAACTTGACGTCATAGGAGAGGTGGGCGATGGTGATGTGTCTCTCCCAATTGCGTGAGCAATAAGGAATTTGGAGCGCTCGACCTCCTACCATGCAACTTGCTTCTTCTCGATGTTATTGTAGAACTCAATGGAGGTCTACTCATGACTAGAGGATTGTAGCCACTGAAGGAGGAGCAACAGTAGTGAGGAGTTGCGATATGGAGTAGCAGTAGATCTGAGGAGGCGATGAACAAACCCGCAGAGAAGTAGCAACTTAGAGAAGTTGCTGATAGTTGGGGTGGCTATCTGCAACAACGACAATCGGTTCATCCAAAGCAGAGCTCGATAAAGAAGAGATGGAGAGATGTGATGGGGAAGACGGGCTTTTATATATAGAGGAAGAAGTTGGGGTTTAGACAAACTGGTGGGGAAGAGGGTGGAGGAGGCTATCTAGAAGTTGGCGGGCGATCACATCGAATTGAAGGGGGAGACGACACTAGCCGCGAGGGTTAATGGATGCTATAGATAAAGCTATCGGCACAGGGAGGAGAAGGAAAGACATCAACGTAGGAAAGAGAAGGAGGCTGTCGGTGCAACGAGGAAGGGAGGAAGATGATTGGAATAAGGCAGAGTACAGGGGCATTGGCGACAGGTAGAAAGGAAGAGAGGAAGGGGAGACATTGGATTAATCAAGGGGAGTGCAGCCTTCGGCGACTGAAGTCACAGCAATGACAATGAAGACAACAGGTCACCGAGCAAGATGTCGTGGTCTAGGAAAAATTACCAAGCAGAAGAGTGAAATTGACATATTACGAGAGATCTGGCTTATGAGATGGATCGCCGAGCATAGAAGGAAACCGACAACGGCAGATCAACAGAGAAGATGGATTGTTGTCGCTAGACAGCAGGAAAGGAAAAGTCTTGCTAGAGACAACAAGAACTCTGATACAAGTAGAATCAAGTAATATGTTGTGAATGGGGTGAAATTTATTCAATGAGGTAATGAGTATTTATACAAGTTTTGAGGAAGAGATTTCCTTCGATCAAATGCTCAAATCATGCAATCAGATCAGTTACCCAAAACCGTGATTAATTCTCAAATAATAGATTGATTGAGGATATAAGGTAAAAGATGTTATTTCATGTGTGCCTCTATCTGTCATAAATAAGTTTACTTCTTCCTCCCTCTCCTCTCCCCCTTAGTCGACAACCTCTGTTTGGGGCATGTGGACAACAAGAAGGGCCAACCCCTTCTTGATCACGGTGTAGCCTTATGGTGAGCGTGGAGAGAAAGATCATGTTATGATTTAAGGAGCATCGTTTGTAGGAAAATCTATATGTGACATCACATACATAGCAGAAGAATAGAAAACAAAAATCCCAGATTTCTCAAAATGTGTTCATTGTATTGATGCACAAAAACTCATTAACCGAAAACCACATATTAGATAGTTGTGTTACCTAAGGAGATCGTATATCCCTAAAATCTTGCATATCTCGAGGAGAGGATGAAGGAGTTCAAGCGCCCTCCTCCATAGTGGTGATCCACATGGTAGGGGCTATTAAGACAATCCTCGAATCACTACCCAAATCTTAACACTTGTTGGCTGAGAAGAAGGGGAGAGGAGAATAGGAGGTGATAGCCAAGAAGGCTCAACCTATGGCCCTTTGATTCTCTTCCTATTTATAGAGGTCTTTTGTCAACTTAACCCTAATGGATCCTACTTTATTAGGTATTGGATCTCTATCCAATTACCCAAGTCTCTTAGATTAGTGGGTCTCTACCCAATAATATCTTATTGGATCTTATCTATAGGATCTAATCATTCAAGGGCATAATGGATATCCATTAAGATATGGGCTCTAGTGGATATCTCAAATTTTTTTAAATCTCAAATTTTGATAATGAAATCAATTGATAAGTTTATAATCTAATCTGTATTTTGAGTGATGCAGGACTAACTTCGATCAGAAAAGGCAAATCGATTAAAGCATGAGGAATTAGACGTTGGGCCAGAGTGAAACAAGTCAGGAGATTGGACGTCGAGTCAAAGGATCGATCGACGTACTGACAAAAGGACTTCGTGCTATGAGTTCGGGCATCGAGCCGAAGGATCGGATATTACACCAAGGAGATCGGATGTTTTGGGGATCAATAAACCGATTGGACAATACACCAAAGCAGAGGACGATGCGCCAAAACAACGAACGAAGCACCGAAGGAACCAATGACATGCTAGACAACATAGGATTCATGATTGTAATAATTTATCTAGATCTAAGAAGTTTATGTCTAATTGATTTAGTTTCAAGTTGAATCATGCTAACTCAATTAGGGGCTCATTGGGCCTGAGTTTGACTATTTTGGACCAAGTGGAAGGCTCATTCAGTGACCCAAGGATAGGTTGAACCGCATATGAGTTGAAAAAGTCAAGACACACTTTTCCAAGCTATCAGGTAGTGGTACCACTAGACTAGTAGGGTACCACCTAGTGTCAGTGTGTCAGGCAGTGTTACCACTAGACTGGGCAATGGTATCGCCCCGACAAAGTCACCCAGACTATCAGGTGGTGGTATCGCTAGACAGAGCGATGGTACCACCCGGTGTTAGTGCTGTAGGCGGTGGTACTGTCCAACACATGTGGTGGTACCACCAGGACCCAAGAAACTCGGGATGAGACCATTTTGGCTCTAAATTTAAATACATTTGGGGCCTATAAATACTCCACTCATCCCTGCTCAGTTCACACAAAACTAAGACCAAAAGGTATGAAAACTCTATTGTAATTACTTGAGAATTCCCTACTAGCTCTAAGTTTCGATTTTAGTTTAAGAGAAGGGTAAGTGAATTGTAAAGGTTGTCTCCTAAACTTGTGAAATGGAGAAAGAGTTGTAAGAGGGTAGTTATGCTTTACCCATTGAAGGAAGATCATTAGTATACGCCAATGGCATCGACGGAAGAGGAATCGAGAGTGGACGTAGGTCATGACAACCGAACCACTATAAATTTGGTGTGCACTCTCTTTCTTCTCTTCATTACTATTGTTCTCTATTTTAATTGCTTAATATATTTATTTTAAGTGAAGCACACTTTCGATATCAGTTTTTATATGGGCTTTATCGAAATAGTTTTTCTAAATCATCGATGTTTTTATCGTAAGCACTAATTCACCCCTCGTCTTCGTGCTGATTTCAATCCCAACAATTGGATCTCACATATAGGATCCAATAATTTTAGGGCTTAAAGGATATCCAATAAGATAGGGGCTCTAGCGGATATCTCATATCCGAATCTCTACTCATTGCAACAATTGTCATATGTGTGTGACCCTATAGGCCCAATATCGAGTTGGCCGTGAGTCATACCTATTAGAACTCCTTTTGGCTCAGTGAATTATTATCTCTATAATAATTCAATCGACTCATCGACTGTGGACGTACTAGGCCACTATGCCATAGTCCATAGATGATATAAGGTAATCCAATATTTGGACCAATCTATCCTTAGTTATAGTGTACATATAGTCTCTTATTTATCTAATATCCTTGAGACCGTATACCGGGCATGGTGCTATCAGGCCCATACGATTTCATTTCGAGTCTCGCTCTAATCATATTCTTCCGGAGAACTCTTTCTCTCTCAATCCTAATGACATTGGCCAAGGATTTTTCTAAACAAGAACATATGGTATATTCCTCTCATGATACCAAGAGTGGACGATCCTCTATCGACAATCAATAGCCCTGGTAAGATTGTCTACCACTCCAGATGACCAATTATGCTAGATTTAGAGCTTCAAAACATACAAGTCTGGTATCAAAGAGTGGAGTACTCATATAGGACATCTTTGGTTTCTCAAGTCTAAGGACCAAGTACACTATTTGGATGACAGAATCACTGTTTGATAATAAGGTATCATCAACCATCCAACATTCTGTGAACGGATCAATCAGTAAACTCATTCTCCAATGAGCACGTACAATGTAGCCCTAGTGTCCCCACATGAGCGGCTATGACATTAGCCGCCTCCATCATATAGATGGGTATATAGCATACGAATCTATTCGGTTATCTCGATATCCTTCCTGAGTAACATATGATCATGATTATTTAGGATCTGTGTTTAAAGGTGAATCGATCTCATTATCGTGATCTAATCATGATCTGATTCCCATTACATAGATCGATGGAAATCACAATATATTTATGGATCAAGTAGTAAAAATATAAGCACTTGCTCTGTAGCCCTAGTGTTCTCACACGAGCAGCTATGAGACTAGTCACCTCCTTCATATGGATGGGTATACAGCACACCAGTATGTCCAATTATCTCGATGTCCTTCTCGAGTAACATATAACCAAGATTATTTAGGGTTTGTGTTTAAAGGTGAATCGGTCTCATTATTATGATCTCATCACGATCCGACTCCCATTGCATAGATCCATGAACATCAAAATATATTTATGCATTAAGCAATATAAAATGAAAAAATACCATAATAACAATAAGCAAAAAGGGTGCATGTCATGTCACACGTGTCATCATTTGATTGGCTTGCAGGATAACTATGACTAGCATCGTCGCCCCTTCTGCTATGCAAATCATTACTAGAGAAGAGGACAACTGATCTCATTTATCCTATCCTATGAATCTGAAATTTTACAAGGATATACGATCTCCCCATATATTATATCTAACACATGACGTGTAGATTTTTCGGTTTTGCAATTTCTCAAGCATCAATCTTCGCATAATGACTAGATTTTCTTTTTTTTAGAATATCTAGGTTTTTGGTTTTGTTTTTCACTATGCATGTGATGCTATATTAAGATTTCCCAATAGAAAGGAAGAGAGGGAGCGAAGACGTTGGATTCGTTAAAAGCAACATGGTTTTCGATGCCTGAAGTCGTAGAAATGACAACAAAGATAACAGGTCACCAAGCAAGATGTCATAGTCATAGAAAAATTACCAATTAGAATAGTGAAATCAACAGATCCATTGGAGATTTTACTTGGGAGATGGATCACCGAGCAGAGGAGGAAACCGACAACGATAGATCAACAAAGAAGAGGGCTTGCTGTCGCTAGACAGTAAGAAAGCAAAAAAGTCTTACTCGAGACAACAGGAACTCTGATACCATGTAGAATTGAGTAATATATTATGACAGGGATGATTTTTTTTCACTGAGGTGCTGAGTATTTATATAGGTTTTGAGAAAGAGATTTCCTTCAATCAAATGCTCAAATCACTAATCAGATCAGTTGCCCAAATCAATGATTGATCCTCAAATCATCAATTGATTGGGAATATAAGAAAGCAGGGATATTATTCCATGTGTGCCTCGATCATGATCTTCTATCATATATTAGTTTACTTCTTCCCAAATCATATATGATAATTCTTCGGGGTAGGAATAGGATGATCATAATGTGTGTACACAGATGATGATGTTTCAAATGAATATGTTGAAAAAGAGTCGTTAATGAGATGAAGAATTTGTGCTCCTCCCGTGTACGTACACAGGCTTTTCCCAGCTCGCTATTGGTTACATAACACATTAATATCTATTTTTTAATAAATTATACATATGTGTAGGGGTTCATCTATGTTTTGATAGGATACACCTTCAATATCAACCATTAAAATATTATATCATAAGTCTCAGAAAAAATAGAAAATAGAAAATTGCTCGGTCTATATTTAATCGCCGCATTGTAAGGATGCCACATGATCAGCTTGGAAGATTAAGTTTCGAAGTTGAATTCCCATCCAAACTGTACTGTGAGAAAGTAAGTTGGTCGGATATGCATGCATATCTCATCTAATGTAAAATTAGTATATCCAACCATGTTACCAAATCCTACCTCGCATGACATAATCTGCTCATCTCGATCTGTGGGACGCGGAGTCTCAATTGTTTTCGGAAGTGCCATGTCCATATGCAAAACGGCAAGGAGAAGTCGAGGTTTGAGGCTCGAGATGCGCAGCATGTGGAGGTTCGAGGTCGCCCTCTCAGGCAATGGAAAGAGATAAGGTTGTCTGTACGATGCACCGGCTCTCTTCGCAGTCCTCGTAACTTGTTTCCGCATGTTTCACGTTTCATATAGGAGAAGACGTAATCTTTGCTACACAACATGTTTCACGTTTCATGCATGGGAGAAGGAAGGATCTCATTTTGGATTATACGTCTTGATGTACTGCGGGAGGGATGACGCATTAACGTGTGTATCCATCAGTTCTCGCGCACCAAACTCACGTTTGTTTGCTTACCTACGCGCGAGATCTGTTGGCAGGCATCGAAGCAAAAGGGCCACTGCCTCCTCATACTTATCCAAACTCAGGGCTGCAGGGCTATAAGTACCCCCACTCGTTGCTCTTCTTCTTCAAGCGCATTCATACCTGCATTACATACTAATCGTCGTCGTCGTTGTGTTTCTTTGAATAAAACAAGAAGTATGTTACGGGTCCACTGGTTATTGTACGCTAATTGACGACATGATGATAGTTGAATCCAATCGGTGGTTGCATTCCTATGTCATTTCTTCGAGTAAATATGAACAATATATCATCGTGGAAGCCGTTCTTGTGATATGCCTGATGATTTGATTTGGGTAATGTAAGTCTTTTTTTTGTCCAAATAAAAAATAATAATAATTTTTCAGAATGTCTAATACTTATTTATTCTCGGATATCCAATCAACGAGCACAAAATATTCAATGGGTCACTCCCTTCTTTTAAAATGAGGAAGATTTTATTACTCCAGAGTGATTGGCCAACCGAATAGCCACCTGGATTGCTTCTTATGTACATGTATAAACTCGTAGTCTTCGAAATTATGTAACAAATATTTAATGTCAGTGACCGTGAAGTGTCCATGGTACAATAAAGTTGCAATGAATTTGTCCGATGAATTCAAAATTTGATTTTATGGCGATACGCCAAAAATCATCATTTCGTGAAATCGCATTCAAACCCTCCTAGATCACCACGACGCTTCATATGACGTAATGCCTTTTTATTATATTTACCTACCACCAATAAAGATAATATGGCGAGCAAATCATGCAAAACATATCGCCATCTATTTCATTAAACGAACCATCACAATTCACAATTTAGTTTGAACCATCCTCGACAAGATTTTGTCCATTCAATTTATATATAACTTATATGTTGAATAGATCTCTCAAGTTTATGAACCCTGTCATTAGCCAAAATGCATGTCATGATTTTATGGAAAAGAAGAGTTGGGGAACGAGTAGTGTGAGCATAAAGGATCTCATTTTGAGTTCTCTAGGGCCTAATGTAACTTGTATTCAAATACAAACCCATAACTCTTGTACCAATACTTTCTCATTCAAACAGCCATTGTCACAATGTTTTTTCTTTTTCTTTGCAAATGTAAGTGGCGAGGATGAGATTTGATTTGGTATACTTGCTATAAAGAGTCAAAATATTTACTCGGTTCGTCATCTAATAAACATCTTCAAAATATACTAGATTTTATACGCATGAGCGCGTAACTCTCGATATGACATCTAACACTTTATTTCAATACTTGTTTATGCTAGGATTGATTTTTATTTTAGAGTCTATATATTATTTTTCTTCGAAAAAATCTTAAACTTTAGTGATGATGATAGAAATAAATGATATAGTTCACATTAGAGTGAACCAAAATATTATCAAGTCAGGAGATCAGGCTCCTCGCCATTTAATAATAGGATTCATATTCCTTAGATAACTGAAAATTATATTTAAAAACAATTCTTTATCGATTAGCATTTGTATGTTCAAAACAATATTAGAGGTGTCAATAAGAAATAATCAAATTTATTTGATTATTCTTGATAGATAATTTTCCTAACCACACCTCACCTTGGTGACAATAATGGGCATGCTTCTGTCATGACAAGTACGAGACGAAGAAGTTAGAGGCTCTAAGCACTAAGCAGGCAGGCCGTGGACAATGGAGCCCGTCCTTTCTCATCTGAAGGAAGGAGACGAGGCGGGCGACCACCAAATCCATGTTTCCTTTTAATTGGAGGTTATCCACAAGGACAAGATGTAGATGGAGCTCGTCGTCTGAGGCAATGGAAGGAGATAGTGGTGCTGTTGGGCTCAACCATCCGGCCACCGTGTTCAAGATTATCATATTTACTCACCGACTCCGTCGGAAGTCCTCGCATCTCGTTCCTAGCAAACAATTAATTACACTGCATGCAAGCAATAAAAAAAAGGAAGAGCACGGAATATGCATGTTTCACGTTTCCGTGAGATTTTAGGACGGTGGTGGTGGGGGGTGCAATTCTTCCTTGATGTATACATCAGCTCATACTTATCCAAACTAGAATGGTGGGCTATAAATACCCTCATCCGATGCCCTTCCCAGCACCAAGTCCTGCAATAGCATCTTCTGCCGCCAAGGGAGTGTGCGCGTCCATTCATTATTCTCGGTTGCTGCTAATATGGTGAGTGGCGTTGTTAGTCTTCAAAATTCCATCCCTTTTCTGACTTCTTCAACTACACTTGCTCGTATACTACAACATAGATGGATGGATGACATGTGGTGTTTATTCTGATGCACGCAGGGGAGAATGGTGAAGGTGGGGCCATGGGGTGGCAACGGAGGGAATGTGTGGGATATGGGACAAGCCGACCACATTACCAAACTTCGAATCTATTACGGAGATAACATTGTGGGGTTGGAGATTACCTACATTCTTAACGGTAATTCCCACACCTACAAACGTGGAACCACCACCGGCGCTTCCAAGGAGGTATATCATCTATACATCTATGTGTATATAAATACACACTTATCAACTTCGTGTCTTTGTCCAACCATATAAACTGGTTCGACCAGATGAATGTTTTCTAGCAACACGTTTGGTAGTCAAACCAATTTCTCTTGAAAATACATTGCAATATTAGTTTTCTTTTTCCCATTGTTTGTTTCTCGTTAAATCCTTGATCCTTTTTTGCAGATCATCCTTGAGGAGGACGAGTACTTCACTTCTATCTCCGGATACTTTCATGCATTATCCAATTATCAGCGACATGCAATTGTGATGTTGCTTACTCTTGATACCAACAAGGGTGCATCCATAAGTGTTGGTAACAAGACTGGCTCTTCCTTCGCCCTTACTTTAGAGGAGGGGAGTAGGATTCTGGGCTTCTTTGGGCGAGCTGGTACAGCCATTGACGCTATTGGGATTCACTGCTCATTGCCTAACTAAGTGTATGCACTGGCTCGTGTTCCTATCTATGGAATGATGTAATAAATAAGCAACGATTACTATTATGGTTCTTGCCATCATCGTTGTTATCCTTGTCATTCGGTGTTGCTTTCAATAAATAATGAAATGTTCTCGAATCCACTTTGATATCTTATCATTACTTGGTGTGCCTTTCGTGATGGAATCCACGGCTCTTATTTGACGATAATCACTTCCTATGTATGCCCAATTTTGTCAAAGAGCTAGCAGGTGACCTTCTATTGATTGTGATCGTTAAGGTGCCAAAGCTGCTAAGAGTTTTAGTACAAGTTATTTACAAAGCTATTGGGATTAAAGTTATCACCATGATTGAAGGATTGATAGTGTAATAGAAGATGATGGCTCTACGTATTACCATGTATCCAGAAGACATCTTGTTCGATCCTTTGTTGATGTCATTATTGCTTTGATTGCTTTTTCTTTTAGATTTTTGATTGAATTGAGCTATGATAGTTGGTCATGTCATCCTCTTTTCTCTTTTCAAATATTATTAATGATCAATCGACTTATCATACGGTTCTTTAAATGACATCGGTGAGTCTCATACATGAATTATTGATGTCGGTTTCTTATATTCGTCTCCTATGCCATTGAGAATGTGTAACTTTGACAATGCTTCTAACGTAGTATTATACAAAGATATTAATGGTACTTTGAAGCTAGTGATTGAGGCTTGAATTGCTTATAGAATAAGACGTTCTTTTCGTAGCAACTAATCAGGATCTGTTATTGGGATGGGTTCTCTAGGTATTTAGATTTTTTCTGATGAATATTTGAGAGAGCCGTCGATGTAACCTAATAGTTCATATCAAAAAAGAAGATCAGAGAATTGTGCTTGCCGAGATGTATAATTGCCGCTTTTGAATAGTTTGAAGTGGCTTAGAGTTGCAGCATTGATGAATATAAGTATTGTATGTTGAGGAGAACTATTGTTTCTCGAGGAAAGAATAATTGGAGCGTCATATGTAGATGAAAAAGACATGCTTAGAATATGAACTAATTTAGCGAATATCGAGCGAGGAGGTCGCGGGCACAGGAGCATATGGTTGCGGATTCGTCGCCGCTGATGTGACAAGCCAAGCATATGATGATGATGGAAACACTCAAATCTGCCCTAAGGATGAATCGAGGCGAGGGGGGATTTGGAGCGCTCGACCTCCTACTGTGCAACCTGCTTCTTCTCGACAGCGTTGGCGAACATGACGTCCTAGGAGAGTTGGATGATGGCGACGTGTCTCTCCTACTGGCACGAGCAATAAGGAATTTGGAGCGCTCAGCCTCCTACCGTGCAACCTGCTTCTTCTCGACGTTATTGAAGAACTCAATGGAGGTCTAGTCATGACCAGAGGATTGTAGCCGCCGAAGGAGGAGGAGCAGTGGTAGTGAGGAGTTATGATGAGGAGCAACAATAGATCTGAGGAAGAGTATAGGGTCGCTGGCGACGGGTCGAATGGAAGTGATAGAGGGGAGACGTTGGATCGTTCAAGGGGAGCGTGGCCTTCGGCGACTTAAGTCGCAGCAATGACAGTAAATATAATAAGTCACCGAGCAAGATTTTGTGGTCTGAGAATAATTGTCAAACATGTTGGGCTGATGGCCCATATTCAGCCTATGTGGGCTTTATCAGCCCACAGCCCACACCCCCTCTTAACCTAACCCTAATTAAGATTAGGGGGGTGTGGTGGCTGCGTTTTAGAGGCAGATTAAAGCTATAAAAAGGCAGCAACGAGGCAGATCTTTATAGCCACGAGATTCCAAAGAGAAGAAGGAGAACAAGGCAGAAAAGGAAGAGAAAGAAAGGGAAGAAGACAAGGACAACGCAGAGAGACTGTTCACAATCATCTAGCAATGTTCTCATCTCAGGTTAGATCAAATCTATAGTAGACTTTTGCTGTGATTACTTGGGGAGGTTTTAGATATTGTGGGCAGTGACGTGATCCTTGTATCCCAGTTATTCTCTTGTGATTGTTGCTAGGGTTTTAGGCAAGAGATTGAGATTTGTATATTCATTATTCTCATAGTGGATTATCTCTAGTTTGCCCCGTGGTTTTTGTCGGGAAATCATTGGGGGCGACATCATATGCGCAGCGGAAGAACAAGAAAAACAAAATCCCAGATTCCCAAAAAGATGTTCGTCGTCGTGCGAAGATTGGTGCGCAAAATCCGCAAAACACAAAACTGCGTATAGAGATTGTGTTACCTAGGGAGATCGTATATCCCTGTTTCCTTGCAGATCCTTAGGAGAGGGTGAAGGAGGTCAAGCGTCCTCCTCTCTAGCGGTGATCCACACAGCAGGGTTGCGACGACGCTCCTCAAAACTCCAGGCCTACTCTGAGGTGGAGAGGGAGAGGAGAATAGGAAGGGCAAGCAAAGACTCTAGCCTATGAGGCTGTGAATCCCTCCTATTTATAGAGATCCCGTGTCAAAACCCTAATGGGTCCTTTCCCTAGTGGGTATTGGATCTGCATCCAATAAGACAAGGGCTCCGTCGGATATCTCATATCCGAACCTCTACTCATCGCAATGCCTACCATATGTGTGTGACCCTCTAGGCCCAATATCGAGCTGGCCGTGAGTCATACCTGTCAGAACTCCTTCTAACTTAGTGAATTATTATCTCTGTAATAATTCACTCGACTCATCGACTACGGAAGTACTAGGCCACTACGCCGTAGTCCCCAGACGATACAGGGGAATCCAATCCATTGGACCTGTCTGTCCTCAGTTACCATGTACCTATAGTCCCTCATCCATCTAATATCCCAGAGACCGTATATCGAGCATGGTGCTGTCAGACCCATACGGTTTCTACTCGAGTCTCGCTCTAATCGGATTCTCCCGGAGAACTCTTTCTCTCTCAACCCGAATGACCCTGGCCAGGGATTTGTCTGAGCAAGAACACATAGGATATTCCTCTCATGACGCCGAGAGTGGATGATCCTCTGTCGACACTCAATAGCCCTCGTAAGGTCGACTACCACTCCCAATGACCAGCTGTACTAGATCTGAGAACAGTCAAACCTATAAGTCTGGTATCAAAGAGTGGAGCACTCATACAGGACATCCTTGGTGTCTCAAGTCTAAGGACCAGATACACCACTAGGACTATGGAATCGCTGTCTGACAATAAGGCATCATCAACCATCCAGCATTCCGTAAGCGGATCAATCAGTGAACTCATTCTCCAATGAGCACCTGTATTGTATCCCTAGTGTCCCTACACGAGCAGCTATGAGACCAGCTGCATCCATCATATGGACGGGTATACAGCACACCAGTCTATCCGGTTATCACGATGTCCCTCTCGAGTAACCTATGACCGGGATTATTTAGGATATGTGTTTAAAGGTGAATCGATCTCATTATCGTGATCTCATCACGATCCGATTCCCATTGCACAAATCCAAGGACATCACAATATATATGCATTTATGCAATAGTTATAAAGTGATATATGCCAAAATATAATAAGCAAAAAGATTCTGTATCAAGTCACACGTGCCATCACTCACGTGATTGGCTTGCTGGGCACCTATGACTAGCAATCTCCCACTTGACCTAAAGCCAATCACCTATGTGTCTGATCCCCATCAGACCCCTGTGACGCTCACAGACAATCTGAGACAACGGCTTTGTCAGTGGATCTGCAATGTTATCTTCGGATGGAACTCTTTCCACTGCTACATCTCCTCGGGTCACGATCTCTCTGATAAGGTGGAACCTCCTCAGAACACTTCTGATGAGACCCGGGTTCCCTTATTTGAGTAATCGCCCCGTAGTTGTCGCAATATAAGGAAGTCGGCTCCTCGTTACTCGGCACGACTCCCAAATCTATGATGAACTTCTTCATCCAGACTCCCTCCTTTACTGCATCCGATGCAGCAATATACTCCGCCTCTATGGTCGAGTCAGCAGTAGTATCTTGCTTGGAACTCTTCCAGCACACTGCTCCTCCATTCAAGGTGTACACACACCCTGAATTCGACTTGCTATCATCGACATCAGACTGAAAACTTGAGTCAGTGAAGCCTTCAACCTTAAGGCTATTACCTCCATATACTAGTAAAAGATCCTTAGTCCTTCTCAAGTACTTAAGGATACACTTTACTGCTTTCCAGTGCTCCAAGCCTAGATCCGCCTGATACCTGCTCGTGACACTCAGAGCATGCGCTATATCAGGCCTAGTACATAGCATGGCATACATGATAGACCCTATTGCTGAGGTATAAGGTATCATATTCATGTTTGCCCTTTGGAATTTTCCATGCCAAACATTTTGACAATGGTTTCTATGTACCTGGACTGGGACAAGCCAAGCATCCTCTTGGATCTATCTCTATAGATTCTAATCCCCAAGATATAGGATGCTTCCCCTAAGTCCTTTATGGAGAAGTGTCTAGATAACCAAGTCTTTACTGTGGATAGCATTCCTACATCATTCCCAATGATGAGGATGTCATCCACATATAACACCAAAAAGGTGATAGCGCTCCCACTTACCTTTCTGTATACACAAGGCTCATCTTCGTTCTTAACGAAGTCATAAGATCTGATTGCCTCATCAAATCTTATGTTCCAACTTCGGGAAGCTTGCTTTAGTCCATAAATGGATCTAAGCAACCTACACACCTTATCTGGGCAGTTCTTGGACACGAATCCCTCAGGTTGCATCATATACACCTCCTCCTCCAGGTTCCCGTTGAGGAATGCGGTTTTCACATCCATCTGCCAGATCTCATAATCATAGTGTGCTGCAATAGCCAATAGAATTCTGATGGATTTTAGCATTGCTACGGGTGAGAAAGTTTCGTCGTAGTCAACACCTTGCCTTTGACGATACCCCTTAGCCACTAGCCTTGCTTTATAGGTCTCTACCTTTCCATCTACTCCGATCTTTTTCTTAAAGATCCACTTGCAACCGATGGGTACAATACCTTCGGGCGCATCAACTAGGTTCCAAACCTTATTGGAGTACATAGAATCCATCTCAGAATTCATGGCTTCTTGCCACTTCCCGGAGTCTATACTCATAATAGCCTCCTCGTAGGTCTGAGGATCAATATCCTCTACATCCTCTGCTCTAATATGTCCCACATATCTCTCAGGAGGATGGGATACTCTATCAGACCTGCGTAAAGTTGATACTTGTGTATTAGGTACCTGAACAGACTCGGGCTGTAGAGTGGTGCTTGAGCTTGGTTCCCTAACTTCGCTCAACTCTATCATTCTCCCACTGTCTCCGCCAAGAATGTGTTCCTTCTCAAGGAACACTGCTCTCTTAGCTACAAAGACCTTTTGGTCCTCGAGATGATAGAAATAATACCCACAAGTTTCCTTGGGGTATCCCACAAATTTGCATCGCTGTGTCCTTGATTCTAACTTATCGGGGTTGTGTCTTTTAACATGGGCAGAACAGCCCCAAATCTTAACAACCTTAAGATCAGGCTTCTTCCCTTTCCATATCTCATATGGTGTAGACACTACCGACTTAGTTGGAACTCTGTTCAGAAGGTAAGCTGCGGTTTCTAGGGCATATCCCCAGAATGAGATGGGTAGGTCAGCGAAACTCATCATGGACCGTACCATATCTAATAAAGTACGATTTCTCCTTTCAGAGACACCATTGAGCTGAGGTGTGTAAGGAGGTGTCCATTGGGATAATATCCCATGGTCCTTGAGGAACTGAGTAAACTCTGTACTTAAGTATTCACCTCCTCGATCTGATCGAAGAGTTTTGATACTCTTTCCAGTCTGGTTCTCCACCTCATTCTTATACTCTCTGAATTTCTCAAAGGCCTCGGACTTGTACTTCATTAAGTACACATATCCATACCTTGAGAAATCATCAGTAAATGTAATGAAGTAGGAGTAACCTCCAATGGCATGAGTTGACATGGATCCACATACATCACTATGTATGAGTTCCAACAACTCAGTGGCTCTCTCTCCAGTTCTACTAAATGGAGATTTGGTCAGTTTTCCACGAATGCAAGCCTCACAAGTTGCATATGACACATAGCCGAATGGATCTAGATATCCATCATTTAGCAACTTTTGAATCCTTCTTTCATGGATGTGACCTAGTCACAATGCCACAGGTATGCACTGTTCAACTCATCTCGTTTCCTTTTGGACACATTTACATTCATGATATGTGGAGTGGTGTCTTGCATAAACAAACCTTTATGCAATATTCCTCTCGTCAATCTCCCCTCGGCTTTGCTAGAATTTACAATAAATTGTAGATGTGACAAGCAATATTGGTATCCAATACCAATGCATTATCACAAAAATCTGCCAATTGGAGATTGATCATGAATATACCTGAAGCTTCTCCAAGCTTCTATTTCGCCCTTTCTACAAGGTACTCTTTGTAGTTCCTCTTCCAGTGCCCATCTTTACCACAGTGGAAGCACTGGCCTTTGTCCTTTGTTGGGTCTTTCTTAGCAACCTTTGCTTTACCTTGTTTGCCCTTGCCCTTTCCCTTCTTAAGGGACCTTTCTGCTTTCCTTTTCTTTCTGATCTCACCAGTGTAGAGAACTGGCTTCTCTTTCTTAATAGTACTCTCTGCCTCCCTCAACATATTGAGGAGCTCTGGGAGAGTCACCTCAAGCTTGTTCATATTAAAATTCATTATGAACTGTGAAAAGGAATCTGGTAGGGACTGAAGCACAATGTCCACACACAAGTTATCCTCTAGGACCATTCCTAGACCTGTGAGTTTCTCTATCCACTCAATCATCTTTAGGACATGGTTCTGAACCGGTGTCCCCTCAGTCATCCTAGCGCGGAAAAGGCTCTTGGATATCTCATATCGTTGAGTCCTTCCCTGTTCCTCAAACAATTTACGGACATGTAGGAGAATGGATCTGGCATCCATCTTTTCATGTTGTCTTTGTAACTCTGGAGTCATAGAGCCCAACATATAGCACTGAGCAAGAGTGGAGTCATCAATGTACTTCACGTAGCGAGCGATCTCATCCTCGCTTGCCCCTTCTTCGGGCGTAGGCATCATTGTATCAAGGACGTACACGATTTTCTCCGCTGTGAGAACAATTCTCAAGTTACGGAGCCAATCCGTATAATTTGGACCAGTGAGGCGGTTGACATCAAGTATGCCACGTAAGGGATTTGAAAGCGACATTTTCTGAAAATAAAGATGTAGCAAAATGAATAACATGCAGATTTTGCAAGAAATAAACTATCAAGATATGGACTTCTATCTTAATATGCTCCCACTATTTTACTAACGAGTCACGCGACACCCTCAGCACGTGAAACGGAAGTCTCCGGCAGACTTCTAGTGGGGATCAGGATCCAATCAGCGTCTTAGTGTAACCTCGAGGGACTCGACCAATCACACTAAGCCTAAAAGGTAGACAACTCTTGCCGATCACAACTCCTTGTGATTCCCGTCCTGTTCGGCCTCCGAATCACCATGGCCTCGAGGGACTCGACCAACCATGATGCTCGGTTAAGTCAACATCTTCGTTACAAGATGAGTCTGATTTGATGATATACCCTCGAGGGACTCGACCAAGCATATCATGCCCTCAGGTCACCGGTGACATCTCTATGTCGTAAGCAAGATAGCGAATCGCGATATAGGTGAGTCTCGAGGGACTCGACCAACTCAACCTACACCGGGATTCGGTTCCTACTCATAACGATGGAAGGCCACGTGGGTCAATCTAATTGCCTCACGTTTACCGACTTAATATTATCGAGAGATGTTTCTATAATTTGGTCTCCTAATATGACATGTCACACATATACATATTTAATATATATCTACATCGCATGCAAATATATATACATATCTAGTATGTGTATAATCAATCACATCAGATGATCATGGACCACAACCTAATATGATTAGGCCCGAGCCAGTAGGCCTAATCACTCACATCAAGATATATGTGTGCAACGGTGCATCTCCATGCCCTGTGATCGTCCATCTCGTCCTCGTCGGTTTCGTCGACATCTTGATGCATCTCCATGCATCACGATCGTCCGTCTCGTGGGTCCTGCTGTCGCATCCACGCTCCCGCTGCGCCTCCTCATGTGATTACAACTTAATCATGGGCACGCAGGCCCGACAATAAACGAGAAATATAATGGAGGTTCGCAGACCTCAATAATAATAATCACAAGTACACACATCACACGGTCCATGATCATCCGTCCACACATCATACATCACATGTATAAATAATCATCATCATGTAGGACTACTAGATAATAAAAATAATAATCAACTAAACCTTTTAATTAATTAATATTTTTCTGAAATCAGGGACATGTAGGGAATTTCTCAATTCCTAAGGGTATTTTCGTAATTTGGACAAAAGACAGAAACTGGAATTTCTCAAATTCCGAGGGGCAAAACTGTCTTTTTCCCAGAAAACCCTAATGCCCTTTCCCCTTTTTGCTGCTGCCGCCGCCGCCACCCTGCCGGCGGCGGCCTGTGCGGCGAGGGGCGGGGCGCTGCCCTCGCCTGCGGGCGTCGCCGCCTCCGCGGGCAGTTCTGCCGGCGAGGCAGCGCCCGCAGGCGGTGCTGCCTCGCTGGCGGCCGCCCCTTACGGGGTTTTTGCCCGTGGGAGCAGCGGCCATAGGCGCCGCTGCCCTGCGGTGCCTCAGCCCTCGCTGCCAGCCCCGCCGGCCGCAAGCCTGCTGCAAGCAGGCCGCCGGCCGGCTGCTGCAGGCACAGCGCTTGCGCATGCGCCGGCGCTGTGCTGCCTGGCTGCGACTGCGGCTGCCGCTGCAGGTGGCTGCAGGCATGCAGATCGAGGGCAGCAACTGTTGCTGCCCTTCCTCGCTTTTGCGTCAACGATTTTGACGTCAATATTCTTCCTAAACACAATACACGCAGTTCAAAACCAATCATTCGCACGAACAACCTGGCTCTGATACCACTGTCGGGAAATCATTGGGGGCGACATCATATGCGCAGCGGAAGAACAAGAAAAACAAAATCCCAGATTCCCAAAAAGATGTTCGTCGTCGTGCGAAGATTGGTGCGCAAAATCCGCAAAACACAAAACTGCGTATAGAGATTGTGTTACCTAGGGAGATCGTATATCCCTGTTTCCTTGCAGATCCTTAGGAGAGGGTGAAGGAGGTCAAGCGTCCTCCTCTCTAGCGGTGATCCACACAGCAGGGTTGCGACGACGCTCCTCAAAACTCCAGGCCTACTCTGAGGTGGAGAGGGAGAGGAGAATAGGAAGGGCAAGCAAAGACTCTAGCCTATGAGGCTGTGAATCCCTCCTATTTATAGAGATCCCGTGTCAAAACCCTAATGGGTCCTTTCCCTAGTGGGTATTGGATCTGCATCCAATAAGACAAGGGCTCCGTCGGATATCTCATATCCGAACCTCTACTCATCGCAATGCCTACCATATGTGTGTGACCCTCTAGGCCCAATATCGAGCTGGCCGTGAGTCATACCTGTCAGAACTCCTTCTAACTTAGTGAATTATTATCTCTGTAATAATTCACTCGACTCATCGACTACGGAAGTACTAGGCCACTACGCCGTAGTCCCCAGACGATACAGGGGAATCCAATCCATTGGACCTGTCTGTCCTCAGTTACCATGTACCTATAGTCCCTCATCCATCTAATATCCCAGAGACCGTATATCGAGCATGGTGCTGTCAGACCCATACGGTTTCTACTCGAGTCTCGCTCTAATCGGATTCTCCCGGAGAACTCTTTCTCTCTCAACCCGAATGACCCTGGCCAGGGATTTGTCTGAGCAAGAACACATAGGATATTCCTCTCATGACGCCGAGAGTGGATGATCCTCTGTCGACACTCAATAGCCCTCGTAAGGTCGACTACCACTCCCAATGACCAGCTGTACTAGATCTGAGAACAGTCAAACCTATAAGTCTGGTATCAAAGAGTGGAGCACTCATACAGGACATCCTTGGTGTCTCAAGTCTAAGGACCAGATACACCACTAGGACTATGGAATCGCTGTCTGACAATAAGGCATCATCAACCATCCAGCATTCCGTAAGCGGATCAATCAGTGAACTCATTCTCCAATGAGCACCTGTACTGTATCCCTAGTGTCCCTACACGAGCAGCTATGAGACCAGCTGCATCCATCATATGGACGGGTATACAGCACACCAGTCTATCCGGTTATCACGATGTCCCTCTCGAGTAACCTATGACCGGGATTATTTAGGATATGTGTTTAAAGGTGAATCGATCTCATTATCGTGATCTCATCACGATCCGATTCCCATTGCACAAATCCAAGGACATCACAATATATATGCATTTATGCAATAGTTATAAAGTGATATATGCCAAAATATAATAAGCAAAAAGATTCTGTATCAAGTCACACGTGCCATCACTCACGTGATTGGCTTGCTGGGCACCTATGACTAGCAGTTTTTACCCTTCACATTGAAGGGGTTTTCCACGTATATCTTGGTGTTCTGTTTGATTGTGTTTCCATTTTATTCCGCTGCGTATTTTGGTCTTCTAGTATTTGTTCATATACAAAGGTTATTCCTGTTTATATCCCCATCAACTGGTATCAGAGCAGGGTTTTAGTGATTTAATTTTTGTATTTGAACATGGAGGCCAGTAATGATTTTCACATGATTAGTTTGAATGGAAATAATTGGATGATATGGAAACCAAGAATGGAAGATCTCTTGTATTGCAAAGATTTGTATGGACCTTTGCAGGGGGATAGTGCAAAACCTACAACTATGACAGATGATGAGTGGAAGAGGTTAGATCGAAAAACAATTGGGTTTATTAGACAGTGGCTTGATGATAGTGTCTTTCACCATGTTTCTACTGAAATTTCTGCATATTCTCTTTGGAAAAAATTGGAAAGTCTCTATGAAAGAAAAACAGCTGGCAACAAAGCTTTTTTTATCAGAAAACTTGTGAACCTAAAATATAGAGAGGGTGCTTCTATTGCTGAGCATTTGAATGAAATGCAGAGTATTACTAACCAGTTATCCTCTATGAAAATGTCTCTTGATGATGAGTTACGGGCATTGTTACTTCTCAGTTCATTACCAGAAAGTTGGGAGACACTGGTGGTTTCCCTTAGTAATTCTGCGCCAGATGGTATTGTCACTATGAGTCAAGTAACAAGCAGTTTGTTGAATGAGGAGTTGAGAAGAAAGAGTTCGGCAACATCTCAGAATGATTCACGGGCACTTATCTCAGAGAACAAAGGAAGGTCAAAGTCTAGAAGCAGTTCACGTATGGGTAAGAGCAAGTCAAGATCAAGAAAAGATATTGTTTGCTATAACTGTGGTGAGAAAGGACATTACAAGAACCGATGTAAGCAACCTAAGAAGAACAAGAAAAAGGGAAAAAAAGTGGAGTTTACAGAGTCAAAGGATAATACTACAGCTACAGTGCAGGGTGGTGATTATTTGATTTTGTCTCCTTCTGATGATATTTTTTCTTGTGTGTGTCAGGATCTTGAGTGGGTGATTGACACAGGTGCTTCTTATCATGCTACACCTCGGAGGGAGTTTTTTGCTACATATAGGTTTGGAAACTTTGGTGCTCTCAAGATGGGCAACTATGGCACAGCAGACATCATTGGCATGGGTGATATCCATTTAAAGACCAACCTTGGCTGCAAGTTGGTACTTAAGGATGTGAGGCATGTGGTTGACTTGAGGCTGAATTTAATTTCAGTTGGAAGACTAGATGATGAAGAGTATGAAAGCAGATTTCACAGAGGGCAATGGAAGCTTAGTAAGGGTTCTCTTGTTATAGCTAGTGGAAAGAAATGTCATACTTTGTACAGGTTGCAGGCTAAAGCTTACGGTGAGCAGTTAAATGCTACAGAGAAAGACTTCAGTATGGAGTTGTGGCATAGGCGATTGGGACACATGAGCGAGAAGGGGCTGCAAGCTCTTTCCAAGAGAGAGGTATTACCAGATCTTAGAGGTATACATCTGAACCCTTGTATTAATTGTTTGGCTGGTAAACAACATAGAGTTTCATTTGCTAGTGCTGCTTTGTCTAGAAAAATGCATGCCTTAGACCGTGTTTATACAGATGTATGTGGTCCTTTGAGGACAAAAACTCCTGGTGGATCTGTTGATGTTCTTGGTATAAGTGGTGCACTTTATTTTGTCACTTTTATAGATGATTTTTCCAGGAAAGTTTGGGCTTATGCTTTGAAGACCAAAGATCAGGTTATTAATGTCTTCAAAGAGTTTCATGCCAGGGTTGAAAGGGAGACAGAAAGGAAATTGAAATGCATAAGATCAGATAATGGTGGTGAGTATACGGGATTGTTTAATGACTATTGCAGGTCACATGGGATCCAACATGAGATGACAGTTCCTGGTATACCTCAGCATAATGCAATTGCAGAGAGGATGAACCGCACCATCATGGAAAAGATCAGATGTATGCTTTCATAGGCTAAGCTACCCAAAAGGTTTTGGGATGAGGCTTTAAGGACTGCAGTTGATGTGATCAACTTATCACAATGTACAACCCTAGATGGTGATGTTGCAGAGCATGTATGGTCAGAGAAAGATGTTTCCTATAGGCATTTAAGAGTATTTGGTTGTCGTGCATTTGCACATGTTCCAGATAATGAGAGGTCCAAGCTGGATGGTAAGTCTAAAGAATGTATTTTTCTTGGTTACTCACATGATCAGTTTAGTTACAGGCTTTGGGATCCAGAAAAGCAGAAGGTTTTCAGGAGCAGAGATGTGGTCTTCTTTGAGGATCAAACCTTTGAGGACTTGAAGAAGAAGGCACCAGCCAAGACTTCTGCAGAAGGATTAGCATATTGTGACCCAGTTATTCCTCCAGTATATCAGGGTGATGGGGGAGATGTGCAGGAAAATAGTGTAGAGCCTGATGTTGATTTACCTGCAGGACATGTTGAGCAAGAAGAAGTAGGAGAGCAAGTTCCCGCAGAACCTCAATTGAGAAGATCTTCTAGACAACGTCAACCTTCCAGAAGATACTCTACAGATGAGTATGTGATGCTTACTGATGCAGGTGAACCAGAGAGTTACTAGGAAGCAGTTGAGAGTGAGCAGAAAGAGAAGTGGTTAATTGCTATGCAGGAAGAGATGGATGCTCTTCAAAAGAACCACACTTATGATTTGGTGCTGCTACCAAATGGAATGAAGACCTTGAAGAACAAGTGGGTTTTTAGGTTGAAGACTCAAGAATATTGTTCTCAACCAAAGTACAAAGCTAGATTGGTTGTGAAAGGCTTTGGTCAAAAGAAAGGTATTGACTTTGAAGAGATATTTTCTCCTGTTGTTAAAATGTCTTCTATTCGTGTTGCTCTTGGTATTGCTGCTAGCCAAGACTTGGAGGTTGAGCAGTTAGATGTGAAGACAGCTTTCCTTCATGGTGATTTGGAGGAGGAAATTTATATGGAGCAACCAGAAGGCTTCAAAGTCAAAGGTAAAGATAATTTTGTCTGCAAGTTGAAGAAGAGCTTGTATGGGCTAAAGCAAGCTCCAAGACAATGGTACAGAAAGTTTGATTTATTTATGACAGAAAATGGATACAAAAGAACGGCTTCAGATCATTGTGTGTACATCAAATGGTTTGGTGAGGATTTTATTATTCTCTTACTTTATGTTGATGACATGCTTATTCTTGGGAAAGATATGTCTAAAATTGATAGGTTGAAGAAGGAACTGAGTGAGTCTTTTGCAATGAAGGACATGGGGCCAGCAAAGCAAATACTAGGGATGCAGATTTCTCGTGACAGGAAAAACAAGAAGATTTGGTTGTCACAGGAGAAATACATCGAGAAGGTATTGGAAAGATTCAGTATGAGCAATGCTAAGCCAGTTGGTTCTCCTCTTGCAGGTCACTTCAAATTGTGCTCAGAACAGAGTCCGTCAAGTGATGAGGAGAAGGAGAAAATGCAAAAGGTTCCTTATGCTTCAGCAGTTGGAAGTTTAATGTATGCAATGGTATATACGAGGCCGGACATCGCATATGCAGTGGGTGTTACTAGCAGATTTCTTGCAAATCCAGGCAAAGAGCACTTGGCAACAGTGAAGTGGATTTTTAGATATCTCAGAGGGAGCTCTAAGGTTTGTTTAAGCTTTGGAGGTGGACCACCTGTGTTAACAGGTTACACAAATACAGATATGGCAAGAGATATAGATACGAGGAAGTCTACTTCAGGTTATGTACTTACTTTTGCAGGGGGAGCTGTGTCATGGCAATCCAGGTTACAAAGGTGTATTGCTCTCTCCACCACAGAAGCAGAATATATTGCTGCTACAGAGGCATGCAAAGAAATGTTATGGATGAAAGAATTCTTACAAGAATTGGGGCTGAAACAGGAAAATTATGTGGTGCATTGTGACAGCTAGAGTGCCATCCATTTGTGTAAGAACCCAATGTTTCATTCCAAGTCAAAGCATATAGATGTCAGATACCACTGGATTCGAAATGTATTTGAAGAGAAGCAGTTGCAGCTTCAGAAAATTCATACGGATGACAACGGAGCAGACATGTTGACGAAGACCTTACCAAAAGAAAGACAGGAGATATGCCGACAGTTGGTCGGAATGGCTTCACATTGAGGAGTCATGGGACAGCCTCTCTTATGGGCTGAAGGGGGAGGTTGTTGGGCTGATGGCCCATATTCAGCCCATGTGGGCTTTATCAGCCTACAGCCCACACCCCCTCTTAACCTAACCCTAATTAAGATTAGGGGGGTGTGGTGGCTGCGTTTTAGAGACAGATTAAAGCTATAAAAAAGACAGCAACGAGGTAGATCTTTATAGCCATGAGATTCCAAAGAGAAGAAGGAGAACAAGGCAGAAAAGGAAGAGAAAGAAAGGGAAGAAGACAAGGACAATGCAGAGAGATTGTTCACAATCATCTAGCAGTGTTCTCATCTCAGGTTAGATCAAATCTACAGTAGACTCTTGCTGTGATTACTTGGGGAGGTTTTAGATATTGTGGGCAGTGACGTGATCCTTGTATCCCAGTTATTCTCTTGTGGTTGTTGCTAGGGTTTTAGGCAAGAGATTGAGATTTGTATATTCATTATTCTCATAGTGGATTATCTCTAGTTTGCCCCGTGGTTTTTACCCTTCACATTGAAGGGGTTTTCCACAAATATCTTGGTGTTCTGTTTGATTGTGTTTCCATTTTATTTTGCTGCGTATTTTGGTCTTCTAGTATTTGTTCCTATACAAAGGTTATTCCTGTTTATATCCCCATCAAAATAGAATAGTGAAATCGACAGATTGTGAGAGATCGGGCTTAGGAGATGGATCGCCGAGCAGAAGAGAAAATCGGTAGTGGCAAAACAGTAGAGAAGAGGGATTCCAGTCGCCAGACGATGAGGAAGGTCAATGTTTTGCTCGAGACAATAGGTACTCTGATACCACGTAGAATAGAGTAATATATTGTGAAAGGGATGAATTTTATTCATTGAGGTGATTGAGGAAGAGATTTCCGTCGATCAAATGCTCAAATCACGTAATCAGATCAGTTACGCAAATTCATGATTTATCCTCAAATCATAGATCGATTGAGGATATAAGGAAGCAAGGATGTTATTCCACGTGTACCTCTCTCATATCTTCTATCAGATATAAGTTTACTTCTTCCCCATCATATATGATAATTCTTCGGGATAGGAATAGGATGATGATAATGTGATGTTTCAAATGAATATGTTGGAAAAGAGTCGTTAATGAGATGAAGAATTTGTGCTCCTCCCGTGTACGTACACAAGCTTTTCCCGGCTCGCTATTGGTTACATAACACATTAATATCTATTTTTTAATAAATTATACATATGTGTAGGGGTTCATCTATGTTTTGATAGGATACACCTTCAATATCAACCATTAAAATATTATATCATAAGTCTCAGAAAAAATAGAAAATAGAAAATTGCTCGGTCTATATTTAATCGCCGCATTGTAAGGACGCCACATGATCAGCTTGGAAGATTAAGTTTCGAAGTTGAATTCCCATCCAAACTGTACTGTGAGAAAGTAAGTTGGTCGGATATGCATGCATATCTCATGTAATGTAAAATTAGTATATCCAACCATGTTACCGAATCCTACCTCGCATGACATAATCTGCTCATCTCGATCTGTGGGACGCGGAGTCTCAATTGTTTTCGGAAGTGCCATGTCCATATGCAAAACGGCAAGGAGAAGTCGAGGTTTGAGGCTCGAGATGCGCAGCATGTGGAGGTTCGAGGTCGCCCTCTCAGGCAATGGAAAGAGATAAGGTTGTCTGTACGATGCACCGGCTCTCTTCGCAGTCCTCGTAACTTGTTTCCGCATGTTTCACGTTTCATATAGGAGAAGACGTAATCTTTGCTACACAACATGTTTCACGTTTCATGCATGGGAGAAGGAAGGATCTCATTTTGGATTATATGTCTTGATGTACTGCGGGAGGGATGACGCATTAACGTGTGTATCCATCAGTTCTCGCGCACCAAACTCACGTTTGTTTGCTTACCTACGCGCGAGATCTGTTGGCAGGCATCGAAGCAAATGGGCCACTGCCTCCTCATACTTATCCAAACTCAGGGCTGCAGGGCTATAAGTACCCCCACTCGTTGCTCTTCTTCTTCAAGCGCATTCATACCTGCATTACATACTAATATCTTCCGCAGAAGTAGTTCATACAAGTCGGATAATGGTGCGATGCTTGATTCCATTTCTTGCAATCTTCATAGATTTTCTTGTGTGTTAATTTGGGGTAGGCCATGCTTGCATGCCTGCCTGTATATATATCTTTTGTTGCTATATATGGTACTAATTTGGTGGTGGTTTCGTTGCTGGCGGCCGGTGCGGTTGCAGGCGGGCGTGCTCCAGCAAGGACCATGGGGTGGCAACGGCGGCAAAACCTGGAATATGAGACAGGCGGATCACATTAGCAACGTCAAAATTCATTACAACGATGCCGTATTCGCGTTTGACTTCACCTTCACCGTCGACGGCAAGAAGAAGACCATCCACGTCGGAGGTGATGCACCCCAGTACAAAGAGGTACTGTCAAAGCTGAAAACATGCATTTAGTATTTATTGATCAAAGGTTACAATTAATTATTCCTAGGATACTAGCGAATTCCCTAACTATTTTTTGGTGGTTTATGTCTAACTACATCTTTGATTGCTTGTATAGATTACTCTAGAGGAGGACGAATACTTCACTTTCATCTCTGGATATTTCAAGACGATGTGGACGACAGACGTTTTCATAACACAACTTACCCTTGAGACCAACAAGGGCAATTCTGTGAGCGCCGGCAATTCGATTGGCAGTCATTTCTCCCTAAATCTAGAGGATGAGGGTAAGATTCTAGGCTTCTTCGGACGTGAAGGTTCTACCATCGATGCCATCGAGGCAATCGGAGTTTACTGCACTATACCAAATTAAACACACGTCACGCAATGGTGTCTGTGTCTTAGGCTGCTGCAATGTATATGCTTGGTTGGGGCGATAAATAAGTGGCAGAAATTGTCGTCGTCGTCGTCGTTGTGTTTCTTTGAATAAAACAAGAAATATGTTACGGGTCCACTGGTTATTGTACGCTAATTGACGACATGATGATAGTTGAATCCAATCGGTGGTTGCATTCCTATGTCATTTCTTCGAGTAAATATGAACAATATATCATCGTGGAAGCCGTTCTTGTGATATGCCTGATGATTTGATTTGGGTAATGTAAGTCTTTTTTTTGTCCAAATAAAAAATAATAATAATTTTTCAGAATGTCTAATACTTATTTATTCTCGGATATCCAATCAACGAGCACAAAATATTCCATGGGTCACTCCCTTCTTTTAAAATGAGGAAGATTTTATTACTCCAGAGTGATTGGCCAACCGAATAGCCACCTGGATTGCTTCTTATGTACATGTATAAACTCGTAGTCTTCGAAATTATGTAACAAATATTTAATGTCAGTGACCGTGAAGTGTCCATGGTACAATAAAGTTGCATTGAATTTGTCCGATGAATTCAAAATTTGATTTTATGATGATACGCCAAAAATCATGATTTCGTGAAATCGCATTCAAACCCTCCTAGATCACCACGACGCTTCATATGACGTAATGCCTTTTTATTATATTTACCTACCACCAATAAAGATAATATGGCGAGCAAATCATGCAAAACATATCGCCATCTATTTCATTAAACGAACCATCACAATTCACAATTTAGTTTGAACCATCCTCGACAAGATTTTGTCCATTCAATTTATATGTAACTTATATGTTGAATAGATCTCTCAAGTTTATGAACCCTGTCATTAGCCAAAATGCATGTCATGATTTTATGGAAAAGAAAAGTTGGGGAACGAGTGGTGTGAGCATAAAGGATCTCATTTTGAGTTCTCTAGGGCCACTACAAGCTAATGTAACCTGTATTCAAATACAAAACCCATAACTCTTGTAACAATACTTTCTCATCCATACAGCCATTGTCACAATGTTTTTTCTTTTTCTTTGCAAATGTAAGTGGTGAGGATGAGATTTGATTTGGTATATTTGCTATAAAGAGTCAAAATATTTACTCGGTTCGTCATCTAACATCTTCAAAATATACTAGATTTTATACGCATGAGCGCGTAACTCTCTTTACCTGGATATGACATCTAATACTTTATTTCAATACTTGCTTCTGCTAGGATTGATTTTTATTTTAGAGTCTATAATTATTTTTCTTCGAAAAAATCTTAAACTTTAGTGATGATGATAGAAATAAATGATAAAGTTCACATTAGAGTGAACCAACATATTATCAAGTCAGGAGATCAGGCTCCTCGCCATTTAATAATAGGATTCATATTCCTTAGGTAACTGAAAATTATATTTAAAAACAATTCTTTATCGATTAGCATTTGTATGTTCAAAACAATATTAGAGGTGTCAATAAGAAATAATCAAATTTATTTGATTATTCTTGATAGATAATTTTCCTAACCACACCTCACCTTGGTGACAATAATGGGCATGCTTCTGTCATGACAAGTACGAGTCGAGACGAAGAAGTTAGAGGCTCTAAGCACTAAGCAGGCAGGCCGTGGACAATGGAGCCCGTCCTTTCTCATCTGAAGGAAGGAGACGAGGCGGCCGACCACCAAATCCATGTTTCCTTATAATTGGAGGTTATCCACAAGGACAAGATGCAGATGGAGCTCGTCGTCTGAGGCAATGGAAGGAGATAGTGGTGCTGTTGGGCTCAACCATCCGGCCACCGTGTTCAAGATTATCATATTTACTCACCGACTCCGTCGGAAGTCCTCGCATCTCGTTCCTAGCAAACAATTAATTACACTGCATGCAAGCAATAAAAAAAAGGAAGAGCACGGAATATGCATGTTTCACGTTTCCGTGAGATTTTTGGACGGTGGTGGTGAGGGGTGCAATTCTTCCTTGATGTATACATCAGCTCATACTTATCCAAACTAGAATGGTGGGCTATAAATACCCTCATCCGATGCCCTTCCCAGCACCAAGTCCTGCAATAGCATCTTCTGCCGCCAAGGGAGTGTGCGCGTCCATTCATTATTCTCGGTTGCTGCTAATATGGTGAGTGGCGTTGTTAGTCTTCAAAATTCCATCCCTTTTCTGACTTCTTCAACTACACTTGCTCGTATACTACAACATAGATGGATGGATGACATGTGGTGTTTATTCTGATGCACGCAGGGGAGAATGGTGAAGGTGGGGCCATGGGGTGGCAACGGAGGGAATGTGTGGGATATGGGACAAGCCGACCACATTACCAAACTTCGAATCTATTACGGAGATAACATTGTGGGGTTGGAGATTACCTACATTCTTAACGGTAATTCCCACACCTACAAACGTGGAACCACCACCGGCGCTTCCAAGGAGGTATATCATCTATACATCTATGTGTATATAAATACACACTTATCAACTTCGTGTCTTTGTCCAACCATATAAACTGGTTCGACCAGATGAATGTTTTCTAGCAACACGTTTGGTAGTCAAACCAATTTCTCTTGAAAATACATTGCAATATTAGTTTTCTTTTTCCCATTGTTTGTTTCTCGTTAAATCCTTGATCCTTTTTTGCAGATCATCCTTGAGGAGGACGAGTACTTCACTTCTATCTCCGGATACTTTCATGCATTATCCAATTATCAGCGACATGCAATTGTGATGTTGCTTACTCTTGATACCAACAAGGGTGCATCCATAAGTGTTGGTAACAAGACTGGCTCTTCCTTCGCCCTTACTTTAGAGGAGGGGAGTAGGATTCTGGGCTTCTTTGGGCGAGCTGGTACAGCCATTGACGCTATTGGGATTCACTGCTCATTGCCTAACTAAGTGTATTCACTGGCTCGTGTTCCTATCTATGGAATGATGTAATAAATAAGCAACGATTACTATTATGGTTCTTGCCATGATTGTCATCATCGTTGTTATCCTTGTCATTCGGTGTTGCTTTCAATAAATAATGAAATGTTCTCGAATCCACTTTGATATCTTATCATTACTTGGTGTGCCTTTCGTGATGGAATCCACGGCTCTTATTTGACGATAATCACTTCCTATGTATGCCCAATTTTGTCAAAGAGCTAGCAGGTGACCTTCTATTGATTGTGATCGTTAAGGTGCCAAAGCTGCTAAGAGTTTTAGTACAAGTTATTTACAAAGCTATTGGGATTAAAGTTATCACCATGATTGAAGGATTGATAGTGTAATAGAAGATGATGGCTCTACGTATTACCATGTATCCAGAAGACATCTTGTTCGATCCTTTGTTGATGTCATTATTGCTTTGATTGCTTTTTCTTTTAGATTTTTGATTGAATTGAGCTATGATAGTTGGTCATGTCATCCTCTTTTCTCTTTTCAAATATTATTAATGATCAATCGACTTATCATACAGTTCTTTAAATGACATCGGTGAGTCTCATACATGAATTATTGATGTCGGTTTCTTATATTCGTCTCCTATGCCATTGAGAATGTGTAACTTTGACAATGCTTCTAACGTAGTATTATACAAAGATATTAATGGTACTTTGAAGCTAGTGATTGAGGCTTGAATTGCTTATAGAATAAGACGTTCTTTTCGTAGCCACTAATCAGGATCTGTTATTGGGATGGGTTCTCTAGGTATTTAGATTTTTTCTGATGAATATTTGAGAGAGCCGTCGATGTAACCTAATAGTTCATATCAAAAAAGAAGATCAGAGAATTGTGCTTGCCGAGATGTATAATTGCCGCTTTTGAATAGTTTGAAGTGGATTAGAGTTGCAGCATTGATGAATATAAGTATTGTATGTTGAGGAGAACTATTGTTTCTCGAGGAAAGAATAATTGGAGCGTCATATGTAGATGAAAAAGACATGCTTAGAATATGAACTAATTTAGCGAATATCGAGCGAGGAGGTCGCGGGCACAGGAGCATATGGTTGCGGATTCGTCGCTGCTGATGTGACAAGCCAAGCATATGACGATGATGGAAACACTCAAATCTGCCCTAAGGATGAATCGAGGCGACGGGGGATTTGGAGCGCTCGACCTCCTACTGTGCAACCTGCTTCTTCTCGACAACGTTGGCGAACATGACGTCCTAGGAGAGTTGGATGATGGCGACGTGTCTCTCCTACTGGCACGAGCAATAAGGAATTTGGAGCGCTCAGCCTCCTACCGTGCAACCTGCTTCTTCTCGACGTTATTGAAGAACTCAATGGAGGTCTAGTAATGACCAGAGGATTGTAGCTGCCGAAGGAGGAGGAGCAGCGTGTTGAGATTTGATTCTAGTTATCTATCTAGATTATTATCATGATCTAGTGGTTACATGATGATTTCAATAACCACTTGAATCATAATCTAGTAGTTATAAGGTGGTTTCATTAACCACCTCGTGATCTAGTAGTTAGGGTGGTTGTCATTAGGTCCTATAAATAGGACCGTAGTTCATGTAGCAAGGCATCGAGATATAGATTGAGAGATTGAGATAGCAAGCAGAGAAAGATAGAGAATCTGTGTGTATTTGGTATCTTGTAAGTGTCTTATCAATTCTCCTGTTTTTAATACTACATCAGTTTTCTTGAGTCGAAATGATTCTTCTTACTCGTATCGTAGTATTCTGTTTCTCCTTGCTCCTCCATCTCCAACATTTGTAGTATCAGAGCCTAGTTTCAATCTGAACTGGGCATTATGGCTTTTAACGGCAATTCCGTGTCTCAACCCCTTATCCCAATCTTCTCGGGCAAAAGTTATGAATTTTGGAGTATCAAGATGAAGACTCTATTCAAGTCTCAAGACCTTTGGGACTTAATAGAGAATGGATATGCATATCCAGATGACGAAATCAGGCTGAGGGAGAATAGAAAGAAGGACTCAAAGGCATTGTTCTTCATTCAACAAGCTGTACATGAGACGATCTTCTCAAGAATTGCAACAGCGACAACCTCAAAGCAAGCCTGGTTGATACTTCAAAATGAATTTCAAGGCTCATCAAGGGTGATTACAGTAAAACTTCAAACCTTCCGTCGTGAGTTTGAAATTTTGTTCATGAAAAGCAATGAATCGGTGCAAGATTTTCTTTCTCGAGTGACTGAAATTGTTAGTCAAATGAAATCTTATGGTGAACATCTTCCTGATCATATAATTGTTGCAAAAGTTTTGAGAAGTTTAACTCCGAAATTTGATCATGTTGTTGCCGCAATTGAGGAATCAAAAGATTTATCTACTTATTCATTTGATGAACTAATGGGTTCCTTGGAAGCACATGAAGTAAGGTTGAACAGGTCACTTGAAAAAAGTGAAGAAAAAGCATTTCTGGTTAAGGGGGAGTCTTCTACCTCAAAAGAAGACAAAAAATCAACAGGAAGAGGACGTGGCAGAGGAGGATTTCGTGGTAGAGGAAATGGAAGAGGAAGAGGACACTTTGATGAACAAGGGCAATCAAATTATGATCAAAATTACAAAAGTGGAATTCAATGTCACTATTGTAAAAAGTTTGGTCACATGAAGGCAGATTGCTGGAAAAGAGAAAAGCAAGCAAGCTATGTGGAGAAAAATGAAGAAAATAGTAAGTTGTTTATGACTCATTCACAAATTCATAACATCTCAAATGATATTTGGTTTTTGGATAGTGGATGTTCTAATCATATGTCAGGCATAAAATCAATATTTAGAGATATTGATGAGACTCACAAGTTGAATGTTAGACTTGGAGATAATAAGCAAATCCAAGTGGAAGGGAAAGGAACAATTGAGGTGAAGACAAATCAAAGGAAGGTAAAATACCTTGATAATGTTTTCTTTGTTCCTACTTTATCACATAATTTGTTGAGTGTTGGACAATTAGTAAATGATGGGTATTCAGTAATATTTGATGATGGTTCATGCACTATTAGAGATAAGAAATCTGGTTTGATTATAGTAAATGTTTGCATGACACAAAACAAGATGTTTCCACTTGATGTGTCAAATATTGAAAGACATGTGCTTATCACAACTCAAAAGAATGAGTCTAGTTTATGGCATTTAAGATATGGACACCTTAACATTAAAGGTTTAAGGTTGTTAAGTCAAAAAGGAATGGTTTTTGGATTGCCTAAGATTAATACACTTGATGTATGTGAAGGTTGTATTTATGGCAAACAAAGTAGAAAATCATTTCCTATTGGAAAAGCATGGAGAGCATCTAATTGTCTTGAATTAGTTCATGCTGACTTATGTGGACCTATGAATACAAAATCATTTGGTGGAAGTCAATATTTTTTATTGTTGACGGATGATTATAGTCGCATGAGTTGGGTATATTTTTTGAAATTGAAATCTGAAACATTTGATAATTTTCGAAAATTCAAGGTGTTGAATCTCGTATTTTGATGATGAAACTACTTGATATATGTTTATGATTTAATCTGCGTTTTGAGTGACGCAGGATGCTTCGATCAGGATGAGACAATCAAAGCAGGAAAATCATGTTGTGCCGAAGGAACATGTCAGAAGATTGGACGTCGGGCCGGTGGATCGGTCAACGTATCGACAGAAGGCTTCGGGCCGTGGACTCGGGCATCGGGCCAAGAAGAGCGGGTATTGTGCCAAGGATATCGGAGTTGCGGAGTCGACTGGCCGATTGGGCAATAGGCTGCAGAAGAGGACGATGCGCCAAAGAATCGGACGAAGCGTCGAGGGACCAATGACATGTCGGACAACTTGGTTAATTGCTTAGGATTAATTGTCTCGATCAAAGTTTTGTTTTGTTGTGCAGGATTAACTATGATAACAATGAAGACATAAAGCGAAACAAAGTGTCGGAGTCAAGCGCGAAGGATTTGTTGCGAGTTCGAGAGTTCGACGGAAGTCCGAAGGTTCGTCGGGAATGCTACCGGAACTAGCCGAGAATGAGTTGGGAGCTTGCCGAAGGGTTTTTCGGAAGCTCACCGGAAGGTTCGTTGGAAGTTCACGGAGCTCGCCGAAAAAGATCGGAGCTTGCCGACGAAGCTCGTTGGAACTCGCTAAGATCAAATCGTGAAGTCTAGGAGCTTGCCGGGAGTCCGCAGAATGGTTTCCGAGAGTTCATCAGAAGACCGCCGGAAGTTTGCCGGAAGCTCGCCAGAAGAAGTCTTGACTTGCGGACTTTGTAATAGCTTAGAAAATGTCTTTAAATTCATAGGTAGCACGTTAATTAGGGTTAGGATTAGGTGTTAATCCTATAACCCAAGTAGGGGCCAATTAGGCCCAAGTTCGGACTGGTTTGGACCAAGTTTGGAGCCAAACCAAGTGAGCTGGAATAGTGAAAGAGGTGCCAACGCCAGGGTTGGAGGTAGCACCGCCCAGGCTAAGTCTCCCAGCGAGACTGGGCGGTGCAACCGCCCCAGCCAAGAGGTGCAACCGCCCAGGGCTCAGTCTCCAAGCGAGACTGGGCGGTGCAACCTCCTCTGTCAAGAGGTAGCACCGCCAGAGCTCAAGTTTCGAGCTCTGCCAGGCGGAGCAACCACCGAGCTCAGACTTCGAGCTCTGCCAGGCGGTGCAACCACCGAGCTCAGTCTTCGAGCTCTGCCAGGCGGTGCAACCACCGAGCTCAATCTTCGAGTTCTGGCAGAGAGGTGCATCAGCCTGAGCTCAGTTTCGAGCTCTGCCAGGTGATGCAACCACCGAGCTCAGACTTCGAGCTCTGCCAGGCGGTGCAACCACCGAGCTCAGTCTTCGAGCTCTGCCAAGCGGTGCAACCACCGAGCTCAGTCTTCGAGCTCTGGCAGAGAGGTGCAATCGCCTGAGCTTAGTCTTCGAGCTCTGCCAAGCGGTGCCACCTCTCCAGTCAAGAGGTGCAACTGCCTGATCCCGGAATTCCGGGATTTGATCGTTTTGAGCTCCAAAATTGAACTGGGTTGGGGCCTATAAATACCCCACCCATTCAGCACAGAAAAGATACAGATCCACACCGAATTCTTGATCTTTTCAGTGATTCTAAGAGCTCAAACTTGTGTAAAGTCCAAAAGTTCTCTTCTCTTCTGTTCTTCAAGTCTTGAGTTGTAAAGAGAGGAGAGAAAGGATCTGTAAGGGTTGTCTCCTGAGCCTGTCAAAAGGAGAGAAACTGTAAAAGGGCAGTTGGCCTTCGCCTATTGAAGGAAGGCCTCTAGTTGACGTCGGCAACCTCATTAGTGGAGGAAGCCAAAAGTGGAGTAGGTCAAGGCTGACCGAACCACTCTAAATCTCTGGTTTGCGTTTATTTTGAGCACTTTACCATTACTGCAAACCTCCTACATAGCTACTGCCCTCTGCGCTTTTACGAACGATTCTCTAAGTTCAGATCTTTCAGAATCTGCATTAAGACGTAAATCGGTGTTTTCGTACGATCTTTACATTGTAGTTTACGTTAACGTATTGATTCCATTTATAACTGCAAACTGCTTTCTGCGCATTCATAAAACGCTTTTCAAAGTTCAGTATCTGCGTTTAGACGTAAAACTACGTTTAGACGCAAAACTGCGTTTAGACGTAAAACTGCGTTTAGACGTAAAACTGCGTTCAGACGCAAAACTGCGTTTAGACGTAAAACTGCGTTTAGACGTAGAACTGCGTTTAGACGTAATACTGCATTCAGACGCAAAACTGCGTTTAGACGTAAAACTGCGTTTAGACGTAAAACTGCGTTTAGACGTAAAACTGAGTTTAGACGTAAAACTGCGTTCAGACGCAAAACTGTGTTTAGACGTAAAACTGCGTTTAGACGTAAAACTGCGTTTAGACGTAAAACTGTGTTTAGACGTAAAACTGAGTTTAGACGTAAACTGAACTTGGACGCAATCTGCGCTTAGTCACAAACTGCGATTAAATACAAACTGTGAATCGGCTTTTGCATCATAATAGATTTTATCGAACGAACGCACCTTTCGGTTTTAAATTGCTGTAAGATTTCTGCTGCACTAATTCACCCCCCCCTCTTAGTGCTCTCGATCCTAACAATTGGTATCAGAGCGGGTTATTTCTCATTTCGGATTTACACCCGAGAGAAATGGCTCTTCAAGAGGGCTTGTCGGTCTTTCGTCCACCGTTCTTTAACGGATTGGACTACACTTATTGGAAAACTCGAATGAGAGTTTTCTTGATTTCTCCAAATCTGGATTTATGGAATATCGTTGAAAACGGTTTTCAACTTCCCTCTAAACCGATGAACGAATGGTCGGATTTGGAAAAGAAGTATTTTTCTTTAAACGCAAAGGCTATGAATGCCTTATTTTGCGCTTTGGACAAAAATGAGTTCAATCGGATTTCCACGTGCGAAACGGCTTTTGACATTTGGCGAACACTTGAAATCACGCACGAGGGAACTAGTAGAGTCAAAGACTCGAAAGTTAACTTTTTATTGCATGATTTCGAGCTTTTTCAAATGCAACCAAGCGAGACTATAGGCGACATGTACACCCGTTTCACGGATGTCGTCAATAGTTTAAGAGCTCTTGGAAAATGTTTTTCGGATTTTGAACTCGTAAACAAAATTTTGCGTTCTCTTTCTAAAAAGTGGGATTCAAAAGTAACTGCAATACAAGAAGTTAAAAATCTAAACAACTTACCACTTGAAGAACTAATTGGTTCATTGATGACATATGAAATGGTGCACAATGCACATGATGAACATGTTGAACACAATAACCTTCCAAAGAACAGGAAGGATTTGGGACATAGAACATTTGAAGACCACTCGAGCATAAGCTCAAGTGATGGTGAACTTAAACTACAAATGAAACGAAAATTAAAAAGCAAAAATAATCGAACTACTTGCTTTAAACGCAAGAAGAAGAACAAAAATTGGGATGAATCGAGCTCCTCCGAAGAAGAGAAAGTCAACAAAAGCAAGGCGGCAAACTACGCCTTAACAGCCTACAATGATGAGGTAATCGAAATCCCCCTAATTTATTTTGAAATTACTTGATGCTTTCATGATATATTTTCTTTTTTAGTTTAGAATTAATTTTCTTGAAAATTACATGTTTAAAAATAAAAATACAAAAATTATGATCATGCTGATAATTTAAAAAATGATAATATTGCATGATAAACAAATAAAATGATTTTGATCATGGTTAAGAAGTAATAATGTGTATCATGTTTGATTAACATTGTTGAATGAAATCACGTTTGATTTAAAGTAATGCATAAAGATGTAATATTAAATGGTTATTAACAATTTTATGCATGAGATTTTAAGTTATCCATGATCATGAGCTTGTTTGATCTTCTTGATTTAATTTCAAGATCTATAGCAAAAATCATGTCTGAATATATGAAAATGTTAATTTCATTTTCGGATTCACTTAACAATTGATATCCTAACAATCAGATTTTCTCATACACTTATAAAAAATATTTTTCTAAAATAGATTTGATGAAATGATTCCTGCTTATAAATTCCATCTTGAAATATGAATGATAGTGTTTTTGCTTGCAAAGATTTGTTTCACATTCATATCTCCTATGATTCATGTGCAGAAAAAGAATTTATAAATCATAATACAATGAGATTTCTTATGCAAAAATAAAGTGCTTTTGTGATTCTTTGCTAAAGAGAATAATCATAATAATGATCTTGATAATTATAACATGAAGCTCTTTATAAATCAAGATCGTTCATTATGCTCCCTACATTTATCAAAAAGGGTTTCTTCAAATGAAATGCATTTCAATGAAGTGTCATATTGATATCTTGAAACTTGGAATATTTTAAAATGTGATCTTTGATAAGAATGTTTCAAGTTGCTCTTTGTACTATATCTTTTCAAATGAATCATGAGCCTTGATACCATATATCTCATAATACAAGATTTCTTTGCCTTATGCTTATCTTAATTTGGCATATAAAGACTAAGGCATGCTTAGATGAAAAAGAATCTCTTAAAAAATGCTTTTCCCATTTGATCGAGATTAATGATTTCATGATATTTTATGAATCTCGAAATTAATTTTAATGACTTGATTATGAACTTCAAGTTAATGATTTAATTTGAATAAGTTTTATCTAAATCATAATCTTGATCTTGCAATTGGATTGAAACATTGTATGCTTAAATTAATCATTCTACTATGTTTCAAAAATTCCTTGAATGCCTTATGTGATGATTGAAAACTAACTTGCTTTATGATGAATCACGAATCATGACTTGATCTATGATGTAAATGCCTTGAAATGATTGAAATATTTAACACTTTTATGCTCTTCCCCCTACTTTCTTCTTGTTTTCAATGATAAAATGGGGAGAAGTTTTGATCATGCATGGTAGGATATAATTTGACAAAATTGATACCATCATGATATGAAACATTAATGTAATTATGAATGGTGATATGATATCATGCATGTAATACGTCAACTTATGATAATGATGCATGCAATGATAAAATATTCATGATGAAAAATTGTCTTGACATTCATAACTTGATTATTCATCATTTGTCATGATTTTGAAATCGTTCTAAAAGGAAAAGAGAACTACAAAACTGTATTCTCTCTTTCTTTTTTACAATGACAAAGGGGGAGATAGCTAGCTTGTACAAGTCAAGAAGATGCAAAAACTTGATTGCTAGCTTGCCTATCTTAAGTAGCAAAGATTGCTAACTTGCTTATTTCAAGAAGAAAAATTGTCTTCTTGAACATCACTATCTTGAATATCTCAAGAAGCAAAACTTGCAATTTACACATTGCAATAGGAAGCAAGAATCATGAGCTTACACAAGAAAGCTATCTTGCATTTGCTTTCGAAATTTTTGCTAGCTTATATATTGTGAAACTTGTATATCGTAAAAATTGCTAGCTTGTTGGTCTAAAGAGAAGCAAAAAGTTGCTATCTTAAAAGAAGCAAATGTGCTATCTTGCCTATCTCAAGAGGCAAAAATGCTAACTTGCGCATCTAGCAAAGTGAACAAAATTTTCAAGAAGCAAGAGTTGCCTTCTTGAACATCTCTAATTTGCTAGCTTGCATGATGTAGAACTTGCTATCTTGAACATTACCAAAAAGTGCTATCTTATATGCTATAAAACTTGCATATCTAAAACTTAATAGCATGAATGTTCTAAGCATGATGTAACACTTGCTAAATCTTCTAGCTCCAAGATTGCATGATAATAAAACTTGATATTATGATTTTCATGCAATGAGTTGAACCAATATCACACACAAACGATTAATTGTGATACTTCTCCTTTTTGTTGATGACAAAGGGGGAGAAGTATGTTGATGACATGACATGTGATGCATAAGTTTATGCATATGTTCATGTTGACGTGTTGCAAGCATTCATGATGAATATTGCAAAGACTTGAATTCAGTTTGAATTCAAGGTTCTATCAATATGGCATATTGATAGGGGGAGTTTGTTTAAACTCCGGGAGTTAAGTTTAACTCCGTCATCAAGTGGTTGTCATCATCAAAAAGGGGGACATTGTTGAATCTCGTATTTTGATGATGAAACTACTTGATATATATTTATGATTTAATCTGCGTTTTGAGTGACGCAGGATGAGACAATTAAAGCAGGAAAATCATGTTGTGCCGAAGGAACATGTCAGAAGATTGGACGTCGGGCCGGTGGATCGGTCAACGTATCGACAGAAGGCTTCGGGCCGTGGACTCGGGCATCGGGCCAAGAAGAGCGGGTATTGTGCCAAGGATATCGGAGTTGCGGAGTCGACTGGCCGATTGGGCAATAGGCTGCAGAAGAGGACGATGCGCCAAAGAATCGGACGAAGCGTCGAGGGACCAATGACATGTCGGACAACTTGGTTAATTGCTTAGGATTAATTGTCTCGATCGAAGTTTTGTTTTGTTGTGCAGGATTAACTATGATAACAATGAAGACATAAAGCGAAACAAAGTGTCGGAGTCAAGCGCGAAGGATTTGTTGCGAGTTCGAGAGTTCGACGGAAGTCCGAAGGTTCGTCGGGAATGCTACCGGAAATAGCCGAGAATGAGTTGGGAGCTTGCTGAAGGGTTTTTCGGAAGCTCACCGGAAGGTTCGTTGGAAGTTCACGGAGCTCGCCGAGAAAGATCGGAGCTTGCCGACGAAGCTCGTTGGAACTTGCTAAGATCAAATCGTGAAGTCTAGGAGCTTGCCGGGAGTCCGCAGAATGGTTTCCGAGAGTTCATCGGAAGACCGCCGGAAGTTTGCCGGAAGCTCGCCAGAAGAAGTCTTGACTTGCGGACTTTGTAATAGCTTAGAAAATGTCTTTAAATTCATAGTTAGCACGTTAATTAGGGTTAGGATTAGGTGTTAATCCTATAACCCAAGTAGGGGCCAATTAGGCCCAAGTTCGGACTGGTTTGGACCAAGTTTGGAGCCAAACCAAGTGAGCTGGAATAGTGAAAGAGGTGCCACCGCCAGGGTTGGAGGTAGCACCGCCCAGGCTAAGTCTCCCAGCGAGACTGGGCGGTGTAACCGCCCCAGCCAAGAGGTGCAACCGCCCAGGGCTCAGTCTCCAAGCGAGATTGGGCGGTGCAACCTCCTCTGTCAAGAGGTAGCACCGCCAGAGCTCAAGTTTCGAGCTCTGCCAGGCGGAACAACCACCGAGCTCAGACTTCGAGCTCTGCCAAGCGGTGCAACCACCGAGCTCTGCCAGGCGGTGCAACCACCGAGCTCAGTCTTCGAGCTCTGGCAAAGAGGTGCATCAGCCTGAGCTCAGTTTCGAGCTTTGCCAGGTGGTGCAACCACCGAGCTCAGACTTCGAGCTCTGCCAGGCGGTGCAACCACCGAGCTTAATCTTCGAGCTCTGGCAGAGAGGTGCAATCGCCTGAGCTCAGTCTTCGAGCTCTACCAGGCGGTGCCACCTCTCCAGTCAAGAGGTGCAACCGCCTGATCCCGGAATTCCGGGATTTGATCGTTTTGAGCTCCAAAATTGAACTGGGTTGGGGCCTATAAATACCCCACCCATTCAGCACAGAAAAGATACAGATCCACACCGAATTCTTGATCATTTCAGTGATTCTAAGAGCTCAAACTTGTGTAAAGTCCAAAAGTTCTCTTCTCTTCTGTTCTTCAAGTCTTGAGTTGTAAAGAGAGGAGAGAAAAGATCTGTAAGGGTTGTCTCCTGAGCCTGTCAAAAGGAGAGAAACTATAAAAGGGCAGTTGGCCTTCGCCTATTGAAGGAAGGCCTCCAGTTGACGTCGGCAACCTTATCAGTGGAGGAAGCCAAAAGTGGAGTAGGTCAAGGCTGACCGAACCACTCTAAATCTCTGGTTTGCGTTTATTTTGAGCACTTTACCATTACTGCAAACCTCCTACATAGCTATTGCCCTCTGCGCTTTTACGAACGATTCTCTAAGTTCAGATCTTTCCGAATCTGCACTAAGACGTAAATCGATGTTTTCGTACGATCTTTACATTGCAGTTTACGTTAACGTATTGATTCCATTTATAACTGCAAACTGCTTTCTGCGCATTCATAAAACGCTTTTCAAAGTTCAGTATCTGCATTTAGACGTAAAACTACGTTTAGACGCAAAACTGCGTTTAGACGTAAAACTGCGTTCAGACGTAAAACTGCGTTCAGACGTAAAACTACGTTCAGACGCAAAACTGTGTTTAGACGTAAAACTGCGTTCAGACGTAAAACTGCGTTTAGACGAAAAACTGCGTTTAGACGTAAAACTGCGTTTAGACGTAATACTGCGTTCAGACGCAAAACTGCGTTTAGACGTAAAACTGTGTTTAGACGTAAAACTACGTTTAGACGTAAAACTGAGTTCAGACGTAAAACTGCGTTCAGACGCAAAACTGCGTTTAGACGTAAAACTGCGTTTAGACGTAAAACTGTGTTTAGACGTAAAACTGAGTTTAGACGTAAACTGAACTTGGACGCAATCTGCGCTTAGTCGCAAACTGCGATTAAATACAAACTGTGAATCGGCTTTTGCATCATAATAGATTTTATCGAACGAACGCACCTTTCGGTTTTAAATTGCTGTAAGATTTCTGCTGCACTAATTCACCCCCCCCTCTTAGTGCTCTCGATCCTAACATAAGGCACTTGTAGAAAGACAAAGTGGTAGATATATAAAGACACTTCAGACAGATAGAGGTGGTGAATTTTTATCTAATGAGTTTAGTTCTTTTTGTGAAGAAAATGGTATCCACAGAGAATTGACAGCACCATATACACCGGAGCAAAATGGTGTAGCTGAGCGAAAGAATCGGACTGTCGTTGAAATGGCAAGAAGTTTGCTTAAAGGAAAACATCTTCCAAATCAGTTTTGGGTAGAAGCAGTTGCAACAGCAGTTTATTTGTTGAATATTTCACCAACAAAGGCTGTTATGAATCGAACTCCTTTTGAGGCTTGGTATGGTATGAAACCAAGTGTTATTCTTGGTTGTATTGCTTATGCTTTGGTGAATTCACAAAATCATCACAAGCTTGATGAAAAATCAGAGAAATACATTTTAATTGGTTATTCTTTACAATCTAAAGCATATCGATTATATAACCCTGTTAGTGGCAAAGTTATTATTAACAGAAATATTATGTTTGATGAAAGGGCAAGTTGGAATTGGGAGACCAATAAAGGTGAAACACAAATGCAGATTCCAGCAGAACTAGACACTTCGCAGAATCAAGTGACAGATCCTGCTCCAACAAATTCATCGTCAGCCACCCAATAGCAGTTCAAATTCAGATTCCTCAGATGAAACCCCTCCAAGAAATTTCAGATCACTGACAGAAATTTATAACTCAATATTTGCTTTGTTTATTTCAGGTCCGACAACTTTTGAGGAAGCAGTTAAAAAAGAGGAATGGAGAAAAGCAATGAAGGAGGAAATCAAGTCAACTGAGAAGAATGAAACTTGGGAGAAAGAAAGTGATTGGGTTAAAATGGATGTTCAAAACAAAATTTAAATGCAAATTATTTGGTTTCACTGATAGTGATTGTGCAGGAGCTTTAAAGAGTACTTCAAGCAAGTGGAGCCATCACAATGAAGTATTGTGGAACGGATGAACAAGTTGCGGATATCCTCACCAAATCACTTCCATGCATCTATGAATCAAGGGGGAGTGTTGAGATTTGATTCTAGTTATCTATCTAGATTATTATCATGATCTAGTGGTTACATGATGATTTCAATAACCACTTGAATCATGATCTAGTAGTTATATGGTGGTTTCATTAACCACCTCGTGATCTAGTAGTTAGGGTGGTTGTCATTAGGTCCTATAAATAGGACCGTAGTTCATGTAACAAGGCATTGAGATATAGATTGAGAGATTGAGATAGCAAGCAGAGAAATGTAAGTGTCTTATCAATTCTCCTGTTTTTAATACTACATCAGTTTTCTTGAGTCGAAAGGATTCTTTTTACTCGTAGTATTCTGTTTCTCCTTGCTCCTCCATCTCCAACACAGCGGTAGTGAGGAGTTATGATGAGGAGCAGCAATAGATCTGAGGAAGAGTATAGGGTCGCTGGCGACGGGTCGAATGGAAGTGATAGAGGGGAGACGTTGGATCGTTCAAGGGGAGCGTGGCCTTCGGCGACTGAAGTCGCAGCAATGACAGTAAATATAATAAGTCACCGAGCAAGTTTTGCGGTCTGAGAAGAATTGTCAAACAGAATAGTGAAATCGACAGATTGTGAGAGATCAGGCTTAGGAGATGGATCGCCGAGCAGAAGAAAAAATTGGTAGTGGCAAAACAGTAGAGAAGAGGGATTACAGTCGTCGGACGATGAGGAAGGTCAATGTTTTGCTCGAGACAACAGGTACTTTGATACCACGTAGAATAGAGTAATATATTGTGAAAGGGATGAATTTTATTCATTGAGGTGATTGAGGAAGAGATTTCCGTCGATCAAATGCTCAAATCACGTAATCAGATCAGTTACGCAAATTCATGATTTATCCTCAAATCATAGATCGATTGAGGATATAAGGAAGCAAGGATGTTATTCCACGTGTACCTCTCTCATATCTTCTATCAGATATAAGTTTACTTCTTCCCCATCATATATGATAATTCTTCGGGATAGGAATAGGATGATGATAATGTGATGTTTCAAATGAATATGTTGGAAAAGAGTCGTTAATGAGATGAAGAATTTGTGCTCCTCCCATGTAGCGTTCACAAGCTTTTCCCAGCTCGCTATTGGTTACATAACACATTAATATCTATTTTTTAATAAATTATACATATCTTTAGTGGTTCATCTATGTTTTGATAGGATACACCTTCAATATCAACCATTAAATTATTATATCACGAGTCTCAGAAAAAATAGAAAATTGCTCGGTCTATATTTAATCGCCGCTTTGTAAGGACGCCACATGGTCAGCTTGGAAGATTAAGTTTCGCAGTTGAATTCCCATCCAAACTGTACTGTGAGAAAGTAAGTTGGTCGGATATGCATGCATATCTCATCTAATGTAAAATTAGTATATCCAACCATGTTACCGAATCCTACCTCGCATGACATAATCTGCTCATCTCGATCTGTGGGACGCGGAGTCTCAATTGTTTTCGGAAGTGCCATGTCCATATGCAAAACGGCAAGGAGAAGTCGAGGTTTGAGGCTCGAGATGCGCAGCATGTGGAGGTTCGAGGTCGCCCTCTCAGGCAATGGAAAGAGATAAGGTTTTCTGTACGATGCACCGGCTCTCTTCGCAGTCCTCGTAACTTGTTTCCGCATGTTTCACGTTTCATATAGGAGAAGACGTAATCTTTGCTACACAACATGTTTCACGTTTCATGCATGGGAGAAGGAAGGATCTCATTTTGGATTATACGTCTTGATGTACTGCGGGAGGGATGACGCATTAACGTGTGTATCCATCAGTTCTCGCGCACCAAACTCACGTTTGTTTGCTTACCTACGCGCGAGATCTGTTGGCAGGCATCGAAGCAAAAGGGCCACTGCCTCCTCATACTTATCCAAACTCAGGGCTGCAGGGCTATAAGTACCCCCACTCGTTGCTCTTCTTCTTCAAGCGCATTCATACCTGCATTACATACTAATATCTTCCGCAGAAGTAGTTCATACAAGTCGGATAATGGTGCGATGCTTGATTCCATTTCTTGCAATCTTCATAGATTTTCTTGTGTGTTAATTTGGGGCAGGCCATGCTTGCATGCCTGCCTGTATATATATCTTTTGTTGCTATATATGGTACTAATTTGGTGGTGGTTTCGTTGCTGGCGGCCGGTGCGGTTGCAGGCGGGCGTGCTCCAGCAAGGACCATGGGGTGGCAACGGCGGCAAAACCTGGAATATGAGACAGGCGGATCACATTAGCAACGTCAAAATTCATTACAACGATGCCGTATTCGCGTTTGACTTCACCTTCACCGTCGACGGCAAGAAGAAGACCATCCACGTCGGAGGTGATGCACCCCAGTACAAAGAGGTACTGTCAAAGCTGAAAACATGCATTTAGTATTTATTGATCAAAGGTTACAATTAATTATTCCTAGGATACTAGCGAATTCCCTAACTATTTTTTGGTGGTTTATGTCTAACTACATCTTTGATTGCTTGTATAGATTACTCTAGAGGAGGACGAATACTTCACTTTCATCTCTGGACATTTCAAGACGATGTGGACGACAGACGTTTTCATAACACAACTTACCCTTGAGACCAACAAGGGCAATTCTGTGAGCGCCGGCAATTCGATTGGCAGTCATTTCTCCCTAAATCTAGAGGATGAGGGTAAGATTCTAGGCTTCTTCGGACGTGAAGGTTCTACCATCGATGCCATCGAGGCAATCGGAGTTTACTGCACTATACCAAATTAAACACACGTCACGCCATGGTGTCTGTGTCTTAGGCTGCTGCAATGTATCTGCTTGGTTGGGGCGATAAATAAGTGGCAGAAATTGTCGTCGTCGTCGTCGTTGTGTTTCTTTGAATAAAACAAGAAATATGTTACGGGTCCACAGGTTATTGTACGCTAATTGACGACATGATGATAGTTGAATCCAATCGGTGGTTGCATTCCTATGTCATTTCGCGTAAATATGAACAATATATCATCGTGGAAGCCGTTCTTGTGATATGCCTGATGATTTGATTTGGGTAATGTAAGTCTTTTTTTTGTCCAAATAAAAAATAATAATAATTTTTCAGAATGTCTAATACTTATTTATTCTCGGATATCCAATCAACGAGCACAAAATATTCCATGGGTCACTCCCTTCTTTTAAAATGAGGAAGATTTTATTACTCCAGAGTGATTGGCCAACCGAATAGCCACCTGATTACATGTATAAACTTGTAGTCCTCGAAATTATGTAACAAATATTTAATGTCAGTGACCGGACTGTGAAGTATCCATGGTACGATGAAGTTGCATTGAATTTGTACGATGAATTCAAAATTCGATTTTATGACGATACGCCAAATATCATCATTTCGTGAAGCCGCTTTCAAACCCTACCCTCCTGGATCACCACTACGCTTCATATGACGTAATGCCTTTTTATTATATTTACCTACCACCAATAAAGATAATATGGTGAGCAAATCATGCAAAACATATCCTAAACCGCCATCTATTCCATTAAACGAACCATCACAATTTAGTTTGAACCATCCTTGACAAGATTTTGTCCATTCAATTTATATATAACTTATATGTTGAATAGATCTCTCAAGTTTACGAACCCTGTCCTTAGCCAAAATGCATGTCATGATTTTATGGAAAAGAAAAGTTGGGGAACGAATCGTGTGAGCATAAAGGATCTCATTTTGAGTTCTCTAGGGCCACTACAAGCTAATGTAACTTGTATTCAAATACAAAACCCATAACTCTTGTAACAATACTTTCTCATTCATACAGCCATTGTCACAATGTTTTTTCTTTTTCTTTGCAAATGTAAGTGGCGAGGATGAGATTTGATTTGGTATATTTGCTATAAAGAGTCAAAATATTTACTCGATTCGTCATCTAACATCTTCAAAATATACTAGATTTTATATGCATGAGCGCGTAACTCTCTTTACCTGGATATGATATCTAATTCTTTATTTCAATACTTGCTTCTGCTAGGATTGATTTTTATTTTAGAGTCTATAATTATTTTTCTTCGAAAAAATCTTAAACTTTAGTGATGATGATAGAAATAAATGATAAAGTTCACATTAGAGTGAACCAACATATTATCAAGTCAGGAGATCAGGCTCCTCGCCATTTAATAATATGATTCATATTCCTTAGGTAACTGAAAATTATATTTAAAAACAATTCTTTATCGATTAGCATTTGTATGTTCAAAACAATATTAGAGGTGTCAATAAGAAATAATCAAATTTATTTGATTATTCTTGATAGATAATTTTCCTAACCACACCTCACCTTGGTGACAATAATGGGCATGCGTCTGTCATGACAAGTACGAGACGAGACGAAGAAGTTAGAGGCTCTAAGCACTAAGCAGGCAGGCCGTGGACAATGGAGCCCGTCCTTTCTCATCTGAAGGAAGGAGACGAGGCGGCCGACCACCAAACCCATGTTTCCTTATAATTGGAGGTTATCCACAAGGACAAGATGCAGATGGAGCTCGTCGTCTGAGGCAATGGAAGGAGATAGTGGTGCTGTTGGGCTCAACCATCCGGCCACCGTGTTCAAGATTATCATATTTACTCACCGACTCCGTCGGAAGTCCTCGCATCTCGTTCCTAGCAAACAATTAATTACACTGCATGCAAGCAATAAAAAAAAGGAAGAGCACGGAATATGCATGTTTCACGTTTCCGTGAGATTTTAGGACGGTGGTGGTGGGGGGTGCAATTCTTCCTTGATGTATACATCAGCTCATACTTATCCAAACTAGAATGGTGGGCTATAAATACCCTCATCCGATGCCCTTCCCAGCACCAAGTCCTGCAATAGCATCTTCTGCCGCCAAGGGAGTGTGCGCGTCCATTCATTATTCTCAGTTGCTGCTAATATGGTGAGTGGCGTTGTTAGTCTTCAAAATTCCATCCCTTTTCTGACTTCTTCAACTACTCTTGCTCGTATACTACAACATAGATGGATGGATGACATGTGGTGTTTATTCTGATGCACGCAGGGGAGAATGGTGAAGGTGGGGCCATGGGGTGGCAACGGAGGGAATGTGTGGGATATGGGACAAGCCGACCACATTACCAAACTTCGAATCTATTACGGAGATAACATTGTGGGGTTGGAGATTACCTACATTCTTAACGGTAATTCCCACACCTACAAACGTGGAACCACCACCGGCGCTTCCAAGGAGGTATATCATCTATACATCTATGTGTATATAAATACACACTTATCAACTTCGTGTCTTTGTCCAACCATATAAACTGGTTCGACCAGATGAATGTTTTCTAGCAACACGTTTGGTAGTCAAACCAATTTCTCTTGAAAATACATTGCAATATTAGTTTTCTTTTTCCCATTGTTTGTTTCTCGTTAAATCCTTGATCCTTTTTTGCAGATCATCCTTGAGGAGGACGAGTACTTCACTTCTATCTCCGGATACTTTCATGCATTATCCAATTATCAGCGACATGCAATTGTGATGTTGCTTACTCTTGATACTAACAAGGGTGCATCCATAAGTGTCGGTAACAAGACTGGCTCTTCTTTCGCCCTTACTTTAGAGGAGGGGAGTAGGATTCTGGGCTTCTTTGGGCGAGCTGGTACAGCCATTGACGCTATTGGGATTCACTGCTCATTGCCTAACTAAGTGTATGCACTGGCTCGTGTTCCTATCTATGGAATGATGTAATAAATAAGCAACGATTACTATTATGGTTCTTGCCATGATTGTCATCATCGTTGTTATCCTTGTTGTTCGGTGTTGCTTTCAATAAATAATGAAATGTTCTCGAATCCACTTTGATATCTTATCATTACTTGGTGTGCCTTTCGTGATGGAATCCACGGCTCTTATTTGACGATATTGTGATTGTTAAGGTGCCAAAGCCGCTAATAGTTTTAGTACAAGTTATTTACTTAGCTATTTGGGTTAAAGTTATCACCATGATTGAAGAATTGATAGTGTAATAGAAGATGATGGCTCTACGTATTATCATGTATCCAGAAGACATCTTGTTCGATTCTTTGTTAATGTCATTATTGCTTTGATTGTTTTTTTTTTTAGATTTTTGATTGAATTGAGCTATGATAGTTGGTCATGTCATCCTCTTTCCTCTTTTTAAATATTATTAATGATCAATCAATTTGTTATACAGTTCTTTAAATGACATAGGTGAGTCTCATACATGAATTATTGATGTCAGTTTCTTATATTCGTCTCTTAGGCCATTGAGAATATAAATAGTAACTTCATCATTTAGAGGATGACTTATAAAAGCTAAGTCATCTATAATAATTTTTATATTTTGTATATAAGCAATAATAATACTTCTCTCTTGTGTTGTTTTTCTCACAATCGATACGAGAGTTAGCATGCGCGTGCAAGAGCGATTGAAGAGGGTGATTTGTAACTTTGATAATGCTTCTACTATAGTATTGTACAAAGATATTAGTGGTGCTATGAAGCTAGTGATTGAGGCTTGAATTGCTTATAGAATAAGACGATCCTATCGTAACCATAACTTATGATCATAATTTATTATTGGGCTAGTTTCTCTAGGCATTTAGATTTTTTCTGGTGAACAACTGAGAAAGTCATCGATGTAACCTAATATATCATATCCAAAAAGATGATAGGAGAATCGTGCTCTCTAAGATGTACAATTGCCACCCTTGAATAGTTTGAAGGAGATTAGAGTCGCACAATTGATGAATACAAGTCTTCTATGTTGAGAAGAACTATTATTTCCTGAGAAAATAATAATTAGAGCGTCAAATATAGATGATAAAGATGTGCTTAGAATATGAACCAATCTGGTGAATATCGAGCGAAGAGGTCGAGGGTACAAGAGCATATGGTTGAGGATTCGTCACCGCTGACGAGACAAGCCAAGCATATGGCAATGAGAGAAACACTCAAATTTGCTCTAAGGATGGATTGAGGCGATAGGGGATTTGGAGAGCTCGACCTCCTACTGGTCAACCTGCTTCTTCTCGACAGCATTAGAGAACTTGACGTCATAGGAGAGGTGGGCGATGGTGATGTGTCTCTCCCAATTGCATGAGCAATAAGGAATTTGGAGCGCTCGACCTCCTACCATGCAACTTGCTTCTTCTCGATGTTATTGTAGAACTCAATGGAGGTCTACTCATGACTAGAGGATTGTAGCCACTGAAGGAGGAGCAACAGTAGTGAGGAGTTGCGATATGGAGTAGCAGTAGATCTGAGGAGGCGATGAACAAACCCGCAGAGAAGTAGCAACTTAGAGAAGTTGCTGATAGTTGGGGTGGCTATCTGCAACAACGACAATCGGTTCATCCAAAGCAGAGCTCGATAAAGAAGAGATGGAGAGATGTGATGGGGAAGACGGGCTTTTATATATAGAGGAAGAAGTTGGGGTTTAGACAAACTGGTGGGGAAGAGGGTGGAGGAGGCTATCTAGAAGTTGGCGGGCGATCACATCGAATTGAAGGGGGAGACGACACTAGCCGCGAGGGTTAATGGATGCTATAGATAAAACTATCGGCACAGGGAGGAGAAGGAAAGACATCAACGTAGGAAAGAGAAGGAGGCTGTCGGTGCAACGAGGAAGGGAGGAAGATGATTGGAATAAGGCAGAGTACAGGGGCATTGGCGACAGGTAGAAAGGAAGAGAGGAAGGGGAGACATTGGATTAATCAAGGGGAGTGCAGCCTTCGGCGACTGAAGTCACAGCAATGACAATGAAGACAACAGGTCACCGAGCAAGATGTCGTGGTCTAGGAAAAATTACCAAGCAGAAGAGTGAAATTGACATATTACGAGAGATCTGGCTTATGAGATGGATCGCCGAGCATAGAAGGAAACCGACAACGGCAGATCAACAGAGAAGATGGATTGTTGTCGCTAGACAGCAGGAAAGGAAAAGTCTTGCTAGAGACAACAAGAACTCTGATACAAGTAGAATCAAGTAATATGTTGTGAAAGGGGTGAAATTTATTCAATGAGGTAATGAGTATTTATACAAGTTTTGAGGAAGAGATTTCCTTCGATCAAATGCTCAAATCATGCAATCAGATCAGTTACCCAAAACCGTGATTAATTCTCAAATAATAGATTGATTGAGGATATAAGGTAAAAGATGTTATTTCATGTGTGCCTCTATCTGTCATAAATAAGTTTACTTCTTCCTCCCTCTCCTCTCCCCCTTAGTCGACAACCTCTGTTTGGGGCATGTGGACAACAAGAAGGGCCAACCCCTTCTTGATCACGGTGTAGCCTTATGGTGAGCGTGGAGAGAAAGATCATGTTATGATTTAAGGAGCATCGTTTGTAGGAAAATCTATATGTGACATCACATACATAGCAGAAGAATAGAAAACAAAAATCACAGATTTCTCAAAATGTGTTCATTGTATTGATGCACAAAAACTCATTAACCGAAAACCACATATTAGATAGTTGTGTTACCTAAGGAGATCGTATATCCCTAAAATCTTGCATATCTCGAGGAGAGGATGAAGGAGTTCAAGCGCCCTCCTCCATAGTGGTGATCCACATGGTAGGGGCTATTAAGACAATCCTCGAATCACTACCCAAATCTTAACACTTGTTGGCTGAGAAAAGGGGAGAGGAGAATAGGAGGTGATAGCCAAGAAGGCTCAGCCTATGGCCCTTTGATTCCCTTCCTATTTATAGAGGCCTTTTGTCAACTTAACCCTAATGGATCCTACTTTATTAGGTATTGGATCTCCATCCAATTACCCAAGTCTCTTAGATTAGTGGGTCTCTACCCAATAATATCTTATTGGATCTTATCTATAGGATCTAATCATTCAAGGGCATAATGGATATCCATTAAGATATGGGCTCCAGTGGATATCTCAAATTTTTTTAAATCTCAAATTTTGATAATGAAATCAATTGATAAGTTTATAATCTAATCTGCATTTTGAGTGATGCAGGACTAACTTCGATCAGAAAAGGCAAATCGATTAAAGCATGAGGAATCAGACGTTGGGCCAGAGTGAAACAAGTCAGGAGATTGGACGTCGAGTCAAAGGATCGATCGACGTACTGACAAAAGGACTTCGTGCTATGAGTTCGAGCATCGAGCCGAAGGATCGGATATTACGCCAAGGAGATCGGATGTTTTGGGGATCAATAAACCGATTGGACAATACACCAAAGCAGAGGACGATGCGCCAAAACAACGAACGAAGCACCGAAGGAACCAATGACATGCCAGACAACATAGGATTCATGATTGTAATAATTTATCTAGATCTAAGAAGTTTATGTCTAATTGATTTAGTTTCAAGTTGAATCATGCTAACTCAATTAGGGGCTCATTGGGCCTGAGTTTGACTATTTTGGACCAAGTGGAAGGCTCATTCAGTGACCCAAGGATAGGTTGAACCGCATATGAGTTGAAAAAGTCAAGACACACTTTTCCAAGCTATCAGGTAGTGGTACCACTAGACTAGTAGGGTACCACCTAGTGTCAGTGTGTCAGGCAGTGTTACCACTAGATTGGGCAGTGGTATCGCCCCGACAAAGTCACCCAGACTATCAGATGGTGGTATCGCTAGACGGAGCGATGGTACCACCCGGTGTTAGTGCTGTAGGCGGTGGTACTGTCCAACACATGTGGTGGTACCACCAGGACCCAAGAAACTCGGGATGAGACCATTTTGGCTCTAAATTTAAATACATTTGGGGCCTATAAATACTCCACTCATCCATGCTCAGTTCACACAAAACTAAGACCAAAAGGTATGAAAACTCTATTGTAATTACTTGAGAATTCTCTACTAGCTCTAAGTTTCGATTTTAGTTTAAGAGAAGGGTAAGTGAATTGTAAAGGTTGTCTCCTAAACTTGTGAAACGGAGAAAGAGTTGTAAGAGGGTAGTTATGCTTCACCCATTGAAGGAAGATCATTAGTATATGCCAATGGCATCGACGGAAGAGGAATCGAGAGTGGATGTAGGTCATGACAACCGAACCACTATAAATTTGGTGTGCACTCTCTTTCTTCTCTTCATTACTATTGTTCTCTATTTTAATTGCTTAATATATTTATTTTAAGTGAAGCACACTTTCGATATCATTTTTTATATGGGCTTTATCGAAATAGTTTTTCTAAATCATCGATGTTTTTATCGTAAGCACTAATTCACCCCTCGTCTTAGTGCTGATTTCAATCCCAACAATTGGATCTCATATATAGGATCCAATAATTTTAGGGCTTAAAGGATATCCAATAAGATAGGGGCTCTAGCGGATATCTCATATCCGAATCTCTACTCATTGCAACAATTGTCATATGTGTATGACCCTATAGGCCCAATATCGAGTTGGCCGTGAGTCATACCTATTAGAACTCCTTTTGGCTCAGTGAATTATTATCTCTATAATAATTCAATCGACTCATCGACTGCGGACGTACTAGGCCACTATGTCATAGTCCATAGATGATATAAGGTAATCCAATATTTGGACCAATCTATCCTTAGTTATAGTGTACCTATAGTCTCTTATTTATCTAATATCCTTGAGACCGTATACCGGGCATGGTGCTATCAGGCCCATACGATTTCTTTTCGAGTCTCGCTCTAATCATATTCTTCCGGAGAACTCTTTCTCTCTCAATCCTAATGACATTGGCCAAGGATTTTTCTAAGCAAGAACATATGGTATATTCCTCTCATGATACCAAGAGTGGACGATCCTCTATCGACAATCAATAGCCCTGGTAAGATTGTCTACCACTCCAGATGACCAATTATGCTAGATTTAGAGCTTCAAAACATATAAGTCTGGTATCAAAGAGTGGAGTACTCATATAGGACATATTAGATTTCTCAAGTCTAAGGACCAAGTACACTATTTGGATGACAGAATCACTGTTTGACAATAAGGTATCATCAACCATCCAACATTCTGTGAACGGATCAATCAGTAAACTCATTCTCTAATGAGCACGTACAATGTAGCCCTAGTGTCCCCACATGAGCGGCTATGACATTAGTCGCCTCCATCATATAGATGGGTATATAGCATACGAATCTGTTCGGTTATCTCGATATCTATCCTGAGTAACCTATGATCATGATTATTTAGGATCTGTGTTTAAAGGTGAATCGATCTCATTATCGTGATCTAATCATGATCTGATTCCCATTACATAGATCGATGGAAATCATAATATATTAATGGATCAAGTAGTAAAAATATAAGCACTTGCTCTGTAGCCCTAGTGTTCTCACACGAGCAGCTATGAGACTAGTCACCTCCTTCATATGGATGGGTATACAGCACACCAGTATGTCCAATTATCATGATGTCCTTCTCGAGTAACATATAACCAAGATTATTTAGAGTTTGTGTTTAAAGGTAAATCGGTCTAATTATTATGATCTCATCACGATCCGACTCTCATTGCATAGATCCATGAACATCAAAATATATTTATGCATTAAGCAATATAAAGTGAAAAAATACCATAATAACAATAAGCAAAAAGGGTGCATGTCATGTCACACGTGTCATCATTTGATTGGCTTGCAGGATAACTGTGACTAGCATCGTCGCCCCTTCTGCTATGCAAATCATTGCTAGAGAAGAGGACAACTGATCTCATTTATCCTATCCTATGAATCTGAAATTTTACAGGGATATACGATCTCCCCATGTATTATATCTAACACATGACGTGTAGATTTTTCGGTTTTGCAATTTCTCAAGCATCAATCTTCGCATAATGACTAGATTTTCTTTTTTTTAGAATATCTAGGTTTTTGGTTTTGTTTTTCACTATGCATGTGATGCTATATTAAGATTTCCCAATAGAAAGGAAGAGAGGGAGCGAAGACGTCGGATTCGTTAAAAGCAACATGGTTTTCGATGCCTGAAGTCGTAGAAATGACAACAAAGATAACAGGTTACCAAGCAAGATGTCATAGTCATAGAAAAATTACCAATTAGAATAGTGAAATCGACAGATCTATTGGAGATTTTACTTGGGAGATGGATCACCAAGCAGAGGAGGAAACCGACACCGATAGATCAACAAAGAAGAGGGCTTGCTGTCGCTAGACAGTAAGAAAGCAAAAAAGTCTTACTCGAGACAACAGGAACTTTGATACCATGTAGAATTGAGTAATATATTATGACAGGGATGATTTTTTTTCACTGAGGTGCTGAGTATTTATATAGGTTTTGAGAAAGAGATTTCCTTCAATCAAATGCTCAAATCACTAATCAGATCAGTTGCCCAAATCAATGATTGATCCTCAAATCATCAATTGATTGGGAATATAAGAAAGCAGGGATATTATTCCATGTGTGCCTCGATCATGATCTTCTATCATATATTAGTTTACTTCTTCCCCCATCATATATGATAACTCTTCGGGGTAGGAATAGGATGATCATAATGTGTCCACAAATGATGATGTTTCAAATGAATATGTTGAAAAAGAGTCGGTAATGAGATGAAGAATTTGTGCTCCTCCCGTGTACGTACACAAGCTTTTCCCGGCTCGCTATTGGTTACATAACACATTAATATCTATTTTTTGATAAATTATACATATGTGTAGGGTTCATCTATGTTTTGATAGGATACACCTTCAATATCAACCATTAAAATATTATATCATAAGTCTCAGAAAAAATAGAAAATGGAAAATTGCTCGGTCTATATTTAATCGCCGCATTGTAAGGACGCCACATGATCAGCATGGAAGATTAAGTTTCGAAGTTGAATTCCCATCCAAACTGTACTGTGAGAAAGTAAGTTGGTCGGATATGCATGCATATCTCATGTAATGTAAAATTAGTATATCCAACCATGTTACCGAATCCTACCTCGCATGACATAATCTGCTCATCTCGATCTGTGGGACGCGGAGTCTCAATTGTTTTCGGAAGTGCCATGTCCATATGCCAAACGGCAAGGAGAAGTCGAGGTTTGAGGCTCGAGATGCGCAGCATGTGGAGGTTCGAGGTCGCCCTCTCAGGAAATGGAAAGAGATAAGGTTGTCTGTACGATGCACCGGCTCTCTTCGCAGTCCTCGTAACTTGTTTCCGCATGTTTCACGTTTCATATAGGAGAAGACGTAATCTTTGCTACACAACATGTTTCACGTTTCATGCATGGGAGAAGGAAGGATCTCATTTTGGATTATACGTCTTGATGTACTGCGGGAGGGATGACGCATTAACGTGTGTATCCATCAGTTCTCGCGCACCAAACTCACGTTTGTTTGCTTACCTACGCGCGAGATCTGTTGGCAGGCATCGAAGCAAAAGGGCCACTGCCTCCTCGTACTTATCCAAACTCAGGGCTGCAGGGCTATAAGTACCACCACTCGTTGCTCTTCTTCTTCAAGCGCATTCATACCTGCATTACATACTAATATCTTCCGCAGAAGTAGTTCATACAAGTCGGATAATGGTGCGATGCTTGATTCCATTTCTTGCAATCTTCATAGATTTTCTTGTGTGTTAATTTGGGGCAGGCCATGCTTGCATGCCTGCCTGTATATATATCTTTTGTTGCTATATATGGTACTAATTTGGTGGTGGTTTCGTTGCTGGCGGCCGGTGCGGTTGCAGGCGGGCGTGCTCCAGCAAGGACCATGGGGTGGCAACGGCGGCAAAACCTGGAATATGAGACAGGCGGATCACATTAGCAACGTCAAAATTCATTACAACGATGCCGTATTCGCGTTTGACTTCACCTTCACCGTCGACGGCAAGAAGAAGACCATCCACGTCGGAGGTGATGCACCCCAGTACAATGAGGTACTGTCAAAGCTGAAAACATGCGTTTAGTATTTATTGATCAAAGGTTACAATTAATTATTCCTAGGATACTAGCGAATTCCCTAACTATTTTTTGGTGGTTTATGTCTAACTACATCTTTGATTGCTTGTATAGATTACTCTAGAGGAGGACGAATACTTCACTTTCATCTCTGGACATTTCAAGACGATGTGGACGACAGACGTTTTCATAACACAACTTACCCTTGAGACCAACAAGGGCAATTCTGTGAGCGCCGGCAATTCGATTGGCAGTCATTTCTCCCTAAATCTAGAGGATGAGGGTAAGATTCTAGGCTTCTTCGGACGTGAAGGTTCTACCATCGATGCCATCGAGGCAATCGGAGTTTACTGCACTATACCAAATTAAACACACGTCACGTCTTGGTGTCTGTGTCTTAGTCTGCTGCAATGTATCTGCTTGGTTGGGGCGATAAATAAGTGGCAGAAATTGTCGTCGTCGTCGTCGTTGTGTTTCTTTGAATAAAACAAGAAATATTTTACGGGTCCACTGGTTATTGTACGCTAATTGACGACATGATGATAGCTGAATCCAATCGGTGGTTGCATTCCTGATGTCATTTCGCGTACATATGAACAACAATATATCATTGTGGAAGCCGTTCTTGTGATATGCCTGATGATTTGATTTGGGTAATGTAAGTCTTTTTTTTTTTGTCCAAATAAAAAATAATAATAAATTTTCAGAATGAATAATACTTATTTATTCTCGGATATCCAATCAACGAGCATAAAATATTCCATGGGTCACTCCCTTCTTTTAAAATGAGGAAGATTTTATTACTCCAGAGTGATTGGCCAACCGAATAGCCACCTGGATTGCTTCTTATGTACATGTATAAACTCGTAGTCTTCGAAATTATGTAACAAATATTTAATGTCAGTGACCGTGAAGTGTCCATGGTACAATAAAGTTGCAATGAATTTGTCCGATGAATTCAAAATTTGATTTTATGATGATACGCCAAAAATCATCATTTCGTGAAATCGCATTCAAACCCTCCTAGATCACCACGACGCTTCATATGACGTAATGCCTTTTTATTATATTTACCTACCACCAATAAAGATAATATGGCGAGCAAATCATGCAAAACATATCGCCATCTATTCCATTAAAGGAACCATCACAATTCACAATTTAGTTTGAACCATCCTTGACAAGATTTTGTCCATTCAATTTATATATAACTTATATGTTGAATAGATCTCTCAAGTTTATGAACCCTGTCATTAGCCAAAATGCATGTCATGATTTTATGGAAAAGAAGAGTTGGGGAACGAGTAGTGTGAGCATAAAGGATCTCATTTTGAGTTCTCTAGGGCCTAATGTAACTTGTATTCAAATACAAACCCATAACTCTTGTACCAATACTTTCTCATTCAAACAGCCATTGTCACAATGTTTTTTCTTTTTCTTTGCAAATGTAAGTGGCGAGGATGAGATTTGATTTGGTATACTTGCTATAAAGAGTCAAAATATTTACTCGGTTCGTCATCTAACTAACATCTTCAAAATATACTAGATTTTATACGCATGAGCGCGTAACTCTCGATATGACATCTAACACTTTATTTCAATACTTGTTTATGCTAGGATTGATTTTTATTTTAGAGTCTATATATTATTTTTCTTCGAAAAAATCTTAAACTTTAGTGATGATGATAGAAATAAATGATATAGTTCACATTAGAGTGAACCAAAATATTATCAAGTCAGGAGATCAGGCTCCTCGCCATTTAATAATAGGATTCATATTCCTTAGATAACTGAAAATTATATTTAAAAACAATTCTTTATCGATTAGCATTTGTATGTTCAAAACAATATTAGAGGTGTCAATAAGAAATAATCAAATTTATTTGATTATTCTTGATAGATAATTTTCCTAACCACACCTCACCTTGGTGACAATAATGGGCATGCTTCTGTCATGACAAGTACGAGACGAAGAAGTTAGAGGCTCTAAGCACTAAGCAGGCAGGCCGTGGACAATGGAACCCGTCCTTTCTCATCTGAAGGAAGGAGACGAGGCGGCCGACCACCAAATCCATGTTTCCTTTTAATTGGAGGTTATCCACAAGGACAAGATGTAGATGGAGCTCGTCGTCTGAGGCAATGGAAGGAGATAGTGGTGCTGTTGGGCTCAACCATCCGGCCACCGTGTTCAAGATTATCATATTTACTCACCGACTCCGTCGGAAGTCCTCGCATCTCGTTCCTAGCAAACAATTAATTACACTGCATGCAAGCAATAAAAAAAAGGAAGAGCACGGAATATGCATGTTTCACGTTTCCGTGAGATTTTAGGACGGTGGTGGTGGGGGGTGCAATTCTTCCTTGATGTATACATCAGCTCAAACTTATCCAAACTAGAATGGTGGGCTATAAATACCCTCATCCGATGCCCTTCCCAGCACCAAGTCCTGCAATAGCATCTTCTGCCGCCAAGGGAGTGTGCGCGTCCATTCATTATTCTCGGTTGCTGCTGATATGGTGAGTGGCGTTGTTAGTCTTCAAAATTCCATCCCTTTTCTGACTTCTTCAACTACACTTGCTCGTATACTACAACATAGATGGATGGATGACATGTGGTGTTTATTCTGATGCACGCAGGGGAGAATGGTGAAGGTGGGGCCATGGGGTGGCAACGGAGGGAATGTGTGGGATATGGGACAAGCCGACCACATTACCAAACTTCGAATCTATTACGGAGATAACATTGTGGGGTTGGAGATTACCTACATTCTTAACGGTAATTCCCACACCTACAAACGTGGAACCACCACCGGCGCTTCCAAGGAGGTATATCATCTATACATCTATGTGTATATAAATACACACTTATCAACTTCGTGTCTTTGTCCAACCATATAAACTGGTTCGACCAGATGAATGTTTTCTAGCAACACGTTTGGTAGTCAAACCAATTTCTCTTGAAAATACATTGCAATATTAGTTTTCTTTTTCCCATTGTTTGTTTCTCGTTAAATCCTTGATCCTTTTTTGCAGATCATCCTTGAGGAGGACGAGTACTGCACTTCTATCTCCGGATACTTTCATGCATTATCCAATTATCAGCGACATGCAATTGTGATGTTGCTTACTCTTGATACCAACAAGGGTGCATCCATAAGTGTCGGTAACAAGACTGGCTCTTCCTTCGCCCTTACTTTAGAGGAGGGGAGTAGGATTCTGGGCTTCTTTGGGCGAGCTGGTACAGCCATTGACGCTATTGGGATTCACTGCTCATTGCCCAACTAAGTGTATTCACTGGCTCGTGTTCCTATCTATGGAATGATGTAATAAATAAGCAACGATTACTATTATGGTTCTTGCCATCGTTGTTATCCTTGTTGTTATCCTTGTGTTCGGTGTTGCTTTCAATAAATAATGAAATGTTTTCGAATCCACTTTGATATCTTATCATTACTTGGTGTGCCTTTCGTGATGGAATCCTCGGCTCTTATTTGACGATATTGTGATTGTTAAGGTGCCAAAGCCGCTAATAGTTTTAGTACAAGTTATTTACTTAGTTATTTGGATTAAAGTTATCATCATGATTGAAGGATTGATAGTGTAATAGAAGATGATGGCTCTACGTATTACCATGTATCTAGAAGACATCTTGTTCGATTCTTTGTTAATGTCATTATTGCTTTTATTGTACTTTTTTTTAGATTTTTGATTGAGTTGAGCTATGATAGTTGGTCATGTCATCCTCTTTCCTCCATTTAAATATTATTAATGATCAATCAATTTGTTATACAGTTTTTTAAATGACATCGGTGAGTCTCATACATGAATTATTGATGTCAGTTTCGTATATTCGTCTCCTAGGCCATTGAGAATATAAATAGTAACTTCATCATTTAGAGGATGACTTATAAAATCTAAGTCATCTATAATAATTTTTATATTTTGTATATAATAAATAATAATACTTCTCTTTTGTGTTGTTTTTATCATAATCGATATGAGAGTTAGCATGCGCGTGCGAGAGCGATTGACGAGGGTGATTTGTAACTTTGACAATGCTTCTACTATAGTATTATACAAAGATATTAGTGGTGCTACGAAGCTAGTGATTGAGGCTTGAATTGCTTATAGAATAAGACGATCCTGTCGTAACCATAACTTATGATCATAATTTATTATTGGGTTAGGTTCTCTAGGCATTTAGATTTTTTTTGGTGAACAACTGAGAAAGTCATCGATGTAGCCTAATATATCATATCCAAAAAGATATTGAAGAATTGTGCTCTCTAAGATGTATAATTGCCACCCTTGAATAGTTTGAAGGGGATTAGAGTCACACCATTGATGAATACAAGTCTTGTATGCTGAGAAGAACTATTATTTCCTGAGAAAATAATAATTAGAGCGTCGAACGTAGATGATAAAGATGTGCTTAAAATATGAACGAATCTTGCGAATATCGAGCGAAGAGGTTGAGGGCACAAGAGCATATGGTTGAGGATTCGTCACCGCTGACGAGACAAGCCAAGCATATGGCAATGAGAGAAACACTCAAATTTGCTCCAAGGATGGATTGAGGCGATAGGGGATTTGGAGAGCTCGACCTCCTACTGGGCAACCTGCTTCTTCTCGACAGCATTAGAGAACTTGACGTCATAGGAGAGGTGGGCGATGGTGATGTGTCTCTCCCAATTGCATGAGCAATAAGGAATTTGGAGCGCTCGACCTCCTACCATGCAACTTTCTTCTTCTCGATGCTATTGTAGAACTCAATGGAGGTCTACTCATGACTAGAGGATTGTAGCCACTGAAGGAGGAGCAACAGTAGTGAGGAGTTGCGATATGGAGTAGCAGTAGATCTGAGGAGGCGATGAACAAACCCGCAGAGAAGTAGCAACTTAGAGAAGTTGCTGATAGTTGGGGTGGCTATCTGCAACAACGACAATCGGTTCATCCAAAGCAGAGCTCGATAAAGAAGAGATGGAGAGATGTGATGGGGAAGACGGGCTTTTATATATAGAGGAAGAAGTTGGGGTTTAGACAAACTGGTGGGGAAGAGGGTGGAGGAGGCTATCTAGAAGTTGGCGGGCGATCACATCGAATTGAAGGGGGAGACGACACTAGCCGCGAGGGTTAATGGATGCTATAGATAAAGCTATCGGCACAGGGAGGAGAAGGAAAGACATCAACGTAGGAAAGAGAAGGAGGCTGTCGGTGCAACGAGGAAGGGAGGAAGATGATTGGAATAAGGCAGAGTACAGGGGCATTGGCGACAGGTAGAAAGGAAGAGAGGAAGGGGAGACATTGGATTAATCAAGGGGAGTGCAGCCTTCGGCGACTGAAGTCACAGCAATGACAATGAAGACAACAGGTCACCGAGCAAGATGTCGTGGTCTAGGAAAAATTACCAAGCAGAAGAGTGAAATTGACATATTACGAGAGATCTGGCTTATGAGATGGATCGCCGAGCATAGAAGGAAACCGACAACGGCAGATCAACAGAGAAGATGGATTGTTGTCGCTAGACAGCAGGAAAGGAAAAGTCTTGCTAGAGACAACAAGAACTCTGATACAAGTAGAATAAAGTAATATGTTGTGAAAGGGGTGAAATTTATTCAATGAGGTAATGAGTATTTATACAAGTTTTGAGGAAGAGATTTCCTTCGATCAAATGCTCAAATCATGCAATCAGATCAGTTACCCAAAACCGTGATTAATTCTCAAATAATAGATTGATTGAGGATATAAGGTAAAAGATGTTATTTCATGTGTGCCTCTATCTGTCACAAATAAGTTTACTTCTTCCTCCCTCTCCTCTCCCCCTTAGTCGACAACCTCTGTTTGGGGCATGTGGACAACAAGAAGGGCCGACCCCTTCTTGATCACGGTGTAGCCTTATGGTGAGCGTGGAGAGAAAGATCATGTTATGATTTAAGGAGCATCGTTTGTAGGAAAATCTATGGGTGACATCACATACATAGCAGAAGAATAGAAAATAAAAATCGTAGATATCTCAAAAGGTGTTCATTGTATTGATGCACAAAAACTCATTAACTAAAAACCACACAAGTAGTCTTTGCTTCGTATCTGGTCACACAAGTAGTCTTTGCTTCGTCGCCTTCAGCAATGCGCACCTGCCAATATCCCGACCGAAGGTCGAGTTTTGAGAAATACTTCGCCTTGCCCAATTGATCGAACAAGTCCGCAATGAGCGGGATGGGATACTTGTTCTTCACTGTTACTTTGTTGAGGGCTCGGTAGTCGACGCATAATCGGAGGCTCCCATCTTGTTTCTTCTGGAAGAGAACTGGAGCTCCGAAAGGTGCTTTTGAGCTGCGGATGAGACCACCGCTTAACAGTTCACCTAACTGCTTTCTGAGTTCTGCCAACTCTGGCGGGGGCATGCGGTAGGGTGGTCTCGCTGGAGGCTTCACTCCTGGCTCCAGCTCGATACTGTGATCCACGCCTCTGCGTGGTGGAAGAGTCTTCGGCAACTCGGGTGGCATAACGTCTTTGAACTCCTTCAGGACGTTCGCCACCACAGTAGGTTCTTGAATGGCCTCTTCGTTGAGTGGCTCTAGCTTCATAGCAGCCACGAATGTCAGTTCGCCCTTTCGCACCCCTTTCTTCAATTGTAACGCCGAAATATGTTGGTGCTCCTTGGTTCCTCTCCGAGAGACGGGAACCACGCAGGGGTCATCGCCTCCCATCATACATAAGGAGTTCAAGAACGGCATCGGCACCAACTTCGCCGCGTGCATAAATTCCATTCCAAGAATCACTTGGAAGTCGTCCAGTGGCACGGCCATCATGTTGGTGTTTCCGCTCCAAGTCCCGATTTTGATAGGAACACCCTTCGCCAACCCGGAGATTCGCCTGGCCTCCGAGTTCACCGCTTTCATTCGGCTTGGGCTCTTCTCCAAGATCAACCCAAGTCGTTGTGCTTCACGATCGGCTATGAAGTTGTGGGTAGCGCCCGTGTCCACCATTGCACGGGTCATTTGGCCATTCAACTTGATGTCTACGTACATCAACTCACCACTTCCTGCTTTCTGTTGCTTTGTCTTGTTGTTCTCCCCCACTTGACCCCGCATAGCGTTCAACAAACGCATTGCTCCCATTCGGGGTCCTTGCGACTCTTCGTCATCGCTGCTGGATTCTGAACTGCTCGAGCTAAGAGCAACAGCTTTGCCCTTGTCCGATCGGGGAGGGTGGATGGAAGCCGTCAAAGCATTGAGTGCCTGTTTCTGTGGGCACTCCCTTACCATGTGCGGTCCTCCGCACAAGAAGCATCCTCCAGGTTTTGAGGCCTTGCCTTTAGGGTTCGGCCCTTTGTGTGAGCTCTTCTTCTTTTGTTCGCCCCCGAGCTCCTTCCCTCGAGAATGTTTTGGAGGGCGATTGCTTGAAGATTGTTTCCTTCTCGCCGGGTCTTCAGAGGAAACAAAGTCGGTGAGTCTTTCTGCAGCTGCAATTGCCCCGACCACATCGGTAACATTCGTTCGATTCAGCTCTTGTTGGGCCCATGGTTTCAAACCATCAAGGAAGCTGAACAACTTGTCCTTCTCGGACATGTCCTGTATGTCCAGCATTAGTGCAGAAAATTGCTTCACGTAGTCTCGGATGGTGGTACTTTGGTGGAGTTGTCTCAACTTCCTTCTTGCGACGAACTCTGTGTTCTCCGGTAGGAACTGAGTTCTCAACTCCCGCTTCAAGTCTTCCCATGTGTCGACTCGACACCGACCTTGTTGGATCTCCTCCCAACGAGTTCGCCACCAAAGTTTCGCATCTCCGTTCAGATACATTGTTGCTATAGAAACTTTGGTATCTTCAGAATCGGGCCTCGTAGCTCGGAAGTATTGCTCCATGTCGAACAAAAAGTTCTCGAGCTCTTTGGCATCTCTAGCCCCTCCGTATCCATGGGGCTCAGGTGCCCTCAAGTTTTGTGGCGGTGCAACGCGGGTGTTGCCTCCTCCCGCATTTAGCGTTCTTGTGAGCATAGCCACCTTTGCCGTGAGTTCCGCCACAACATCCTGTAAGTGTAGCACGGAGTCCTTGGTGTCATCAGACAGTCGGTCGACTAGGGCCTCGACCTTGTCGATCCTGGACTCCGCTTCCTCTTGCGAGCTCTCTACCCCAACAAGACTTTGTTGGCCATGGTAGAGTTCCTCCATGCTCGCTTCCAGAACATCCAGGCGGGTTTCCGCCGTCGTGAGTCTCTCCTTATGACTCTTTTTCCCCGTTAGCGCACCAGATTGCGCTTCCTCCGCTCGCGGAGAGTTGCCAACTTCTCGCTCATCCTGTTCGCTGCCGCGATCCTCGTGAGCGGCTTCAACAGCATGAGAGCGAGTGTGCACATGCAGTCCACTTGCGGCTGCTTGGGGCAAGGTTCCGGCTTGCCCCGTCTTGCTTGATTCGCCACGATGCTTTGCCATGGCGAAGTTGCGAAGTTCGTTCGCTGTTCGATCGAAGAGCTTGCCCGCTCTGATACCACAATGTCACGACCTTAGCTGGAATTGCCTAAGGCGTGAGGCACCCTTGCGGCCAAAGACTCGAAGCTAGCATGCGTTGCCAAAGTCGCGGGTCACCCGTGCGGCAAAGACGCGAACTTAGCTTGCGTTGCCTAAGTCGCGCTTCGCCCTTGCGATCTTGCTCCGCAAGGATCAGCCACTTTGTAACCTCTCGCAGGTCCTGAAGGACCTGTAAAAGAGAAAGAAAGTTAGATCGAAAGAACGAGCAACGGACAAGTCCCGAAGTCTCGCGAAAAGGGAAGCTTTACAAGCAAATCGTCGAACACCTTGTGTGCACAAGAGAAAAGAGGGAGAGGGAGGAAAACAAGGCTTTCAAGGATGAACGAACAGCTGCAAGCCCACAAACAGCCGCTCACCTGGTCCCAGGCGCAACACCAAGTTCCCGTAAAGGTCACGTGCGAACTTGCGAATGAGTGTTCAACGCCCGGTATATAACCGAAGCCCCATCCAGCCATGTGCCACCCGGGGGGTTCCTGGGTGCTGAGATGGCTGACATTTTGGTGAGCGGAGGTAGCACTCCGCTCACCTCCCGCGGCACGCGAAAACGGAGCCGTTTTGGGCTGTTTTGGGGTTGTTTTGCTTGGTTCGGTGAGCGATCGCTTTTGCAACGCTGCAGCTGGTTCGAACTTACATATTTACAGCAAAATGACACAAAACCATGAGAAAACATGCTGTCAAGCAGCTGTACATGCGGGTGTGAGCGACGAATGGTTCGTTGAACCGAGTTGTTGCGGGTGTGCGACGACCGTTCGTGACACTATGGCCCTTTGATTCCCTCCTATTTATAGAGGTCTTTGACTTTATTAGGTATTGGATCTCTATCCAATTACTCAAGTCTCTTAGATTAGTGAGTCTCTACCAAATAATATCTTATTGGATCTCATCTATAGGATCTAATCATTCAAGGGCATAATGGATATCCATTAAAATATGAGCTCTAGTGGATATCTCAAATTTTGTTAAATCTCATATTTTGATAATGGAATCAATTGATAAGTTTATAATCTAATCTGCATTTTGAGTGATGCAGGACTAACTTCGATCAGAAAAGGAAAATCGATTAAAGCAGGAGGAATCAAACGTTAGGACAGAGTGAAACTGTTGGGAAATCATTGGGGGCGACATCATATGCGCAGCGGAAGAACAAGAAAACAAAAATCCCCGATTCCCCAAAAAGATGTTCGTCGTCGTGCGAAGATTGGTGCGCAAAAAATCCGCAAAAACACAAAACTGCGTATAGAGATTGTGTTACCTAGGGAGATCGTATATCCCTGTTTCCTTGCAGATCCTTAGGAGAGGGTGAAGGAGGTCAAGCGTCCTCCTCTCTAGCGGTGATCCACACAGCAGGGTTGCGACGACGCTCCTCAAAACTCCAGGCCTACTCTGAGGTGGAGAGGGAGAGGAGAATAGGAAGGGCAAGCAAAGACTCTAGCCTATGAGGCTGTGAATCCCTCCTATTTATAGAGATCCCGTGTCAAAACCCTAATGGGTCCTTTCCTTAGTGGGTATTGGATCTGCATCCAATAAGACAAGGGCTCCGTCGGATATCTCATATCCGAACCTCTACTCATCGCAATGCCTACCATATGTGTGTGACCCTCTAGGCCCAATATCGAGCTGGCCGTGAGTCATACCTGTCAGAACTCCTTCTAACTTAGTGAATTATTATCTCTGTAATAATTCACTCGACTCATCGACTACGGAAGTACTAGGCCACTACGCCGTAGTCCCCAGACGATACAGGGGAATCCAATCCATTGGACCTGTCTGTCCTCAGTTACCATGTACCTATAGTCCCTCATCCATCTAATATCCCAGAGACCGTATATCGAGCATGGTGCTGTCAGACCCATACGGTTTCTACTCGAGTCTCGCTCTAATCGGATTCTCCCGGAGAACTCTTTCTCTCTCAACCCGAATGACCCTGGCCAGGGATTTGTCTGAGCAAGAACACATAGGATATTCCTCTCATGACGCCGAGATTGGATGATCCTCTGTCGACACTCAATAGCCCTCGTAAGGTCGACTACCACTCCCAATGACCAGCTGTACTAGATCTGAGAACAGTCAAACCTATAAGTCTGGTATCAAAGAGTGGAGCACTCATACAGGACATCCTTGGTGTCTCAAGTCTAAGGACCAGATACACCACTAGGACTATGGAATCGCTGTCTGACAATAAGGCATCATCAACCATCCAGCATTCCGTAAGCGGATCAATCAGTGAACTCATTCTCCAATGAGCACCTGTACTGTATCCCTAGTGTCCCTACACGAGCAGCTATGAGACCAGCTGCATCCATCATATGGACGGGTATACAGCACACCAGTCTATCCGGTTATCACGATGTCCCTCTCGAGTAACCTATGACCGGGATTATTTAGGATATGTATTTAAAGGTGAATCGATCTCATTATCGTGATCTCATCACGATCCGATTCCCATTGCACAAATCCAAGGACATCACAATATATATGCATTTATGCAATAGTTATAAAGTGATATACGCCATAATATAATAAGCAAAAAGATTCTGTATCAAGTCACACGTGCCATCACTCACGTGATTGGCTTGCTGGGCACCTATGACTAGCAATCTCCCACTTGACCTAAAGCCAATCACCTATGTGTCTGATCCCCATCAGACCCCTGTGACGCTCAAAGACAATCTGAGACAACGGCTTTGTCAGTGGATCTGCAATGTTATCTTCGGATGGAACTCTTTCCACTGCTACATCTCCTCGGGTCACGATCTCTCTGATAAGGTGGAACCTCCTCAGAACATGCTTAGATTTCTGATGAGACCTAGGTTCCTTCGCTTGAGCAATTGCCCCGTTGTTGTCGCAATATAGGGAGATCGGCTCCTCACTATCCGGCACGACTCCCAAATCTGTGATGAACTTCTTCAACCAGACTCCCTCCTTTGCTGCATCTGATGCAGCAATGTACTCCGCCTCTGTGGTCGAGTCAGCAGTGGTATCTTGCTTGGAACTCTTCCAGCACACTGCTCCTCCATTCAAGGTGTACACATACCCTGAATTCGACTTGCTATCATCGACATCAGACTGAAAACTTGAGTTAGTGTAGCCTTCAACCTTAAGGCTATTACCTCCATATACTAGTAAAAGATCCTTAGTCCTTCTCAAGTACTTAAGGATACACTTTACTGCTTTCCAGTGCTCCAAGCCTGGATCCGCCTGATACCTGCTCGTGACACTCAGAGCATGCGCTATATCAGGCCTAGTACATAGCATGGCATACATGATAGACCCTATTGCTGAGGCATAAGGTATCATATCCATGTTCGCCCTTTCTTCTAGAGTCTTTGGGGACATACTCGTAGAAAGCGATATCCCATGTCTCATCGGTATGAGACCTCTCTTGGAATTTTCCATGCCAAACCTTTTGACAATAGTTTCTATGTACCTGGACTGGGACAAGCCAAGCATCCTTTTGGATCTATCTCTATAGATTCTAATCCCCAAGATATAAGATGCTTCTCCTAAGTCCTTCATGGAGAAGTGTCTAGATAACCAAGCCTTTACTGTGGATAGCATTCCTATGTCATTCCCAATGATGAGGATGTCATCCACATATAACACCAAAAAGCTAATAACGCTCCCTCTTACCTTTCTGTATCCACAAGGCTCATCTTCGTTCTTAACGAAGTCATAAGATCTGATTGCCTCATCAAATCTTATGTTCCAACTTCGGGAAGCTTGCTTTAGTCCATAAATGGATCTAAGCAACCTACACACCTTATCTGGGCAGTTCTTGGACACGAATCCCTCAGGTTGCATCATATACACCTCCTCCTCCAGGTTCCCGTTGAGGAATGCGGTTTTCACATCCATCTGCCAGATCTCATAATCATAGTGTGCTGCAATAGCCAATAGAATTCTGATGGATTTTAGCATTGCTACGGGTGAGAAAGTTTCGTCGTAGTCAACACCTTGCCTTTGACGATACCCCTTAGCCACTAGCCTTGCTTTATAGGTCTCTACCTTTCCATCTACTCCGATCTTTTTCTTAAAGATCCACTTGCAACCGATGGGTACAATACCTTCGGGTGCATCAACTAGGTTCCAAACCTTATTGGAGTACATAGAATCCATCTCAGAATTCATGGCTTCTTTCCACTTCCCGGAGTCTATACTCATAATAGCCTCCTCGTAGGTCTGAGGATCAATATCCTCTACATCCTCTGCTCTAATATGTCCCACATATCTCTCAGGAGGATGGGATACTCTATCAGACCTGCGTAAAGTTGATACTTGTGTATTAGGTACCTGAACAGACTCGGGCTGTAGAGTGGTGCTTGAGCTTGGTTCCCTAACTTCGCTCAACTCTATCATTCTCCCACTGTCTCCGCCAAGAATGTGTTCCTTCTCAAGGAACACTGCTCTCTTAGCTACAAAGACCTTTTGGTCCTCGAGATGATAGAAATAATACCCACAAGTTTCCTTGGGGTATCCCACAAATTTGCATCGCTCTGTCCTTGATTCTAACTTATCGGGGTTGTGTCTTTTAACATGGGCAGAACAGCCCCAAATCTTAACAACCTTAAGATCAGGCTTCTTCCCTTTCCATATCTCATATGGTGTAGACACTACCGACTTAGTTGGAACTCTGTTCAGAAGGTAAGCTGCGGTTTCTAGGGCATATCCCCAGAATGAGATGGGTAGGTCAGCGAAACTCATCATGGACCGTACCATATCTAATAATGTACGATTTCTCCTTTCAGAGACACCATTGAGCTGAGGTGTATAAGGAGGTGTCCATTGGGATAATATCCCATGGTCCTTGAGGAAGTGAGTAAACTCTGTACTTAAGTACTCACCTCCTCGATCTGATCGAAGAGTTTTGATACTCTTTCCAGTCTGGTTCTCCACCTCATTCTTATACTCTCTGAATTTCTCAAAGGCCTCGGACTTGTACTTCATTAAGTACACATATCCATACCTTGAGAAATCATCAGTAAATGTAATGAAGTAGGAGTAACCTCCAATGGCATGAGTTGACATGGGTCCACATACATCACTATGTATGAGTTCCAACAACTCAGTGGCTCTCTCTCTAGTTCCGCTAAATAGAGAGTTGGTCAATTTTCCACGAATGCAAGGCTCACAAGTTGCATAAGACATATAGTCGAATGGATCTAGATATCCATCATTTAGCAACTTTTGAATCCTTCTTTCATGGATGTGACCTAGCCTACAATGCCATAGGTATGCACTGTTCACCTCATCTCGTTTCCTCTTAGACACTTACATTCATGATATGTGGAGTAGTGTCTTGCATAAACAAACCTTTATGCAATATTCCTCTCGTCAATCTCCCCTCGGCTTTGCTAGAATTTACAATAAATTGTAGATGTGATAAGCAATATTGGTATCCAATACCAATGCATTATCACAAAAATCTGCCAATTGGAGATTGATCATGAATATACCTGAAGCTTCTCCAAGCTTCTATTTCGCCCTTTCTGCAAGGTACTCTTTGCAGTTTCTCTTCCAGTGCCCATCTTTACCACAGTGGAAGCACTGGCCTTTGTCCTTTGTTGGGTCTTTCTTAGCAACCTTTGCTTTACCTTGTTTGCCCTTGCCCTTTCCCTTCTTAAGGGACCTTTCTGCTTTCCTTTTCTTTCTGGTCTCACCAGTGTAGAGAACTGGCTTCTCTTTCTTAATAGTACTCTCTGCCTCCCTCAACATATTGAGGAGCTCTGGGAGAGTCACCTCAAGCTTGTTCATATTAAAATTCATTATGAACTGTGAAAAGGAATCTGGTAGGGACTGAAGCACAATGTCCACACACAAGTTATCCTCTAGGACCATTCCTAGACCTGTGAGTTTCTCTATCCACTCAATCATCTTTAGGACATGGTTCTGAACCGGTGTCCCCTCAGTCATCCTAGCGCGGAAAAAGCTCTTGGATATCTCATATCGTTGAGTCCTTCCCTGTTCCTCAAACAATTTACGGACATGTAGGAGAATGGATCTGGCATCCATCTTTTCATGTTGTCTTTGTAACTCTGGAGTCATAGAGCCCAACATATAGCACTGAGCAAGAGTGGAGTCATCAATGTACTTCACGTAGCGAGCGATCTCATCCTCGCTTGCCCCTTCTTCGGGCGTAGGCATCACTGTATCAAGGACGTACACGATTTTCTCCGCTGTGAGAACAATTCTCAAGTTACGGAGCCAATCCGTATAATTTGGACCAGTGAGGCGGTTGACATCAAGTATGCCACGTAAGGGATTTGAAAGCGACATTTTCTAAAATAAAGATGTAGCAAAATGAATAATATGCAGATTTTGCAAGAAATAAACTATCAAGATATGGACTTCTATCTTAATATGCTCCCACTATTTTACTAACGAGTCACGCGACACCCTCAGCACGTGAAACGGAAGTCTCCGGCAGACTTCTAGTGGGGATCAGGATCCAATCAGCGTCTTAGTGTAACCTCGAGGGACTCGACCAATCACACTAAGCCTAAAAGGTAGACAACTCTTGCCGATCACAACTCCTTGTGATTCCCGTCCTGTTCGGCCTCCGAATCACCATGGCCTCGAGGGACTCGACCAACTATGATGCTCGGTTAAGTCAACACCTTCGTTACAAGATGAGTCTGATTTGATGATATACCCTCGAGGGACTCGACCAAGCATATCATGCCCTCAGGTCACCGGTGACATCTCTATGTCGTAAGCAAGATAGCGAATCGCGATATAGGTGAGTCTCGAGGGACTCGACCAACTCAACCTACACCGGGATTCGGTTCCTACTCATAACGATGGAAGGCCACGTGGGTCAATCTAATTGCCTCACGTTTACCGACTTAATATTATCGAGAGATGTTTCTATAATTTGGTCTCCTAATATGACATGTCACACATATACATATTTAATATATATCTACATCGCATGCAAATATATATACATATCTAGTATGTGTATAATCAATCACATCAGATGATCATGGACCACAACCTAATATGATTAGGCCCGAGCTAGTAGGCCTAATCACTCACATCAAGATCTATGTGTGCAACGGTGCATCTCCATGCCCTGTGATCGTCCATCTCGTCCTCGTCGGTTTCGTCGACATCTTGATGCATCTCCATGCATCACGATCGTCCGTCTCGTGGGTCCCGCTGTCGCATCCACGCTCCCGCTGCGCCTCCTCATGTGATTACAACTTAATCATAGGCACGCAGGCCCGACAATAAACGAGAAATATAATGGAGGTTCGCAGACCTCAATAATAATAATCACAAGTACACACATCACACGGTCCATGATCATCCGTCCACACATCATACATCACATGTATAAATAATCATCATCATGTAGGACTACTAGATAATAATAAAAAATAATAATCAACTAAACCTTTTAATTAATTAATATTTTTCTGAAATCAGGGACATGTAGGGAATTTCTCAATTCCTAAGGGTATTTTCGTAATTTGGATAAAAGACAGAAACTGGAATTTCTCAAATTCCGAGGGGCAAAACTGTCTTTTTCCAGAAAACCCTAATGCCCTTTCCCCTTTTCGCTGCTGCCGCCGCCGCCACCCTGCCGGCGGCGGCCTGTGCCGCGAGGGGCGGGGCGCGGCCCTCGCCTGCGGGCGTCGCCGCCTCCGCGGGCAGTTCTGCCGGCGAGGCAGCGCCCGCAGGCGGTGCTGCCTCGCTGGCGGCCGCCCCTGCGGGGTTTTTGCCCGTGGGAGCAGCGGCCACAGGCGCCGCTGCCCTGCGGTGCCTCAGCCCGCGGCTGTGCCCTGCGGTGCCTCAGCCCGCGCTGCCAGCCCCGCCGGCCGCAAGCCTGCTGCAAGCAGGCCGCCGGCCGGCTGCTGCAGGCACAGCGCTTGCGCATGCGCCGGCGCTGTGCTGCCTGGCTGCGACTGCGGCTGCCGCTGCAGGTGGCTGCAGGCATGCAGATCGAGGGTAGCAACTGTTGCTGCCCTTCCTCGCTTTTGCGTCAACGATTTTGACGTCAATTTTCTTCCTAAACACAATACACGCAGTTCAAAACCAATCATTCGCACGAACAACCTGGCTCTGATACCACTGTTGGGAAATCATTGGGGGCGACATCATATGCGCAGCGGAAGAACAAGAAAACAAAAATCCCCGATCCCCAAAAAAGATGTTCGTCGTCGTGCGAAGATTGGTGCGCAAAAAATCCGCAAAAACACAAAACTGCGTATAGAGATTGTGTTACCTAGGGAGATCGTATATCCCTGTTTCCTTGCAGATCCTTAGGAGAGGGTGAAGGAGGTCAAGCGTCCTCCTCTCTAGCGGTGATCCACACAGTAGGGTTGCGACGACGCTCCTCAAAACTCCAGGCCTACTCTGAGGTGGAGAGGGAGAGGAGAATAGGAAGGGCAAGCAAAGACTCTAGCCTATGAGGCTGTGAATCCCTCCTATTTATAGAGATCCCGTGTCAAAACCCTAATGGGTCCTTTCCCTAGTGGGTATTGGATCTGCATCCAATAAGACAAGGGCTCCGTCGGATATCTCATATCCGAACCTCTACTCATCGCAATGCCTACCATATGTGTGTGACCCTCTAGGCCCAATATCGAGCTGGCCGTGAGTCATACCTGTCAGAACTCCTTCTAACTTAGTGAATTATTATCTCTGTAATAATTCACTCGACTCATCGACTACGGAAGTACTAGGCCACTACGCCGTAGTCCCCAGACGATACAGGGGAATCCAATCCATTGGACCTGTCTGTCCTCAGTTACCATGTACCTATAGTCCCTCATCCATCTAATATCCCAGAGACCGTATATCGAGCATGGTGCTGTCAGACCCATACGGTTTCTACTCGAGTCTCGCTCTAATCGGATTCTCCCGGAGAACTCTTTCTCTCTCAACCCGAATGACCCTGGCCAGGGATTTGTCTGAGCAAGAACACATAGGATATTCCTCTCATGACGCCGAGAGTGGATGATCCTCTATCGACACTCAATAGCCCTCGTAAGGTCGACTACCACTCCCAATGACCAGCTGTACTAGATCTGAGAACAGTCAAACCTATAAGTCTGGTATCAAAGAGTGGAGCACTCATACAGGACATCCTTGGTGTCTCAAGTCTAAGGACCAAATACACCACTAGGACTATGGAATCGCTGTCTGACAATAAGGCATCATCAACCATCCAGCATTCCGTAAGCGGATCAATCAGTGAACTCATTCTCCAATGAGCACCTATACTGTATCCCTAGTGTCCCTACACGAGCAGCTATGAGACCAGCTGCATCCATCATATGGACGGGTATACAGCACACCAGTCTATCCGGTTATCACGATGTCCCTCTCGAGTAACCTATGACCGGGATTATTTAGGATATGTATTTAAAGGTGAATCGATCTCATTATCGTGATCTCATCACGATCCGATTCCCATTGCACAAATCCAAGGACATCACAATATATATGCATTTATGCAATAGTTATAAAGTGATATACGCCATAATATAATAAGCAAAAAGATTCTGTATCAAGTCACACGTGCCATCACTCACGTGATTGGCTTGCTGGGCACCTATGACTAGCAGAAACATGTCAGGAGATTGGACGTCGAGTCAAAGGATCGATCGACGTACTGACAAAAGGACTTCGTGCTATGAGTTCGGGCATCGAGCCGAAGGATCGGATATTATGCCAAGGAGATCAGATGTTTTGGGGATCAATAAACCGATTGGACAATACACCAAAGCAGAGGACAATGCGCCAAAACAACGAACGAAGTACCGAAGGAACCAATGACATGCCAGACAATATAGGATTCATGATTGTAATAATTTATCTAGATCTAAGAAGTTTATGTCTAATTGATTTAGTTTCAAGTTGAATCAGGCTAACTCAATTAGGGGCTCATTGGGCCTAAGTTTGACTATTTTGGACCAAGTGGAAGGCTCATTCAGTGACCCATGGATAGGTTGAACCGCATATGAGTTGAAAAAGTCAAGACACACTTTTCCAAGCTATCAGGTAGTGGTACCACTAGGCTAGCAGGGTGTCAGTGTGTCGGGCAGTGGTACCAATAGACTGGGCAGTGGTATCGCCCCGACAAAGTCACCCAGACTATCAGGTAGTGGTATCACTCGACTGAGTGATGGTACCACTCGGTGTTAGTGCTGTAGGCGGTGGTACCGTCCAACACATGTGGTGGTACCACTAGGACCCAAGAAACTCGGGATGAGACCATTTTGGCTCTAAATTTAAATACATCTGGGGCCTATAAATACCCCACTCATCCCTGCTCAGTTCACACAAAACTAAGACCTAAAAGTATGAAAACTCTATTGTAATTACTTGAGAATTCTCTACTAGCTCTAAGTTTCGGTTTTAGTTTAAGAGAAGGGTAAGTGAATTGTAAAGGTTGTCTCCTAAACTTATGAAACGGAGAAAGAGTTGTAAGAGGGTAGTTATGCTTCACCCATAGAAGGAAGATCATTAGTATACGCCGATGGCATCGACGGAAGAGGAATCGAGAGTGGACGTAGGTCATGACAACCGAACCACTATAAATTTGGTGTGCATTCTCTTTCTTATCTTCATTACTATTATTCTCTATTTTAATTGCTTAATATATTTATTTTAAGTGAAGCACCCTTTCGATATCATTTTTTATATGGGCTTTATCGAAATAGTTTTTCTAAATCATCGATGTTTTTATCGTAAGAACTAATTCACCCCTCGTTTTAGTGCTGATTTCAATCCCGACAATTGGATCTCATATATAGGATCCAATAATTTTAGGGCTTAAAGGATATCCAAGAAGATATGGGCTCTAGAGGATATCTCATATCCGAATCTCTACTCATTGCAACAATTGTCATATGTGTGTGACCCTATAGGCCCAATATCGAGTTGGCCGTGAGTCATACTTATTAGAACTCCTTTTGGCTCAGTGAATTATAATCTTTATAATAATTCAATCGATTCATCGACTGCGGACGTACTAGGCCACTATGCCATAGTCCCTAGATGATATAGGGTAATCCAATATTTGTACCAATCTATCTTTAGTTATAGTGTACCTATAGTCTCTTATTTATTTAATATCCTTGAGACCGTATACCGGGCATGGTGATATCAAGCCTATACGGTTTCTTTTTGAGTCTCGCTCTAATCATATTCTTCCAGAGAACTCTTTCTCTCTCAATCCTAATGACATTGGTCAAGGATTTTTCTAAGCAAGAATATATGGTATATTTCTCACATGATATCAAGAGTGGACGATCCTCTATCGATAATCAATAGCCCTGGTAAGATTGTCTACCACTCCAGATGACCAATTATGCTAGATTTAGAGCTTCAAAACATACAAGTTTGGTATCAAATAGTGAAGTACTCATATAAGACATCTTTGGTTTCTCAAGTCTAAGGACCAAGTACACTATTTGGATGACATAATCACTGTTTGACAATAAAGTATCATCAACCATCCAATAATCTGTGAACGGATCAATTAGTAAACTCATTCTCCAATGAGCACGTACAATGTAGCCCTAGTGTCCCCACATGAGCGGCTATGACATTAGCCGCCTCCATCATATAGATGGGTATACAGCATACTAATCTGTTCGGTTATCTCGATATCCTTCCTGAGTAACCTATGATCAGGATTATTTAGGATCTGTGTTTAAAGGTGAATCGATCTCATTATTGTGATCTAATCATGATCTGATTCCCATTACATAGATCGATGGAAATCATAATATATTTATGCATCAAGTAGTAAAAATATAAGCACTTGCACTGTAGCCCTAGTGTTCCCACACGAACAACTATGAGACTAGCCACCTCCTTCATATGGATGGGTATACAACACACCAGTATGTCCAATTATCTCGATGTCCTTCTCGAGTAACCTATAACCAAGATTATTTAGGGTTTGTGTTTAAAGGTGAATCGGTCTCATTATCATGATATCATCACGATCCGACTCCCATTGCATAGATCCATGAACATCAAAATATATTTATGCATTAAGCAATATAAAGTAAAAAAATACCATAATAACAATAAGCAAAAAGGGTGCATGTCATGTCACACGTGTCATCATTTGATTCGCTTGCAGGGTACCTATGACTAGCATCGTCGCCCCATCTGCTATGCAGATCATTGCTAGAGAAGAGGACAACTGATCTCATTTATCCTATCCTATGAATCTGAAATTTTACGGGGATATACGATCTTCCCATGTATTATATCTAACACATGACGTGTAGATTTTTCGATTTTACAATTTCTCAAGGATCAATCTTCGCATAATGACTAGATTTTCTTTTTTTTAGAATATCTAGGTTTTTGGTTTTGTTTTTCACTATGCATGTGATGCTATATTAAGATTTCCCAATAGAAAGGAAGAGAGGGAGCGAAGACGTTGGATTCGTTAAAAGCAACATGGCTTTCGATGCCTGAAGTCATAGAAATGACAACAAAGATAACAGGTCATCAAGCAAGATGTCATAGTCATAGAAAAATTACCAATTAGAAGAGTGAAATCGACAGATCTATGAGAGATTTTACTTGGGAGATGGATCACCGAGCAGAGGAGGAAACCGACAACGATAGATCAACAAAGAAGAGGGCTTGCTGTCGCCAGACAGTAAGAAAGGAAAAGTCTTACTCGAGACAACAAGAACTCTGATACCATGTAGAATTGAGTAATATATTGTGACAGGGATGATTTTTTTTCACTGAGGTGCTGAATATTTATATAGGTTTTGAGAAAGAGATTTCCTTCAATCAAATGCTCAAATCACTAATCAGATCAGTTGCCCAAATCAATGATTGATCCTCAAATCATCAATTGATTGGGAATATAAGAAAGCAGGGATATTATTCCATGTGTGCCTCGATCATGATCTTCTATCATATATTAGTTTACTTCTTCCCCCATCATATATGATAACTCTTCGGGGTAGGAATAGGATGATCATAATGTGTCCACAAATGATGATGTTTCAAATGAATATGTTGAAAAAGAGTCGGTAATGAGATGAAGAATTTGTGCTCCTCCCGTGTACGTACACAGGCTTTTCCCAGCTCGCTATTGGTTACATAACACATTAATATCTATTCTTTAAGAAATTATATATATCTTGAGGGGTTCATCTATGCTTTTATAGGATACACCGTCAATATCAACCATTAGATTATTATATCACAAGTCTCATAAAAAATAGAAAATAGAAAATTGCTCGGTCTATATTTAATCGCCGCATTGTAAGGACGCCACATGGTCAGCTTGGAAGATTAAGTTTCGAAGTTGAATTCCCATCCAAACTGTACTGTGAGAAAGTAAGTTGGTCGGATATGCATGCATATCTCATGTAATGTAAAATTAGTATATCCAACCATGTTACCGAATCCTACCTCGCGTGACATAATCTGCTCATCTCGATCTGTGGGACGCGGAGTCTCCATTGTTTTCGGAAGTGCCATGTCCATATGCAAAACGGCAAGGAGAAGTCGAGGTTTGAGGCTCGAGATGCGCAGCATGTGGAGGTTCGAGGTCGCCCTCTCAGGCAATGGAAAGAGATAAGGTTGTCTGTACGATGCACCGGCTCTCTTCGCAGTCCTCGTAACTTGTTTCCGCATGTTTCACGTTTCATATAGGGGAAGACGTAATCTTTGCTACACAACATGTTTCACGTTTCATGCATGGGAGAAGGAAGGATCTCATTTTAGATTATATGTCTTGATGTACTGCGGGAGGGAAGGCGCATTAATGTGTGTATCCATCAGTTCTCGCGCACCAAACTCACGTTTGTTTGCTTACCTACGCGCGAGATCTGTTGGCAGGCATCGAAGCAAACGGGCCACTGCCTCCTCATACTTATCCAAACTCAGGGCTGCAGGGCTATAAGTACCCCCACTCGTTGCTCTTCTTCTTCAAGCGCATCCGTACCTGCAATACGTGCTAATATCTTCCGCAGAAGTAGTTCATACAAGTCGGATAATGGTGCGATGCTTGATTCCATTTCTTACCATCTTAATAGATTTTCTTGTGTGTTAATTTGGGGCAGGCCATGCTTGCATGCCTGCCTGTATATATATCTTTTGTTGCTATATATGGTATTAATTTGGCTGTGGTTTCGTTGCTGGCGGCCGGTGCGGTTGCAGGCGGGCGTGCTCCAGCAAGGACCATGGGGTGGCAACGGCGGCAAAACCTGGAATATGAGACAGGCGGATCACATTAGCAACGTCAAAATTCATTACAACGATGCCGTATTCGCGTTTGACTTCACCTTCACCGTCGACGGCAAGAAGAAGACCATCCACGTCGGAGGTGATGCACCCCAGTACAATGAGGTACTGTCAAAGCTGAAAACATGCGTTTAGTATTTATTGATCAAAGGTTACAATTAATTATTCCTAGGATACTAGCGAATTCCCTAACTATTTTTTGGTGGTTTATGTCTAACTACATCTTTGATTGCTTGTATAGATTACTCTAGAGGAGGACGAATACTTCACTTTCATCTCTGGACATTTCAAGACGATGTGGACGACAGACGTTTTCATAACACAACTTACCCTTGAGACCAACAAGGGCAATTCTGTGAGCGCCGGCAATTCGATTGGCAGTCATTTCTCCCTAAATCTAGAGGATGAGGGTAAGATTCTAGGCTTCTTCGGACGTGAAGGTTCTACCATCGATGCCATCGAGGCAATCGGAGTTTACTGCACTATACCAAATTAAACACACGTCACGTCTTGGTGTCTGTGTCTTAGTCTGCTGCAATGTATCTGCTTGGTTGGGGCGATAAATAAGTGGCAGAAATTGTCGTCGTCGTCGTCGTTGTGTTTCTTTGAATAAAACAAGAAGTATGTTACGGGTCCACTGGTTATTGTACGCTAATTGACGACATGATGATAGTTGAATCCAATCGGTGGTTGCATTCCTATGTCATTTCTTCGAGTAAATATGAACAATATATCATCGTGGAAGCCGTTCTTGTGATATGCCTGATGATTTGATTTGGGTAATGTAAGTCTTTTTTTTGTCCAAATAAAAAATAATAATAATTTTTCAGAATGTCTAATACTTATTTATTCTCGGATATCCAATCAACGAGCACAAAATATTCAATGGGTCACTCCCTTCTTTTAAAATGAGGAAGATTTTATTACTCCAGAGTGATTGGCCAACCGAATAGCCACCTGGATTGCTTCTTATGTACATGTATAAACTCGTAGTCTTCGAAATTATGTAACAAATATTTAATGTCAGTGACCGTGAAGTGTCCATGGTACAATAAAGTTGCAATGAATTTGTCCGATGAATTCAAAATTTGATTTTATGGCGATACGCCAAAAATCATCATTTCGTGAAATCGCATTCAAACCCTCCTAGATCACCACGACGCTTCATATGACGTAATGCCTTTTTATTATATTTACCTACCACCAATAAAGATAATATGGCGAGCAAATCATGCAAAACATATCGCCATCTATTTCATTAAACGAACCATCACAATTCACAATTTAGTTTGAACCATCCTCGACAAGATTTTGTCCATTCAATTTATATATAACTTATATGTTGAATAGATCTCTCAAGTTTATGAACCCTGTCATTAGCCAAAATGCATGTCATGATTTTATGGAAAAGAAGAGTTGGGGAACGAGTAGTGTGAGCATAAAGGATCTCATTTTGAGTTCTCTAGGGCCTAATGTAACTTGTATTCAAATACAAACCCATAACTCTTGTACCAATACTTTCTCATTCAAACAGCCATTGTCACAATGTTTTTTCTTTTTCTTTGCAAATGTAAGTGGCGAGGATGAGATTTGATTTGGTATACTTGCTATAAAGAGTCAAAATATTTACTCGGTTCGTCATCTAATAAACATCTTCAAAATATACTAGATTTTATACGCATGAGCGCGTAACTCTCGATATGACATCTAACACTTTATTTCAATACTTGTTTATGCTAGGATTGATTTTTATTTTAGAGTCTATATATTATTTTTCTTCGAAAAAATCTTAAACTTTAGTGATGATGATAGAAATAAATGATATAGTTCACATTAGAGTGAACCAAAATATTATCAAGTCAGGAGATCAGGCTCCTCGCCATTTAATAATAGGATTCATATTCCTTAGATAACTGAAAATTATATTTAAAAACAATTCTTTATCGATTAGCATTTGTATGTTCAAAACAATATTAGAGGTGTCAATAAGAAATAATCAAATTTATTTGATTATTCTTGATAGATAATTTTCCTAACCACACCTCACCTTGGTGACAATAATGGGCATGCTTCTGTCATGACAAGTACGAGACGAGACGAAGAAGTTAGAGGCTCTAAGCACTAAGCAGGCAGGCCGTGGACAATGGAACCGTCCTTTCTCATCTGAAGGAAGGAGACGAGGCGGGCGACCACCAAATCCATGTTTCCTTATAATTGGAGGTTATCCACAAGGACAAGATGCAGATGGAGCTCGTCGTCTGAGGCAATGGAAGGAGATAGTGGTGCTGTTGGGCTCAACCATCCGGCCACCGTGTTCAAGATTATCATATTTACTCACCGACTCCGTCGGAAGTCCTCGCATCTCGTTCCTAGCAAACAATTAATTACACTGCATGCAAGCAATAAAAAAAAGGAAGAGCACGGAATATGCATGTTTCACGTTTCCGTGAGATTTTAGGACGGTGGTGGTGGGGGGTGCAATTCTTCCTTGATGTATACATCAGCTCATACTTATCCAAACTAGAATGGTGGGCTATAAATACCCTCATCCGATGCCCTTCCCAGCACCAAGTCCTGCAATAGCATCTTCTGCCGCCAAGGGAGTGTGCGCGTCCATTCATTATTCTCGGTTGCTGCTAATATGGTGAGTGGCGTTGTTAGTCTTCAAAATTCCATCCCTTTTCTGACTTCTTCAACTACACTTGCTCGTATACTACAACATAGATGGATGGATGACATGTGGTGTTTATTCTGATGCACGCAGGGGAGAATGGTGAAGGTGGGGCCATGGGGTGGCAACGGAGGGAATGTGTGGGATATGGGACAAGCCGACCACATTACCAAACTTCGAATCTATTACGGAGATAACATTGTGGGGTTGGAGATTACCTACATTCTTAACGGTAATTCCCACACCTACAAACGTGGAACCACCACCGGCGCTTCCAAGGAGGTATATCATCTATACATCTATGTGTATATAAATACACACTTATCAACTTCGTGTCTTTGTCCAACCATATAAACTGGTTCGACCAGATGAATGTTTTCTAGCAACACGTTTGGTAGTCAAACCAATTTCTCTTGAAAATACATTGCAATATTAGTTTTCTTTTTCCCATTGTTTGTTTCTCGTTAAATCCTTGATCCTTTTTTGCAGATCATCCTTGAGGAGGACGAGTACTTCACTTCTATCTCCGGATACTTTCATGCATTATCCAATTATCAGCGACATGCAATTGTGATGTTGCTTACTCTTGATACCAACAAGGGTGCATCCATAAGTGTCGGTAACAAGACTGGCTCTTCCTTCGCCCTTACTTTAGAGGAGGGGAGTAGGATTCTGGGCTTCTTTGGGCGAGCTGGTACAGCCATTGACGCTATTGGGATTCACTGCTCATTGCCTAACTAAGTGTATTCACTGGCTCGTGTTCCTATCTATGGAATGATGTAATAAATAAGCAACGATTACTATTATGGTTCTTGCCATGATTGTCATCATCGTTGTTATCCTTGTCATTCGGTGTTGCTTTCAATAAATAATGAAATGTTCTCGAATCCACTTTGATATCTTATCATTACTTGGTGTGCCTTTCGTGATGGAATCCACGGCTCTTATTTGACGATAATCACTTCCTATGTATGCCCAATTTTGTCAAAGAGCTAGCAGGTGACCTTCTATTGATTGTGATCGTTAAGGTGCCAAAGCTGCTAAGAGTTTTAGTACAAGTTATTTACAAAGCTATTGGGATTAAAGTTATCACCATGATTGAAGGATTGATAGTGTAATAGAAGATGATGGCTCTACGTATTACAATGTATCCAGAAGACATTTTGTTCGATCCTTTGTTGATGTCATTATTGCTTTGATTGCTTTTTCTTTTAGAGTTTTGATTGAATTGAGCTATGATAGTTGGTCATGTCATCCTCTTTTCTCTTTTCAAATATTATTAATGATCAATCGACTTATCATACAGTTCTTTAAATGACATCGGTGAGTCTCATACATGAATTATTGATGTCGGTTTCTTATATTCGTCTCCTATGCCATTGAGAATGTGTAACTTTGACAATGCTTCTAACGTAGTATTATACAAAGATATTAATGGTACTTTGAAGCTAGTGATTGAGGCTTGAATTGCTTATAGAATAAGACGTTCTTTTCGTAGCCACTAATCAGGATCTGTTATTGGGATGGGTTCTCTAGGTATTTAGATTTTTTCTGATGAATATTTGAGAGAGCCGTCGATGTAACCTAATAGTTCATATCAAAAAAGAAGATCAGAGAATTGTGCTTGCCGAGATGTATAATTGCCGCTTTTGAATAGTTTGAAGTGGCTTAGAGTTGCAGCATTGATGAATATAAGTATTGTATGTTGAGGAGAACTATTGTTTCTCGAGGAAAGAATAATTGGAGCGTCATATGTAGATGAAAAAGACATGCTTAGAATATGAACTAATTTAGCGAATATCGAGCGAGGAGGTCGCGGGCACAGGAGCATATGGTTGCGGATTCGTCGCCGCTGATGTGACAAGCCAAGCATATGATGATGATGGAAACACTCAAATCTGCCCTAAGGATGAATCGAGGCGAGGGGGGATTTGGAGCGCTCGACCTCCTACTGTGCAACCTGCTTCTTCTCGACAGCGTTGGCGAACATGACGTCCTAGGAGAGTTGGATGATGGCGACGTGTCTCTCCTACTGGCACGAGCAATAAGGAATTTGGAGCGCTCAGCCTCCTACCGTGCAACCTGCTTCTTCTCGACGTTATTGAAGAACTCAATGGAGGTCTAGTCATGACCAGAGGATTGTAGCCGCCGAAGGAGGAGGAGCAGTGGTAGTGAGGAGTTATGATGAGGAGCAACAATAGATCTGAGGAAGAGTATAGGGTCGCTGGCGACGGGTCGAATGGAAGTGATAGAGGGGAGACGTTGGATCGTTCAAGGGGAGCGTCGCCTTCGGCGACTTAAGTCGCAGCAATGACAGTAAATATAATAAGTCAGCGAGCAAGATTTTGTGGTCTGAGAATAATTGTCAAACATGTTGGGCTGATGGCCCATATTCAGCCTATGTGGGCTTTATCAGCCCACAGCCCACACCCCCTCTTAACCTAACCCTAATTAAGATTAGGGGGGTGTGGTGGCTGCGTTTTAGAGGCAGATTAAAGCTATAAAAAGGCAGCAACGAGGCAGATCTTTATAGCCACGAGATTCCAAAGAGAAGAAGGAGAACAAGGCAGAAAAGGAAGAGAAAGAAAGGGAAGAAGACAAGGACAACGCAAAGAGACTATTCACAATCATCTAGCAGTGTTCTCATCTCAGGTTAGATCAAATCTATAGTAGAGTCTTGCTGTGATTACTTGGGGAGGTTTTAGATATTGTTGGCAGTGACGTGATCCTTGTATCCCAGTTATTCTCTTGTGGTTGTTGCTAGGGTTTTGGGCAAGAGATTTAGATTTGTATATTCATTATTCTCGTAGTGGATTATCTCTAGTTTGCCCCGTGGTTTTTACCCTTCACATTGAAGGGGTTTTCCACGTATATCTTGGTGTTCTGTTTGATTGTGTTTCCATTTTATTCCGCTGCGTATTTTGGTCTTCTAGTATTTGTTCATATACAAAGGTTATTCCTGTTTATATCCCCATCAACTGGTATCAGAGCAGGGTTTTAGTGATTTAATTTTTGTATTTGAACATGGAAGCCAGTAATGTTTTTCGCATGATTAGTTTGAATGGAAACAATTGGATGAAATGGAAACCAAGAATGGAAGATCTCTTGTATTGCAAAGATTTGTATGGACCTTTACAGGGGGATAGTGCAAAACCTACAACTATGACAGATGATGAGTGGAAGAGGTTAGATCGAAAAACAATTGGGTTTATTAGACAGTGGCTTGATGATAGTGTCTTTCACCATGTTTCTACTGAAATTTCTGTATATTCTCTTTAGAAAAAATTAGAAAGTCTCTATGAAAGAAAAACAGCTGGCAACAAAGTTTTTTTGATCAGAAAACTTGTGAACCTAAAATATAAAGAGGGTGCTTCTATTGCTGAGTATTTGAATGAAATACAGAGTATTACTAACCAGTTATCCTCTATGAAAATGTCTCTTGATGATGAGTTGCAGGCATTGTTACTTCTCAATTCATTACCAGAAAGTTGGGAGACACTAGTGGTTTCCCTTAGTAATTCTGCGCCAGATGGTATTGTCACTATGAGTCAAGTAACAAGCAGTTTGTTGAATGAGTTGAGAAGAAAGAGTTCGGCAACATCTTAGAATGATCTCAGAGAACAGAGGAAGGTCAAAGTCTAGAAGCAGTTCACGTATGGGTAGGAGCAAGTCAAGATCAAGAAAAGATATTGTTTGCTATAACTGTGGTGAGAAAGGACATTACAAGAACCGATGTAAGCAACCTAAGAAGAACAAGAAAAAGGGAAAAGAAGTGGAGTCTACAGAGTCAAAGGATAATACTACAGCTACAGTGCAGGGTGGTGATTATTTGATTTTGTCTCCTTCTGATGATATTTTTTCTTGTGTGTGTCAGGATCTTGAGTGGGTGATTAACACCGGTGCTTCTTATCATGCTACATCTCGGAGGGAGTTTTTTGCTACATATAGGTCTGGAAACTTTGGTGTTGTCAAGATGGGCAACTATGGCACAGCAGACATCATTGGCATGGGTGATATCCATTTAAAGGCCAACCTTGGCTGCAAGTTGGTACTTAAGGATGTGAGGCATGTGGTTGACTTAAGGCTGAATTTAATTTCAGTTGGAAGACTAGATGATGAAGAGTATGAAAGCAGATTTCACAGAGGGCAATGGAAGCTCAGTAAGGGTTCTCTTATTATAGCTAGTGGAAAGAAATGTCATACTTTGTACAGGTTGCAGGCTAAAGCTTATGGTGAGTAGTTAAATGCTACAGAGAAAGACTTCAGTATGGAGTTGTGGCATAGGCGATTGGGATACATGAGCGAGAAGGGGCTGCAAGCTCTTTCCAAGAGAGAGGTATTACCAGATCTTAGAGGTATACATCTTAACCCTTGTATTGATTGTTTGGCTGGTAAACAACATAGAGTTTCATTTGCTAGTGCTGCTTTGTCTAGAAAAATGCATGCCTTAGACCGTGTTTATACAGATGTATGTGGTCCTTTGAGGACAAAAACTCATGGTGGATCTTTTGATGTTCTTGGTATAAGTGGTGCACTTTATTTTGTCACTTTTATAGATGAGTTTTCCAGGAAAGTTTGGGCTTATGCTTTGAAGACCAAAGATCAGGTTATTAATGTCTTCAAAGAGTTTCATGCCAGGGTTGAAAGGGAGACAGAAAGGAAATTGAAATGCATAAGATCAGATAATGGTGGTGAGTATACGGGATTGTTTAATGACTATTGCATGTCACTTGGGATCCAACATGAGATGACAGTTCCTGGTACACCTCAGCATAATGCAATTGCAGAGAGGATGAACCACACCATCATGGAAAAGATCAGATGTATGCTTTCACAGGCCAAGCTACCCAAAAGGTTTTAGGATGAGGCTTTGAGGACTGCAGTTGATGTGATCAACTTATCACCATGTACAGCCCTAGATGGTGATGTTGCAGAGCATGTATGGTCAGAGAAAGATGTTTCCTATAGGCATTTGAGAGTATTTGGTTGTCGTGCATTTACACATATTCCAGATAATGAGAGGTGCAAGCTGGATGGTAAGTCTAAAGAATATATTTTTCTTGCTTACTCACATGATCAATTTGGTTACAGGCTTTGGGATCCAGAAAAGCAGAAGGTGTTCAGGAGCAGAGATGTGGTCTTCTTTGAGGATCAAACTTTTGAGGATTTGAAGAAGAAGGCACCAGCCAAGACTTCTGCAGAAGGATTAGCAGATTGTGACCTAGTTATTTCTCTAGTATATCTGGGTGATGGGGGAGATGTGCAGGAAAATAGTGTAGAGCCTGATGTTGATTTACCTGCAGGACATGTTGAGCAAGAAGAAGTAGGAGAGCAAGTTCCCGCAGAACCTCAATTGAGAAGATCTTCTAGACAACGTCAACCTTCCAGAAGATACTCTACAGATGAGTATGTGATGCTTACTGATGTAGGTGAACCAGATAGTTACCAGGAAGCAGTTGAGAGTGAGCAGAAAGAGAAGGGGTTAGTTGCTATGCAGGAAGAGATGAATGCTCTTCAGAAGAACCACACTTATGATTTGGTGCTGCTACCAAATGGAATGAAGACCTTGAAGAACAAGTGGGTTTTTAGGTTGAAGACTCAAGAATATTGTTCTCAACCAAAGTACAAAGCTAGATTGGTTGTGAAAGGCTTTGGTCAAAAGAAAGGTATTGACTTTGAAGAGATATTTTCTCCTGTTGTTAAAATGTCTTCTATTCGTGTTGCTCTTGGTATTGCTGCTAGCCAGGACTTAGAGGTTGAGCAGTTAGATGTGAAGACAGCTTTCCTTCATGATGATTTGGAGGAGGAAATTTATATGGAGCAACCAGAAGGTTTCAAAGTCAAAGGTAAAGATAATTTTGTCTGCAAGTTGAAGAAGAGCTTGTATGGGCTAAAGCAAGCTCCAAGACAATGGTACAGAAAGTTTGATTCATTTATGACAGAAAATGGATACAAAAGAACGGCTTCAGATCATTGTGTGTACATCAAATGGTTTGGTGAGGATTTTATTATTCTCTTACTTTATGTTGATGACATGCTTATTCTTGGGAAAGATATGTCTAAAATTGACAGGTTGAAGAAGGAACTGAGTGAGTCTTTTGCAATGAAGGACATGGGGCCAGCAAAGCAAATACTAGGGATGCAGATTTCTCGTGACAGGAAAAACAAGAAGATTTGGTTGTCACAGGAGAAATACATCAAGAAGGTATTGGAAAGATTCAGTATGAGTAATGCTAAGCCAGTTGGTTCTCCTCTTGCAGGTCACTTCAAGTTGTGCTCAGAACAGAGTCCGTCAAGTGATGAGGAGAAGGAGAAAATGCAAAAGGTTCCTTATGCTTCAGCAGTTGGAAGTTTAATGTATGCAATGGTATGTACGAGGTCGGACATCGCATATGCAGTGGGTGTTACTAGCAGATTTCTTGCAAATCTAGGCAAAGAGCACTAGGCAGCAGTGAAGTGGATTTTTATATATCTCAGAGGGAGCTCTAAGGTTTGTTTAAGCTTTGGAGGTGGATCACCTGTGTTAACAGGTTACACAGAAGCAGATATGGCAAGAGATATAGATACGAGGAAGTCTACTTCTGGTTATGTACTTACTTTTGCAGGGGGAGCTGTGTCATGGCAATCCAGGTTACAAAGGTGTATTGCTCTCTCCACCCCAGAAGCAGAATATATTGCTGGTACAGAGGTATGCAAAGAAATGTTATAGATGAAAGAATTCTTACAAGAATTGGGGCTGAAATAGAAAAATTATGTGGTGCATTGTGACAGCCAGAGTGCTATCCATTTGTGTAAGAACCCAATGTTCATTCCAAGTCAAAGCATATAGATGTCAGATACCACTGGATTCGAAATGTATTTGAAGAGAAGCAGTTGCAGCTTCAGAAAATTCATACAAATGACAACGAAGCAGACATGTTGACGAAGACCTTACCAAAAGAAAGATAGGAGATATGCCGACAGTTGGTCAGCATGGCTTCACAATGAGGAGTCATGGGACAGCCTACCTTATGGGCTGAAGGGGGAGGTTGTTGGGCTGATGGCTCATATTCAGCCCATGAGGGCTTTATCAGCCTACAGCCCACACCCCCTCTTAACCTAACCCTAATTAAGATTAGGGGGGTGTGGTGGCTGCGTTTTAGAGGCAGATTAAAGCTATAAAAAGGCAGCAACGAGGCAGATCTTTATAGCCACGAGATTCCAAAGAGAAGAAGGAGAACAAGGTAGAAAAGGAAGAGAAAGAAAGGGAAGAAGACAAGGACAATGCAGAGAGACTGTTCACAATCATCTAGCAGTGTTCTCATCTCAGGTTAGATCAAATCTACAGTAGACTCTTGCTGTGATTACTTGGGGAGGTTTTAGATATTGTGGAAAGTGACGTGATCCTTGTATCCCAGTTATTCTCTTGTGGTTGTTGCTAGGGTTTTGGGCAAGAGATTGAGATTTGTATATTCATTATTCTCATAGTGGATTATCTCTAGTTTGCCCCGTGGTTTTTACCCTTCATATTGAAGGGGTTTTCCACATATATCGTGGTGTTCTGTTTGATTGTGTTTCCAATTTATTCCGTTGCGTATTTTGGTCTTCTAGTATTTGTTCCTATACAAAGGTTATTCCTGTTTATATCCCCATCAAAACAGAATAGTGAAATCGATAGATTGTGAGAGATCGGGCTTAGGAGATGGATCGCCGAGCAGAAGAGAAAATCGGTAGTGGCAAAACAGTAGAGAAGCGGGATTCCAGTCGCCAGACGATGAGGAAGGTCAATGTTTTGCTCAAGACAACAGGTACTCTGATACCACGTAGAATAGAGTAATATATTGTGAAAGGGATGAATTTTATTCATTGAGGTGATTGAGGAAGAGATTTCCGTCGATCAAATGCTCAAATCACGTAATGAGATCAGTTACGCAAATTCATGATTTATCCTCAAATCATAGATCGATTGAGGATATAAGGAAGCAAGGATGTTATTCCACGTGTACCTCTCTCATATCTTCTATCAGATATAAGTTTACTTCTTCCCCATCATATATGATAATTTTTCGGGATAGGAATAGGATGATGATAATGTGATGTTTCAAATGAATATGTTGGAAAAGAGTCGTTAATGAGATGAAGAATTTGTGCTCCTCCCGTGTACGTTCACAAGCTTTTCCCAGCTCGCTATTGGTTACATAACACATTAATATCTATTTTTTAATAAATTATACATATCTTTAGTGGTTCATCTATGTTTTGATAGGATACACCTTCAATATCAACCATTAAATTATTATATCACGAGTCTCAGAAAAAATAGAAAATAGAAAATTGCTCGGTCTATATTTAATCGCCGCATTGTAAGGACGCCACATGGTCAGCTTGGAAGATTAAGTTTCGAAGTTGAATTCCCATCCAAACTGTACTGTGAGAAAGTAAGTTGGTCGGATATGCATGCATATCTCATGTAATGTAAAATTAGTATATCCAACCATGTTACCGAATCCTACCTCGCATGACATAATCTGCTCATCTCGATCTGTGGGACGCGGAGTCTCCATTGTTTTCGGAAGTGCCATGTCCATATGCAAAACGGCAAGGAGAAGTCGAGGTTTGAGGCTCGAGATGCGCAGCATGTGGAGGTTCGAGGTCGCCCTCTCAGGCAATGGAAAGAGATAAGGTTGTCTGTACGATGCACCGGCTCTCTTCGCAGTCCTCGTAACTTGTTTCCGCATGTTTCACGTTTCATATAGGGGAAGACGTAATCTTTGCTACACAACATGTTTCACGTTTCATGCATGGGAGAAGGAAGGATCTCATTTTAGATTATGTCTTGATGTACTGCGGGAGGGAAGGCGCATTAATGTGTGTATCCATCAGTTCTCGCGCACCAAACTCACGTTTGTTTGCTTACCTACGCGCGAGATCTGTTGGCAGGCATCGAAGCAAAAGGGCCACTGCCTCCTCATACTTATCCAAACTCAGGGCTGCAGGGCTATAAGTACCCCCACTCGTTGCTCTTCTTCTTCAAGCGCATTCATACCTGCATTACATACTAATATCTTCCGCAGAAGTAGTTCATACAAGTCGGATAATGGTGCGATGCTTGATTCCATTTCTTGCAATCTTCATAGATTTTCTTGTGTGTTAATTTGGGGCAGGCCATGCTTGCATGCCTGCCTGTATATATATCTTTTGTTGCTATATATGGTACTAATTTGGTGGTGGTTTCGTTGCTGGCGGCCGGTGCGGTTGCAGGCGGGCGTGCTCCAGCAAGGACCATGGGGTGGCAACGGCGGCAAAACCTGGAATATGAGACAGGCGGATCACATTAGCAACGTCAAAATTCATTACAACGATGCCGTATTCGCGTTTGACTTCACCTTCACCGTCGACGGCAAGAAGAAGACCATCCACGTCGGAGGTGATGCACCCCAGTACAAAGAGGTACTGTCAAAGCTGAAAACATGCATTTAGTATTTATTGATCAAAGGTTACAATTAATTATTCCTAGGATACTAGCGAATTCCCTAACTATTTTTTGGTGGTTTATGTCTAACTACATCTTTGATTGCTTGTATAGATTACTCTAGAGGAGGACGAATACTTCACTTTCATCTCTGGATATTTCAAGACGATGTGGACGACAGACGTTTTCATAACACAACTTACCCTTGAGACCAACAAGGGCAATTCTGTGAGCGCCGGCAATTCGATTGGCAGTCATTTCTCCCTAAATCTAGAGGATGAGGGTAAGATTCTAGGCTTCTTCGGACGTGAAGGTTCTACCATCGATGCCATCGAGGCAATCGGAGTTTACTGCACTATACCAAATTAAACACACGTCACGCCATGGTGTCTGTGTCTTAGGCTGCTGCAATGTATCTGCTTGGTTGGGGCGATAAATAAGTGGCAGAAATTGTCGTCGTCGTCGTCGTTGTGTTTCTTTGAATAAAACAAGAAATATGTTACGGGTCCACAGGTTATTGTACGCTAATTGACGACATGATGATAGTTGAATCCAATCGGTGGTTGCATTCCTATGTCATTTCGCGTAAATATGAACAATATATCATCGTGGAAGCCGTTCTTGTGATATGCCTGATGATTTGATTTGGGTAATGTAAGTCTTTTTTTTGTCCAAATAAAAAATAATAATAATTTTTCAGAATGTCTAATACTTATTTATTCTCGGATATCCAATCAACGAGCACAAAATATTCCATGGGTCACTCCCTTCTTTTAAAATGAGGAAGATTTTATTACTCCAGAGTGATTGGCCAACCGAATAGCCACCTGATTACATGTATAAACTTGTAGTCCTCGAAATTATGTAACAAATATTTAATGTCAGTGACCGGACTGTGAAGTATCCATGGTACGATGAAGTTGCATTGAATTTGTACGATGAATTCAAAATTCGATTTTATGACGATACGCCAAATATCATCATTTCGTGAAGCCGCTTTCAAACCCTACCCTCCTGGATCACCACTACGCTTCATATGACGTAATGCCTTTTTATTATATTTACCTACCACCAATAAAGATAATATGGCGAGCAAATCATGCAAAACATATCCTAAACCGCCATCTATTCCATTAAACGAACCATCACAATTTAGTTTGAACCATCCTCGACAAGATTTTGTCCATTCAATTTATATATAACTTATATGTTGAATAGATCTCTCAAGTTTACGAACCCTGTCCTTAGCCAAAATGCATGTCATGATTTTATGGAAAAGAAAAGTTGGGGAACGAATCGTGTGAGCATAAAGGATTGAGTTCTCTAGGGCCACTACAAGCTAATGTACCTTGTATTCAAATACAAACCCATAACTCTTGTACCAATACTTTCTCATTCATACAGCCATTGTCACAGTGTTTTTTCTTTTTCTTTGCAAATGTAAGTGGCGACGATGAGATTTGATTTGGTATATTTGCTATAAAGAGTCCAAATATTTACTCGGTTCTGTTGGGAAAAACATGTTAAAACGGAATATTCTTTTCCCTCTTTGTGTATCAAAATCGGTTCCTCATCCAAATATCAACTTGATATCCAAATAAAAATATCAATCAGCACAGCATAAACAATAGAGCAAAAATCAATCACGGACCGTAGTCCACCTCAAACTTCCACTATCAATAGTAATGATAACAGATTTAAAATCGGTCTTCCCTAGAATAATCAGAGGATCATAATAACATCAAGATCATACATCTTAGCCTAGGAATAGATATCTTCATCACATAGATGGATCTCCTCGTAAGGGAAATTTAGGTCTCACAAAGTGGATATAGCAGTAAGGTACCTTAGAGAGGGTAAACTGTAGATCAACACCATTAGGATTGTAGAGTTTGCTATAAGGATTTTTCACATAAAATTTGGGCCAAAACTGACAACGTTTTACCACCGATCGTCAAGCAGAAATCTCTAAAACCTTACTTTCTCTCTCTATTTCTCTCTCTCTCTTCTTTTCTGTATGTGCGCCGTCGCTTGCACGCTGCACGCTCAACTGCACACACAACCGCTGCACGCACACGTTCACTAAACCCTATCTCTCTCTTTTTAATTTCTACATTCAATTATTGATTTGGGCTCAATAAGCCCAATTGTCCAAGCCTACATATGGGCTGGACCCAACAATTCTTCCTCTCCAGTTCATATGGTGGGCTGTACCAAGCCCGCTCTTCGCATACATGCTTCAAGCTTCTCCTTAGGCAAAGACTTTGTCAACATATCTGAACCATTCTCACTGGTATGCACTTTTTTCAACTGTAATTCTTTCAACTCAAGCACATCAAGAATCCAGTGATATCTTATATCAATATGCTTGGATCTAGAATGGTATGTTGAATTTTTGGAGAGGTGAATGGCGCTCTGACTGTCACAGTAAACAGTATATCCTTCCTGTTTTAAGCCCAATTCCTGTAGAAACTTTTTCATCTATAAAGCTTCCTTGCAGGCTTCAGTAATTGCTATGTATTCTGCTTCTATGGTTGATAGAGCAACAAACTTATGTAACTTAGACTGCCAAAAGATTGCTCCTCCTGCAAATGTCATCAAGAATCCCGAAGTGGATTTCCTAGAATCAGTATCACCTGCCATGTCTGCATCTGTGTAACCTTCTAACACAGATTCATCACTGCCAAAACATAAACACAACCTGGAAGTACCTCTTAGATATCTTAATATCCATTTCACTGCAGCCCAATGTTCCTTTCCAAGATTAGAGAGAAATCGACTGACTACTCCAACTGCATGAGCTATATCTGGCCTAGTACAAACCATAGCATACATCGAACTGCCTACTTCAGATGAGTAAGGCACTTTGGACATTTCTTCTTTTTCTTTCTCGCTTGCAGGACATTGTTTCGAATTAAGCTTGAAATGACCTGCAAGTGGAGAACAAACTGCTTTAGCTTTACTCATGTTGAATCTTTCAAGAACATTTTCAATGTAAGTCTCCTGAGATAGCCAAATCTTCCTTTTCTTCCTATCACGAAGAATCTTCATGCCAAGTATTTGTTTCACCGATCCTAAGTCTTTCATGACAAAATCCTTACTTAGCTCTCTTTTAAGCTTTCCAATTTTTCCAACATCATGACCAACAATCAACATATCATCCACATATAGCAGTAAAATAATAAAATCATCATCTGAAAATTTTTTCATAAACACACAATGATTAGATGTGGTTCTATCATACCCTTGGCTCATCATAAAGAAATCAAACTTCTTGTACCACTGTCTAGGTGCCTGTTTAAGTCCATATAAGCTTTTCTTAAGCTTACAAACTAAATTTTCTTTTTCCTTGACTTCGAAACCTTCTGGTTGTTCCATGTAAATTTCTTCTTCCAAATCACCATGAAGAAATGTTGTTTTTACATCAAGTTGCTCAACTTCTAAATTCAAGCGGGTAGCTAAACCAAGAACAACTCGGATAGAGAACATTTTCACAACTTGAGAAAATATTTCTTCAAAGTCAACATCTTTCTTCTGACTGATTTCTTTCACAACTAGTCGTGCCTTGTATCTTTGTTGTGAGCTATTGTCTTCGGTCTTCAATTTGTAAACCCACTTATTCTTGAGAGCTTTCTTCTCTTTAGGCAACTTTACCAAGTCATAGGTGTTGTTCTCAAGCAAAGATCTCATCTCTTCTTGCATGGCTTTAACCCACTCATTCTTATTCTCATGTAGAATAGCTTCTTGGTAAGTTTTTGGCTCTCGCCCGTCAGTAAGCATAACATACTCATGTGGAGGATATCTGGTAGATGGTTGTCGCTCTCTAGGGGATCTTCTCAATGGAATCTCAACTAGTGGTGGAGGTGCTTGTTCAGTTGGTTCAGCATCATCAACTGTAGGTGTATCATCACTGGTATTCTCACCACAATCTTCTTGTTCATCTCCCCCATGATCATCATGAACTACAGGTGAAGGAACTGGACCAGACTCCAAGGAATATAAACAGAAGTTTCTGGCTTCTCAATATTATCACCATCATCAAACAATTGGTCTTCAAGAAACACAACATCTCTGCTTCTAATAATCTTCTTGTTCACTAGATCCCATAATCTGTACCCAAACTCTTCATGACCATATCCCAAGAAGATACATGCTTTTGCTTTACTATGAAGCTTGGACCTCTTATCTTTAGGAATATTAACAAATGCTTTACACCCAAAGACTCTTAAGTGATTATAAGATATATCTTTTCCTCTCCATACTCTCTTTAGAACATCACCTTTCAGATGAACTGATGGAGAAAGATTTATCAGATTAACTGTAGTTCTCATAGCCTCCCCCCAAAATGACATTGGTAACTTGGCATGGGAAATCATACACCTAATCCTTTCTTCAATGGTTCTGTTCATCCTTTCTGCCACACCGTTCTATTGAGGAGTTTTAGGAACTGTTTTCTCAAGCCTGATACCATAGAACCTGCAATAATTCTCAAAAAGACCCCTGTACTCGCCACCATTATCTGATCGGATACACTTTAGCTTTCTGCTAGTTTCTCTTTCAACACTGACATGAAACTCTTTGAAAACATCGAGTACCTGGTCTTTAGATTTCAAAGCAAAAGCCCATACTTTTCTAGAATGGTCATCAATAAAAGTAACAAAATAAAGAGCATCTCCAAGAGTTCTAGTTTGCATAGTACAAACATCAGTATGAACTAAATCAATAACATATGATCTTCTAGATGATGGATATGTCTGAAATGTAACTCTATGTGTTTTTCCAGCTAAGCAATGATCACAAGATTTAAGAGATGTGCCTTGCAACTCTGGTAAGAACTGCTTTCTAGCAAGAGTTTGAAGTCCCTTCTCGCTGATATGTCCAAGCCTCTTATGCCAAAGATCTATACTTTCACCTTTTTAAATTACATTAATCTCTCCTTTATGTAGCTTATCTTCTATGACATAAAATGAGTTAAGTTTCTTTCCTCTTGCCACAATCAGAGAACCTTTAGTGAGTTTCCATTTGCTTTCACCAAAATAGTGTGCAAAGCCCTCATCATCAAGTCTACCTGTAGATATCAAGTTAAGACGAATATCTGGAACATGTCTTACATCTTTGAGTATCAATTTGCTCTCAATACTGGTCTCTAAGCAAATATCTCCAATACCCAAAATCTTAGATGTACTACTGTTTCCTATTCTGACATTACCAAAATCACCAGCAATGTAAGATCTAAAGAAATCATCATGAGAAGTAACATGAAATGAAGCACCAGAGTCAATTACCCAATTACTGTCCTGAGCTACAAGACTAACACAACCTTCATCACAGACAATAGTGATATTACCTTCAGCAGCAACTGTATTTGTCTCTTTCTCATTTTTCTTCATTTCATTATGTTCTCGCTTCCAAAACCTACACTCTTTCTTCATGTGACCTAGCCTGTTACAGTGAAAACATTTGATATCTCTTCTACTTGGATCTTCCTCTATAACCATGTGAATTTCTGCTATGACTTCTTCCACGTCTTTCTTGTTTTTCAGTAACAAATGCCCTAGAAGAAGATTCACCATGTTCTTTCCTTCTGGCATCTTTATTTAGGAAACTGTCTTTAACCATATCTATAGTTAGAGTTCCCTCTGGCGTAGAGTTGCAAATAGTCACCACATACATTTCCCAACTTTTTGGTAAATGGTTGAGAAGTAATAATCCTTGCATCTCATCATCTATATTCATTTTCATAGCAACCAACTTGTTTGCAAGACTCTGAAATAGGCTTATGTGCTCAACAATGTTTCCACCACATCTTTATACTTAAAATTTACAAGCCTTCTGAGGAGAGAAATTCTATTTCCCACGGTTTTTTTCGCAAAGAGATTTTCTAACTTTTGCCAAACAACATCAGCTTTGGTTTCATCTGAAATATGCTCATGCAAGTTTATATCCATCCATCTTCTAATATAGGCAATAGCTTTTCTATGTTGAACTTTCCATTCTTCATCGTCCATAGTAGAAGGTTTATCTTTAACCTTAATGGGCTTATACAAATCTTTGCAATAAAGCAAATCTTCCATCAGACGCCTCCAAGTGGAATAATTTAATGAGTTAAATTTAATCATACCATCTGACTGCTCTATTTCAATCACATAAGAAAAACTAGCACCAAATAACCTGATGCTCTGATACCACTTGTTGGGAAAAACCTGTTAAAGCGGAATATTCTTTTCCCTCTTTGTGTATCAAAATGGGTTCCTCACCAAAATACCAACTTGATATCCAAATGAAAATATCAACCAGCATAGCATAAACAATAGAGCAAAAATCAATCACACAATGAAACCAAATATTTTTAACGTGGAAAACCCAATGTGGAAAAAACTACGGGACCGTAGTCCACCTCAAACTTCCACTATCAATAGTAATGATAACAGGTTTATAATCGGCCTTCTCTAGAATAATCAGAGGATCACAATAACATCAAGATCATAGATCTTAGCCCAGGAATAGATATCTTCATCACATAGATGAATCTTCTCGTAAGATAAATTTAAGTCTCACAAAATGGATATAGTAGAAAAGCACCTTAGAGAGGATAAACAGTAGATCAACACCGTTAGTATTGTAGAGTTTGCTGCAAGGAATTTCTACATAAAATTTGGGCCAAAACTGACAACGTTTTGCCACCAATCGTCAAGCAGAAATCTCTTAAACCTTACTTTCTCTCTCTATTTCTCTCTCTTCTTTTCACTATGTGCGTCGCCGCTTGCACGCTGCACGCTCAACTGCACACACGCCCGCTGCACGCACACGTTAACTAAACCCTATCTCTCTCTCTTTAATTTCTACCTTCAATTATTGATTTGGGCTGAACCCAACAGGTTCGTCATCTAACATCTTCAAAATATGCTAGATTTTATACGCATGAGCACGTAACTCTCTTTACCTAGACATGACATCTAATACTTTATTTCAATACTTGCTTCTGCTAGGATTGATTTTTATTTTAGAGTCTATATATTATTTTTCTTCGAAAAAAACTTAAACTTTAGTAATGATGATAGAAATAAATGATATAGTTCATATTAGAGTGAACCAAAATATTATTAAGTCAGGAGATCAGGCTCCTCGCCATTTAATAATAGGATTCATATTCCTTAGATAACTGAAAATTATATTTAAAAACAATTCTTTATCGATTAGCATTTGTATGTTCAAAACAATATTAGAGGTGTCAATAAGAAATAATCAAATTTATTTGATTATTCTTGATAGATAATTTTCCTAACCACACCTCACCTTGCTGACAATAATGGGCATGCTTCTGTCATGACAAGTACGAGACGAAGAAGTTAGAGGCTCTAAGCACTAAGCAGGCAGGCCGTGGACAAATGGAGCCCGTCCTTTCTCATCTGAAGGAAGGAGACGAGGCGGCCGACCACCAAATCCATGTTTCCTTATAATTGGAGGTTATCCACAAGGACAAGAGGCAGATGGAGCTCGTCGTCTGAGGCAATGGAAGGAGATAGTGGTGCTGTTGGGCTCAACCATCCGGCCACCGTGTTCAAGATTATCATATTTACTCACCGACTCCGTCGGAAGTCCTCGCATCTCGTTCCTAGCAAACAATTAATTACACTGCATGCAAGCAATAAAAAAAAGGAAGTGCACGGAATATGCATGTTTCACGTTTCCGTGAGATTTTAGGACGGTGGTGGTGGGGGGTGCAGTTCTTCCTTGTTGTATACATCAGCTCATACTTATCCAAACTAGAATGGTGGGCTATAAATACCCTCATCCGATGCCCTTCCCAGCACCAAGTCCTGCAATAGCATCTTCTGCCGCCAAGGGAGTGTGCGCGTCCATTCATTATTCTCAGTTGCTGCTAATATGGTGAGTGGCGTTGTTAGTCTTCAAAATTCCATCCCTTTTCTGACTTCTTCAACTACACTTGCTCGTATACTACAACAAGGATCGATGGATGACATGTGGTGTTTATTCTGACGCAAGCAGGGGAGAATGGTGAAGGTGGGGCCATGGGGTGGCAACGGAGGGAATGTGTGGGATATGGGACAAGCCGACCACATTACCAAACTTCGAATCTATTACGGAGATAACATTGTGGGGTTGGAGATTACCTACATTCTTAACGGTAATTCCCACACCTACAAACGTGGAACCACCACCGGCGCTTCCAAGGAGGTATATCATCTATACATCTATGTGTATATAAATACACACTTATCAACATCGTGTCTTTGTCCAACCATATAAACTGGTTCAACCAGATGAATGTTTTCTAGCAACACGTTTGGTAGTCAAACCAATTTCTCTTGAAAATACATTGCAATATTAGTTTTCTTTTTCCCATTGTTTGTTTCTCGTTAAATCCTTGATCCTTTTTTGCAGATCATCCTTGAGGAGGACGAGTACTTCACTTCTATCTCCGGATACTTTCATGCATTATCCAATTATCAGCGACATGCAATTGTGATGTTGCTTACTCTTGATACCAACAAGGGTGCATCCATAAGTGTCGGTAACAAGACTGGCTCTTCCTTCGCCCTTACTTTAGAGGAGGGGAGTAGGATTCTGGGCTTCTTTGGGCGAGCTGGTACAGCCATTGACGCTATTGGGATTCACTGCTCATTGCCTAACTAAGTGTATGCACTGGCTCGTGTTCCTATCTATGGAATGATGTAATAAATAAGCAACGATTACTATTATGGTTCTTGCCATCATCGTTGTTATCCTTGTCATTCGGTGTTGCTTTCAATAAATAATGAAATGTTCTCGAATCCACTTTGATATCTTATCATTACTTGGTGTGCCTTTCGTGATGGAATCCACGGCTCTTATTTGATGATAATCACTTCCTATGTATGCCCAATTTTGTCAAAGAGCTAGCAGGTGACCTTCTATTGATTGTGATAGTTAAGGTGCCAAAGCTGCTAAGAGTTTTAGTACAAGTTATTTACAAAGCTATTGGGATTAAAGTTATCACCATGATTGAAGGATTGATAGTGTAATAGAAGATGATGGCTCTACGTATTACCATGTATCCAGAAGACATCTTGTTCGATCCTTTGTTGATGTCATTATTGCTTTGATTGCTTTTTCTTTTAGATTTTTGATTGAATTGAGCTATGATAGTTGGTCATGTCATCCTCTTTTCTCTTTTCAAATATTATTAATGATCAATCGACTAATCATACAGTTCTTTAAATGACATCGGTGAGTCTCATACATGAATTATTGATGTCGGTTTCTTATATTTGTCTCCTATGCCATTGAGAATATGTAACTTTGACAATGCTTCTAATGTAGTATTATACAAAGATATTAATGGTACTTTGAAGCTAGTGATTGAGGCTTGAATTGCTTATAGAATAAGACGTTCTTTTCGTAGCCACTAATCAGGATCTGTTATTGGGATGGGTTCTCTAGGTATTTAGATTTTTTCTGATGAATATTTGAGAGAGCCGTCGATGTAACCTAATAGTTCATATCAAAAAAGAAGATCAGAGAATTGTGCTTGCCGAGATGTATAATTGCCGCTTTTGAATAGTTTGAAGTGGATTAGAGTTGCAGCATTGATGAATATAAGTATTGTATGTTGAGGAGAACTATTGTTTCTCGAGGAAAGAATAATTGGAGCGTCATATGTAGATGAAAAAGACATGCTTAGAATATGAACTAATTTAGCGAATATCGAGCGAGGAGTTCGTGGGCACAGGAGCATATGGTTGCGGATTCGTCGCCGCTGATGTGACAAGCCAAGCATATGACGATGATGGAAACACTCAAATCTGCCCTAAGGATGAATCGAGGCGAGGGGGGATTTGGAGCGCTCGACCTCCTACTGTGCAACCTGCTTCTTCTCGACAGCGTTGGCGAACATGACGTCCTAGGAGAGTTGGATGATGGTGACGTGTCTCTCCTACTGGCACGAGCAATAAGGAATTTGGAGCGCTCAGCCTCCTACCGTGCAACCTGCTTCTTCTCGACGTTATTGAAGAACTCAATGGAGGTCTAGTCATGACCAGAGGATTGTAGCCGCCGAAGGAGGAGGAGTAATGGTATTGAGGAGTTATGATGAGGAGCAGCAATAGATCTGAGGAAGAGTATAGGGTCGCTGGCGACGGGTCGAATGGAAGTGATAGAGGGGAGACATTGGATCGTTCAAGGGGAGCGTGGCCTTCGGCGACTGAAGTCGCAGCAATGACAGTAAATATAATAAGTCACCGAGCAAGATTTTGCGGTCTGAGAATAATTGTCAAACATGTTGGGCTGATGGCCCATATTCAGCCAATGTGGGCTTTATCAGCCCACACCCCCTCTTAACCTAACCCTAATTAAGATTAGGGGGGTGTGGTGGCTGCGTTTAGAGGCAGATTAAAGCTATAAAAAGGCAGCAACGAGGCAGATCTTTATAGCCACGAGATTCCAAAGAGAAGAAGGAGAACAAGGCAGAAAAGGAAGAGAAAGAAAGGGAAGAAGACAAGGACAACGCAGAGAGACTATTCACAATCATCTAGTAGTGTTCTCATCTCAGGTTAGATCAAATATATAGTAGACTCTTGCTGTGATTACTTGGGGAGGTTTTAGATATTGTTGGCAGTGACGTGATCCTTGTATCCCAGTTATTCTCTTGTGGTTGTTGCTAGGGTTTTGGGCAAGAGATTGAGATTTGTATATTCATTATTCTCATAGTGGATTATCTCTAGTTTGCCCCGTGGTTTTTACCCTTCACATTGAAGGGGTTTTCCACGTATATCTTGGTGTTCTGTTTGATTGTGTTTCCATTTTATTCCGCTGCGTATTTTGGTCTTCTAGTATTTGTTCCTATACAAAGGTTATTCCTGTTTATATCCCCATCAACTGGTATCAGAGCCGGGTTTTAGTGATTTAATTTTTGTATTTGAACATGGAGGCCAGTAATGTTTTTCGCATGATTAGTTTGAATGGAAATAATTGGATGAAATGGAAACCAAGAATGGAAGATCTCTTGTATTGCAAAGATTTGTATGGACCTTTGCAGGGGGATAGTGCAAAACCTACAACTATGACAGATGATGAGTGGAAGAGGTTAGATCGAAAAACAATTGGGTTTATTAGACAGTGGCTTGATGATAGTGTCTTTCACCATGTTTCTACTGAAATTTCTGCATATTCTCTTTGGAAAAAATTAGAAAGTCTCTATGAAAGAAAAACAGCTGGCAACAAAGCTTTTTTGATCAGAAAACTTGTGAACCTAAAATATAGAGAGGGTGCTTCTATTGTTGAGCATTTGAATGAAATACAGAGTATTACTAACCAGTTATCCTCTATGAAAATGTCTCTTGATGATGAGTTGCAGACATTGTTACTTCTCAGTTCATTACCAGAAAGTTGGGAGACACTGGTGGTTTCCCTTAGTAATTCTACGCCAGATGGTATTGTCACTATGAGTCAAGTAACAAGCAGTTTGTTGAATGAGTTGAGAAGAAAGAGTTCGGCAACATCTCAGAATGATTCATAGGCACTTATCTCAGAGAACAGAGGAAGGTCAAAGTCTAGAAGCAGTTCACGTATGGGTAGGAGCAAGTCAAGATCAAGAAAAGATATTGTTTGCTATAACTGTGGAGAGAAAGGACATTACAAGAACCGATGTAAGCAACCTAAGAAGAACAAGAAAAAGGGAAAAGAAGTGGAGTCTACAGAGTCAAAGGATAATACTACAGCTACAGTGCAGGGTGGTGATTATTTGATTTTGTCTCCTTCTGATGATATTTTTTCTTATGTGTATCAAGATCTTAAGTGGGTGATTAACACAGGTGCTTCTTATCATGCTACACCTCGGAGGGAGTTTTTTGCTACATATAGGTCTGGAAACTTTGGTGTTGTCAAGATGGGCAACTGTGGCACAGCGGACATCATTGGCATGGGTGATATCCATTTAAAGACCAACCTTGGCTGCAAGTTGGTACTTAAGGATGTGAGGCATGTGGTTGACTTGAGGCTGAATTTAATTTCAGTTTGAAGACTAGATGATGAAGAGTATGAAAGCAGATTTCATAGAGGGCAATGGAAGCTCAGTAAGGGTTCTCTTGTTATAGCTAGTGGAAAGAAATGTCATACTTTGTACAGGTTGCAGGCTAAAGCTTATGGTGAGCAGTTAAATGCTACAGAAAAAGACTTCAGTATGGAGTTGTGGCATAGGCGATTGGGATACATGAGCGAGAAGGGGCTGCAAGCTCTTTCCAAGAGAGAGGTATTACCAGATCTTAGAGGTATACATCTGAACCCTTGTATTGATTGTTTGGCTGGTAAACAACATAGAGTTTCATTGGCTAGTGCTGCTTTGTCGAGAAAAATGCATGCCTTAGACTGTGTTTATACAGATGTATGTGGTCCTTTGAGGACAAAAACTCCTGGTGGATCTGTTGATGTTCTTGGTATAAGTGGTGCACTTTATTTTGTCACTTTTATAGATGATTTTTCCAGGAAAGTTTGGGCTTATGCTTTGAAGACCAAAGATCAGGTTATTAATGTCTTCAAAGAGTTTCATGCCAGGGTTGAAAGGGAGACAGAAAGGAAATTGAAATGCATAAGATCAGATAATGGTGGTGAGTATACGGGATTGTTTAATGACTATTGCAGGTCACATGGGATCTAACATGAGATGACAGTTCTTGGTACACCTCAGCATAATACAATTGCAGAGAGGATGAACCGCACCATCATGGAAAAGATCAGATGTATGCTTTCACAGGCCAAGCTACCCAAAAGGTTTTGGGATGAGGCTTTGAGGACTGCAGTTGATGTGATCAACTTATCACCTTGTACAGCCCTAGATGGTGATGTTGTAGAGCATGTATGGTTAGAGAAAGATGTTTCCTATAGGCATTTGAGAGTATTTGGTTGTCGTGCATTTGCACATGTTCCGGATTATGAGAGGTGCAAGCTGGATGGTAAGTCTAAAGAATATATTTTTCTTGGTTACTCACATGATCAGTTTGGTTACAGGCTTTGGGATCCAGAAAAGCAGAAGGTGTTCAAGAGCAGAGATGTGGTCTTCTTTGAGGATCAAACCTTTGAGGATTTGAAGAAGAAGGCACCAGCCAAGACTTCTACAGAAGGATTAGCAGATTGTGACCCAGTTATTCCTCCAGTATATCAGGGTGATGGGGGAGATGTGCAGGAAAATAGTGTAGAGCCTGATGTTGATTTACCTGCAGGACATGTTGAGCAAGAAGAAGTAGGAGAGCAAGTTCCCGCAGAACCTCAATTGAGAAGATCTTCTAGACAATGTCAACCTTCCAGAAGATACTCTACAGATGAGTATGTGATGCTTACTGATGTAGGTGAACCAGAGAGTTACCAGGAAGCAGTTGAGAGTAAGCAGAAAGAGAAGTGGTTAGTTGCTATACAGGAAGAGATGGATGCTCTTCAGAAGAACCACACTTATGATTTGGTGCTGCTACCAAATGGAATGAAGACCTTGAAGAACAAGTGGGTTTTTAGGTTGAAGACTCAAGAATATTGTTCTCAACCAAAGTACAAAGCTAGATTGGTTGTAAAAGGCTTTGGTCAAAAGAAAGGTATTGACTTTGAAGAGATATTTTCTCCTGTTGTTAAAATGTCTTCTATTCGTGTTGCTCTTGGTATTGCTGCTAGCCAGGACTTGGAGGTTGAGCAGTTAGATGTGAAGACAGCTTTCCTTCATTGTGATTTGGATGAGGAAATTTATATGGAGCAACCAGAAGGCTTCAAAGTCAAAGGTAAAGATAATTTTGTCTGCAAGTTGAAGAAGAGCTTGTATGGGCTAAAGCAAGCTCCAAGACAATGGTACAGAAAGTTTGATTCATTTATGACAGAAAATGGATACAAAAGAATGACTTCAGATCATTGTGTGTACATCAAATGGTTTGGTGAGGATTTTATTATTCTCTTACTTTATGTTGATGACATGCTTATTCTTGGGAAAGATATGTCTAAAATTGACAGGTTGAAGAAGGAACTGAGTGAGTCTTTTGCAATAAAGGACATGGGGCCAGCAAAACAAATACTAGGGATGCAGATTTCTCGTGACAGGAAAAACAAGAAGATTTGGTTATCACAGGAGAAATACATCGAGAAGGTATTGGAAAGATTCAGTATGAGCAATGCTAAGCCAGTTGGTTCTCCTCTTGTAGGTCACTTCAAGTTGTGCTCAGAATAGAGTCTGTCAAGTGATGAGGAGAATGAGAAAATGCAAAAGGTTCCTTATGCTTCAGCAATTGGAAGTTTAATGTATGCAATGATATGTACGAGGCCGGACATCGCATATGCAGTGGGTGTTACTAGCAGATTTCTTGCAAATCTAGGCAAAGAACACTGGGCAGTAGTGAAGTGGATTTTTAGATATCTCAGAGGGAGCTCTAAGGTTTGTTTAAGCTTTGGAGGTGGACCACTTGTGTTAACAGGTTACACAGATGCAGATATGACAAGAGATATAGATACGAGGAGGTCTACTTCAGGTTATGTACTTACTTTTGCAGGGGGAGCTGTGTCATGGCAATCCAGGTTACAAAGGTGTATTGCTCTCTCCACCACAGAAGCAGAATATATTGCTGCTACAGAGGTATGCAAAGAAATGTTATGGATGAAAGAATTCTTACAAGAATTGGGGCTGAAACAGGAAAATTATGTGGTGCATTGTGACAGCCAGAGTGCCATCCATTTGTGTAAGAACCTAATGTTTCATTCCAAGTCAAAGCATATAGATGTCAGATACCACTGGATTCGAAATGTATTTAAAGAGAAGCAGTTGCAGCTTCAGAAAATTCATACAAATGACAACGAAGCAGACATGTTGACGAAGACCTTACCAAAAGAAAGACAGGAGATATACCGACAGTTGGTCGGCATGGCTTCACATTGAGGAGTCATGGGACAGCCTCCCTTATGGGCTGAAGGGGGAGGTTGTTGGGCTGATGGCCCATATTCAGCCCATGTGGGCTTTATCAGCCTACAGCCCACACCCCCTCTTAACCTAACCCTAATTAAGATTAGGGAGGTGTGGTGGCTGCATTTTAGAGGCAGATTAAAGCTGTAAAAAGGCAGCAACGAGGCAGATCTTTATAGCCACGAGATTCCAAAGAGAAGAAGGAGAACAAGGCAGAAAAGGAAGAGAAAGAAAGGGAAGAAGACAAGGACAATGCAGAGAGACTGTTCACAATCATCTAGTAGTGTTCTCATCTCAGATTAGATCAAATCTACAATAGACTCTTGCTGTGATTACTTGGGGAGGTTTTAGATATTGTGGGCAGTGACGTGATCCTTGTATCCCAGTTATTCTCTTGTGGTTGTTGCTAGGGTTTTGGGCAAGAGATTGAGATTTGTATATTCATTATTCTCATAGTGGATTATCTCTAGTTTGCCCCATGGTTTTTACCCTTCACATTGAAGGGGTTTTCCACATATATCCTGGTGTTCTGTTTGATTGTGTTTCCATTTTATTCCGCTGCGTATTTTGGTCTTCTAGTATTTGTTCCTATACAAAGGTTATTCCTATTTATATCCCCATCAAAATAGAATAGTGAAATTGACAGATTGTGAGAGATCGGCCTTAGGAGATGGATCGCCGAGCAGAAGAGAAAATCGGTAGTGGCAAAACAGTAGAGAAGAGGGATTCCAGTCGCCAGACGATGAGGAAGGTCAATGTTTTGCTCGAGACAATAGGTACTCTGATACCACGTAGAATAGAGTAATATATTGTGAAAGGGATGAATTTTATTCATTGAGGTGATTGAGGAAGAGATTTTCGTCGATCAAATGCTCAAATCACGTAATCAGATCAGTTACGCAAATTCATGATTTATCCTCAAATCATAGATCGATTGAGGATATAAGGAAGCAAGGATGTTATTCCACGTGTACCTCTCTCATATCTTCTATCAGATATAAGTTTACTTCTTCCCCATCAAATATGATAATTCTTCGGGATAGGAATAGGATGATGATAATGTGATGTTTCAAATGAATATGTTGGAAAAGAGTCGTTAATGAGATGAAGAATTTGTGCTCCTCCCGTGTAGCGTTCACAAGCTTTTCCCAGCTCGCTATTGGTTACATAACACATTAATATCTATTTTTTAATAAATTATACATTTCTTTAGTGGTTCATCTATGTTTTGATAGGATACACCTTCAATATCAACCATTAAATTATTATATCACAAGTCTTAGAAAAAATAGAAAATAGAAAATTGCTCGGTCTATATTTAATCGCCGCTTTGTAAGGACGCCACATGGTCAGCTTGGAAGATTAAGTTTCTATGGAATGATGTAATAAATAAGCAACGATTACTATTATGGTTCTTGCCATGATTGTCATCATCGTTGTTATCCATGTCATTCGGTGTTGCTTTCAATAAATAATGAAATGTTCTCGAATCCACTTTGATATCTTATCATTACTTGGTGTGCCTTTCGTGATGGAATCCACGGCTCTTATTTGACGATATTGTGACTGTTAAGGTGCCAAAGCCGCTAATAGTTTTAGCACAAGTTATTTACTTAGCTATTTGGATTAAAGTTATCATCATGATTGAAGGATTGATAGTGTAATAGAAGATGATGGCTCTACGTATTACCATGTATCCAGAAGACATCTTGTTCGATTCTTTGTGAATGTCATTATTGCTTTGATTGTTCTTTTTTTTAGACTTTTGATTGAATTGAGCTATGATAGTTGGTCATGTCATCCTTTTTCTCTTTTCAAATATTATTAATGATCAATCAACTTGTCATACAGTTCTTTAAATGATGAGTCTCATACAGGAATTATTGATGTCAGTTTCTTATATTCGTCTCCTAGGCCATTGAGTATATGAATAGTAACTTCTTCATCACTTAGAGGATGACTTATAAAAGCTAAGTCATCTATAATAAATTTTATATCATGTATATAATCAATAATAATACTTCCCTCTTGTGTTGTTTTTATCATAATCGATACGAGAGTTAGCATGCGCTTGCGAGAGCGATTGACGAGGGTGGCTTGTAACTTTGACAATGCTTCTACTGTAGTATTGTACAAAGATATTAATGGTGCTATGGAGCGAGTGATTGAGGCTTTAAATTGATTATAGAATAAGACGTTCTTTTAGTAGCCACTGATCAGGATCTGTTATTGGGATGGGTTCTCTAGGTATTTAGATTTTTTCTAGTGAATAACTGAGAGAGCCATCGACGTAACCTAAAAGTTCATTTCCAAAAAGAAGATTAGAGAATTGACCAAGATGTATAATTGTCGCTTTTGAATAGTTTGAAGTGGAGTAGAGTTGCAGCATTGATGAATATAAGTATTATATGTTGAGGAAAACTATTGTTTCTTAAGGAAAGATTAATTGGAGCGTCAGATGTAGATGAAAAAGATATGCTTAGAATATGAACTAATTTAGCGAATATCGAGCGAGGAGGTCGTGGGCACAGGAGCATATGGTTGCGGATTCGTCGCCGCTGATGTGACAAGCCAAGCATATGACGATGATGGAAACACTCAAATCCGCCCTAAGGATGAATCGAAGCGACGGGGGATTTGGAGCGCTCGACGTCCTACTATGCAACCTGCTTCTTCTCGATAGCATTGGCGAACTTGACGTCCTAGGAGAGTTGGGTGATGGCGATGTGTCTCTCCTACTGGCACGAGCAACAAGGAATTTGGAGCGCTCAGCCTCCTAGCGTGCAACCTGCTTCTTTCTGACGTTATTGAAGAACTCAATGGAGGTCTAGTCATGACCAGAGGATTGTAGTCGCCGAAGGAGGAGGAGCAGCAGTAGTGAGGAGTTACGATGAGGAGCAGCAATAGATCTGAGGAAGAGTATAGGGTCGCTGGCGACGGGTCGAATGGAAGTGATAGAGGGGCGACATTGGATCGTTCAAGGGGAGCGTTGCCTTTGGCGATTGAAGTCGCAGCAATGACAGTAAATATAATAAGTCACCGAGCAAGATTTTGCGGTTTGAGAATAATTGTCAAACAGAATAGTGAAATCGACAGATTGTGAGAGACCTGGCTTAGGAGATGGATCGCCGAGCAGAAGAAAAAATCGGTAGTGGCAAATATGTAGAGGAGGGATTACAGTCGCCAGACAATGAGGAAGGTCAATGTTTTGCTCGAGACAACAGGTACTCTGATACCATGTAGAGTTGAGTAATATATTGTGAAATGGATGAATTTTATTCATTGAGGTGAGTGAGGAAGAGATTTCCGTCGATCAAATGCTCAAATCACGTAATCAGATCAGTTACGCAAATTCATGATTTATCCTCAAATCCAGCTGATATGTTTACGAAGCCTCTTCCGATTTACAAGTTCAAGCAGTGCTTGGACTTGGTTGGTATTCATTGTTGGTGATTGCCCGTTGGGTCTTTTGTGAAGAAGGTGGAGCAAGTTTTGTTGGGACATGCCAAGGTGGAGATTTGTTAGTTTGGCAATTCCCATAGTCCCACATCGGGAAAATCAGACTTGTTGTCTCGTCTTGGAACTATAAATAAGGGCCTGGACTTTGAAGTCAGATGCACCACAAGTGGTACCACAGGCAGCACAAGAGGCACCACAAGAAAACCTGCTTACGATTTGGGTTTTTCTTGTTTAGTAAGCTGAAGGTGTTTTATGGCCTAGGAACATCTTCTAAGGCATTTGTAAGTGTCCCTCTTTTATAGTAGTAATTTGCTCCTCTTTCTTCCGTGGATGTAGGTCAAAGTCAATTGACCGAACCACGTATATCTGGTGTTCTGGTGTTTTGTTTGTTCTTGTCGCTTTTATTGTTTCTGCTTTATTGTCTTTGTTGTGTTGCCAAAATTATCCTTTGGTAAATTTTCTGGGGCTAGCTCTAATACATACTTATCCAAACTAGAATGGTGGGCTATAAATACCCTTCCCAGCACCAAGTCCTGCAATAGCATCTTCTGCCGCCAAGGGAGTGTGCGCGTCCATTCATTATTCTCAGTTGCTGCTAATATGGTGAGTGGCGTTGTTAGTCTTCAAAATTCCATCCCTTTTCTGACTTCTTCAACTACACTTGCTCGTATACTACAACATAGATGGATGGATGACATGTGGTGTTTATTCTGATGCACGCAGGGGAGAATGGTGAAGGTGGGGCCATGGGGTGGCAACGGAGGGAATGTGTGGGATATGGGACAAGCCGACCACATTACCAAACTTCGAATCTATTACGGAGATAACATTGTGGGGTTGGAGATTACCTACATTCTTAACGGTAATTCCCACACCTACAAACGTGGAACCACCACCGGCGCTTCCAAGGAGGTATATCATCTATACATCTATGTGTATATAAATACACACTTATCAACTTCGTGTCTTTGTCCAACCATATAAACTGGTTCAACCAGATGAATGTTTTCTAGCAACACGTTTGGTAGTCAAACCAATTTCTCCTGAAAATACATTGCAATATTAGTTTTCTTTTTCCCATTGTTTGTTTCTCGTTAAATCCTTGATCCTTTTTTGCAGATCATCCTTGAGGAGGACGAGTACTTCACTTCTATCTCCGGATACTTTCATGCATTATCCAATTATCAGCGACATGCAATCGTGATGTCGCTTACTCTTGATACTAACAAGGGTGCATCCATAAGTGTCGGTAACAAGACTGGCTCTTCTTTCGCCCTTACTTTAGAGGAGGGGAGTAGGATTCTGGGCTTCTTTGGGCGAGTTGGTACAGCCATTGACGCTATTGGGATTCACTGCTCATTGCCTAACTAAGTGTATGCACTGGCTCGTGTTCCTATCTATGGAATGATGTAATAAATAAGCAACGATTACTATTATGTTTCTTGCCATCGTTGTTATCCTTGTCATTCGGTGTTGCTTTCAATAAATAATGAAATGTTCTCGAATCCACTTTGATATCTTATCATTACTTGGTGTGCCTTTCGTGATGGAATCCACGGCTCTTATTTGACGATAATCACTTCCTATGTATGCACAATTTTGTCAAAGAGCTAGCAGGTGACCTTCTATTGATTGTGATCGTTAAGGTGCCAAAGCTGCTAAGAGTTTTAGTACAAGTTATTTACAAAGCTATTGGGATTAAAGTTATCACCATGATTGAAGGATTGATAGTGTAATAGAAGATGATGGCTCTACGTATTACCATGTATCCAGAAGACATCTTGTTCGATCCTTTGTTGATGTCATTATTGCTTTGATTGCTCTTTCTTTTAGATTTTTGATTGAATTGAGCTATGATAGTTGGTCATGTTATCCTTTTTTCTCTTTTCAAATATTATTAATGATCAATCAACTTATCATACAATTCTTTAAATGACAACGGTGAGTCTCATACATGAATTATTGATGTCGGTTTCTTATATTCATCTCCTATGCCATTGAGAATATGTAACTTTGACAATGCTTCTAACGTAGTATTATACAAAGATATTAATGGTACTTTGAAGCTAGTGATTGAGGCTTGAATTGCTTATAGAATAAGACGTTCTTTTCGTAGCCACTAATCAGGATCTGTTATTGGGATGCGTTCTCTAGGTATTTAGATTTTTTCTGGTGAATATTTGAGAGAGCCGTCAATGTAACCTAATAGTTCATATCAAAAAAGAAGATTAGAGAATTGTGCTTGCCGAGATGTATAATTGCCGCTTTTGAATAATTTGAAGTGGATTAGAGTTGCAGCATTGATGAATATAAGTATTGTATGTTGAGGAGAACTATTGTTTCTCGAGGAAAGAATAATTGGAGCGTCATATGTAGATGAAAAAGACATGCTTAGAATATGAACTAATTTAGCGAATATCGAGCGAGGAGGTCGCGGGCACAGGAGCATATGGTTGCGGATTCGTCGCCACTGATGTGACAAGCCAAGCATATGACGATGATGGAAACACTCAAATCTGCCCTAAGGATGAATCGAGGCGAGGGGGGATTTGGAGCGCTCGACCTCCTACTGTGCAACCTGCTTCTTCTCGACAGCGTTGGCGAACATGACGTCCTAGGAGAGTTGGATGATGGCGACGTGTCTCTCCTACTGGCACGAGCAATAAGGAATTTGGAGCGCTCAGCCTCCTACCGTGCAACCTGCTTCTTCTCGACGTTATTGAAGAACTCAATGGAGGTCTAGTCATGACCAGAGGATTGTAGCCGCCGAAGGAGGAGGAGCAGCGGTAGTGAGGAGTTATGATGAGGAGCAGCAATAGATCTGAGGAAGAGTATAGGGTCGCTGGCGACGGGTCGAATGGAAGTGATAGAGGGGAGACGTTGGATCGTTCAAGGGGAGCGTGGCCTTCGGCGACTGAAGTCGCAGCAATGACAGTAAATATAATAAGTCACCGAGCAAGATTTTGCAGTTTGAGAATAATTGTCAAACAGAATAGTGAAATCGACAGATTGTGAGAGACCTGGCTTAGGAGATGGATCGCCGAGCAGAAGAAAAAATCGGTAGTGGCAAATATGTAGAGGAGGGATTACAGTCGCCAGACAATGAGGAAGGTCAATGTTTTGCTCGAGACAACAGGTCCTCTGATACCATGTAGAATTGAGTAATATATTGTGAAAGGGATGAATTTTATTCATTGAGGTGAGTGAGGAAGAGATTTCCGTCGATCAAATGCTCAAATCACGTAATCAGATCAGTTACGCAAATTCATGATTTATCCTCAAATCATAGATTGATTAAGGATATAAGGAAGCAGTTTACTTGTTCCCCATCTTATATGATAATTCTTCGGGATAGGAATAGGATGATCATAATGTGTCCACAAATGATGATGTTTCAAATGAATGTGTTGAAAAAGAGTCGGTAATGAGATGAAGAATTTGTGCTCCTCCCGTGTACGTACACAGGCTTTTCCCAGCTCGCTATTGGTTACATAACACATTAATATCTATTCTTTAAGAAATTATATATATCTTGAGGGGTTCATCTATGCTTTTATAGGATACACCGTCAATATGAACCATTAGATTATTATATCACAAGTCTCATAAAAAATAGAAAATAGAAAATTTCTCGGTCTATATTTAATCGCCGCATTGTAAGGACGCCACATGGTCAGCTTGGAAGATTAAGTTTCGAAGTTGAATTCCCATCCAAACTGTACTGTGAGAAAGTAAGTTGGTCGGATATGCATGCATATCTCATGTAATGTAAAATTAGTATATCCAACCATGTTACCGAATCCTACCTCGCGTGACATAATCTGCTCATCTCGATCTGTGGGACGCGGAGTCTCCATTGTTTTCGGAAGTGCCATGTCCATATGCAAAACGGCAAGGAGAAGTCGAGGTTTGAGGCTCGAGATGCGCAGCATGTGGAGGTTCGAGGTCGCCCTCTCGGGCAATGGAAAGAGATAAGGTTGTCTGTACGATGCACCGGCTCTCTTCGCAGTCCTCGTAACTTGTTTCCGCATGTTTCACGTTTCATATAGGGGAAGACGTAATCTTTGCTACACAACATGTTTCACGTTTCATGCATGGGAGAAGGAAGGATCTCATTTTAGATTATATGTCTTGATGTACTGCGGGAGGGAAGGCGCATTAATGTGTGTATCCATCAGTTCTCGCGCACCAAACTCACGTTTGTTTGCTTACCTACGCGCGAGATCTGTTGGCAGGCATCGAAGCAAACGGGCCACTGCCTCCTCATACTTATCCAAACTCAGGGCTGCAGGGCTATAAGTACCCCCACTCGTTGCTCTTCTTCTTCAAGCGCATCCGTACCTGCAATACGTGCTAATATCTTCCGCAGAAGTAGTTCATACAAGTCGGATAATGGTGCGATGCTTGATTCCATTTCTTACCATCTTAATAGATTTTCTTGTGTGTTAATTTGGGGCAGGCCATGCTTGCATGCCTGCCTGTATATATATCTTTTGTTGCTATATATGGTATTAATTTGGCTGTGGTTTCGTTGCTGGCGGCCGGTGCGGTTGCAGGCGGGCGTGCTCCAGCAAGGACCATGGGGTGGCAACGGCGGCAAAACCTGGAATATGAGACAGGCGGATCACATTAGCAACGTCAAAATTCATTACAACGATGCCGTATTCGCGTTTGACTTCACCTTCACCGTCGACGGCAAGAAGAAGACCATCCACGTCGGAGGTGATGCACCCCAGTACAATGAGGTACTGTCAAAGCTGAAAACATGCGTTTAGTATTTATTGATCAAAGGTTACAATTAATTATTCCTAGGATACTAGCGAATTCCCTAACTATTTTTTGGTGGTTTATGTCTAACTACATCTTTGATTGCTTGTATAGATTACTCTAGAGGAGGACGAATACTTCACTTTCATCTCTGGACATTTCAAGACGATGTGGACGACAAACGTTTTCATAACACAACTTACCCTTGAGACCAACAAGGGCAATTCTGTGAGCGCCGGCAATTCGATTGGCAGTCATTTCTCCCTAAATCTAGAGGATGAGGGTAAGATTCTAGGCTTCTTCGGACGTGAAGGTTCTACCATCGATGCCATCGAGGCAATCGGAGTTTACTGCACTATACCAAATTAAACACACGTCACGTCTTGGTGTCTGTGTCTTAGTCTGCTGCAATGTATCTGCTTGGTTGGGGCGATAAATAAGTGGCAGAAATTGTCGTCGTCGTCGTCGTTGTGTTTCTTTGAATAAAACAAGAAGTATGTTACGGGTCCACTGGTTATTGTACGCTAATTGACGACATGATGATAGTTGAATCCAATCGGTGGTTGCATTCCTATGTCATTTCTTCGAGTAAATATGAACAATATATCATCGTGGAAGCCGTTCTTGTGATATGCCTGATGATTTGATTTGGGTAATGTAAGTCTTTTTTTTGTCCAAATAAAAAATAATAATAATTTTTCAGAATGTCTAATACTTATTTATTCTCGGATATCCAATCAACGAGCACAAAATATTCAATGGGTCACTCCCTTCTTTTAAAATGAGGAAGATTTTATTACTCCAGAGTGATTGGCCAACCGAATAGCCACCTGGATTGCTTCTTATGTACATGTATAAACTCGTAGTCTTCGAAATTATGTAACAAATATTTAATGTCAGTGACCGTGAAGTGTCCATGGTACAATAAAGTTGCAATGAATTTGTCCGATGAATTCAAAATTTGATTTTATGGCGATACGCCAAAAATCATCATTTCGTGAAATCGCATTCAAACCCTCCTAGATCACCACGACGCTTCATATGACGTAATGCCTTTTTATTATATTTACCTACCACCAATAAAGATAATATGGCGAGCAAATCATGCAAAACATATCGCCATCTATTTCATTAAACGAACCATCACAATTCACAATTTAGTTTGAACCATCCTCGACAAGATTTTGTCCATTCAATTTATATATAACTTATATGTTGAATAGATCTCTCAAGTTTATGAACCCTGTCATTAGCCAAAATGCATGTCATGATTTTATGGAAAAGAAGAGTTGGGGAACGAGTAGTGTGAGCATAAAGGATCTCATTTTGAGTTCTCTAGGGCCTAATGTAACTTGTATTCAAATACAAACCCATAACTCTTGTACCAATACTTTCTCATTCAAACAGCCATTGTCACAATGTTTTTTCTTTTTCTTTGCAAATGTAAGTGGCGAGGATGAGATTTGATTTGGTATACTTGCTATAAAGAGTCAAAATATTTACTCGGTTCGTCATCTAATAAACATCTTCAAAATATACTAGATTTTATACGCATGAGCGCGTAACTCTCGATATGACATCTAACACTTTATTTCAATACTTGTTTATGCTAGGATTGATTTTTATTTTAGAGTCTATATATTATTTTTCTTCGAAAAAATCTTAAACTTTAGTGATGATGATAGAAATAAATGATATAGTTCACATTAGAGTGAACCAAAATATTATCAAGTCAGGAGATCAGGCTCCTCGCCATTTAATAATAGGATTCATATTCCTTAGATAACTGAAAATTATATTTAAAAACAATTCTTTATCGATTAGCATTTGTATGTTCAAAACAATATTAGAGGTGTCAATAAGAAATAATCAAATTTATTTGATTATTCTTGATAGATAATTTTCCTAACCACACCTCACCTTGGTGACAATAATGGGCATGCTTCTGTCATGACAAGTACGAGACGAAGAAGTTAGAGGCTCTAAGCACTAAGCAGGCAGGCCGTGGACAATGGAGCCCGTCCTTTCTCATCTGAAGGAAGGAGACGAGGCGGGCGACCACCAAATCCATGTTTCCTTTTAATTGGAGGTTATCCACAAGGACAAGATGTAGATGGAGCTCGTCGTCTGAGGCAATGGAAGGAGATAGTGGTGCTGTTGGGCTCAACCATCCGGCCACCGTGTTCAAGATTATCATATTTACTCACCGACTCCGTCGGAAGTCCTCGCATCTCGTTCCTAGCAAACAATTAATTACACTGCATGCAAGCAATAAAAAAAAGGAAGAGCACGGAATATGCATGTTTCACGTTTCCGTGAGATTTTAGGACGGTGGTGGTGGGGGGTGCAATTCTTCCTTGATGTATACATCAGCTCATACTTATCCAAACTAGAATGGTGGGCTATAAATACCCTCATCCGATGCCCTTCCCAGCACCAAGTCCTGCAATAGCATCTTCTGCCGCCAAGGGAGTGTGCGCGTCCATTCATTATTCTCGGTTGCTGCTAATATGGTGAGTGGCGTTGTTAGTCTTCAAAATTCCATCCCTTTTCTGACTTCTTCAACTACACTTGCTCGTATACTACAACATAGATGGATGGATGACATGTGGTGTTTATTCTGATGCACGCAGGGGAGAATGGTGAAGGTGGGGCCATGGGGTGGCAACGGAGGGAATGTGTGGGATATGGGACAAGCCGACCACATTACCAAACTTCGAATCTATTACGGAGATAACATTGTGGGGTTGGAGATTACCTACATTCTTAACGGTAATTCCCACACCTACAAACGTGGAACCACCACCGGCGCTTCCAAGGAGGTATATCATCTATACATCTATGTGTATATAAATACACACTTATCAACTTCGTGTCTTTGTCCAACCATATAAACTGGTTCGACCAGATGAATGTTTTCTAGCAACACGTTTGGTAGTCAAACCAATTTCTCTTGAAAATACATTGCAATATTAGTTTTCTTTTTCCCATTGTTTGTTTCTCGTTAAATCCTTGATCCTTTTTTGCAGATCATCCTTGAGGAGGACGAGTACTTCACTTCTATCTCCGGATACTTTCATGCATTATCCAATTATCAGCGACATGCAATTGTGATGTTGCTTACTCTTGATACCAACAAGGGTGCATCCATAAGTGTTGGTAACAAGACTGGCTCTTCCTTCGCCCTTACTTTAGAGGAGGGGAGTAGGATTCTGGGCTTCTTTGGGCGAGCTGGTACAGCCATTGACGCTATTGGGATTCACTGCTCATTGCCTAACTAAGTGTATGCACTGGCTCGTGTTCCTATCTATGGAATGATGTAATAAATAAGCAACGATTACTATTATGGTTCTTGCCATCATCGTTGTTATCCTTGTCATTCGGTGTTGCTTTCAATAAATAATGAAATGTTCTCGAATCCACTTTGATATCTTATCATTACTTGGTGTGCCTTTCGTGATGGAATCCACGGCTCTTATTTGACGATAATCACTTCCTATGTATGCCCAATTTTGTCAAAGAGCTAGCAGGTGACCTTCTATTGATTGTGATCGTTAAGGTGCCAAAGCTGCTAAGAGTTTTAGTACAAGTTATTTACAAAGCTATTGGGATTAAAGTTATCACCATGATTGAAGGATTGATAGTGTAATAGAAGATGATGGCTCTACGTATTACCATGTATCCAGAAGACATCTTGTTCGATCCTTTGTTGATGTCATTATTGCTTTGATTGCTTTTTCTTTTAGATTTTTGATTGAATTGAGCTATGATAGTTGGTCATGTCATCCTCTTTTCTCTTTTCAAATATTATTAATGATCAATCGACTTATCATACGGTTCTTTAAATGACATCGGTGAGTCTCATACATGAATTATTGATGTCGGTTTCTTATATTCGTCTCCTATGCCATTGAGAATGTGTAACTTTGACAATGCTTCTAACGTAGTATTATACAAAGATATTAATGGTACTTTGAAGCTAGTGATTGAGGCTTGAATTGCTTATAGAATAAGACGTTCTTTTCGTAGCAACTAATCAGGATCTGTTATTGGGATGGGTTCTCTAGGTATTTAGATTTTTTCTGATGAATATTTGAGAGAGCCGTCGATGTAACCTAATAGTTCATATCAAAAAAGAAGATCAGAGAATTGTGCTTGCCGAGATGTATAATTGCCGCTTTTGAATAGTTTGAAGTGGCTTAGAGTTGCAGCATTGATGAATATAAGTATTGTATGTTGAGGAGAACTATTGTTTCTCGAGGAAAGAATAATTGGAGCGTCATATGTAGATGAAAAAGACATGCTTAGAATATGAACTAATTTAGCGAATATCGAGCGAGGAGGTCGCGGGCACAGGAGCATATGGTTGCGGATTCGTCGCCGCTGATGTGACAAGCCAAGCATATGATGATGATGGAAACACTCAAATCTGCCCTAAGGATGAATCGAGGCGAGGGGGGATTTGGAGCGCTCGACCTCCTACTGTGCAACCTGCTTCTTCTCGACAGCGTTGGCGAACATGACGTCCTAGGAGAGTTGGATGATGGCGACGTGTCTCTCCTACTGGCACGAGCAATAAGGAATTTGGAGCGCTCAGCCTCCTACCGTGCAACCTGCTTCTTCTCGACGTTATTGAAGAACTCAATGGAGGTCTAGTCATGACCAGAGGATTGTAGCCGCCGAAGGAGGAGGAGCAGTGGTAGTGAGGAGTTATGATGAGGAGCAACAATAGATCTGAGGAAGAGTATAGGGTCGCTGGCGACGGGTCGAATGGAAGTGATAGAGGGGAGACGTTGGATCGTTCAAGGGGAGCGTGGCCTTCGGCGACTTAAGTCGCAGCAATGACAGTAAATATAATAAGTCACCGAGCAAGATTTTGTGGTCTGAGAATAATTGTCAAACATGTTGGGCTGATGGCCCATATTCAGCCTATGTGGGCTTTATCAGCCCACAGCCCACACCCCCTCTTAACCTAACCCTAATTAAGATTAGGGGGGTGTGGTGGCTGCGTTTTAGAGGCAGATTAAAGCTATAAAAAGGCAGCAACGAGGCAGATCTTTATAGCCACGAGATTCCAAAGAGAAGAAGGAGAACAAGGCAGAAAAGGAAGAGAAAGAAAGAGAAGAAGACAAGGACAACGCAGAGAGACTGTTCACAATCATCTAGCAATGTTCTCATCTCAGGTTAGATCAAATCTATAGTAGACTTTTGCTGTGATTACTTGGGGAGGTTTTAGATATTGTGGGCAGTGACGTGATCCTTGTATCCCAGTTATTCTCTTGTGATTGTTGCTAGGGTTTTAGGCAAGAGATTGAGATTTGTATATTCATTATTCTCATAGTGGATTATCTCTAGTTTGCCCCGTGGTTTTTGTCGGGAAATCATTGGGGGCGACATCATATGCGCAGCGGAAGAACAAGAAAAACAAAATCCCAGATTCCCAAAAAGATGTTCGTCGTCGTGCGAAGATTGGTGCGCAAAATCCGCAAAACACAAAACTGCGTATAGAGATTGTGTTACCTAGGGAGATCGTATATCCCTGTTTCCTTGCAGATCCTTAGGAGAGGGTGAAGGAGGTCAAGCGTCCTCCTCTCTAGCGGTGATCCACACAGCAGGGTTGCGACGACGCTCCTCAAAACTCCAGGCCTACTCTGAGGTGGAGAGGGAGAGGAGAATAGGAAGGGCAAGCAAAGACTCTAGCCTATGAGGCTGTGAATCCCTCCTATTTATAGAGATCCCGTGTCAAAACCCTAATGGGTCCTTTCCCTAGTGGGTATTGGATCTGCATCCAATAAGACAAGGGCTCCGTCGGATATCTCATATCCGAACCTCTACTCATCGCAATGCCTACCATATGTGTGTGACCCTCTAGGCCCAATATCGAGCTGGCCGTGAGTCATACCTGTCAGAACTCCTTCTAACTTAGTGAATTATTATCTCTGTAATAATTCACTCGACTCATCGACTACGAAAGTACTAGGCCACTACGCCGTAGTCCCCAGACGATACAGGGGAATCCAATCCATTGGACCTGTCTGTCCTCAGTTACCATGTACCTATAGTCCCTCATCCATCTAATATCCCAGAGACCGTATATCGAGCATGGTGCTGTCAGACCCATACGGTTTCTACTCGAGTCTCGCTCTAATCGGATTCTCCCGGAGAACTCTTTCTCTCTCAACCCGAATGACCCTGGCCAGGGATTTGTCTGAGCAAGAACACATAGGATATTCCTCTCATGACGCCGAGAGTGGATGATCCTCTGTCGACACTCAATAGCCCTCGTAAGGTCGACTACCACTCCCAATGACCAGCTGTACTAGATCTGAGAACAGTCAAACCTATAAGTCTGGTATCAAAGAGTGGAGCACTCATACAGGACATCCTTGGTGTCTCAAGTCTAAGGACCAGATACACCACTAGGACTATGGAATCGCTGTCTGACAATAAGGCATCATCAACCATCCAGCATTCCGTAAGCGGATCAATCAGTGAACTCATTCTCCAATGAGCACCTGTACTGTATCCCTAGTGTCCCTACACGAGCAGCTATGAGACCAGCTGCATCCATCATATGGACGGGTATACAGCACACCAGTCTATCCGGTTATCACGATGTCCCTCTCGAGTAACCTATGACCGGGATTATTTAGGATATGTGTTTAAAGGTGAATCGATCTCATTATCGTGATCTCATCACGATCCGATTCCCATTGCACAAATCCAAGGACATCACAATATATATGCATTTATGCAATAGTTATAAAGTGATATATGCCAAAATATAATAAGCAAAAAGATTCTGTATCAAGTCACACGTGCCATCACTCACGTGATTGGCTTGCTGGGCACCTATGACTAGCAATCTCCCACTTGACCTAAAGCCAATCACCTATGTGTCTGATCCCCATCAGACCCCTGTGACGCTCACAGACAATCTGAGACAACGGCTTTGTCAGTGGATCTGCAATGTTATCTTCGGATGGAACTCTTTCCACTGCTACATCTCCTCGGGTCACGATCTCTCTGATAAGGTGGAACCTCCTCAGAACACTTCTGATGAGACCCGGGTTCCCTTATTTGAGTAATCGCCCCGTAGTTGTCGCAATATAAGGAAGTCGGCTCCTCGTTACTCGGCACGACTCCCAAATCTATGATGAACTTCTTCATCCAGACTCCCTCCTTTACTGCATCCGATGCAGCAATATACTCCGCCTCTGTGGTCGAGTCAGCAGTAGTATCTTGCTTGGAACTCTTCCAGCACACTGCTCCTCCATTCAAGGTGTACACACACCCTGAATTCGACTTGCTATCATCGACATCAGACTGAAAACTTGAGTCAGTGAAGCCTTCAACCTTAAGGCTATTACCTCCATATACTAGTAAAAGATCCTTAGTCCTTCTCAAGTACTTAAGGATACACTTTACTGCTTTCCAGTGCTCCAAGCCTAGATCCGCCTGATACCTGCTCGTGACACTCAGAGTATGCGCTATATCAGGCCTAGTACATAGCATGGCATACATGATAGACCCTATTGCTGAGGTATAAGGTATCATATTCATGTTTGCCCTTTGGAATTTTCCATGCCAAACATTTTGACAATGGTTTCTATGTACCTGGACTGGGACAAGCCAAGCATCCTCTTGGATCTATCTCTATAGATTCTAATCCCCAAGATATAGGATGCTTCCCCTAAGTCCTTTATGGAGAAGTGTCTAGATAACCAAGTCTTTACTGTGGATAGCATTCCTACATCATTCCCAATGATGAGGATGTCATCCACATATAACACCAAAAAGGTGATAGCGCTCCCACTTACCTTTCTGTATACACAAGGCTCATCTTCGTTCTTAACGAAGTCATAAGATCTGATTACCTCATCAAATCTTATGTTCCAACTTCGGGAAGCTTGCTTTAGTCCATAAATGGATCTAAGCAACCTACACACCTTATCTGGGCAGTTCTTGGACACGAATCCCTCAGGTTGCATCATATACACCTCCTCCTCCAGGTTCCCGTTGAGGAATGCGGTTTTCACATCCATCTGCCAGATCTCATAATCATAGTGTGCTGCAATAGCCAATAGAATTCTGATGGATTTTAGCATTGCTACGAGTGAGAAAGTTTCGTCGTAGTCAACACCTTGCCTTTGACGATACCCCTTAGCCACTAGCCTTGCTTTATAGGTCTCTACCTTTCCATCTACTCCGATCTTTTTCTTAAAGATCCACTTGCAACCGATGGGTACAATACCTTCGGGCGCATCAACTAGGTTCCAAACCTTATTGGAGTACATAGAATCCATCTCAGAATTCATGGCTTCTTGCCACTTCCCGGAGTCTATACTCATAATAGCCTCCTCGTAGGTCTGAGGATCAATATCCTCTACATCCTCTGCTCTAATATGTCCCACATATCTCTCAGGAGGATGGGATACTCTATCAGACCTGCGTAAAGTTGATACTTGTGTATTAGGTACCTGAACAGACTCGGGCTGTAGAGTGGTGCTTGAGCTTGGTTCCCTAACTTCGCTCAACTCTATCATTCTCCCACTGTCTCCGCCAAGAATGTGTTCCTTCTCAAGGAACACTGCTCTCTTAGCTACAAAGACCTTTTGGTCCTCGAGATGATAGAAATAATACCCACAAGTTTCCTTGGGGTATCCCACAAATTTGCATCGCTGTGTCCTTGATTCTAACTTATCGGGGTTGTGTCTTTTAACATGGGCAGAACAGCCCCAAATCTTAACAACCTTAAGATCAGGCTTCTTCCCTTTCCATATCTCATATGGTGTAGACACTACCGACTTAGTTGGAACTCTGTTCAGAAGGTAAGCTGCGGTTTCTAGGGCATATCCCCAGAATGAGATGGGTAGGTCAGCGAAACTCATCATGGACCGTACCATATCTAATAAAGTACGATTTCTCCTTTCAGAGACACCATTGAGCTGAGGTGTGTAAGGAGGTGTCCATTGGGATAATATCCCATGGTCCTTGAGGAACTGAGTAAACTCTGTACTTAAGTATTCACCTCCTCGATCTGATCGAAGAGTTTTGATACTCTTTCCAGTCTGGTTCTCCACCTCATTCTTATACTCTCTGAATTTCTCAAAGGCCTCGGACTTGTACTTCATTAAGTACACATATCCATACCTTGAGAAATCATCAGTAAATGTAATGAAGTAGGAGTAACCTCCAATGGCATGAGTTGACATGGGTCCACATACATCACTATGTATGAGTTCCAACAACTCAGTGGCTCTCTCTCCAATTCTACTAAATGGAGATTTGGTCAGTTTTCCACGAATGCAAGCCTCACAAGTTGCATATGACACATAGCCGAATGGATCTAGATATCCATCATTTAGCAACTTTTGAATCCTTCTTTCATGGATGTGACCTAGTCACAATGCCACAGGTATGCACTGTTCAACTCATCTCGTTTCCTTTTGGACACATTTACATTCATGATATGTGGAGTGGTGTCTTGCATAAACAAACCTTTATGCAATATTCCTCTCGTCAATCTCCCCTCGGCTTTGCTAGAATTTACAATAAATTGTAGATGTGACAAGCAATATTGGTATCCAATACCAATGCATTATCACAAAAATCTGCCAATTGGAGATTGATCATGAATATACCTGAAGCTTCTCCAAGCTTCTATTTCGCCCTTTCTACAAGGTACTCTTTGTAGTTCCTCTTCCAGTGCCCATCTTTACCACAGTGGAAGCACTGGCCTTTGTCCTTTGTTGGGTCTTTCTTAGCAACCTTTGCTTTACCTTGTTTGCCCTTGCCCTTTCCCTTCTTAAGGGACCTTTCTGCTTTCCTTTTCTTTCTGATCTCACCAGTGTAGAGAACTGGCTTCTCTTTCTTAATAGTACTCTCTGCCTCCCTCAACATATTGAGGAGCTCTGGGAGAGTCACCTCAAGCTTGTTCATATTAAAATTCATTATGAACTGTGAAAAGGAATCTGGTAGGGACTGAAGCACAATGTCCACACACAAGTTATCCTCTAGGACCATTCCTAGACCTGTGAGTTTCTCTATCCACTCAATCATCTTTAGGACATGGTTCTGAACCGGTGTCCCCTCAGTCATCCTAGCGCGGAAAAGGCTCTTGGATATCTCATATCGTTGAGTCCTTCCCTGTTCCTCAAACAATTTACGGACATGTAGGAGAATGGATCTGGCATCCATCTTTTCATGTTGTCTTTGTAACTCTGGAGTCATAGAGCCCAACATATAGCACTGAGCAAGAGTGGAGTCATCAATGTACTTCACGTAGCGAGCGATCTCATCCTCGCTTGCCCCTTCTTCGGGCGTAGGCATCACTGTATCAAGGACGTACACGATTTTCTCCGCTGTGAGAACAATTCTCAAGTTACGGAGCCAATCCGTATAATTTGGACCAGTGAGGCGGTTGACATCAAGTATGCCACGTAAGGGATTTGAAAGCGACATTTTCTGAAAATAAAGATGTAGCAAAATGAATAACATGCAGATTTTGCAAGAAATAAACTATCAAGATATGGACTTCTATCTTAATATGCTCCCACTATTTTACTAACGAGTCACGCGACACCCTCAGCACGTGAAACGGAAGTCTCCGGCAGACTTCTAGTGGGGATCAGGATCCAATCAGCGTCTTAGTGTAACCTCGAGGGACTCGACCAATCACACTAAGCCTAAAAGGTAGACAACTCTTGCCGATCACAACTCCTTGTGATTCCCGTCCTGTTCGGCCTCCGAATCACCATGGCCTCGAGGGACTCGACCAACCATGATGCTCGGTTAAGTCAACATCTTCGTTACAAGATGAGTCTGATTTGATGATATACCCTCGAGGGACTCGACCAAGCATATCATGCCCTCAGGTCACCGGTGACATCTCTATGTCGTAAGCAAGATAGCGAATCGCGATATAGGTGAGTCTCGAGGGACTCGACCAACTCAACCTACACCAGGATTCGGTTCCTACTCATAACGATGGAAGGCCACGTGGGTCAATCTAATTGCCTCACGTTTACCGACTTAATATTATCGAGAGATGTTTCTATAATTTGGTCTCCTAATATGACATGTCACACATATACATATTTAATATATATCTACATCGCATGCAAATATATATACATATCTAGTATGTGTATAATCAATCACATTAGATGATCATGGACCACAACCTAATATGATTAGGCCCGAGCCAGTAGGCCTAATCACTCACATCAAGATATATGTGTGCAACGGTGCATCTCCATGCCCTGTGATCGTCCATCTCGCCCTCGTCGGTTTCGTCGACATCTTGATGCATCTCCATGCATCACGATCGTCCGTCTCGTGGGTCCTGCTGTCGCATCCACGCTCCCGCTGCGCCTCCTCATGTGATTACAACTTAATCATGGGCACGCAGGCCCGACAATAAACGAGAAATATAATGGAGGTTCGCAGACCTCAATAATAATAATCACAAGTACACACATCACACGGTCCATGATCATCCGTCCACACATCATACATCACATGTATAAATAATCATCATCATGTAGGACTACTAGATAATAAAAATAATAATCAACTAAACCTTTTAATTAATTAATATTTTTCTGAAATCAGGGACATGTAGGGAATTTCTCAATTCCTAAGGGTATTTTCGTAATTTGGACAAAAGACAGAAACTGGAATTTCTCAAATTCCGAGGGGCAAAACTGTCTTTTTCCCAGAAAACCCTAATGCCCTTTCCCCTTTTTGCTGCTGCCGCCGCCGCCACCCTGCCGGCGGCGGCCTGTGCGGCGAGGGGCGGGGCGCTGCCCTCGCCTGCGGGCGTCGCCGCCTCCGCGGGCAGTTCTGCCGGCGAGGCAGCGCCCGCAGGCGGTGCTGCCTCGCTGGCGGCCGCCCCTTACGGGGTTTTTGCCCGTGGGAGCAGCGGCCACAGGCGCCGCTGCCCTGCGGTGCCTCAGCCCTCGCTGCCAGCCCCGCCGGCCGCAAGCCTGCTGCAAGCAGGCCGCCGGCCGGCTGCTGCAGGCACAGCGCTTGCGCATGCGCCGGCGCTGTGCTGCCTGGCTGCGACTGCGGCTGCCGCTGCAGGTGGCTGCAGGCATGCAGATCGAGGGCAGCAACTGTTGCTGCCCTTCCTCGCTTTTGCGTCAACGATTTTGACGTCAATATTCTTCCTAAACACAATACACGCAGTTCAAAACCAATCATTCGCACGAACAACCTGGCTCTGATACCACTGTCGGGAAATCATTGGGGGCGACATCATATGCGCAGCGGAAGAACAAGAAAAACAAAATCCCAGATTCCCAAAAAGATGTTCGTCGTCGTGCGAAGATTGGTGCGCAAAATCCGCAAAACACAAAACTGCGTATAGAGATTGTGTTACCTAGGGAGATCGTATATCCCTGTTTCCTTGCAGATCCTTAGGAGAGGGTGAAGGAGGTCAAGCGTCCTCCTCTCTAGCGGTGATCCACACAGCAGGGTTGCGACGACGCTCCTCAAAACTCCAGGCCTACTCTGAGGTGGAGAGGGAGAGGAGAATAGGAAGGGCAAGCAAAGACTCTAGCCTATGAGGCTGTGAATCCCTCCTATTTATAGAGATCCCGTGTCAAAACCCTAATGGGTCCTTTCCCTAGTGGGTATTGGATCTGCATCCAATAAGACAAGGGCTCCGTCGGATATCTCATATCCGAACCTCTACTCATCGCAATGCCTACCATATGTGTGTGACCCTCTAGGCCCAATATCGAGCTGGCCGTGAGTCATACCTGTCAGAACTCCTTCTAACTTAGTGAATTATTATCTCTGTAATAATTCACTCGACTCATCGACTACGGAAGTACTAGGCCACTACGCCGTAGTCCCCAGACGATACAGGGGAATCCAATCCATTGGACCTGTCTGTCCTCAGTTACCATGTACCTATAGTCCCTCATCCATCTAATATCCCAGAGACCGTATATCGAGCATGGTGCTGTCAGACCCATACGGTTTCTACTCGAGTCTCGCTCTAATCGGATTCTCCCGGAGAACTCTTTCTCTCTCAACCCGAATGACCCTGGCCAGGGATTTGTCTGAGCAAGAACACATAGGATATTCCTCTCATGATGCCGAGAGTGGATGATCCTCTGTCGACACTCAATAGCCCTCGTAAGGTCGACTACCACTCCCAATGACCAGCTGTACTAGATCTGAGAACAGTCAAACCTATAAGTCTGGTATCAAAGAGTGGAGCACTCATACAGGACATCCTTGGTGTCTCAAGTCTAAGGACCAGATACACCACTAGGACTATGGAATCGCTGTCTGACAATAAGGCATCATCAACCATCCAGCATTCCGTAAGCGGATCAATCAGTGAACTCATTCTCCAATGAGCACCTGTACTGTATCCCTAGTGTCCCTACACAAGCAGCTATGAGACCAGCTGCATCCATCATATGGACGGGTATACAGCACACCAGTCTATCCGGTTATCACGATGTCCCTCTCGAGTAACCTATGACCGGGATTATTTAGGATATGTGTTTAAAGGTGAATCGATCTCATTATCGTGATCTCATCACGATCCGATTCCCATTGCACAAATCCAAGGACATCACAATATATATGCATTTATGCAATAGTTATAAAGTGATATATGCCAAAATATAATAAGCAAAAAGATTCTGTATCAAGTCACACGTGCCATCACTCACGTGATTGGCTTGCTGGGCACCTATGACTAGCAGTTTTTACCCTTCACATTGAAGGGGTTTTCCACGTATATCTTGGTGTTCTGTTTGATTGTGTTTCCATTTTATTCCGCTGCGTATTTTGGTCTTCTAGTATTTGTTCATATACAAAGGTTATTCCTGTTTATATCCCCATCAACTGGTATCAGAGCAGGGTTTTAGTGATTTAATTTTTGTATTTGAACATGGAGGCCAGTAATGATTTTCACATGATTAGTTTGAATGGAAATAATTGGATGATATGGAAACCAAGAATGGAAGATCTCTTGTATTGCAAAGATTTGTATGGACCTTTGCAGGGGGATAGTGCAAAACCTACAACTATGACAGATGATGAGTGGAAGAGGTTAGATCGAAAAACAATTGGGTTTATTAGACAGTGGCTTGATGATAGTGTCTTTCACCATGTTTCTACTGAAATTTCTGCATATTCTCTTTGGAAAAAATTGGAAAGTCTCTATGAAAGAAAAACAGCTGGCAACAAAGCTTTTTTTATCAGAAAACTTGTGAACCTAAAATATAGAGAGGGTGCTTCTATTGCTGAGCATTTGAATGAAATGCAGAGTATTACTAACCAGTTATCCTCTATGAAAATGTCTCTTGATGATGAGTTACGGGCATTGTTACTTCTCAGTTCATTACCAGAAAGTTGGGAGACACTGGTGGTTTCCCTTAGTAATTCTGCGCCAGATGGTATTGTCACTATGAGTCAAGTAACAAGCAGTTTGTTGAATGAGGAGTTGAGAAGAAAGAGTTCGGCAACATCTCAGAATGATTCACGGGCACTTATCTCAGAGAACAAAGGAAGGTCAAAGTCTAGAAGCAGTTCACGTATGGGTAAGAGCAAGTCAAGATCAAGAAAAGATATTGTTTGCTATAACTGTGGTGAGAAAGGACATTACAAGAACCGATGTAAGCAACCTAAGAAGAACAAGAAAAAGGGAAAAAAAGTGGAGTTTACAGAGTCAAAGGATAATACTACAGCTACAGTGCAGGGTGGTGATTATTTGATTTTGTCTCCTTCTGATGATATTTTTTCTTGTGTGTGTCAGGATCTTGAGTGGGTGATTGACACAGGTGCTTCTTATCATGCTACACCTCGGAGGGAGTTTTTTGCTACATATAGGTTTGGAAACTTTGGTGCTCTCAAGATGGGCAACTATGGCACAGCAGACATCATTGGCATGGGTGATATCCATTTAAAGACCAACCTTGGCTGCAAGTTGGTACTTAAGGATGTGAGGCATGTGGTTGACTTGAGGCTGAATTTAATTTCAGTTGGAAGACTAGATGATGAAGAGTATGAAAGCAGATTTCACAGAGGGCAATGGAAGCTTAGTAAGGGTTCTCTTGTTATAGCTAGTGGAAAGAAATGTCATACTTTGTACAGGTTGCAGGCTAAAGCTTACGGTGAGCAGTTAAATGCTACAGAGAAAGACTTCAGTATGGAGTTGTGGCATAGGCGATTGGGACACATGAGCGAGAAGGGGCTGCAAGCTCTTTCCAAGAGAGAGGTATTACCAGATCTTAGAGGTATACATCTGAACCCTTGTATTAATTGTTTGGCTGGTAAACAACATAGAGTTTCATTTGCTAGTGCTGCTTTGTCTAGAAAAATGCATGCCTTAGACCGTGTTTATACAGATGTATGTGGTCCTTTGAGGACAAAAACTCCTGGTGGATCTGTTGATGTTCTTGGTATAAGTGGTGCACTTTATTTTGTCACTTTTATAGATGATTTTTCCAGGAAAGTTTGGGCTTATGCTTTGAAGACCAAAGATCAGGTTATTAATGTCTTCAAAGAGTTTCATGCCAGGGTTGAAAGGGAGACAGAAAGGAAATTGAAATGCATAAGATCAGATAATGGTGGTGAGTATACGGGATTGTTTAATGACTATTGCAGGTCACATGGGATCCAACATGAGATGACAGTTCCTGGTATACCTCAGCATAATGCAATTGCAGAGAGGATGAACCGCACCATCATGGAAAAGATCAGATGTATGCTTTCACAGGCTAAGCTACCCAAAAGGTTTTGGGATGAGGCTTTAAGGACTGCAGTTGATGTGATCAACTTATCACAATGTACAACCCTAGATGGTGATGTTGCAGAGCATGTATGGTCAGAGAAAGATGTTTCCTATAGGCATTTAAGAGTATTTGGTTGTCGTGCATTTGCACATGTTCCAGATAATGAGAGGTCCAAGCTGGATGGTAAGTCTAAAGAATGTATTTTTCTTGGTTACTCACATGATCAGTTTGGTTACAGGCTTTGGGATCCAGAAAAGCAGAAGGTTTTCAAGAGCAGAGATGTGGTCTTCTTTGAGGATCAAACCTTTGAGGACTTGAAGAAGAAGGCACCAGCCAAGACTTCTGCAGAAGGATTAGCATATTGTGACCCAGTTATTCCTCCAGTATATCAGGGTGATGGGGGAGATGTGCAGGAAAATAGTGTAGAGCCTGATGTTGATTTACCTGCAGGACATGTTGAGCAAGAAGAAGTAGGAGAGCAAGTTCCCGCAGAACCTCAATTGAGAAGATCTTCTAGACAACGTCAACCTTCCAGAAGATACTCTACAGATGAGTATGTGATGCTTACTGATGCAGGTGAACCAGAGAGTTACTAGGAAGCAGTTGAGAGTGAGCAGAAAGAGAAGTGGTTAATTGCTATGCAGGAAGAGATGGATGCTCTTCAAAAGAACCACACTTATGATTTGGTGCTGCTACCAAATGGAATGAAGACCTTGAAGAACAAGTGGGTTTTTAGGTTGAAGACTCAAGAATATTGTTCTCAACCAAAGTACAAAGCTAGATTGGTTGTGAAAGGCTTTGGTCAAAAGAAAGGTATTGACTTTGAAGAGATATTTTCTCCTGTTGTTAAAATGTCTTCTATTCGTGTTGCTCTTGGTATTGCTGCTAGCCAAGACTTGGAGGTTGAGCAGTTAGATGTGAAGACAGCTTTCCTTCATGGTGATTTGGAGGAGGAAATTTATATGGAGCAACCAGAAGGCTTCAAAGTCAAAGGTAAAGATAATTTTGTCTGCAAGTTGAAGAAGAGCTTGTATGGGCTAAAGCAAGCTCCAAGACAATGGTACAGAAAGTTTGATTTATTTATGACAGAAAATGGATACAAAAGAACGGCTTCAGATCATTGTGTGTACATCAAATGGTTTGGTGAGGATTTTATTATTCTCTTACTTTATGTTGATGACATGCTTATTCTTGGGAAAGATATGTCTAAAATTGATAGGTTGAAGAAGGAACTGAGTGAGTCTTTTGCAATGAAGGACATGGGGCCAGCAAAGCAAATACTAGGGATGCAGATTTCTCGTGACAGGAAAAACAAGAAGATTTGGTTGTCACAGGAGAAATACATCGAGAAGGTATTGGAAAGATTCAGTATGAGCAATGCTAAGCCAGTTGGTTCTCCTCTTGCAGGTCACTTCAAATTGTGCTCAGAACAGAGTCCGTCAAGTGATGAGGAGAAGGAGAAAATGCAAAAGGTTCCTTATGCTTCAGCAGTTGGAAGTTTAATGTATGCAATGGTATATACGAGGCCAGACATCGCATATGCAGTGGGTGTTACTAGCAGATTTCTTGCAAATCCAGGCAAAGAGCACTTGGCAACAGTGAAGTGGATTTTTAGATATCTCAGAGGGAGCTCTAAGGTTTGTTTAAGCTTTGGAGGTGGACCACCTGTGTTAACAGGTTACACAAATACAGATATGGCAAGAGATATAGATACGAGGAAGTCTACTTCAGGTTATGTACTTACTTTTGCAGGGGGAGCTGTGTCATGGCAATCCAGGTTACAAAGGTGTATTGCTCTCTCCACCACAGAAGCAGAATATATTGCTGCTACAGAGGCATGCAAAGAAATGTTATGGATGAAAGAATTCTTACAAGAATTGGGGCTGAAACAGGAAAATTATGTGGTGCATTGTGACAGCTAGAGTGCCATCCATTTGTGTAAGAACCCAATGTTTCATTCCAAGTCAAAGCATATAGATGTCAGATACCACTGGATTCGAAATGTATTTGAAGAGAAGCAGTTGCAGCTTCAGAAAATTCATACGGATGACAACGGAGCAGACATGTTGACGAAGACCTTACCAAAAGAAAGACAGGAGATATGCCGACAGTTGGTCGGAATGGCTTCACATTGAGGAGTCATGGGACAGCCTCTCTTATGGGCTGAAGGGGGAGGTTGTTGGGCTGATGGCCCATATTCAGCCCATGTGGGCTTTATCAGCCTACAGCCCACACCCCCTCTTAACCTAACCCTAATTAAGATTAGGGGGTGTGGTGGCTGCGTTTTAGAGACAGATTAAAGCTATAAAAAAGACAGCAACGAGGTAGATCTTTATAGCCATGAGATTCCAAAGAGAAGAAGGAGAACAAGGCAGAAAAGGAAGAGAAAGAAAGGGAAGAAGACAAGGACAATGCAGAGAGATTGTTCACAATCATCTAGCAGTGTTCTCATCTCAGGTTAGATCAAATCTACAGTAGACTCTTGCTGTGATTACTTGGGGAGGTTTTAGATATTGTGGGCAGTGACGTGATCCTTGTATCCCAGTTATTCTCTTGTGGTTGTTGCTAGGGTTTTAGGCAAGAGATTGAGATTTGTATATTCATTATTCTCATAGTGGATTATCTCTAGTTTGCCCCGTGGTTTTTACCCTTCACATTGAAGGGGTTTTCCACAAATATCTTGGTGTTCTGTTTGATTGTGTTTCCATTTTATTTTGCTGCGTATTTTGGTCTTCTAGTATTTGTTCCTATACAAAGATTATTCCTGTTTATATCCCCATCAAAATAGAATAGTGAAATCGACAGATTGTGAGAGATCGGGCTTAGGAGATGGATCGCCGAGCAGAAGAGAAAATCGGTAGTGGCAAAACAGTAGAGAAGAGGGATTCCAGTCGCCAGACGATGAGGAAGGTCAATGTTTTGCTCGAGACAATAGGTACTCTGATACCACGTAGAATAGAGTAATATATTGTGAAAGGGATGAATTTTATTCATTGAGGTGATTGAGGAAGAGATTTCCGTCGATCAAATGCTCAAATCACGTAATCAGATCAGTTACGCAAATTCATGATTTATCCTCAAATCATAGATCGATTGAGGATATAAGGAAGCAAGGATGTTATTCCACGTGTACCTCTCTCATATCTTCTATCAGATATAAGTTTACTTCTTCCCCATCATATATGATAATTCTTCGGGATAGGAATAGGATGATGATAATGTGATGTTTCAAATGAATATGTTGGAAAAGAGTCGTTAATGAGATGAAGAATTTGTGCTCCTCCCGTGTACGTACACAAGCTTTTCCCGGCTCGCTATTGGTTACATAACACATTAATATCTATTTTTTAATAAATTATACATATGTGTAGGGGTTCATCTATGTTTTGATAGGATACACCTTCAATATCAACCATTAAAATATTATATCATAAGTCTCAGAAAAAATAGAAAATAGAAAATTGCTCGGTCTATATTTAATCGCCGCATTGTAAGGACGCCACATGATCAGCTTGGAAGATTAAGTTTCGAAGTTGAATTCCCATCCAAACTGTACTGTGAGAAAGTAAGTTGGTCGGATATGCATGCATATCTCATGTAATGTAAAATTAGTATATCCAACCATGTTACCGAATCCTACCTCGCATGACATAATCTGCTCATCTCGATCTGTGGGACGCGGAGTCTCAATTGTTTTCGGAAGTGCCATGTCCATATGCAAAACGGCAAGGAGAAGTCGAGGTTTGAGGCTCGAGATGCGCAGCATGTGGAGGTTCGAGGTCGCCCTCTCAGGCAATGGAAAGAGATAAGGTTGTCTGTACGATGCACCGGCTCTCTTCGCAGTCCTCGTAACTTGTTTCCGCATGTTTCACGTTTCATATAGGAGAAGACGTAATCTTTGCTACACAACATGTTTCACGTTTCATGCATGGGAGAAGGAAGGATCTCATTTTGGATTATATGTCTTGATGTACTGCGGGAGGGATGACGCATTAACGTGTGTATCCATCAGTTCTCGCGCACCAAACTCACGTTTGTTTGCTTACCTACGCGCGAGATCTGTTGGCAGGCATCGAAGCAAATGGGCCACTGCCTCCTCATACTTATCCAAACTCAGGGCTGCAGGGCTATAAGTACCCCCACTCGTTGCTCTTCTTCTTCAAGCGCATTCATACCTGCATTACATACTAATATCTTCCGCAGAAGTAGTTCATACAAGTCGGATAATGGTGCGATGCTTGATTCCATTTCTTGCAATCTTCATAGATTTTCTTGTGTGTTAATTTGGGGTAGGCCATGCTTGCATGCCTGCCTGTATATATATCTTTTGTTGCTATATATGGTACTAATTTGGTGGTGGTTTCGTTGCTGGCGGCCGGTGCGGTTGCAGGCGGGCGTGCTCCAGCAAGGACCATGGGGTGGCAACGGCGGCAAAACCTGGAATATGAGACAGGCGGATCACATTAGCAACGTCAAAATTCATTACAACGATGCCGTATTCGCGTTTGACTTCACCTTCACCGTCGACGGCAAGAAGAAGACCATCCACGTCGGAGGTGATGCACCCCAGTACAAAGAGGTACTGTCAAAGCTGAAAACATGCATTTAGTATTTATTGATCAAAGGTTACAATTAATTATTCCTAGGATACTAGCGAATTCCCTAACTATTTTTTGGTGGTTTATGTCTAACTACATCTTTGATTGCTTGTATAGATTACTCTAGAGGAGGACGAATACTTCACTTTCATCTCTGGATATTTCAAGACGATGTGGACGACAGACGTTTTCATAACACAACTTACCCTTGAGACCAACAAGGGCAATTCTGTGAGCGCCGGCAATTCGATTGGCAGTCATTTCTCCCTAAATCTAGAGGATGAGGGTAAGATTCTAGGCTTCTTCGGACGTGAAGGTTCTACCATCGATGCCATCGAGGCAATCGGAGTTTACTGCACTATACCAAATTAAACACACGTCACGCAATGGTGTCTGTGTCTTAGGCTGCTGCAATGTATATGCTTGGTTGGGGCGATAAATAAGTGGCAGAAATTGTCGTCGTCGTCGTCGTTGTGTTTCTTTGAATAAAACAAGAAATATGTTACGGGTCCACTGGTTATTGTACGCTAATTGACGACATGATGATAGTTGAATCCAATCGGTGGTTGCATTCCTATGTCATTTCTTCGAGTAAATATGAACAATATATCATCGTGGAAGCCGTTCTTGTGATATGCCTGATGATTTGATTTGGGTAATGTAAGTCTTTTTTTTGTCCAAATAAAAAATAATAATAATTTTTCAGAATGTCTAATACTTATTTATTCTCGGATATCCAATCAACGAGCACAAAATATTCCATGGGTCACTCCCTTCTTTTAAAATGAGGAAGATTTTATTACTCCAGAGTGATTGGCCAACCGAATAGCCACCTGGATTGCTTCTTATGTACATGTATAAACTCGTAGTCTTCGAAATTATGTAACAAATATTTAATGTCAGTGACCGTGAAGTGTCCATGGTACAATAAAGTTGCATTGAATTTGTCCGATGAATTCAAAATTTGATTTTATGATGATACGCCAAAAATCATGATTTCGTGAAATCGCATTCAAACCCTCCTAGATCACCACGACGCTTCATATGACGTAATGCCTTTTTATTATATTTACCTACCACCAATAAAGATAATATGGCGAGCAAATCATGCAAAACATATCGCCATCTATTTCATTAAACGAACCATCACAATTCACAATTTAGTTTGAACCATCCTCGACAAGATTTTGTCCATTCAATTTATATGTAACTTATATGTTGAATAGATCTCTCAAGTTTATGAACCCTGTCATTAGCCAAAATGCATGTCATGATTTTATGGAAAAGAAAAGTTGGGGAACGAGTGGTGTGAGCATAAAGGATCTCATTTTGAGTTCTCTAGGGCCACTACAAGCTAATGTAACCTGTATTCAAATACAAAACCCATAACTCTTGTAACAATACTTTCTCATCCATACAGCCATTGTCACAATGTTTTTTCTTTTTCTTTGCAAATGTAAGTGGTGAGGATGAGATTTGATTTGGTATATTTGCTATAAAGAGTCAAAATATTTACTCGGTTCGTCATCTAACATCTTCAAAATATACTAGATTTTATACGCATGAGCGCGTAACTCTCTTTACCTGGATATGACATCTAATACTTTATTTCAATACTTGCTTCTGCTAGGATTGATTTTTATTTTAGAGTCTATAATTATTTTTCTTCGAAAAAATCTTAAACTTTAGTGATGATGATAGAAATAAATGATAAAGTTCACATTAGAGTGAACCAACATATTATCAAGTCAGGAGATCAGGCTCCTCGCCATTTAATAATAGGATTCATATTCCTTAGGTAACTGAAAATTATATTTAAAAACAATTCTTTATCGATTAGCATTTGTATGTTCAAAACAATATTAGAGGTGTCAATAAGAAATAATCAAATTTATTTGATTATTCTTGATAGATAATTTTCCTAACCACACCTCACCTTGGTGACAATAATGGGCATGCTTCTGTCATGACAAGTACGAGTCGAGACGAAGAAGTTAGAGGCTCTAAGCACTAAGCAGGCAGGCCGTGGACAATGGAGCCCGTCCTTTCTCATCTGAAGGAAGGAGACGAGGCGGCCGACCACCAAATCCATGTTTCCTTATAATTGGAGGTTATCCACAAGGACAAGATGCAGATGGAGCTCGTCGTCTGAGGCAATGGAAGGAGATAGTGGTGCTGTTGGGCTCAACCATCCGGCCACCGTGTTCAAGATTATCATATTTACTCACCGACTCCGTCGGAAGTCCTCGCATCTCGTTCCTAGCAAACAATTAATTACACTGCATGCAAGCAATAAAAAAAAGGAAGAGCACGGAATATGCATGTTTCACGTTTCCGTGAGATTTTTGGACGGTGGTGGTGAGGGGTGCAATTCTTCCTTGATGTATACATCAGCTCATACTTATCCAAACTAGAATGGTGGGCTATAAATACCCTCATCCGATGCCCTTCCCAGCACCAAGTCCTGCAATAGCATCTTCTGCCGCCAAGGGAGTGTGCGCGTCCATTCATTATTCTCGGTTGCTGCTAATATGGTGAGTGGCGTTGTTAGTCTTCAAAATTCCATCCCTTTTCTGACTTCTTCAACTACACTTGCTCGTATACTACAACATAGATGGATGGATGACATGTGGTGTTTATTCTGATGCACGCAGGGGAGAATGGTGAAGGTGGGGCCATGGGGTGGCAACGGAGGGAATGTGTGGGATATGGGACAAGCCGACCACATTACCAAACTTCGAATCTATTACGGAGATAACATTGTGGGGTTGGAGATTACCTACATTCTTAACGGTAATTCCCACACCTACAAACGTGGAACCACCACCGGCGCTTCCAAGGAGGTATATCATCTATACATCTATGTGTATATAAATACACACTTATCAACTTCGTGTCTTTGTCCAACCATATAAACTGGTTCGACCAGATGAATGTTTTCTAGCAACACGTTTGGTAGTCAAACCAATTTCTCTTGAAAATACATTGCAATATTAGTTTTCTTTTTCCCATTGTTTGTTTCTCGTTAAATCCTTGATCCTTTTTTGCAGATCATCCTTGAGGAGGACGAGTACTTCACTTCTATCTCCGGATACTTTCATGCATTATCCAATTATCAGCGACATGCAATTGTGATGTTGCTTACTCTTGATACCAACAAGGGTGCATCCATAAGTGTTGGTAACAAGACTGGCTCTTCCTTCGCCCTTACTTTAGAGGAGGGGAGTAGGATTCTGGGCTTCTTTGGGCGAGCTGGTACAGCCATTGACGCTATTGGGATTCACTGCTCATTGCCTAACTAAGTGTATTCACTGGCTCGTGTTCCTATCTATGGAATGATGTAATAAATAAGCAACGATTACTATTATGGTTCTTGCCATGATTGTCATCATCGTTGTTATCCTTGTCATTCGGTGTTGCTTTCAATAAATAATGAAATGTTCTCGAATCCACTTTGATATCTTATCATTACTTGGTGTGCCTTTCGTGATGGAATCCACGGCTCTTATTTGACGATAATCACTTCCTATGTATGCCCAATTTTGTCAAAGAGCTAGCAGGTGACCTTCTATTGATTGTGATCGTTAAGGTGCCAAAGCTGCTAAGAGTTTTAGTACAAGTTATTTACAAAGCTATTGGGATTAAAGTTATCACCATGATTGAAGGATTGATAGTGTAATAGAAGATGATGGCTCTACGTATTACCATGTATCCAGAAGACATCTTGTTCGATCCTTTGTTGATGTCATTATTGCTTTGATTGCTTTTTCTTTTAGATTTTTGATTGAATTGAGCTATGATAGTTGGTCATGTCATCCTCTTTTCTCTTTTCAAATATTATTAATGATCAATCGACTTATCATACAGTTCTTTAAATGACATCGGTGAGTCTCATACATGAATTATTGATGTCGGTTTCTTATATTCGTCTCCTATGCCATTGAGAATGTGTAACTTTGACAATGCTTCTAACGTAGTATTATACAAAGATATTAATGGTACTTTGAAGCTAGTGATTGAGGCTTGAATTGCTTATAGAATAAGACGTTCTTTTCGTAGCCACTAATCAGGATCTGTTATTGGGATGGGTTCTCTAGGTATTTAGATTTTTTCTGATGAATATTTGAGAGAGCCGTCGATGTAACCTAATAGTTCATATCAAAAAAGAAGATCAGAGAATTGTGCTTGCCGAGATGTATAATTGCCGCTTTTGAATAGTTTGAAGTGGATTAGAGTTGCAGCATTGATGAATATAAGTATTGTATGTTGAGGAGAACTATTGTTTCTCGAGGAAAGAATAATTGGAGCGTCATATGTAGATGAAAAAGACATGCTTAGAATATGAACTAATTTAGCGAATATCGAGCGAGGAGGTCGCGGGCACAGGAGCATATGGTTGCGGATTCGTCGCTGCTGATGTGACAAGCCAAGCATATGACGATGATGGAAACACTCAAATCTGCCCTAAGGATGAATCGAGGCGACGGGGGATTTGGAGCGCTCGACCTCCTACTGTGCAACCTGCTTCTTCTCGACAACGTTGGCGAACATGACGTCCTAGGAGAGTTGGATGATGGCGACGTGTCTCTCCTACTGGCACGAGCAATAAGGAATTTGGAGCGCTCAGCCTCCTACCGTGCAACCTGCTTCTTCTCGACGTTATTGAAGAACTCAATGGAGGTCTAGTAATGACCAGAGGATTGTAGCTGCCGAAGGAGGAGGAGCAGCGTGTTGAGATTTGATTCTAGTTATCTATCTAGATTATTATCATGATCTAGTGGTTACATGATGATTTCAATAACCACTTGAATCATAATCTAGTAGTTATAAGGTGGTTTCATTAACCACCTCGTGATCTAGTAGTTAGGGTGGTTGTCATTAGGTCCTATAAATAGGACCGTAGTTCATGTAGCAAGGCATCGAGATATAGATTGAGAGATTGAGATAGCAAGCAGAGAAAGATAGAGAATCTGTGTGTATTTGGTATCTTGTAAGTGTCTTATCAATTCTCCTGTTTTTAATACTACATCAGTTTTCTTGAGTCGAAATGATTCTTCTTACTCGTATCGTAGTATTCTGTTTCTCCTTGCTCCTCCATCTCCAACATTTGTAGTATCAGAGCCTAGTTTCAATCTGAACTGGGCATTATGGCTTTTAACGGCAATTCCGTGTCTCAACCCCTTATCCCAATCTTCTCGGGCAAAAGTTATGAATTTTGGAGTATCAAGATGAAGACTCTATTCAAGTCTCAAGACCTTTGGGACTTAATAGAGAATGGATATGCATATCCAGATGACGAAATCAGGCTGAGGGAGAATAGAAAGAAGGACTCAAAGGCATTGTTCTTCATTCAACAAGCTGTACATGAGACGATCTTCTCAAGAATTGCAACAGCGACAACCTCAAAGCAAGCCTGGTTGATACTTCAAAATGAATTTCAAGGCTCATCAAGGGTGATTACAGTAAAACTTCAAACCTTCCGTCGTGAGTTTGAAATTTTGTTCATGAAAAGCAATGAATCGGTGCAAGATTTTCTTTCTCGAGTGACTGAAATTGTTAGTCAAATGAAATCTTATGGTGAACATCTTCCTGATCATATAATTGTTGCAAAAGTTTTGAGAAGTTTAACTCCGAAATTTGATCATGTTGTTGCCGCAATTGAGGAATCAAAAGATTTATCTACTTATTCATTTGATGAACTAATGGGTTCCTTGGAAGCACATGAAGTAAGGTTGAACAGGTCACTTGAAAAAAGTGAAGAAAAAACATTTCTGGTTAAGGGGGAGTCTTCTACCTCAAAAGAAGACAAAAAATCAACAGGAAGAGGACGTGGCAGAGGAGGATTTCGTGGTAGAGGAAATGGAAGAGGAAGAGGACACTTTGATGAACAAGGGCAATCAAATTATGATCAAAATTACAAAAGTGGAATTCAATGTCACTATTGTAAAAAGTTTGGTCACATGAAGGCAGATTGCTGGAAAAGAGAAAAGCAAGCAAGCTATGTGGAGAAAAATGAAGAAAATAGTAAGTTGTTTATGACTCATTCACAAATTCATAACATCTCAAATGATATTTGGTTTTTGGATAGTGGATGTTCTAATCATATGTCAGGCATAAAATCAATATTTAGAGATATTGATGAGACTCACAAGTTGAATGTTAGACTTGGAGATAATAAGCAAATCCAAGTGGAAGGGAAAGGAACAATTGAGGTGAAGACAAATCAAAGGAAGGTAAAATACCTTGATAATGTTTTCTTTGTTCCTACTTTATCACATAATTTGTTGAGTGTTGGACAATTAGTAAATGATGGGTATTCAGTAATATTTGATGATAGTTCATGCACTATTAGAGATAAGAAATCTGGTTTGATTATAGTAAATGTTTGCATGACACAAAACAAGATGTTTCCACTTGATGTGTCAAATATTGAAAGACATGTGCTTATCACAACTCAAAAGAATGAGTCTAGTTTATGGCATTTAAGATATGGACACCTTAACATTAAAGGTTTAAGGTTGTTAAGTCAAAAAGGAATGGTTTTTGGATTGCCTAAGATTAATACACTTGATGTATGTGAAGGTTGTATTTATGGCAAACAAAGTAGAAAATCATTTCCTATTGGAAAAGCATGGAGAGCATCTAATTGTCTTGAATTAGTTCATGCTGACTTATGTGGACCTATGAATACAAAATCATTTGGTGGAAGTCAATATTTTTTATTGTTGACGGATGATTATAGTCGCATGAGTTGGGTATATTTTTTGAAATTGAAATCTGAAACATTTGATAATTTTCGAAAATTCAAGGTGTTGAATCTCGTATTTTGATGATGAAACTACTTGATATATGTTTATGATTTAATCTGCGTTTTGAGTGACGCAGGATGCTTCGATCAGGATGAGACAATCAAAGCAGGAAAATCATGTTGTGCCGAAGGAACATGTCAGAAGATTGGACGTCGGGCCGGTGGATCGGTCAACGTATCGACAGAAGGCTTCGGGCCGTGGACTCGGGCATCGGGCCAAGAAGAGCGGGTATTGTGCCAAGGATATCGGAGTTGCGGAGTCGACTGGCCGATTGGGCAATAGGCTGCAGAAGAGGACGATGCGCCAAAGAATCGGACGAAGCGTCGAGGGACCAATGACATGTCGGACAACTTGGTTAATTGCTTAGGATTAATTGTCTCGATCGAAGTTTTGTTTTGTTGTGCAGGATTAACTATGATAACAATGAAGACATAAAGCGAAATAAAGTGTCGGAGTCAAGCGCGAAGGATTTGTTGCGAGTTCGAGAGTTCGACGGAAGTCCGAAGGTTCGTCGGGAATGCTACCGGAACTAGCCGAGAATGAGTTGGGAGCTTGCCGAAGGGTTTTTCGGAAGCTCACCGGAAGGTTCGTTGGAAGTTCACGGAGCTCGCCGAAAAAGATCGGAGCTTGCCGACGAAGCTCGTTGGAACTCGCTAAGATCAAATCGTGAAGTCTAGGAGCTTGCCGGGAGTCCGCAGAATGGTTTCCGAGAGTTCATCAGAAGACCGCCGGAAGTTTGCCGGAAGCTCGCCAGAAGAAGTCTTGACTTGCGGACTTTGTAATAGCTTAGAAAATGTCTTTAAATTCATAGGTAGCACGTTAATTAGGGTTAGGATTAGGTGTTAATCCTATAACCCAAGTAGGGGCCAATTAGGCCCAAGTTCGGACTGGTTTGGACCAAGTTTGGAGCCAAACCAAGTGAGCTGGAATAGTGAAAGAGGTGCCAACGCCAGGGTTGGAGGTAGCACCGCCCAGGCTAAGTCTCCCAGCGAGACTGGGCGGTGCAACCGCCCCAGCCAAGAGGTGCAACCGCCCAGGGCTCAGTCTCCAAGCGAGACTGGGCGGTGCAACCTCCTCTGTCAAGAGGTAGCACCGCCAGAGCTCAAGTTTCGAGCTCTGCCAGGCGGAGCAACCACCGAGCTCAGACTTCGAGCTCTGCCAGGCGGTGCAACCACCGAGCTCAGTCTTCGAGCTCTGCCAGGCGGTGCAACCACCGAGCTCAATCTTCGAGTTCTGGCAGAGAGGTGCATCAGCCTGAGCTCAGTTTCGAGCTCTGCCAGGTGATGCAACCACCGAGCTCAGACTTCGAGCTCTGCCAGGCGGTGCAACCACCGAGCTCAGTCTTCGAGCTCTGCCAAGCGGTGCAACCACCGAGCTCAGTCTTCGAGCTCTGGCAGAGAGGTGCAATCGCCTGAGCTTAGTCTTCGAGCTCTGCCAAGCGGTGCCACCTCTCCAGTCAAGAGGTGCAACTGCCTGATCCCGGAATTCCGGGATTTGATCGTTTTGAGCTCCAAAATTGAACTGGGTTGGGGCCTATAAATACCCCACCCATTCAGCACAGAAAAGATACAGATCCACACCGAATTCTTGATCTTTTCAGTGATTCTAAGAGCTCAAACTTGTGTAAAGTCCAAAAGTTCTCTTCTCTTCTGTTCTTCAAGTCTTGAGTTGTAAAGAGAGGAGAGAAAGGATCTGTAAGGGTTGTCTCCTGAGCCTGTCAAAAGGAGAGAAACTGTAAAAGGGCAGTTGGCCTTCGCCTATTGAAGGAAGGCCTCTAGTTGACGTCGGCAACCTCATCAGTGGAGGAAGCCAAAAGTGGAGTAGGTCAAGGCTGACCGAACCACTCTAAATCTCTGGTTTGCGTTTATTTTGAGCACTTTACCATTACTGCAAACCTCCTACATAGCTACTGCCCTCTGCGCTTTTACGAACGATTCTCTAAGTTCAGATCTTTCAGAATCTGCATTAAGACGTAAATCGGTGTTTTCGTACGATCTTTACATTGTAGTTTACGTTAACGTATTGATTCCATTTATAACTGCAAACTGCTTTCTGCGCATTCATAAAACGCTTTTCAAAGTTCAGTATCTGCGTTTAGACGTAAAACTACGTTTAGACGCAAAACTGCGTTTAGACGTAAAACTGCGTTTAGACGTAAAACTGCGTTCAGACGCAAAACTGCGTTTAGACGTAAAACTGCGTTTAGACGTAGAACTGCGTTTAGACGTAATACTGCATTCAGACGCAAAACTGCGTTTAGACGTAAAACTGCGTTTAGACGTAAAACTGCGTTTAGACGTAAAACTGAGTTTAGACGTAAAACTGCGTTCAGACGCAAAACTGTGTTTAGACGTAAAACTGCGTTTAGACGTAAAACTGCGTTTAGACGTAAAACTGTGTTTAGACGTAAAACTGAGTTTAGACGTAAACTGAACTTGGACGCAATCTGCGCTTAGTCACAAACTGCGATTAAATACAAACTGTGAATCGGCTTTTGCATCATAATAGATTTTATCGAACGAACGCACCTTTCGGTTTTAAATTGCTGTAAGATTTCTGCTGCACTAATTCACCCCCCCCTCTTAGTGCTCTCGATCCTAACAATTGGTATCAGAGCGGGTTATTTCTCATTTCGGATTTACACCCGAGAGAAATGGCTCTTCAAGAGGGCTTGTCGGTCTTTCGTCCACCGTTCTTTAACGGATTGGACTACACTTATTGGAAAACTCGAATGAGAGTTTTCTTGATTTCTCCAAATCTGGATTTATGGAATATCGTTGAAAACGGTTTTCAACTTCCCTCTAAACCGATGAACGAATGGTCGGATTTGGAAAAGAAGTATTTTTCTTTAAACGCAAAGGCTATGAATGCCTTATTTTGCGCTTTGGACAAAAATGAGTTCAATCGGATTTCCACGTGCGAAACGGCTTTTGACATTTGGCGAACACTTGAAATCACGCACGAGGGAACTAGTAGAGTCAAAGACTCGAAAGTTAACTTTTTATTGCATGATTTCGAGCTTTTTCAAATGCAACCAAGCGAGACTATAGGCGACATGTACACCCGTTTCACGGATGTCGTCAATAGTTTAAGAGCTCTTGGAAAATGTTTTTCGGATTTTGAACTCGTAAACAAAATTTTGCGTTCTCTTTCTAAAAAGTGGGATTCAAAAGTAACTGCAATACAAGAAGTTAAAAATCTAAACAACTTACCACTTGAAGAACTAATTGGTTCATTGATGACATATGAAATGGTGCACAATGCACATGATGAACATGTTGAACACAATAACCTTCCAAAGAACAGGAAGGATTTGGGACATAGAACATTTGAAGACCACTCGAGCATAAGCTCAAGTGATGGTGAACTTAAACTACAAATGAAACGAAAATTAAAAAGCAAAAAGAATCGAACTACTTGCTTTAAACGCAAGAAGAAGAACAAAAATTGGGATGAATCGAGCTCCTCCGAAGAAGAGAAAGTCAACAAAAGCAAGGCGGCAAACTACGCCTTAACAGCCTACAATGATGAGGTAATCGAAATCCCCCTAATTTATTTTGAAATTACTTGATGCTTTCATGATATATTTTCTTTTTTAGTTTAGAATTAATTTTCTTGAAAATTACATGTTTAAAAATAAAAATACAAAAATTATGATCATGCTGATAATTTAAAAAATGATAATATTGCATGATAAACAAATAAAATGATTTTGATCATGGTTAAGAAGTAATAATGTGTATCATGTTTGATTAACATTGTTGAATGAAATCACGTTTGATTTAAAGTAATGCATAAAGATGTAATATTAAATGGTTATTAACAATTTTATGCATGAGATTTTAAGTTATCCATGATCATGAGCTTGTTTGATCTTCTTGATTTAATTTCAAGATCTATAGCAAAAATCATGTCTGAATATATGAAAATGTTAATTTCATTTTCGGATTCACTTAACAATTGATATCCTAACAATCAGATTTTCTCATACACTTATAAAAAATATTTTTCTAAAATAGATTTGATGAAATGATTCCTGCTTATAAATTCCATCTTGAAATATGAATGATAGTGTTTTTGCTTGCAAAGATTTGTTTCACATTCATATCTCCTATGATTCATGTGCAGAAAAAGAATTTATAAATCATAATACAATGAGATTTCTTATGCAAAAATAAAGTGCTTTTGTGATTCTTTGCTAAAGAGAATAATCATAATAATGATCTTGATAATTATAACATGAAGCTCTTTATAAATCAAGATCGTTCATTATGCTCCCTACATTTATCAAAAAGGGTTTCTTCAAATGAAATGCATTTCAATGAAGTGTCATATTGATATCTTGAAACTTGGAATATTTTAAAATGTGATCTTTGATAAGAATGTTTCAAGTTGCTCTTTGTACTATATCTTTTCAAATGAATCATGAGCCTTGATACCATATATCTCATAATACAAGATTTCTTTGCCTTATGCTTATCTTAATTTGGCATATAAAGACTAAGGCATGCTTAGATGAAAAAGAATCTCTTAAAAAATGCTTTTCCCATTTGATCGAGATTAATGATTTCATGATATTTTATGAATCTCGAAATTAATTTTAATGACTTGATTATGAACTTCAAGTTAATGATTTAATTTGAATAAGTTTTATCTAAATCATAATCTTGATCTTGCAATTGGATTGAAACATTGTATGCTTAAATTAATCATTCTACTATGTTTCAAAAATTCCTTGAATGCCTTATGTGATGATTGAAAACTAACTTGCTTTATGATGAATCACGAATCATGACTTGATCTATGATGTAAATGCCTTGAAATGATTGAAATATTTAACACTTTTATGCTCTTCCCCCTACTTTCTTCTTGTTTTCAATGATAAAATGGGGAGAAGTTTTGATCATGCATGGTAGGATATAATTTGACAAAATTGATACCATCATGATATGAAACATTAATGTAATTATGAATGGTGATATGATATCATGCATGTAATACGTCAACTTATGATAATGATGCATGCAATGATAAAATATTCATGATGAAAAATTGTCTTGACATTCATAACTTGATTATTCATCATTTGTCATGATTTTGAAATCGTTCTAAAAGGAAAAGAGAACTACAAAACTGTATTCTCTCTTTCTTTTTTACAATGACAAAGGGGGAGATAGCTAGCTTGTACAAGTCAAGAAGATGCAAAAACTTGATTGCTAGCTTGCCTATCTTAAGTAGCAAAGATTGCTAACTTGCTTATTTCAAGAAGAAAAATTGTCTTCTTGAACATCACTATCTTGAATATCTCAAGAAGCAAAACTTGCAATTTACACATTGCAATAGGAAGCAAGAATCATGAGCTTACACAAGAAAGCTATCTTGCATTTGCTTTCGAAATTTTTGCTAGCTTATATATTGTGAAACTTGTATATCGTAAAAATTGCTAGCTTGTTGGTCTAAAGAGAAGCAAAAAGTTGCTATCTTAAAAGAAGCAAATGTGCTATCTTGCCTATCTCAAGAGGCAAAAATGCTAACTTGCGCATCTAGCAAAGTGAACAAAATTTTCAAGAAGCAAGAGTTGCCTTCTTGAACATCTCTAATTTGCTAGCTTGCATGATGTAGAACTTGCTATCTTGAACATTACCAAAAAGTGCTATCTTATATGCTATAAAACTTGCATATCTAAAACTTAATAGCATGAATGTTCTAAGCATGATGTAACACTTGCTAAATCTTCTAGCTCCAAGATTGCATGATAATAAAACTTGATATTATGATTTTCATGCAATGAGTTGAACCAATATCACACACAAACGATTAATTGTGATACTTCTCCTTTTTGTTGATGACAAAGGGGGAGAAGTATGTTGATGACATGACATGTGATGCATAAGTTTATGCATATGTTCATGTTGACGTGTTGCAAGCATTCATGATGAATATTGCAAAGACTTGAATTCAGTTTGAATTCAAGGTTCTATCAATATGGCATATTGATAGGGGGAGTTTGTTTAAACTCCGGGAGTTAAGTTTAACTCCGTCATCAAGTGGTTGTCATCATCAAAAAGGGGGACATTGTTGAATCTCGTATTTTGATGATGAAACTACTTGATATATATTTATGATTTAATCTGCGTTTTGAGTGACGCAGGATGAGACAATTAAAGCAGGAAAATCATGTTGTGCCGAAGGAACATGTCAGAAGATTGGACGTCGGGCCGGTGGATCGGTCAACGTATCGACAGAAGGCTTCGGGCCGTGGACTCGGGCATCGGGCCAAGAAGAGCGGGTATTGTGCCAAGGATATCGGAGTTGCGGAGTCGACTGGCCGATTGGGCAATAGGCTGCAGAAGAGGACGATGCGTCGAAGAATCGGACGAAGCGTCGAGGGACCAATGACATGTCGGACAACTTGGTTAATTGCTTAGGATTAATTGTCTCGATCGAAGTTTTGTTTTGTTGTGCAGGATTAACTATGATAACAATGAAGACATAAAGCGAAACAAAGTGTCGGAGTCAAGCGCGAAGGATTTGTTGCGAGTTCGAGAGTTCGACGGAAGTCCGAAGGTTCGTCGGGAATGCTACCGGAAATAGCCGAGAATGAGTTGGGAGCTTGCCGAAGGGTTTTTCGGAAGCTCACCGGAAGGTTCGTTGGAAGTTCACGGAGCTCGCCGAGAAAGATCGGAGCTTGCCGACGAAGCTCGTTGGAACTTGCTAAGATCAAATCGTGAAGTCTAGGAGCTTGCCGGGAGTCCGCAGAATGGTTTCCGAGAGTTCATCGGAAGACCGCCGGAAGTTTGCCGGAAGCTCGCCAGAAGAAGTCTTGACTTGCGGACTTTGTAATAGCTTAGAAAATGTCTTTAAATTCATAGTTAGCACGTTAATTAGGGTTAGGATTAGGTGTTAATCCTATAACCCAAGTAGGGGCCAATTAGGCCCAAGTTCGGACTGGTTTGGACCAAGTTTGGAGCCAAACCAAGTGAGCTGGAATAGTGAAAGAGGTGCCACCGCCAGGGTTGGAGGTAGCACCGCCCAGGCTAAGTCTCCCAGCGAGACTGGGCGGTGTAACCGCCCCAGCCAAGAGGTGCAACCGCCCAGGGCTCAGTCTCCAAGCGAGATTGGGCGGTGCAACCTCCTCTGTCAAGAGGTAGCACCGCCAGAGCTCAAGTTTCGAGCTCTGCCAGGCGGAACAACCACCGAGCTCAGACTTCGAGCTCTGCCAAGCGGTGCAACCACCGAGCTCTGCCAGGCGGTGCAACCACCGAGCTCAGTCTTCGAGCTCTGGCAAAGAGGTGCATCAGCCTGAGCTCAGTTTCGAGCTTTGCCAGGTGGTGCAACCACCGAGCTCAGACTTCGAGCTCTGCCAGGCGGTGCAACCACCGAGCTCAATCTTCGAGCTCTGGCAGAGAGGTGCAATCGCCTGAGCTCAGTCTTCGAGCTCTACCAGGCGGTGCCACCTCTCCAGTCAAGAGGTGCAACCGCCTGATCCCGGAATTCCGGGATTTGATCGTTTTGAGCTCCAAAATTGAACTGGGTTGGGGCCTATAAATACCCCACCCATTCAGCACAGAAAAGATACAGATCCACACCGAATTCTTGATCATTTCAGTGATTCTAAGAGCTCAAACTTGTGTAAAGTCCAAAAGTTCTCTTCTCTTCTGTTCTTCAAGTCTTGAGTTGTAAAGAGAGGAGAGAAAAGATCTGTAAGGGTTGTCTCCTGAGCCTGTCAAAAGGAGAGAAACTATAAAAGGGCAGTTGGCCTTCGCCTATTGAAGGAAGGCCTCCAGTTGACGTCGGCAACCTTATCAGTGGAGGAAGCCAAAAGTGGAGTAGGTCAAGGCTGACCGAACCACTCTAAATCTCTGGTTTGCGTTTATTTTGAGCACTTTACCATTACTGCAAACCTCCTACATAGCTATTGCCCTCTGCGCTTTTACGAACGATTCTCTAAGTTCAGATCTTTCCGAATCTGCACTAAGACGTAAATCGATGTTTTCGTACGATCTTTACATTGCAGTTTACGTTAACGTATTGATTCCATTTATAACTGCAAACTGCTTTCTGCGCATTCATAAAAAGCTTTTCAAAGTTCAGTATCTGCATTTAGACGTAAAACTACGTTTAGACGCAAAACTGCGTTTAGACGTAAAACTGCGTTCAGACGTAAAACTGCGTTCAGACGTAAAACTGCGTTCAGACGCAAAACTGTGTTTAGACGTAAAACTGCGTTCAGACGTAAAACTGCGTTTAGACGAAAAACTGCGTTTAGACGTAAAACTGCGTTTAGACGTAATACTGCGTTCAGACGCAAAACTGCGTTTAGACGTAAAACTGTGTTTAGACGTAAAACTACGTTTAGACGTAAAACTGAGTTCAGACGTAAAACTGCGTTCAGACGCAAAACTGCGTTTAGACGTAAAACTGCGTTTAGACGTAAAACTGTGTTTAGACGTAAAACTGAGTTTAGACGTAAACTGAACTTGGACGCAATCTGCGCTTAGTCGCAAACTGCGATTAAATACAAACTGTGAATTGGCTTTTGCATCATAATAGATTTTATCGAACGAACGCACCTTTCGGTTTTAAATTGCTGTAAGATTTCTGCTGCACTAATTCACCCCCCCCTCTTAGTGCTCTCGATCCTAACATAAGGCACTTGTAGAAAGACAAAGTGGTAGATATATAAAGACACTTCAGACAGATAGAGGTGGTGAATTTTTATCTAATGAGTTTAGTTCTTTTTGTGAAGAAAATGGTATCCACAGAGAATTGACAGCACCATATACACCGGAGCAAAATGGTGTAGCTGAGCGAAAGAATCGGACTGTCGTTGAAATGGCAAGAAGTTTGCTTAAAGGAAAACATCTTCCAAATCAGTTTTGGGTAGAAGCAGTTGCAACAGCAGTTTATTTGTTGAATATTTCACCAACAAAGGCTGTTATGAATCGAACTCCTTTTGAGGCTTGGTATGGTATGAAACCAAGTGTTATTCTTGGTTGTATTGCTTATGCTTTGGTGAATTCACAAAATCATCACAAGCTTGATGAAAAATCAGAGAAATACATTTTAATTGGTTATTCTTTACAATCTAAAGCATATCGATTATATAACCCTGTTAGTGGCAAAGTTATTATTAACAGAAATATTATGTTTGATGAAAGGGCAAGTTGGAATTGGGAGACCAATAAAGGTGAAACACAAATGCAGATTCCAGCAGAACTAGACACTTCGTAGAATCAAGTGACAGATCCTGCTCCAACAAATTCATCGTCAGCCACCCAATAGCAGTTCAAATTCAGATTCCTCAGATGAAACCCCTCCAAGAAATTTCAGATCACTGACAGAAATTTATAACTCAATATTTGCTTTGTTTATTTCAGGTCCGACAACTTTTGAGGAAGCAGTTAAAAAAGAGGAATGGAGAAAAGCAATGAAGGAGGAAATCAAGTCAACTGAGAAGAATGAAACTTGGGAGAAAGAAAGTGATTGGGTTAAAATGGATGTTCAAAACAAAATTTAAATGCAAATTATTTGGTTTCACTGATAGTGATTGTGCAGGAGCTTTAAAGAGTACTTCAAGCAAGTGGAGCCATCACAATGAAGTATTGTGGAACGGATGAACAAGTTGCGGATATCCTCACCAAATCACTTCCATGCATCTATGAATCAAGGGGGAGTGTTGAGATTTGATTCTAGTTATCTATCTAGATTATTATCATGATCTAGTGGTTACATGATGATTTCAATAACCACTTGAATCATGATCTAGTAGTTATATGGTGGTTTCATTAACCACCTCGTGATCTAGTAGTTAGGGTGGTTGTCATTAGGTCCTATAAATAGGACCGTAGTTCATGTAACAAGGCATTGAGATATAGATTGAGAGATTGAGATAGCAAGCAGAGAAATGTAAGTGTCTTATCAATTCTCCTGTTTTTAATACTACATCAGTTTTCTTGAGTCGAAAGGATTCTTTTTACTCGTATCGTAGTATTCTGTTTCTCCTTGCTCCTCCATCTCCAACACAGCGGTAGTGAGGAGTTATGATGAGGAGCAGCAATAGATCTGAGGAAGAGTATAGGGTCGCTGGCGACGGGTCGAATGGAAGTGATAGAGGGGAGACGTTGGATCGTTCAAGGGGAGCGTGGCCTTCGGCGACTGAAGTCGCAGCAATGACAGTAAATATAATAAGTCACCGAGCAAGTTTTGCGGTCTGAGAAGAATTGTCAAACAGAATAGTGAAATCGACAGATTGTGAGAGATCAGGCTTAGGAGATGGATCGCCGAGCAGAAGAAAAAATTGGTAGTGGCAAAACAGTAGAGAAGAGGGATTACAGTCGTCGGACGATGAGGAAGGTCAATGTTTTGCTCGAGACAACAGGTACTTTGATACCACGTAGAATAGAGTAATATATTGTGAAAGGGATGAATTTTATTCATTGAGGTGATTGAGGAAGATCGATTGAGGATATAAGGAAGCAAGGATGTTATTCCACGTGTACCTCTCTCATATCTTCTATCAGATATAAGTTTACTTCTTCCCCATCATATATGATAATTCTTCGGGATAGGAATAGGATGATGATAATGTGATGTTTCAAATGAATATGTTGGAAAAGAGTCGTTAATGAGATGAAGAATTTGTGCTCCTCCCATGTAGCGTTCACAAGCTTTTCCCAGCTCGCTATTGGTTACATAACACATTAATATCTATTTTTTAATAAATTATACATATCTTTAGTGGTTCATCTATGTTTTGATAGGATACACCTTCAATATCAACCATTAAATTATTATATCACGAGTCTCAGAAAAAATAGAAAATTGCTCGGTCTATATTTAATCGCCGCTTTGTAAGGACGCCACATGGTCAGCTTGGAAGATTAAGTTTCGCAGTTGAATTCCCATCCAAACTGTACTGTGAGAAAGTAAGTTGGTCGGATATGCATGCATATCTCATCTAATGTAAAATTAGTATATCCAACCATGTTACCGAATCCTACCTCGCATGACATAATCTGCTCATCTCGATCTGTGGGACGCGGAGTCTCAATTGTTTTCGGAAGTGCCATGTCCATATGCAAAACGGCAAGGAGAAGTCGAGGTTTGAGGCTCGAGATGCGCAGCATGTGGAGGTTCGAGGTCGCCCTCTCAGGCAATGGAAAGAGATAAGGTTGTCTGTACGATGCACCGGCTCTCTTCGCAGTCCTCGTAACTTGTTTCCGCATGTTTCACGTTTCATATAGGAGAAGACGTAATCTTTGCTACACAACATGTTTCACGTTTCATGCATGGGAGAAGGAAGGATCTCATTTTGGATTATACGTCTTGATGTACTGCGGGAGGGATGACGCATTAACGTGTGTATCCATCAGTTCTCGCGCACCAAACTCACGTTTGTTTGCTTACCTACGCGCGAGATCTGTTGGCAGGCATCGAAGCAAAAGGGCCACTGCCTCCTCATACTTATCCAAACTCAGGGCTGCAGGGCTATAAGTACCCCCACTCGTTGCTCTTCTTCTTCAAGCGCATTCATACCTGCATTACATACTAATATCTTCCGCAGAAGTAGTTCATACAAGTCGGATAATGGTGCGATGCTTGATTCCATTTCTTGCAATCTTCATAGATTTTCTTGTGTGTTAATTTGGGGCAGGCCATGCTTGCATGCCTGCCTGTATATATATCTTTTGTTGCTATATATGGTACTAATTTGGTGGTGGTTTCGTTGCTGGCGGCCGGTGCGGTTGCAGGCGGGCGTGCTCCAGCAAGGACCATGGGGTGGCAACGGCGGCAAAACCTGGAATATGAGACAGGCGGATCACATTAGCAACGTCAAAATTCATTACAACGATGCCGTATTCGCGTTTGACTTCACCTTCACCGTCGACGGCAAGAAGAAGACCATCCACGTCGGAGGTGATGCACCCCAGTACAAAGAGGTACTGTCAAAGCTGAAAACATGCATTTAGTATTTATTGATCAAAGGTTACAATTAATTATTCCTAGGATACTAGCGAATTCCCTAACTATTTTTTGGTGGTTTATGTCTAACTACATCTTTGATTGCTTGTATAGATTACTCTAGAGGAGGACGAATACTTCACTTTCATCTCTGGACATTTCAAGACGATGTGGACGACAGACGTTTTCATAACACAACTTACCCTTGAGACCAACAAGGGCAATTCTGTGAGCGCCGGCAATTCGATTGGCAGTCATTTCTCCCTAAATCTAGAGGATGAGGGTAAGATTCTAGGCTTCTTCGGACGTGAAGGTTCTACCATCGATGCCATCGAGGCAATCGGAGTTTACTGCACTATACCAAATTAAACACACGTCACGCCATGGTGTCTGTGTCTTAGGCTGCTGCAATGTATCTGCTTGGTTGGGGCGATAAATAAGTGGCAGAAATTGTCGTCGTCGTCGTCGTTGTGTTTCTTTGAATAAAACAAGAAATATGTTACGGGTCCACAGGTTATTGTACGCTAATTGACGACATGATGATAGTTGAATCCAATCGGTGGTTGCATTCCTATGTCATTTCGCGTAAATATGAACAATATATCATCGTGGAAGCCGTTCTTGTGATATGCCTGATGATTTGATTTGGGTAATGTAAGTCTTTTTTTTGTCCAAATAAAAAATAATAATAATTTTTCAGAATGTCTAATACTTATTTATTCTCGGATATCCAATCAACGAGCACAAAATATTCCATGGGTCACTCCCTTCTTTTAAAATGAGGAAGATTTTATTACTCCAGAGTGATTGGCCAACCGAATAGCCACCTGATTACATGTATAAACTTGTAGTCCTCGAAATTATGTAACAAATATTTAATGTCAGTGACCGGACTGTGAAGTATCCATGGTACGATGAAGTTGCATTGAATTTGTACGATGAATTCAAAATTCGATTTTATGACGATACGCCAAATATCATCATTTCGTGAAGCCGCTTTCAAACCCTACCCTCCTGGATCACCACTACGCTTCATATGACGTAATGCCTTTTTATTATATTTACCTACCACCAATAAAGATAATATGGTGAGCAAATCATGCAAAACATATCCTAAACCGCCATCTATTCCATTAAACGAACCATCACAATTTAGTTTGAACCATCCTTGACAAGATTTTGTCCATTCAATTTATATATAACTTATATGTTGAATAGATCTCTCAAGTTTACGAACCCTGTCCTTAGCCAAAATGCATGTCATGATTTTATGGAAAAGAAAAGTTGGGGAACGAATCGTGTGAGCATAAAGGATCTCATTTTGAGTTCTCTAGGGCCACTACAAGCTAATGTAACTTGTATTCAAATACAAAACCCATAACTCTTGTAACAATACTTTCTCATTCATACAGCCATTGTCACAATGTTTTTTCTTTTTCTTTGCAAATGTAAGTGGCGAGGATGAGATTTGATTTGGTATATTTGCTATAAAGAGTCAAAATATTTACTCGATTCGTCATCTAACATCTTCAAAATATACTAGATTTTATATGCATGAGCGCGTAACTCTCTTTACCTGGATATGATATCTAATTCTTTATTTCAATACTTGCTTCTGCTAGGATTGATTTTTATTTTAGAGTCTATAATTATTTTTCTTCGAAAAAATCTTAAACTTTAGTGATGATGATAGAAATAAATGATAAAGTTCACATTAGAGTGAACCAACATATTATCAAGTCAGGAGATCAGGCTCCTCGCCATTTAATAATATGATTCATATTCCTTAGGTAACTGAAAATTATATTTAAAAACAATTCTTTATCGATTAGCATTTGTATGTTCAAAACAATATTAGAGGTGTCAATAAGAAATAATCAAATTTATTTGATTATTCTTGATAGATAATTTTCCTAACCACACCTCACCTTGGTGACAATAATGGGCATGCGTCTGTCATGACAAGTACGAGACGAGACGAAGAAGTTAGAGGCTCTAAGCACTAAGCAGGCAGGCCGTGGACAATGGAGCCCGTCCTTTCTCATCTGAAGGAAGGAGACGAGGCGGCCGACCACCAAACCCATGTTTCCTTATAATTGGAGGTTATCCACAAGGACAAGATGCAGATGGAGCTCGTCGTCTGAGGCAATGGAAGGAGATAGTGGTGCTGTTGGGCTCAACCATCCGGCCACCGTGTTCAAGATTATCATATTTACTCACCGACTCCGTCGGAAGTCCTCGCATCTCGTTCCTAGCAAACAATTAATTACACTGCATGCAAGCAATAAAAAAAAGGAAGAGCACGGAATATGCATGTTTCACGTTTCCGTGAGATTTTAGGACGGTGGTGGTGGGGGGTGCAATTCTTCCTTGATGTATACATCAGCTCATACTTATCCAAACTAGAATGGTGGGCTATAAATACCCTCATCCGATGCCCTTCCCAGCACCAAGTCCTGCAATAGCATCTTCTGCCGCCAAGGGAGTGTGCGCGTCCATTCATTATTCTCAGTTGCTGCTAATATGGTGAGTGGCGTTGTTAGTCTTCAAAATTCCATCCCTTTTCTGACTTCTTCAACTACTCTTGCTCGTATACTACAACATAGATGGATGGATGACATGTGGTGTTTATTCTGATGCACGCAGGGGAGAATGGTGAAGGTGGGGCCATGGGGTGGCAACGGAGGGAATGTGTGGGATATGGGACAAGCCGACCACATTACCAAACTTCGAATCTATTACGGAGATAACATTGTGGGGTTGGAGATTACCTACATTCTTAACGGTAATTCCCACACCTACAAACGTGGAACCACCACCGGCGCTTCCAAGGAGGTATATCATCTATACATCTATGTGTATATAAATACACACTTATCAACTTCGTGTCTTTGTCCAACCATATAAACTGGTTCGACCAGATGAATGTTTTCTAGCAACACGTTTGGTAGTCAAACCAATTTCTCTTGAAAATACATTGCAATATTAGTTTTCTTTTTCCCATTGTTTGTTTCTCGTTAAATCCTTGATCCTTTTTTGCAGATCATCCTTGAGGAGGACGAGTACTTCACTTCTATCTCCGGATACTTTCATGCATTATCCAATTATCAGCGACATGCAATTGTGATGTTGCTTACTCTTGATACTAACAAGGGTGCATCCATAAGTGTCGGTAACAAGACTGGCTCTTCTTTCGCCCTTACTTTAGAGGAGGGGAGTAGGATTCTGGGCTTCTTTGGGCGAGCTGGTACAGCCATTGACGCTATTGGGATTCACTGCTCATTGCCTAACTAAGTGTATGCACTGGCTCGTGTTCCTATCTATGGAATGATGTAATAAATAAGCAACGATTACTATTATGGTTCTTGCCATGATTGTCATCATCGTTGTTATCCTTGTTGTTCGGTGTTGCTTTCAATAAATAATGAAATGTTCTCGAATCCACTTTGATATCTTATCATTACTTGGTGTGCCTTTCGTGATGGAATCCACGGCTCTTATTTGACGATATTGTGATTGTTAAGGTGCCAAAGCCGCTAATAGTTTTAGTACAAGTTATTTACTTAGCTATTTGGGTTAAAGTTATCACCATGATTGAAGAATTGATAGTGTAATAGAAGATGATGGCTCTACGTATTATCATGTATCCAGAAGACATCTTGTTCGATTCTTTGTTAATGTCATTATTGCTTTGATTGTTTTTTTTTTTAGATTTTTGATTGAATTGAGCTATGATAGTTGGTCATGTCATCCTCTTTCCTCTTTTTAAATATTATTAATGATCAATCAATTTGTTATACAGTTCTTTAAATGACATAGGTGAGTCTCATACATGAATTATTGATGTCAGTTTCTTATATTCGTCTCTTAGGCCATTGAGAATATAAATAGTAACTTCATCATTTAGAGGATGACTTATAAAAGCTAAGTCATCTATAATAATTTTTATATTTTGTATATAAGCAATAATAATACTTCTCTCTTGTGTTGTTTTTCTCACAATCGATACGAGAGTTAGCATGCGCGTGCAAGAGCGATTGAAGAGGGTGATTTGTAACTTTGATAATGCTTCTACTATAGTATTGTACAAAGATATTAGTGGTGCTATGAAGCTAGTGATTGAGGCTTGAATTGCTTATAGAATAAGACGATCCTATCGTAACCATAACTTATGATCATAATTTATTATTGGGCTAGTTTCTCTAGGCATTTAGATTTTTTCTGGTGAACAACTGAGAAAGTCATCGATGTAACCTAATATATCATATCCAAAAAGATGATAGGAGAATCGTGCTCTCTAAGATGTACAATTGCCACCCTTGAATAGTTTGAAGGAGATTAGAGTCGCACAATTGATGAATACAAGTCTTCTATGTTGAGAAGAACTATTATTTCCTGAGAAAATAATAATTAGAGCGTCAAATATAGATGATAAAGATGTGCTTAGAATATGAACCAATCTGGTGAATATCGAGCGAAGAGGTCGAGGGTACAAGAGCATATGGTTGAGGATTCGTCACCGCTGACGAGACAAGCCAAGCATATGGCAATGAGAGAAACACTCAAATTTGCTCTAAGGATGGATTGAGGCGATAGGGGATTTGGAGAGCTCGACCTCCTACTGGTCAACCTGCTTCTTCTCGACAGCATTAGAGAACTTGACGTCATAGGAGAGGTGGGCGATGGTGATGTGTCTCTCCCAATTGCATGAGCAATAAGGAATTTGGAGCGCTCGACCTCCTACCATGCAACTTGCTTCTTCTCGATGTTATTGTAGAACTCAATGGAGGTCTACTCATGACTAGAGGATTGTAGCCACTGAAGGAGGAGCAACAGTAGTGAGGAGTTGCGATATGGAGTAGCAGTAGATCTGAGGAGGCGATGAACAAACCCGCAGAGAAGTAGCAACTTAGAGAAGTTGCTGATAGTTGGGGTGGCTATCTGCAACAACGACAATCGGTTCATCCAAAGCAGAGCTCGATAAAGAAGAGATGGAGAGATGTGATGGGGAAGACGGGCTTTTATATATAGAGGAAGAAGTTGGGGTTTAGACAAACTGGTGGGGAAGAGGGTGGAGGAGGCTATCTAGAAGTTGGCGGGCGATCACATCGAATTGAAGGGGGAGACGACACTAGCCGCGAGGGTTAATGGATGCTATAGATAAAACTATCGGCACAGGGAGGAGAAGGAAAGACATCAACGTAGGAAAGAGAAGGAGGCTGTCGGTGCAACGAGGAAGGGAGGAAGATGATTGGAATAAGGCAGAGTACAGGGGCATTGGCGACAGGTAGAAAGGAAGAGAGGAAGGGGAGACATTGGATTAATCAAGGGGAGTGCAGCCTTCGGCGACTGAAGTCACAGCAATGACAATGAAGACAACAGGTCACCGAGCAAGATGTCGTGGTCTAGGAAAAATTACCAAGCAGAAGAGTGAAATTGACATATTACGAGAGATCTGGCTTATGAGATGGATCGCCGAGCATAGAAGGAAACCGACAACGGCAGATCAACAGAGAAGATGGATTGTTGTCGCTAGACAGCAGGAAAGGAAAAGTCTTGCTAGAGACAACAAGAACTCTGATACAAGTAGAATCAAGTAATATGTTGTGAAAGGGGTGAAATTTATTCAATGAGGTAATGAGTATTTATACAAGTTTTGAGGAAGAGATTTCCTTCGATCAAATGCTCAAATCATGCAATCAGATCAGTTACCCAAAACCGTGATTAATTCTCAAATAATAGATTGATTGAGGATATAAGGTAAAAGATGTTATTTCATGTGTGCCTCTATCTGTCATAAATAAGTTTACTTCTTCCTCCCTCTCCTCTCCCCCTTAGTCGACAACCTCTGTTTGGGGCATGTGGACAACAAGAAGGGCCAACCCCTTCTTGATCACGGTGTAGCCTTATGGTGAGCGTGGAGAGAAAGATCATGTTATGATTTAAGGAGCATCGTTTGTAGGAAAATCTATATGTGACATCACATACATAGCAGAAGAATAGAAAACAAAAATCACAGATTTCTCAAAATGTGTTCATTGTATTGATGCACAAAAACTCATTAACCGAAAACCACATATTAGATAGTTGTGTTACCTAAGGAGATCGTATATCCCTAAAATCTTGCATATCTCGAGGAGAGGATGAAGGAGTTCAAGCGCCCTCCTCCATAGTGGTGATCCACATGGTAGGGGCTATTAAGACAATCCTCGAATCACTACCCAAATCTTAACACTTGTTGGCTGAGAAAAGGGGAGAGGAGAATAGGAGGTGATAGCCAAGAAGGCTCAGCCTATGGCCCTTTGATTCCCTTCCTATTTATAGAGGCCTTTTGTCAACTTAACCCTAATGGATCCTACTTTATTAGGTATTGGATCTCCATCCAATTACCCAAGTCTCTTAGATTAGTGGGTCTCTACCCAATAATATCTTATTGGATCTTATCTATAGGATCTAATCATTCAAGGGCATAATGGATATCCATTAAGATATGGGCTCCAGTGGATATCTCAAATTTTTTTAAATCTCAAATTTTGATAATGAAATCAATTGATAAGTTTATAATCTAATCTGCATTTTGAGTGATGCAGGACTAACTTCGATCAGAAAAGGCAAATCGATTAAAGCATGAGGAATCAGACGTTGGGCCAGAGTGAAACAAGTCAGGAGATTGGACGTCGAGTCAAAGGATCGATCGACGTACTGACAAAAGGACTTCGTGCTATGAGTTCGAGCATCGAGCCGAAGGATCGGATATTACGCCAAGGAGATCGGATGTTTTGGGGATCAATAAACCGATTGGACAATACACCAAAGCAGAGGACGATGCGCCAAAACAACGAACGAAGCACCGAAGGAACCAATGACATGCCAGACAACATAGGATTCATGATTGTAATAATTTATCTAGATCTAAGAAGTTTATGTCTAATTGATTTAGTTTCAAGTTGAATCATGCTAACTCAATTAGGGGCTCATTGGGCCTGAGTTTGACTATTTTGGACCAAGTGGAAGGCTCATTCAGTGACCCAAGGATAGGTTGAACCGCATATGAGTTGAAAAAGTCAAGACACACTTTTCCAAGCTATTAGGTAGTGGTACCACTAGACTAGTAGGGTACCACCTAGTGTCAGTGTGTCAGGCAGTGTTACCACTAGATTGGGCAGTGGTATCGCCCCGACAAAGTCACCCAGACTATCAGATGGTGGTATCGCTAGACGGAGCGATGGTACCACCCGGTGTTAGTGCTGTAGGCGGTGGTACTGTCCAACACATGTGGTGGTACCACCAGGACCCAAGAAACTCGGGATGAGACCATTTTGGCTCTAAATTTAAATACATTTGGGGCCTATAAATACTCCACTCATCCATGCTCAGTTCACACAAAACTAAGACCAAAAGGTATGAAAACTCTATTGTAATTACTTGAGAATTCTCTACTAGCTCTAAGTTTCGATTTTAGTTTAAGAGAAGGGTAAGTGAATTGTAAAGGTTGTCTCCTAAACTTGTGAAACGGAGAAAGAGTTGTAAGAGGGTAGTTATGCTTCACCCATTGAAGGAAGATCATTAGTATATGCCAATGGCATCGACGGAAGAGGAATCGAGAGTGGATGTAGGTCATGACAACCGAACCACTATAAATTTGGTGTGCACTCTCTTTCTTCTCTTCATTACTATTGTTCTCTATTTTAATTGCTTAATATATTTATTTTAAGTGAAGCACACTTTCGATATCATTTTTTATATGGGCTTTATCGAAATAGTTTTTCTAAATCATCGATGTTTTTATCGTAAGCACTAATTCACCCCTCGTCTTAGTGCTGATTTCAATCCCAACAATTGGATCTCATATATAGGATCCAATAATTTTAGGGCTTAAAGGATATCCAATAAGATAGGGGCTCTAGCGGATATCTCATATCCGAATCTCTACTCATTGCAACAATTGTCATATGTGTATGACCCTATAGGCCCAATATCGAGTTGGCCGTGAGTCATACCTATTAGAACTCCTTTTGGCTCAGTGAATTATTATCTCTATAATAATTCAATCGACTCATCGACTGCGGACGTACTAGGCCACTATGTCATAGTCCATAGATGATATAAGGTAATCCAATATTTGGACCAATCTATCCTTAGTTATAGTGTACCTATAGTCTCTTATTTATCTAATATCCTTGAGACCGTATACCGGGCATGGTGCTATCAGGCCCATACGATTTCTTTTCGAGTCTCGCTCTAATCATATTCTTCCGGAGAACTCTTTCTCTCTCAATCCTAATGACATTGGCCAAGGATTTTTCTAAGCAAGAACATATGGTATATTCCTCTCATGATACCAAGAGTGGACGATCCTCTATCGACAATCAATAGCCCTCGTAAGATTGTCTACCACTCCAGATGACCAATTATGCTAGATTTAGAGCTTCAAAACATACAAGTCTGGTATCAAAGAGTGGAGTACTCATATAGGACATATTAGATTTCTCAAGTCTAAGGACCAAGTACACTATTTGGATGACAGAATCACTGTTTGACAATAAGGTATCATCAACCATCCAACATTCTGTGAACGGATCAATCAGTAAACTCATTCTCTAATGAGCACGTACAATGTAGCCCTAGTGTCCCCACATGAGCGGCTATGACATTAGTCGCCTCCATCATATAGATGGGTATATAGCATACGAATCTGTTCGGTTATCTCGATATCTATCCTGAGTAACCTATGATCATGATTATTTAGGATCTGTGTTTAAAGGTGAATCGATCTCATTATCGTGATCTAATCATGATCTGATTCCCATTACATAGATCGATGGAAATCATAATATATTAATGGATCAAGTAGTAAAAATATAAGCACTTGCTCTGTAGCCCTAGTGTTCTCACACGAGCAGCTATGAGACTAGTCACCTCCTTCATATGGATGGGTATACAGCACACCAGTATGTCCAATTATCATGATGTCCTTCTCGAGTAACATATAACCAAGATTATTTAGAGTTTGTGTTTAAAGGTAAATCGGTCTAATTATTATGATCTCATCACGATCCGACTCTCATTGCATAGATCCATGAATATCAAAATATATTTATGCATTAAGCAATATAAAGTGAAAAAATACCATAATAACAATAAGCAAAAAGGGTGCATGTCATGTCACACGTGTCATCATTTGATTGGCTTGCAGGATAACTGTGACTAGCATCGTCGCCCCTTCTGCTATGCAAATCATTGCTAGAGAAGAGGACAACTGATCTCATTTATCCTATCCTATGAATCTGAAATTTTACAGGGATATACGATCTCCCCATGTATTATATCTAACACATGACGTGTAGATTTTTCGGTTTTGCAATTTCTCAAGCATCAATCTTCGCATAATGACTAGATTTTCTTTTTTTTAGAATATCTAGGTTTTTGGTTTTGTTTTTCACTATGCATGTGATGCTATATTAAGATTTCCCAATAGAAAGGAAGAGAGGGAGCGAAGACGTCGGATTCGTTAAAAGCAACATGGTTTTCGATGCCTGAAGTCGTAGAAATGACAACAAAGATAACAGGTTACCAAGCAAGATGTCATAGTCATAGAAAAATTACCAATTAGAATAGTGAAATCGACAGATCTATTGGAGATTTTACTTGGGAGATGGATCACCAAGCAGAGGAGGAAACCGACACCGATAGATCAACAAAGAAGAGGGCTTGCTGTCGCTAGACAGTAAGAAAGCAAAAAAGTCTTACTCGAGACAACAGGAACTTTGATACCATGTAGAATTGAGTAATATATTATGACAGGGATGATTTTTTTTCACTGAGGTGCTGAGTATTTATATAGGTTTTGAGAAAGAGATTTCCTTCAATCAAATGCTCAAATCACTAATCAGATCAGTTGCCCAAATCAATGATTGATCCTCAAATCATCAATTGATTGGGAATATAAGAAAGCAGGGATATTATTCCATGTGTGCCTCGATCATGATCTTCTATCATATATTAGTTTACTTCTTCCCCCATCATATATGATAACTCTTCGGGGTAGGAATAGGATGATCATAATGTGTCCACAAATGATGATGTTTCAAATGAATATGTTGAAAAAGAGTCGGTAATGAGATGAAGAATTTGTGCTCCTCCCGTGTACGTACACAAGCTTTTCCCGGCTCGCTATTGGTTACATAACACATTAATATCTATTTTTTGATAAATTATACATATGTGTAGGGTTCATCTATGTTTTGATAGGATACACCTTCAATATCAACCATTAAAATATTATATCATAAGTCTCAGAAAAAATAGAAAATGGAAAATTGCTCGGTCTATATTTAATCGCCGCATTGTAAGGACGCCACATGATCAGCATGGAAGATTAAGTTTCGAAGTTGAATTCCCATCCAAACTGTACTGTGAGAAAGTAAGTTGGTCGGATATGCATGCATATCTCATGTAATGTAAAATTAGTATATCCAACCATGTTACCGAATCCTACCTCGCATGACATAATCTGCTCATCTCGATCTGTGGGACGCGGAGTCTCAATTGTTTTCGGAAGTGCCATGTCCATATGCCAAACGGCAAGGAGAAGTCGAGGTTTGAGGCTCGAGATGCGCAGCATGTGGAGGTTCGAGGTCGCCCTCTCAGGAAATGGAAAGAGATAAGGTTGTCTGTACGATGCACCGGCTCTCTTCGCAGTCCTCGTAACTTGTTTCCGCATGTTTCACGTTTCATATAGGAGAAGACGTAATCTTTGCTACACAACATGTTTCACGTTTCATGCATGGGAGAAGGAAGGATCTCATTTTGGATTATACGTCTTGATGTACTGCGGGAGGGATGACGCATTAACGTGTGTATCCATCAGTTCTCGCGCACCAAACTCACGTTTGTTTGCTTACCTACGCGCGAGATCTGTTGGCAGGCATCGAAGCAAAAGGGCCACTGCCTCCTCGTACTTATCCAAACTCAGGGCTGCAGGGCTATAAGTACCACCACTCGTTGCTCTTCTTCTTCAAGCGCATTCATACCTGCATTACATACTAATATCTTCCGCAGAAGTAGTTCATACAAGTCGGATAATGGTGCGATGCTTGATTCCATTTCTTGCAATCTTCATAGATTTTCTTGTGTGTTAATTTGGGGCAGGCCATGCTTGCATGCCTGCCTGTATATATATCTTTTGTTGCTATATATGGTACTAATTTGGTGGTGGTTTCGTTGCTGGCGGCCGGTGCGGTTGCAGGCGGGCGTGCTCCAGCAAGGACCATGGGGTGGCAACGGCGGCAAAACCTGGAATATGAGACAGGCGGATCACATTAGCAACGTCAAAATTCATTACAACGATGCCGTATTCGCGTTTGACTTCACCTTCACCGTCGACGGCAAGAAGAAGACCATCCACGTCGGAGGTGATGCACCCCAGTACAATGAGGTACTGTCAAAGCTGAAAACATGCGTTTAGTATTTATTGATCAAAGGTTACAATTAATTATTCCTAGGATACTAGCGAATTCCCTAACTATTTTTTGGTGGTTTATGTCTAACTACATCTTTGATTGCTTGTATAGATTACTCTAGAGGAGGACGAATACTTCACTTTCATCTCTGGACATTTCAAGACGATGTGGACGACAGACGTTTTCATAACACAACTTACCCTTGAGACCAACAAGGGCAATTCTGTGAGCGCCGGCAATTCGATTGGCAGTCATTTCTCCCTAAATCTAGAGGATGAGGGTAAGATTCTAGGCTTCTTCGGACGTGAAGGTTCTACCATCGATGCCATCGAGGCAATCGGAGTTTACTGCACTATACCAAATTAAACACACGTCACGTCTTGGTGTCTGTGTCTTAGTCTGCTGCAATGTATCTGCTTGGTTGGGGCGATAAATAAGTGGCAGAAATTGTCGTCGTCGTCGTCGTTGTGTTTCTTTGAATAAAACAAGAAATATTTTACGGGTCCACTGGTTATTGTACGCTAATTGACGACATGATGATAGCTGAATCCAATCGGTGGTTGCATTCCTGATGTCATTTCGCGTACATATGAACAACAATATATCATTGTGGAAGCCGTTCTTGTGATATGCCTGATGATTTGATTTGGGTAATGTAAGTCTTTTTTTTTTTGTCCAAATAAAAAATAATAATAAATTTTCAGAATGAATAATACTTATTTATTCTCGGATATCCAATCAACGAGCATAAAATATTCCATGGGTCACTCCCTTCTTTTAAAATGAGGAAGATTTTATTACTCCAGAGTGATTGGCCAACCGAATAGCCACCTGGATTGCTTCTTATGTACATGTATAAACTCGTAGTCTTCGAAATTATGTAACAAATATTTAATGTCAGTGACCGTGAAGTGTCCATGGTACAATAAAGTTGCAATGAATTTGTCCGATGAATTCAAAATTTGATTTTATGATGATACGCCAAAAATCATCATTTCGTGAAATCGCATTCAAACCCTCCTAGATCACCACGACGCTTCATATGACGTAATGCCTTTTTATTATATTTACCTACCACCAATAAAGATAATATGGCGAGCAAATCATGCAAAACATATCGCCATCTATTCCATTAAAGGAACCATCACAATTCACAATTTAGTTTGAACCATCCTTGACAAGATTTTGTCCATTCAATTTATATATAACTTATATGTTGAATAGATCTCTCAAGTTTATGAACCCTGTCATTAGCCAAAATGCATGTCATGATTTTATGGAAAAGAAGAGTTGGGGAACGAGTAGTGTGAGCATAAAGGATCTCATTTTGAGTTCTCTAGGGCCTAATGTAACTTGTATTCAAATACAAACCCATAACTCTTGTACCAATACTTTCTCATTCAAACAGCCATTGTCACAATGTTTTTTCTTTTTCTTTGCAAATGTAAGTGGCGAGGATGAGATTTGATTTGGTATACTTGCTATAAAGAGTCAAAATATTTACTCGGTTCGTCATCTAACTAACATCTTCAAAATATACTAGATTTTATACGCATGAGCGCGTAACTCTCGATATGACATCTAACACTTTATTTCAATACTTGTTTATGCTAGGATTGATTTTTATTTTAGAGTCTATATATTATTTTTCTTCGAAAAAATCTTAAACTTTAGTGATGATGATAGAAATAAATGATATAGTTCACATTAGAGTGAACCAAAATATTATCAAGTCAGGAGATCAGGCTCCTCGCCATTTAATAATAGGATTCATATTCCTTAGATAACTGAAAATTATATTTAAAAACAATTCTTTATCGATTAGCATTTGTATGTTCAAAACAATATTAGAGGTGTCAATAAGAAATAATCAAATTTATTTGATTATTCTTGATAGATAATTTTCCTAACCACACCTCACCTTGGTGACAATAATGGGCATGCTTCTGTCATGACAAGTACGAGACGAAGAAGTTAGAGGCTCTAAGCACTAAGCAGGCAGGCCGTGGACAATGGAACCCGTCCTTTCTCATCTGAAGGAAGGAGACGAGGCGGCCGACCACCAAATCCATGTTTCCTTTTAATTGGAGGTTATCCACAAGGACAAGATGTAGATGGAGCTCGTCGTCTGAGGCAATGGAAGGAGATAGTGGTGCTGTTGGGCTCAACCATCCGGCCACCGTGTTCAAGATTATCATATTTACTCACCGACTCCGTCGGAAGTCCTCGCATCTCGTTCCTAGCAAACAATTAATTACACTGCATGCAAGCAATAAAAAAAAGGAAGAGCACGGAATATGCATGTTTCACGTTTCCGTGAGATTTTAGGACGGTGGTGGTGGGGGGTGCAATTCTTCCTTGATGTATACATCAGCTCAAACTTATCCAAACTAGAATGGTGGGCTATAAATACCCTCATCCGATGCCCTTCCCAGCACCAAGTCCTGCAATAGCATCTTCTGCCGCCAAGGGAGTGTGCGCGTCCATTCATTATTCTCGGTTGCTGCTAATATGGTGAGTGGCGTTGTTAGTCTTCAAAATTCCATCCCTTTTCTGACTTCTTCAACTACACTTGCTCGTATACTACAACATAGATGGATGGATGACATGTGGTGTTTATTCTGATGCACGCAGGGGAGAATGGTGAAGGTGGGGCCATGGGGTGGCAACGGAGGGAATGTGTGGGATATGGGACAAGCCGACCACATTACCAAACTTCGAATCTATTACGGAGATAACATTGTGGGGTTGGAGATTACCTACATTCTTAACGGTAATTCCCACACCTACAAACGTGGAACCACCACCGGCGCTTCCAAGGAGGTATATCATCTATACATCTATGTGTATATAAATACACACTTATCAACTTCGTGTCTTTGTCCAACCATATAAACTGGTTCGACCAGATGAATGTTTTCTAGCAACACGTTTGGTAGTCAAACCAATTTCTCTTGAAAATACATTGCAATATTAGTTTTCTTTTTCCCATTGTTTGTTTCTCGTTAAATCCTTGATCCTTTTTTGCAGATCATCCTTGAGGAGGACGAGTACTGCACTTCTATCTCCGGATACTTTCATGCATTATCCAATTATCAGCGACATGCAATTGTGATGTTGCTTACTCTTGATACCAACAAGGGTGCATCCATAAGTGTCGGTAACAAGACTGGCTCTTCCTTCGCCCTTACTTTAGAGGAGGGGAGTAGGATTCTGGGCTTCTTTGGGCGAGCTGGTACAGCCATTGACGCTATTGGGATTCACTGCTCATTGCCCAACTAAGTGTATTCACTGGCTCGTGTTCCTATCTATGGAATGATGTAATAAATAAGCAACGATTACTATTATGGTTCTTGCCATCGTTGTTATCCTTGTTGTTATCCTTGTGTTCGGTGTTGCTTTCAATAAATAATGAAATGTTTTCGAATCCACTTTGATATCTTATCATTACTTGGTGTGCCTTTCGTGATGGAATCCTCGGCTCTTATTTGACGATATTGTGATTGTTAAGGTGCCAAAGCCGCTAATAGTTTTAGTACAAGTTATTTACTTAGCTATTTGGATTAAAGTTATCATCATGATTGAAGGATTGATAGTGTAATAGAAGATGATGGCTCTACGTATTACCATGTATCCAGAAGACATCTTGTTCGATTCTTTGTTAATGTCATTATTGCTTTTATTGTACTTTTTTTTAGATTTTTGATTGAGTTGAGCTATGATAGTTGGTCATGTCATCCTCTTTCCTCCATTTAAATATTATTAATGATCAATCAATTTGTTATACAGTTTTTTAAATGACATCGGTGAGTCTCATACATGAATTATTGATGTCAGTTTCGTATATTCGTCTCCTAGGCCATTGAGAATATAAATAGTAACTTCATCATTTAGAGGATGACTTATAAAATCTAAGTCATCTATAATAATTTTTATATTTTGTATATAATAAATAATAATACTTCTCTTTTGTGTTGTTTTTATCATAATCGATATGAGAGTTAGCATGCACGTGCGAGAGCGATTGACGAGGGTGATTTGTAACTTTGACAATGCTTCTACTATAGTATTATACAAAGATATTAGTGGTGCTACGAAGCTAGTGATTGAGGCTTGAATTGCTTATAGAATAAGACGATCCTGTCGTAACCATAACTTATGATCATAATTTATTATTGGGCTAGGTTCTCTAGGCATTTAGATTTTTTTTGGTGAACAACTGAGAAAGTCATCGATGTAGCCTAATATATCATATCCAAAAAGATATTGAAGAATTGTGCTCTCTAAGATGTATAATTGCCACCCTTGAATAGTTTGAAGGGGATTAGAGTCACACCATTGATGAATACAAGTCTTGTATGCTGAGAAGAACTATTATTTCCTGAGAAAATAATAATTAGAGCGTCGAACGTAGATGATAAAGATGTGCTTAAAATATGAACGAATCTGGCGAATATCGAGCGAAGAGGTTGAGGGCACAAGAGCATATGGTTGAGGATTCGTCACCGCTGACGAGACAAGCCAAGCATATGGCAATGAGAGAAACACTCAAATTTGCTCCAAGGATGGATTGAGGCGACAGGGGATTTGGAGAGCTCGACCTCCTACTGGGCAACCTGCTTCTTCTCGACAGCATTAGAGAACTTGACGTCATAGGAGAGGTGGGCGATGGTGATGTGTCTCTCCCAATTGCATGAGCAATAAGGAATTTGGAGCGCTCGACCTCCTACCATGCAACTTTCTTCTTCTCGATGCTATTGTAGAACTCAATGGAGGTCTACTCATGACTAGAGGATTGTAGCCACTGAAGGAGGAGCAACAGTAGTGAGGAGTTGCGATATGGAGTAGCAGTAGATCTGAGGAGGCGATGAACAAACCCGCAGAGAAGTAGCAACTTAGAGAAGTTGCTGATAGTTGGGGTGGCTATCTGCAACAACGACAATCGGTTCATCCAAAGCAGAGCTCGATAAAGAAGAGATGGAGAGATGTGATGGGGAAGACGGGCTTTTATATATAGAGGAAGAAGTTGGGGTTTAGACAAACTGGTGGGGAAGAGGGTGGAGGAGGCTATCTAGAAGTTGGCGGGCGATCACATCGAATTGAAGGGGGAGACGACACTAGCCGCGAGGGTTAATGGATGCTATAGATAAAGCTATCGGCACAGGGAGGAGAAGGAAAGACATCAACGTAGGAAAGAGAAGGAGGCTGTCGGTGCAACGAGGAAGGGAGGAAGATGATTGGAATAAGGCAGAGTACAGGGGCATTGGCGACAGGTAGAAAGGAAGAGAGGAAGGGGAGACATTGGATTAATCAAGGGGAGTGCAGCCTTCGGCGACTGAAGTCACAGCAATGACAATGAAGACAACAGGTCACCGAGCAAGATGTCGTGGTCTAGGAAAAATTACCAAGCAGAAGAGTGAAATTGACATATTACGAGAGATCTGGCTTATGAGATGGATCGCCGAGCATAGAAGGAAACCGACAACGGCAGATCAACAGAGAAGATGGATTGTTGTCGCTAGACAGCAGGAAAGGAAAAGTCTTGCTAGAGACAACAAGAACTCTGATACAAGTAGAATAAAGTAATATGTTGTGAAAGGGGTGAAATTTATTCAATGAGGTAATGAGTATTTATACAAGTTTTGAGGAAGAGATTTCCTTCGATCAAATGCTCAAATCATGCAATCAGATCAGTTACCCAAAACCGTGATTAATTCTCAAATAATAGATTGATTGAGGATATAAGGTAAAAGATGTTATTTCATGTGTGCCTCTATCTGTCACAAATAAGTTTACTTCTTCCTCCCTCTCCTCTCCCCCTTAGTCGACAACCTCTGTTTGGGGCATGTGGACAACAAGAAGGGCCGACCCCTTCTTGATCACGGTGTAGCCTTATGGTGAGCGTGGAGAGAAAGATCATGTTATGATTTAAGGAGCATCGTTTGTAGGAAAATCTATGGGTGACATCACATACATAGCAGAAGAATAGAAAATAAAAATCGTAGATATCTCAAAAGGTGTTCATTGTATTGATGCACAAAAACTCATTCACTAAAAACCACACAAGTAGTCTTTGCTTCGTATCTGGTCACACAAGTAGTCTTTGCTTCGTCGCCTTCAGCAATGCGCACCTGCCAATATCCCGACCGAAGGTCGAGTTTTGAGAAATACTTCGCCTTGCCCAATTGATCGAACAAGTCCGCAATGAGCGGGATGGGATACTTGTTCTTCACTGTTACTTTGTTGAGGGCTCGGTAGTCGACGCATAATCGGAGGCTCCCATCTTGTTTCTTCTGGAAGAGAACTAGAGCTCCGAAAGGTGCTTTTGAGCTGCGGATGAGACCACCGCTTAACAGTTCACCTAACTGCTTTCTGAGTTCTGCCAACTCTGGCGGGGGCATGCGGTAGGGTGGTCTCGCTGGAGGCTTCACTCCTGGCTCCAGCTCGATACTGTGATCCACGCCTCTGCGTGGTGGAAGAGTCTTCGGCAACTCGGGTGGCATAACGTCTTTGAACTCCTTCAGGACGTTCGCCACCACAGTAGGTTCTTGAATGGCCTCTTCGTTGAGTGGCTCTAGCTTCATAGCAGCCACGAATGTCAGTTCGCCCTTTCGCACCCCTTTCTTCAATTGTAACGCTGAAATATGTTGGTGCTCCTTGGTTCCTCTCCGAGAGACGGGAACCACGCAGGGGTCATCGCCTCCCATCATACATAAGGAGTTCAAGAACGGCATCGGCACCAACTTCGCCGCGTGCATAAATTCCATTCCAAGAATCACTTGGAAGTCGTCCAGTGGCACGGCCATAATGTTGGTGTTTCCGCTCCAAGTCCCGATTTTGATAGGAACACCCTTCGCCAACCCGGAGATTCGCCTGGCCTCCGAGTTCACCGCTTTCATTCGGCTTGGGCTCTTCTCCAAGATCAACCCAAGTCGTTGTGCTTCACGATCGGCTATGAAGTTGTGGGTAGCGCCCGTGTCCACCATTGCACGGGTCATTTGGCCATTCAACTTGATGTCTACGTACATCAACTCACCACTTCCTGCTTTCTGTTGCTTTGTCTTGTTGTTCTCCCCCACTTGACCCCGCATAGCGTTCAACAAACGCATTGCTCCCATTCGGGGTCCTTGCGACTCTTCGTCATCGCTGCTGGATTCTGAACTGCTCGAGCTAAGAGCAACAGCTTTGCCCTTGTCCGATCGGGGAGGGTGGATGGAAGCCGTCAAAGCATTGAGTGCCTGTTTCTGTGGGCACTCCCTTACCATGTGCGGTCCTCCGCACAAGAAGCATCCTCCAGGTTTTGAGGCCTTGCCTTTAGGGTTCGGCCCTTTGTGTGAGCTCTTCTTCTTTTGTTCGCCCCCGAGCTCCTTCCCTCGAGAATGTTTTGGAGGGCGATTGCTTGAAGATTGTTTCCTTCTCGCCGGGTCTTCAGAGGAAACAAAGTCGGTGAGTCTTTCTGCAGCTGCAATTGCCCCGACCACATCGGTAACATTCGTTCGATTCAGCTCTTGTTGGGCCCATGGTTTCAAACCATCAAGGAAGCTGAACAACTTGTCCTTCTCGGACATGTCCTGTATGTCCAGCATTAGTGCAGAAAATTGCTTCACGTAGTCTCGGATGGTGGTACTTTGGCGGAGTTGTCTCAACTTCCTTCTTGCGACGAACTCTGTGTTCTCCGGTAGGAACTGAGTTCTCAACTCCCGCTTCAAGTCTTCCCATGTGTCGACTCGACACCGACCTTGTTGGATCTCCTCCCAACGAGTTCGCCACCAAAGTTTCGCATCTCCGTTCAGATACATTGTTGCTATAGAAACTTTGGTATCTTCAGAATCGGGCCTCGTAGCTCGGAAGTATTGCTCCATGTCGAACAAAAAGTTCTCGAGCTCTTTGGCATCTCTAGCCCCTCCGTATCCATGGGGCTCAGGTGCCCTCAAGTTTTGTGGCGGTGCAACGCGGGTGTTGCCTCCTCCCGCATTTAGCGTTCTTGTGAGCATAGCCACCTTTGCCGTGAGTTCCGCCACAACATCCTGTAAGTGTAGCACGGAGTCCTTGGTGTCATCAGACAGTCGGTCGACTAGGGCCTCGACCTTGTCGATCCTGGACTCCGCTTCCTCTTGCGAGCTCTCTACCCCAACAAGACTTTGTTGGCCATGGTAGAGTTCCTCCATGCTCGCTTCCAGAACATCCAGGCGGGTTTCCGCCGTCGTGAGTCTCTCCTTATGACTCTTTTTCCCCGTTAGCGCACCAGATTGCGCTTCCTCCGCTCGCGGAGAGTTGCCAACTTCTCGCTCATCCTGTTCGCTGCCGCGATCCTCGTGAGCGGCTTCAACAGCATGAGAGCGAGTGTGCACATGCAGTCCACTTGCGGCTGCTTGGGGCAAGGTTCCGGCTTGCCCCGTCTTGCTTGATTCGCCACGATGCTTTGCCATGGCGAAGTTGCGAAGTTCGTTCGCTGTTCGATCGAAGAGCTTGCCCGCTCTGATACCACAATGTCACGACCTTAGCTGGAATTGCCTAAGGCGTGAGGCACCCTTGCGGCCAAAGACTCGAAGCTAGCATGCGTTGCCAAAGTCGCGGGTCACCCGTGCGGCAAAGACGCGAACTTAGCTTGCGTTGCCTAAGTCGCGCTTCGCCCTTGCGATCTTGCTCCGCAAGGATCAGCCACTTTGTAACCTCTCGCAGGTCCCGAAGGACCTGTAAAAGAGAAAGAAAGTTAGATCGAAAGAACGAGCAACGGACAAGTCCCGAAGTCTCGCGAAAAGGGAAGCTTTACAAGCAAATCGTCGAACACCTTGTGTGCACAAGAGAAAAGAGGGAGAGGGAGGAAAACAAGGCTTTCAAGGATGAACGAACAGCTGCAAGCCCACAAACAGCCGCTCACCTGGTCCCAGGCGCAACACCAAGTTCCCGTAAAGGTCACGTGCGAACTTGCGAATGAGTGTTCAACGCCCGGTATATAACCGAAGCCCCATCCAGCCATGTGCCACCCGGGGGGTTCCTGGGTGCTGAGATGGCTGACATTTTGGTGAGCGGAGGTAGCACTCCGCTCACCTCCCGCGGCACGCGAAAACGGAGCCGTTTTGGGCTGTTTTGGGGTTGTTTTGCTTGGTTCGGTGAGCGATCGCTTTTGCAACGCTGCAGCTGGTTCGAACTTACATATTTACAGCAAAATGACACAAAACCATGAGAAAACATGCTGTCAAGCAGCTGTACATGCGGGTGTGAGCGACGAATGGTTCGTTGAACCGAGTTGTTGCGGGTGTGCGACGACCGTTCGTGACACTATGGCCCTTTGATTCCCTCCTATTTATAGAGGTCTTTGACTTTATTAGGTATTGGATCTCTATCCAATTACTCAAGTCTCTTAGATTAGTGAGTCTCTACCAAATAATATCTTATTGGATCTCATCTATAGGATCTAATCATTCAAGGGCATAATGGATATCCATTAAAATATGAGCTCTAGTGGATATCTCAAATTTTGTTAAATCTCATATTTTGATAATGGAATCAATTGATAAGTTTATAATCTAATCTGCATTTTGAGTGATGCAGGACTAACTTCGATCAGAAAAGGAAAATCGATTAAAGCAGGAGGAATCAAACGTTAGGACAGAGTGAAACTGTTGGGAAATCATTGGGGGCGACATCATATGCGCAGTCGAAGAACAAGAAAACAAAAATCCCCGATTCCCCAAAAAGATGTTCGTCGTCGTGCGAAGATTGGTGCGCAAAAAATCCGCAAAAACACAAAACTGCGTATAGAGATTGTGTTACCTAGGGAGATCGTATATCCCTGTTTCCTTGCAGATCCTTAGGAGAGGGTGAAGGAGGTCAAGCGTCCTCCTCTCTAGCGGTGATCCACACAGCAGGGTTGCGACGACGCTCCTCAAAACTCCAGGCCTACTCTGAGGTGGAGAGGGAGAGGAGAATAGGAAGGGCAAGCAAAGACTCTAGCCTATGAGGCTGTGAATCCCTCCTATTTATAGAGATCCCGTGTCAAAACCCTAATGGGTCCTTTCCCTAGTGGGTATTGGATCTGCATCCAATAAGACAAGGGCTCCGTCGGATATCTCATATCCGAACCTCTACTCATCGCAATGCCTACCATATGTGTGTGACCCTCTAGGCCCAATATCGAGCTGGCCGTGAGTCATACCTGTCAGAACTCCTTCTAACTTAGTGAATTATTATCTCTGTAATAATTCACTCGACTCATCGACTACGGAAGTACTAGGCCACTACGCCGTAGTCCCCAGACGATACAGGGGAATCCAATCCATTGGACCTGTCTGTCCTCAGTTACCATGTACCTATAGTCCCTCATCCATCTAATATCCCAGAGACCGTATATCGAGCATGGTGCTGTCAGACCCATACGGTTTCTACTCGAGTCTCGCTCTAATCGGATTCTCCCGGAGAACTCTTTCTCTCTCAACCCGAATGACCCTGGCCAGGGATTTGTCTGAGCAAGAACACATAGGATATTCCTCTCATGACGCCGAGAGTGGATGATCCTCTGTCGACACTCAATAGCCCTCGTAAGGTCGACTACCACTCCCAATGACCAGCTGTACTAGATCTGAGAACAGTCAAACCTATAAGTCTGGTATCAAAGAGTGGAGCACTCATACAGGACATCCTTGGTGTCTCAAGTCTAAGGACCAGATACACCACTAGGACTATGGAATCGCTGTCTGACAATAAGGCATCATCAACCATCCAGCATTCCGTAAGCGGATCAATCAGTGAACTCATTCTCCAATGAGCACCTGTACTGTATCCCTAGTGTCCCTACACGAGCAGCTATGAGACCAGCTGCATCCATCATATGGACGGGTATACAGCACACCAGTCTATCCGGTTATCACGATGTCCCTCTCGAGTAACCTATGACCGGGATTATTTAGGATATGTATTTAAAGGTGAATCGATCTCATTATCGTGATCTCATCACGATCCGATTCCCATTGCACAAATCCAAGGACATCACAATATATATGCATTTATGCAATAGTTATAAAGTGATATACGCCATAATATAATAAGCAAAAAGATTCTGTATCAAGTCACACGTGCCATCACTCACGTGATTGGCTTGCTGGGCACCTATGACTAGCAATCTCCCACTTGACCTAAAGCCAATCACCTATGTGTCTGATCCCCATCAGACCCCTGTGACGCTCAAAGACAATCTGAGACAACGGCTTTGTCAGTGGATCTGCAATGTTATCTTCGGATGGAACTCTTTCCACTGCTACATCTCCTCGGGTCACGATCTCTCTGATAAGGTGGAACCTCCTCAGAACATGCTTAGATTTCTGATGAGACCTAGGTTCCTTCGCTTGAGCAATTGCCCCGTTGTTGTCGCAATATAGGGAGATCGGCTCCTCACTATCCGGCACGACTCCCAAATCTGTGATGAACTTCTTCAACCAGACTCCCTCCTTTGCTGCATCTGATGCAGCAATGTACTCCGCCTCTGTGGTCGAGTCAGCAGTGGTATCTTGCTTGGAACTCTTCCAGCACACTGCTCCTCCATTCAAGGTGTACACATACCCTGAATTCGACTTGCTATCATCGACATCAGACTGAAAACTTGAGTTAGTGTAGCCTTCAACCTTAAGGCTATTACCTCCATATACTAGTAAAAGATCCTTAGTCCTTCTCAAGTACTTAAGGATACACTTTACTGCTTTCCAATGCTCCAAGCCTGGATCCGCCTGATACCTGCTCGTGACACTCAGAGCATGCGCTATATCAGGCCTAGTACATAGCATGGCATACATGATAGACCCTATTGCTGAGGCATAAGGTATCATATCCATGTTCGCCCTTTCTTCTAGAGTCTTTGGGGACATACTCGTAGAAAGCGATATCCCATGTCTCATCGGTATGAGACCTCTCTTGGAATTTTCCATGCCAAACCTTTTGACAATAGTTTCTATGTACCTGGACTGGGACAAGCCAAGCATCCTTTTGGATCTATCTCTATAGATTCTAATCCCCAAGATATAAGATGCTTCTCCTAAGTCCTTCATGGAGAAGTGTCTAGATAACCAAGCCTTTACTGTGGATAGCATTCCTATGTCATTCCCAATGATGAGGATGTCATCCACATATAACACCAAAAAGCTAATAACGCTCCCTCTTACCTTTCTGTATCCACAAGGCTCATCTTCGTTCTTAACGAAGTCATAAGATCTGATTGCCTCATCAAATCTTATGTTCCAACTTCGGGAAGCTTGCTTTAGTCCATAAATGGATCTAAGCAACCTACACACCTTATCTGGGCAGTTCTTGGACACGAATCCCTCAGGTTGCATCATATACACCTCCTCCTCCAGGTTCCCGTTGAGGAATGCGGTTTTCACATCCATCTGCCAGATCTCATAATCATAGTGTGCTGCAATAGCCAATAGAATTCTGATGGATTTTAGCATTGCTACGGGTGAGAAAGTTTCGTCGTAGTCAACACCTTGCCTTTGACGATACCCCTTAGCCACTAGCCTTGCTTTATAGGTCTCTACCTTTCCATCTACTCCGATCTTTTTCTTAAAGATCCACTTGCAACCGATGGGTACAATACCTTCGGGTGCATCAACTAGGTTCCAAACCTTATTGGAGTACATAGAATCCATCTCAGAATTCATGGCTTCTTTCCACTTCCCGGAGTCTATACTCATAATAGCCTCCTCGTAGGTCTGAGGATCAATATCCTCTACATCCTCTGCTCTAATATGTCCCACATATCTCTCAGGAGGATGGGATACTCTATCAGACCTACGTAAAGTTGATACTTGTGTATTAGGTACCTGAACAGACTCGGGCTGTAGAGTGGTGCTTGAGCTTGGTTCCCTAACTTCGCTCAACTCTATCATTCTCCCACTGTCTCCGCCAAGAATGTGTTCCTTCTCAAGGAACACTGCTCTCTTAGCTACAAAGACCTTTTGGTCCTCGAGATGATAGAAATAATACCCACAAGTTTCCTTGGGGTATCCCACAAATTTGCATCGCTCTGTCCTTGATTCTAACTTATCGGGGTTGTGTCTTTTAACATGGGCAGAACAGCCCCAAATCTTAACAACCTTAAGATCAGGCTTCTTCCCTTTCCATATCTCATATGGTGTAGACACTACCGACTTAGTTGGAACTCTGTTCAGAAGGTAAGCTGCGGTTTCTAGGGCATATCCCCAGAATGAGATGGGTAGGTCAGCGAAACTCATCATGGACCGTACCATATCTAATAATGTACGATTTCTCCTTTCAGAGACACCATTGAGCTGAGGTGTATAAGGAGGTGTCCATTGGGATAATATCCCATGGTCCTTGAGGAAGTGAGTAAACTCTGTACTTAAGTACTCACCTCCTCGATCTGATCGAAGAGTTTTGATACTCTTTCCAGTCTGGTTCTCCACCTCATTCTTATACTCTCTGAATTTCTCAAAGGCCTCGGACTTGTACTTCATTAAGTACACATATCCATACCTTGAGAAATCATCAGTAAATGTAATGAAGTAGGAGTAACCTCCAATGGCATGAGTTGACATGGGTCCACATACATCACTATGTATGAGTTCCAACAACTCAGTGGCTCTCTCTCTAGTTCCGCTAAATAGAGAGTTGGTCAATTTTCCACGAATGCAAGGCTCACAAGTTGCATAAGACATATAGTCGAATGGATCTAGATATCCATCATTTAGCAACTTTTGAATCCTTCTTTCATGGATGTGACCTAGCCTACAATGCCATAGGTATGCACTGTTCACCTCATCTCGTTTCCTCTTAGACACTTACATTCATGATATGTGGAGTAGTGTCTTGCATAAACAAACCTTTATGCAATATTCCTCTCGTCAATCTCCCCTCGGCTTTGCTAGAATTTACAATAAATTGTAGATGTGATAAACAATATTGGTATCCAATACCAATGCATTATCACAAAAATCTGCCAATTGGAGATTGATCATGAATATACCTGAAGCTTCTCCAAGCTTCTATTTCGCCCTTTCTGCAAGGTACTCTTTGCAGTTTCTCTTCCAGTGCCCATCTTTACCACAGTGGAAGCACTGGCCTTTGTCCTTTGTTGGGTCTTTCTTAGCAACCTTTGCTTTACCTTGTTTGCCCTTGCCCTTTCCCTTCTTAAGGGACCTTTCTGCTTTCCTTTTCTTTCTGGTCTCACCAGTGTAGAGAACTGGCTTCTCTTTCTTAATAGTACTCTCTGCCTCCCTCAACATATTGAGGAGCTCTGGGAGAGTCACCTCAAGCTTGTTCATATTAAAATTCATTATGAACTGTGAAAAGGAATCTGGTAGGGACTGAAGCACAATGTCCACACACAAGTTATCCTCTAGGACCATTCCTAGACCTGTGAGTTTCTCTATCCACTCAATCATCTTTAGGACATGGTTCTGAACCGGTGTCCCCTCAGTCATCCTAGCGCGGAAAAAGCTCTTGGATATCTCATATCGTTGAGTCCTTCCCTGTTCCTCAAACAATTTACGGACATGTAGGAGAATGGATCTGGCATCCATCTTTTCATGTTGTCTTTGTAACTCTGGAGTCATAGAGCCCAACATATAGCACTGAGCAAGAGTGGAGTCATCAATGTACTTCACGTAGCGAGCGATCTCATCCTCGCTTGCCCCTTCTTCGGGCGTAGGCATCACTGTATCAAGGACGTACACGATTTTCTCCGCTGTGAGAACAATTCTCAAGTTACGGAGCCAATCCGTATAATTTGGACCAGTGAGGCGGTTGACATCAAGTATGCCACGTAAGGGATTTGAAAGCGACATTTTCTAAAATAAAGATGTAGCAAAATGAATAATATGCAGATTTTGCAAGAAATAAACTATCAAGATATGGACTTCTATCTTAATATGCTCCCACTATTTTACTAACGAGTCACGCGACACCCTCAGCACGTGAAACGGAAGTCTCCGGCAGACTTCTAGTGGGGATCAGGATCCAATCAGCGTCTTAGTGTAACCTCGAGGGACTCGACCAATCACACTAAGCCTAAAAGGTAGACAACTCTTGCCGATCACAACTCCTTGTGATTCCCGTCCTGTTCGGCCTCCGAATCACCATGGCCTCGAGGGACTCGACCAACCATGATGCTCGGTTAAGTCAACACCTTCGTTACAAGATGAGTCTGATTTGATGATATACCCTCGAGGGACTCGACCAAGCATATCATGCCCTCAGGTCACCGGTGACATCTCTATGTCGTAAGCAAGATAGCGAATCGCGATATAGGTGAGTCTCGAGGGACTCGACCAACTCAACCTACACCGGGATTCGGTTCCTACTCATAACGATGGAAGGCCACGTGGGTCAATCTAATTGCCTCACGTTTACCGACTTAATATTATCGAGAGATGTTTCTATAATTTGGTCTCCTAATATGACATGTCACACATATACATATTTAATATATATCTACATCGCATGCAAATATATATACATATCTAGTATGTGTATAATCAATCACATCAGATGATCATGGACCACAACCTAATATGATTAGGCCCGAGCTAGTAGGCCTAATCACTCACATCAAGATCTATGTGTGCAACGGTGCATCTCCATGCCCTGTGATCGTCCATCTCGTCCTCGTCGGTTTCGTCGACATCTTGATGCATCTCCATGCATCACGATCGTCCGTCTCGTGGGTCCCGCTGTCGCATCCACGCTCCCGCTGCGCCTCCTCATGTGATTACAACTTAATCATAGGCACGCAGGCCCGACAATAAACGAGAAATATAATGGAGGTTCGCAGACCTCAATAATAATAATCACAAGTACACACATCACACGGTCCATGATCATCCGTCCACACATCATACATCACATGTATAAATAATCATCATCATGTAGGACTACTAGATAATAATAAAAAATAATAATCAACTAAACCTTTTAATTAATTAATATTTTTCTGAAATCAGGGACATGTAGGGAATTTCTCAATTCCTAAGGGTATTTTCGTAATTTGGATAAAAGACAGAAACTGGAATTTCTCAAATTCCGAGGGGCAAAACTGTCTTTTTCCCAGAAAACCCTAATGCCCTTTCCCCTTTTCGCTGCTGCCGCCGCCGCCACCCTGCCGGCGGCGGCCTGTGCCGCGAGGGGCGGGGCGCGGCCCTCGCCTGCGGGCGTCGCCGCCTCCGCGGGCAGTTCTGCCGGCGAGGCAGCGCCCGCAGGCGGTGCTGCCTCGCTGGCGGCCGCCCCTGCGGGGTTTTTGCCCGTGGGAGCAGCGGCCACAGGCGCCGCTGCCCTGCGGTGCCTCAGCCCGCGGCTGTGCCCTGCGGTGCCTCAGCCCGCGCTGCCAGCCCCGCCGACCGCAAGCCTGCTGCAAGCAGGCCGCCGGCCGGCTGCTGCAGGCACAGCGCTTGCGCATGCGCCGGCGCTGTGCTGCCTGGCTGCGACTGCGGCTGCCGCTGCAGGTGGCTGCAGGCATGCAGATCGAGGGTAGCAACTGTTGCTGCCCTTCCTCGCTTTTGCGTCAACGATTTTGACGTCAATTTTCTTCCTAAACACAATACACGCAGTTCAAAACCAATCATTCGCACGAACAACCTGGCTCTGATACCACTGTTGGGAAATCATTGGGGGCGACATCATATGCGCAGCGGAAGAACAAGAAAACAAAAATCCCCGATCCCCAAAAAAGATGTTCGTCGTCGTGCGAAGATTGGTGCGCAAAAAATCCGCAAAAACACAAAACTGCGTATAGAGATTGTGTTACCTAGGGAGATCGTATATCCCTGTTTCCTTGCAGATCCTTAGGAGAGGGTGAAGGAGGTCAAGCGTCCTCCTCTCTAGCGGTGATCCACACAGTAGGGTTGCGACGACGCTCCTCAAAACTCCAGGCCTACTCTGAGGTGGAGAGGGAGAGGAGAATAGGAAGGGCAAGCAAAGACTCTAGCCTATGAGGCTGTGAATCCCTCCTATTTATAGAGATCCCGTGTCAAAACCCTAATGGGTCCTTTCCCTAGTGGGTATTGGATCTGCATCCAATAAGACAAGGGCTCCGTCGGATATCTCATATCCGAACCTCTACTCATCGCAATGCCTACCATATGTGTGTGACCCTCTAGGCCCAATATCGAGCTGGCCGTGAGTCATACCTGTCAGAACTCCTTCTAACTTAGTGAATTATTATCTCTGTAATAATTCACTCGACTCATCGACTACGGAAGTACTAGGCCACTACGCCGTAGTCCCCAGACGATACAGGGGAATCCAATCCATTGGACCTGTCTGTCCTCAGTTACCATGTACCTATAGTCCCTCATCCATCTAATATCCCAGAGACCGTATATCGAGCATGGTGCTGTCAGACCCATACGGTTTCTACTCGAGTCTCGCTCTAATCGGATTCTCCCGGAGAACTCTTTCTCTCTCAACCCGAATGACCCTGGCCAGGGATTTGTCTGAGCAAGAACACATAGGATATTCCTCTCATGACGCCGAGAGTGGATGATCCTCTGTCGACACTCAATAGCCCTCGTAAGGTCGACTACCACTCCCAATGACCAGCTGTACTAGATCTGAGAACAGTCAAACCTATAAGTCTGGTATCAAAGAGTGGAGCACTCATACAGGACATCCTTGGTGTCTCAAGTCTAAGGACCAGATACACCACTAGGACTATGGAATCGCTGTCTGACAATAAGGCATCATCAACCATCCAGCATTCCGTAAGCGGATCAATCAGTGAACTCATTCTCCAATGAGCACCTATACTGTATCCCTAGTGTCCCTACACGAGCAGCTATGAGACCAGCTGCATCCATCATATGGACGGGTATACAGCACACCAGTCTATCCGGTTATCACGATGTCCCTCTCGAGTAACCTATGACCGGGATTATTTAGGATATGTATTTAAAGGTGAATCGATCTCATTATCGTGATCTCATCACGATCCGATTCCCATTGCACAAATCCAAGGACATCACAATATATATGCATTTATGCAATAGTTATAAAGTGATATACGCCATAATATAATAAGCAAAAAGATTCTGTATCAAGTCACACGTGCCATCACTCACGTGATTGGCTTGCTGGGCACCTATGACTAGCAGAAACATGTCAGGAGATTGGACGTCGAGTCAAAGGATCGATCGACGTACTGACAAAAGGACTTCGTGCTATGAGTTCGGGCATCGAGCCGAAGGATCGGATATTATGCCAAGGAGATCAGATGTTTTGGGGATCAATAAACCGATTGGACAATACACCAAAGCAGAGGACAATGCGCCAAAACAACGAACGAAGTACCGAAGGAACCAATGACATGCCAGACAATATAGGATTCATGATTGTAATAATTTATCTAGATCTAAGAAGTTTATGTCTAATTGATTTAGTTTCAAGTTGAATCAGGCTAACTCAATTAGGGGCTCATTGGGCCTAAGTTTGACTATTTTGGACCAAGTGGAAGGCTCATTCAGTGACCCATGGATAGGTTGAACCGCATATGAGTTGAAAAAGTCAAGACACACTTTTCCAAGCTATCAGGTAGTGGTACCACTAGGCTAGCAGGGTGTCAGTGTGTCGGGCAGTGGTACCAATAGACTGGGCAGTGGTATCGCCCCGACAAAGTCACCCAGACTATCAGGTAGTGGTATCACTCGACTGAGTGATGGTACCACTCGGTGTTAGTGCTGTAGGCGGTGGTACCGTCCAACACATGTGGTGGTACCACTAGGACCCAAGAAACTCGGGATGAGACCATTTTGGCTCTAAATTTAAATACATCTGGGGCCTATAAATACCCCACTCATCCCTGCTCAGTTCACACAAAACTAAGACCTAAAAGTATGAAAACTCTATTGTAATTACTTGAGAATTCTCTACTAGCTCTAAGTTTCGGTTTTAGTTTAAGAGAAGGGTAAGTGAATTGTAAAGGTTGTCTCCTAAACTTATGAAACGGAGAAAGAGTTGTAAGAGGGTAGTTATGCTTCACCCATAGAAGGAAGATCATTAGTATACGCCGATGGCATCGACGGAAGAGGAATCGAGAGTGGACGTAGGTCATGACAACCGAACCACTATAAATTTGGTGTGCATTCTCTTTCTTATCTTCATTACTATTATTCTCTATTTTAATTGCTTAATATATTTATTTTAAGTGAAGCACCCTTTCGATATCATTTTTTATATGGGCTTTATCGAAATAGTTTTTCTAAATCATCGATGTTTTTATCGTAAGAACTAATTCACCCCTCGTTTTAGTGCTGATTTCAATCCCGACAATTGGATCTCATATATAGGATCCAATAATTTTAGGGCTTAAAGGATATCCAAGAAGATATGGGCTCTAGAGGATATCTCATATCCGAATCTCTACTCATTGCAACAATTGTCATATGTGTGTGACCCTATAGGCCCAATATCGAGTTGGCCGTGAGTCATACTTATTAGAACTCCTTTTGGCTCAGTGAATTATAATCTTTATAATAATTCAATCGATTCATCGACTGCGGACGTACTAGGCCACTATGCCATAGTCCCTAGATGATATAGGGTAATCCAATATTTGTACCAATCTATCTTTAGTTATAGTGTACCTATAGTCTCTTATTTATTTAATATCCTTGAGACCGTATACCGGGCATGGTGATATCAAGCCTATACGGTTTCTTTTTGAGTCTCGCTCTAATCATATTCTTCCAGAGAACTCTTTCTCTCTCAATCCTAATGACATTGGTCAAGGATTTTTCTAAGCAAGAATATATGGTATATTTCTCACATGATATCAAGAGTGGACGATCCTCTATCGATAATCAATAGCCCTGGTAAGATTGTCTACCACTCCAGATGACCAATTATGCTAGATTTAGAGCTTCAAAACATACAAGTTTGGTATCAAATAGTGAAGTACTCATATAAGACATCTTTGGTTTCTCAAGTCTAAGGACCAAGTACACTATTTGGATGACATAATCACTGTTTGACAATAAAGTATCATCAACCATCCAATAATCTGTGAACGGATCAATTAGTAAACTCATTCTCCAATGAGCACGTACAATGTAGCCCTAGTGTCCCCACATGAGCGGCTATGACATTAGCCGCCTCCATCATATAGATGGGTATACAGCATACTAATCTGTTCGGTTATCTCGATATCCTTCCTGAGTAACCTATGATCAGGATTATTTAGGATCTGTGTTTAAAGGTGAATCGATCTCATTATTGTGATCTAATCATGATCTGATTCCCATTACATAGATCGATGGAAATCATAATATATTTATGCATCAAGTAGTAAAAATATAAGCACTTGCACTGTAGCCCTAGTGTTCCCACACGAACAACTATGAGACTAGCCACCTCCTTCATATGGATGGGTATACAACACACCAGTATGTCCAATTATCTCGATGTCCTTCTCGAGTAACCTATAACCAAGATTATTTAGGGTTTGTGTTTAAAGGTGAATCGGTCTCATTATCATGATATCATCACGATCCGACTCCCATTGCATAGATCCATGAACATCAAAATATATTTATGCATTAAGCAATATAAAGTAAAAAAATACCATAATAACAATAAGCAAAAAGGGTGCATGTCATGTCACACGTGTCATCATTTGATTCGCTTGCAGGGTACCTATGACTAGCATCGTCGCCCCATCTGCTATGCAGATCATTGCTAGAGAAGAGGACAACTGATCTCATTTATCCTATCCTATGAATCTGAAATTTTACGGGGATATACGATCTTCCCATGTATTATATCTAACACATGACGTGTAGATTTTTCGATTTTACAATTTCTCAAGGATCAATCTTCGCATAATGACTAGATTTTCTTTTTTTTAGAATATCTAGGTTTTTGGTTTTGTTTTTCACTATGCATGTGATGCTATATTAAGATTTCCCAATAGAAAGGAAGAGAGGGAGCGAAGACGTTGGATTCGTTAAAAGCAACATGGCTTTCGATGCCTGAAGTCATAGAAATGACAACAAAGATAACAGGTCATCAAGCAAGATGTCATAGTCATAGAAAAATTACCAATTAGAAGAGTGAAATCGACAGATCTATGAGAGATTTTACTTGGGAGATGGATCACCGAGCAGAGGAGGAAACCGACAACGATAGATCAACAAAGAAGAGGGCTTGCTGTCGCCAGACAGTAAGAAAGGAAAAGTCTTACTCGAGACAACAGGAACTCTGATACCATGTAGAATTGAGTAATATATTGTGACAGGGATGATTTTTTTTCACTGAGGTGCTGAATATTTATATAGGTTTTGAGAAAGAGATTTCCTTCAATCAAATGCTCAAATCACTAATCAGATCAGTTGCCCAAATCAATGATTGATCCTCAAATCATCAATTGATTGGGAATATAAGAAAGCAGGGATATTATTCCATGTGTGCCTCGATCATGATCTTCTATCATATATTAGTTTACTTCTTCCCCCATCATATATGATAACTCTTCGGGGTAGGAATAGGATGATCATAATGTGTCCACAAATGATGATGTTTCAAATGAATATGTTGAAAAAGAGTCGGTAATGAGATGAAGAATTTGTGCTCCTCCCGTGTACGTACACAGGCTTTTCCCAGCTCGCTATTGGTTACATAACACATTAATATCTATTCTTTAAGAAATTATATATATCTTGAGGGGTTCATCTATGCTTTTATAGGATACACCGTCAATATCAACCATTAGATTATTATATCACAAGTCTCATAAAAAATAGAAAATAGAAAATTGCTCGGTCTATATTTAATCGCCGCATTGTAAGGACGCCACATGGTCAGCTTGGAAGATTAAGTTTCGAAGTTGAATTCCCATCCAAACTGTACTGTGAGAAAGTAAGTTGGTCGGATATGCATGCATATCTCATGTAATGTAAAATTAGTATATCCAACCATGTTACCGAATCCTACCTCGCGTGACATAATCTGCTCATCTCGATCTGTGGGACGCGGAGTCTCCATTGTTTTCGGAAGTGCCATGTCCATATGCAAAACGGCAAGGAGAAGTCGAGGTTTGAGGCTCGAGATGCGCAGCATGTGGAGGTTCGAGGTCGCCCTCTCAGGCAATGGAAAGAGATAAGGTTGTCTGTACGATGCACCGGCTCTCTTCGCAGTCCTCGTAACTTGTTTCCGCATGTTTCACGTTTCATATAGGGGAAGACGTAATCTTTGCTACACAACATGTTTCACGTTTCATGCATGGGAGAAGGAAGGATCTCATTTTAGATTATATGTCTTGATGTACTGCGGGAGGGAAGGCGCATTAATGTGTGTATCCATCAGTTCTCGCGCACCAAACTCACGTTTGTTTGCTTACCTACGCGCGAGATCTGTTGGCAGGCATCGAAGCAAACGGGCCACTGCCTCCTCATACTTATCCAAACTCAGGGCTGCAGGGCTATAAGTACCCCCACTCGTTGCTCTTCTTCTTCAAGCGCATCCGTACCTGCAATACGTGCTAATATCTTCCGCAGAAGTAGTTCATACAAGTCGGATAATGGTGCGATGCTTGATTCCATTTCTTACCATCTTAATAGATTTTCTTGTGTGTTAATTTGGGGCAGGCCATGCTTGCATGCCTGCCTGTATATATATCTTTTGTTGCTATATATGGTATTAATTTGGCTGTGGTTTCGTTGCTGGCGGCCGGTGCGGTTGCAGGCGGGCGTGCTCCAGCAAGGACCATGGGGTGGCAACGGCGGCAAAACCTGGAATATGAGACAGGCGGATCACATTAGCAACGTCAAAATTCATTACAACGATGCCGTATTCGCGTTTGACTTCACCTTCACCGTCGACGGCAAGAAGAAGACCATCCACGTCGGAGGTGATGCACCCCAGTACAATGAGGTACTGTCAAAGCTGAAAACATGCGTTTAGTATTTATTGATCAAAGGTTACAATTAATTATTCCTAGGATACTAGCGAATTCCCTAACTATTTTTTGGTGGTTTATGTCTAACTACATCTTTGATTGCTTGTATAGATTACTCTAGAGGAGGACGAATACTTCACTTTCATCTCTGGACATTTCAAGACGATGTGGACGACAGACGTTTTCATAACACAACTTACCCTTGAGACCAACAAGGGCAATTCTGTGAGCGCCGGCAATTCGATTGGCAGTCATTTCTCCCTAAATCTAGAGGATGAGGGTAAGATTCTAGGCTTCTTCGGACGTGAAGGTTCTACCATCGATGCCATCGAGGCAATCGGAGTTTACTGCACTATACCAAATTAAACACACGTCACGTCTTGGTGTCTGTGTCTTAGTCTGCTGCAATGTATCTGCTTGGTTGGGGCGATAAATAAGTGGCAGAAATTGTCGTCGTCGTCGTCGTTGTGTTTCTTTGAATAAAACAAGAAGTATGTTACGGGTCCACTGGTTATTGTACGCTAATTGACGACATGATGATAGTTGAATCCAATCGGTGGTTGCATTCCTATGTCATTTCTTCGAGTAAATATGAACAATATATCATCGTGGAAGCCGTTCTTGTGATATGCCTGATGATTTGATTTGGGTAATGTAAGTCTTTTTTTTGTCCAAATAAAAAATAATAATAATTTTTCAGAATGTCTAATACTTATTTATTCTCGGATATCCAATCAACGAGCACAAAATATTCAATGGGTCACTCCCTTCTTTTAAAATGAGGAAGATTTTATTACTCCAGAGTGATTGGCCAACCGAATAGCCACCTGGATTGCTTCTTATGTACATGTATAAACTCGTAGTCTTCGAAATTATGTAACAAATATTTAATGTCAGTGACAGTGAAGTGTCCATGGTACAATAAAGTTGCAATGAATTTGTCCGATGAATTCAAAATTTGATTTTATGGCGATACGCCAAAAATCATCATTTCGTGAAATCGCATTCAAACCCTCCTAGATCACCACGACGCTTCATATGACGTAATGCCTTTTTATTATATTTACCTACCACCAATAAAGATAATATGGCGAGCAAATCATGCAAAACATATCGCCATCTATTTCATTAAACGAACCATCACAATTCACAATTTAGTTTGAACCATCCTCGACAAGATTTTGTCCATTCAATTTATATATAACTTATATGTTGAATAGATCTCTCAAGTTTATGAACCCTGTCATTAGCCAAAATGCATGTCATGATTTTATGGAAAAGAAGAGTTGGGGAACGAGTAGTGTGAGCATAAAGGATCTCATTTTGAGTTCTCTAGGGCCTAATGTAACTTGTATTCAAATACAAACCCATAACTCTTGTACCAATACTTTCTCATTCAAACAGCCATTGTCACAATGTTTTTTCTTTTTCTTTGCAAATGTAAGTGGCGAGGATGAGATTTGATTTGGTATACTTGCTATAAAGAGTCAAAATATTTACTCGGTTCGTCATCTAATAAACATCTTCAAAATATACTAGATTTTATACGCATGAGCGCGTAACTCTCGATATGACATCTAACACTTTATTTCAATACTTGTTTATGCTAGGATTGATTTTTATTTTAGAGTCTATATATTATTTTTCTTCGAAAAAATCTTAAACTTTAGTGATGATGATAGAAATAAATGATATAGTTCACATTAGAGTGAACCAAAATATTATCAAGTCAGGAGATCAGGCTCCTCGCCATTTAATAATAGGATTCATATTCCTTAGATAACTGAAAATTATATTTAAAAACAATTCTTTATCGATTAGCATTTGTATGTTCAAAACAATATTAGAGGTGTCAATAAGAAATAATCAAATTTATTTGATTATTCTTGATAGATAATTTTCCTAACCACACCTCACCTTGGTGACAATAATGGGCATGCTTCTGTCATGACAAGTACGAGACGAGACGAAGAAGTTAGAGGCTCTAAGCACTAAGCAGGCAGGCCGTGGACAATGGAACCGTCCTTTCTCATCTGAAGGAAGGAGACGAGGCGGGCGACCACCAAATCCATGTTTCCTTATAATTGGAGGTTATCCACAAGGACAAGATGCAGATGGAGCTCGTCGTCTGAGGCAATGGAAGGAGATAGTGGTGCTGTTGGGCTCAACCATCCGGCCACCGTGTTCAAGATTATCATATTTACTCACCGACTCCGTCGGAAGTCCTCGCATCTCGTTCCTAGCAAACAATTAATTACACTGCATGCAAGCAATAAAAAAAAGGAAGAGCACGGAATATGCATGTTTCACGTTTCCGTGAGATTTTAGGACGGTGGTGGTGGGGGGTGCAATTCTTCCTTGATGTATACATCAGCTCATACTTATCCAAACTAGAATGGTGGGCTATAAATACCCTCATCCGATGCCCTTCCCAGCACCAAGTCCTGCAATAGCATCTTCTGCCGCCAAGGGAGTGTGCGCGTCCATTCATTATTCTCGGTTGCTGCTAATATGGTGAGTGGCGTTGTTAGTCTTCAAAATTCCATCCCTTTTCTGACTTCTTCAACTACACTTGCTCGTATACTACAACATAGATGGATGGATGACATGTGGTGTTTATTCTGATGCACGCAGGGGAGAATGGTGAAGGTGGGGCCATGGGGTGGCAACGGAGGGAATGTGTGGGATATGGGACAAGCCGACCACATTACCAAACTTCGAATCTATTACGGAGATAACATTGTGGGGTTGGAGATTACCTACATTCTTAACGGTAATTCCCACACCTACAAACGTGGAACCACCACCGGCGCTTCCAAGGAGGTATATCATCTATACATCTATGTGTATATAAATACACACTTATCAACTTCGTGTCTTTGTCCAACCATATAAACTGGTTCGACCAGATGAATGTTTTCTAGCAACACGTTTGGTAGTCAAACCAATTTCTCTTGAAAATACATTGCAATATTAGTTTTCTTTTTCCCATTGTTTGTTTCTCGTTAAATCCTTGATCCTTTTTTGCAGATCATCCTTGAGGAGGACGAGTACTTCACTTCTATCTCCGGATACTTTCATGCATTATCCAATTATCAGCGACATGCAATTGTGATGTTGCTTACTCTTGATACCAACAAGGGTGCATCCATAAGTGTCGGTAACAAGACTGGCTCTTCCTTCGCCCTTACTTTAGAGGAGGGGAGTAGGATTCTGGGCTTCTTTGGGCGAGCTGGTACAGCCATTGACGCTATTGGGATTCACTGCTCATTGCCTAACTAAGTGTATTCACTGGCTCGTGTTCCTATCTATGGAATGATGTAATAAATAAGCAACGATTACTATTATGGTTCTTGCCATGATTGTCATCATCGTTGTTATCCTTGTCATTCGGTGTTGCTTTCAATAAATAATGAAATGTTCTCGAATCCACTTTGATATCTTATCATTACTTGGTGTGCCTTTCGTGATGGAATCCACGGCTCTTATTTGACGATAATCACTTCCTATGTATGCCCAATTTTGTCAAAGAGCTAGCAGGTGACCTTCTATTGATTGTGATCGTTAAGGTGCCAAAGCTGCTAAGAGTTTTAGTACAAGTTATTTACAAAGCTATTGGGATTAAAGTTATCACCATGATTGAAGGATTGATAGTGTAGTAGAAGATGATGGCTCTACGTATTACAATGTATCCAGAAGACATTTTGTTCGATCCTTTGTTGATGTCATTATTGCTTTGATTGCTTTTTCTTTTAGAGTTTTGATTGAATTGAGCTATGATAGTTGGTCATGTCATCCTCTTTTCTCTTTTCAAATATTATTAATGATCAATCGACTTATCATACAGTTCTTTAAATGACATCGGTGAGTCTCATACATGAATTATTGATGTCGGTTTCTTATATTCGTCTCCTATGCCATTGAGAATGTGTAACTTTGACAATGCTTCTAACGTAGTATTATACAAAGATATTAATGGTACTTTGAAGCTAGTGATTGAGGCTTGAATTGCTTATAGAATAAGACGTTCTTTTCGTAGCCACTAATCAGGATCTGTTATTGGGATGGGTTCTCTAGGTATTTAGATTTTTTCTGATGAATATTTGAGAGAGCCGTCGATGTAACCTAATAGTTCATATCAAAAAAGAAGATCAGAGAATTGTGCTTGCCGAGATGTATAATTGCCGCTTTTGAATAGTTTGAAGTGGCTTAGAGTTGCAGCATTGATGAATATAAGTATTGTATGTTGAGGAGAACTATTGTTTCTCGAGGAAAGAATAATTGGAGCGTCATATGTAGATGAAAAAGACATGCTTAGAATATGAACTAATTTAGCGAATATCGAGCGAGGAGGTCGCGGGCACAGGAGCATATGGTTGCGGATTCGTCGCCGCTGATGTGACAAGCCAAGCATATGATGATGATGGAAACACTCAAATCTGCCCTAAGGATGAATCGAGGCGAGGGGGGATTTGGAGCGCTCGACCTCCTACTGTGCAACCTGCTTCTTCTCGACAGCGTTGGCGAACATGACGTCCTAGGAGAGTTGGATGATGGCGACGTGTCTCTCCTACTGGCACGAGCAATAAGGAATTTGGAGCGCTCAGCCTCCTACCGTGCAACCTGCTTCTTCTCGACGTTATTGAAGAACTCAATGGAGGTCTAGTCATGACCAGAGGATTGTAGCCGCCGAAGGAGGAGGAGCAGTGGTAGTGAGGAGTTATGATGAGGAGCAACAATAGATCTGAGGAAGAGTATAGGGTCGCTGGCGACGGGTCGAATGGAAGTGATAGAGGGGAGACGTTGGATCGTTCAAGGGGAGCGTCGCCTTCGGCGACTTAAGTCGCAGCAATGACAGTAAATATAATAAGTCAGCGAGCAAGATTTTGTGGTCTGAGAATAATTGTCAAACATGTTGGGCTGATGGCCCATATTCAGCCTATGTGGGCTTTATCAGCCCACAGCCCACACCCCCTCTTAACCTAACCCTAATTAAGATTAGGGGGGTGTGGTGGCTGCGTTTTAGAGGCAGATTAAAGCTATAAAAAGGCAGCAACGAGGCAGATCTTTATAGCCACGAGATTCCAAAGAGAAGAAGGAGAACAAGGCAGAAAAGGAAGAGAAAGAAAGGGAAGAAGACAAGGACAACGCAAAGAGACTATTCACAATCATCTAGCAGTGTTCTCATCTCAGGTTAGATCAAATCTATAGTAGAGTCTTGCTGTGATTACTTGGGGAGGTTTTAGATATTGTTGGCAGTGACGTGATCCTTGTATCCCAGTTATTCTCTTGTGGTTGTTGCTAGGGTTTTGGGCAAGAGATTTAGATTTGTATATTCATTATTCTCGTAGTGGATTATCTCTAGTTTGCCCCGTGGTTTTTACCCTTCACATTGAAGGGGTTTTCCACGTATATCTTGGTGTTCTGTTTGATTGTGTTTCCATTTTATTCCGCTGCGTATTTTGGTCTTCTAGTATTTGTTCATATACAAAGGTTATTCCTGTTTATATCCCCATCAACTGGTATCAGAGTAGGGTTTTAGTGATTTAATTTTTGTATTTGAACATGGAAGCCAGTAATGTTTTTCGCATGATTAGTTTGAATGGAAACAATTGGATGAAATGGAAACCAAGAATGGAAGATCTCTTGTATTGCAAAGATTTGTATGGACCTTTACAGGGGGATAGTGCAAAACCTACAACTATGACAGATGATGAGTGGAAGAGGTTAGATCGAAAAACAATTGGGTTTATTAGACAGTGGCTTGATGATAGTGTCTTTCACCATGTTTCTACTGAAATTTCTGTATATTCTCTTTAGAAAAAATTAGAAAGTCTCTATGAAAGAAAAACAGCTGGCAACAAAGTTTTTTTGATCAGAAAACTTGTGAACCTAAAATATAAAGAGGGTGCTTCTATTGCTGAGTATTTGAATGAAATACAGAGTATTACTAACCAGTTATCCTCTATGAAAATGTCTCTTGATGATGAGTTGCAGGCATTGTTACTTCTCAATTCATTACCAGAAAGTTGGGAGACACTAGTGGTTTCCCTTAGTAATTCTGCGCCAGATGGTATTGTCACTATGAGTCAAGTAACAAGCAGTTTGTTGAATGAGTTGAGAAGAAAGAGTTCGGCAACATCTTAGAATGATCTCAGAGAACAGAGGAAGGTCAAAGTCTAGAAGCAGTTCACGTATGGGTAGGAGCAAGTCAAGATCAAGAAAAGATATTGTTTGCTATAACTGTGGTGAGAAAGGACATTACAAGAACCGATGTAAGCAACCTAAGAAGAACAAGAAAAAGGGAAAAGAAGTGGAGTCTACAGAGTCAAAGGATAATACTACAGCTACAGTGCAGGGTGGTGATTATTTGATTTTGTCTCCTTCTGATGATATTTTTTCTTGTGTGTGTCAGGATCTTGAGTGGGTGATTAACACCGGTGCTTCTTATCATGCTACATCTCGGAGGGAGTTTTTTGCTACATATAGGTCTGGAAACTTTGGTGTTGTCAAGATGGGCAACTATGGCACAGTAGACATCATTGGCATGGGTGATATCCATTTAAAGGCCAACCTTGGCTGCAAGTTGGTACTTAAGGATGTGAGGCATGTGGTTGACTTAAGGCTGAATTTAATTTCAGTTGGAAGACTAGATGATGAAGAGTATGAAAGCAGATTTCACAGAGGGCAATGGAAGCTCAGTAAGGGTTCTCTTATTATAGCTAGTGGAAAGAAATGTCATACTTTGTACAGGTTGCAGGCTAAAGCTTATGGTGAGTAGTTAAATGCTACAGAGAAAGACTTCAGTATGGAGTTGTGGCATAGGCGATTGGGATACATGAGCGAGAAGGGGCTGCAAGCTCTTTCCAAGAGAGAGGTATTACCAGATCTTAGAGGTATACATCTTAACCCTTGTATTGATTGTTTGGCTGGTAAACAACATAGAGTTTCATTTGCTAGTGCTGCTTTGTCTAGAAAAATGCATGCCTTAGACCGTGTTTATACAGATGTATGTGGTCCTTTGAGGACAAAAACTCATGGTGGATCTTTTGATGTTCTTGGTATAAGTGGTGCACTTTATTTTGTCACTTTTATAGATGAGTTTTCCAGGAAAGTTTGGGCTTATGCTTTGAAGACCAAAGATCAGGTTATTAATGTCTTCAAAGAGTTTCATGCCATGGTTGAAAGGGAGACAGAAAGGAAATTGAAATGCATAAGATCAGATAATGGTGGTGAGTATACGGGATTGTTTAATGACTATTGCATGTCACTTGGGATCCAACATGAGATGACAGTTCCTGGTACACCTCAGCATAATGCAATTGCAGAGAGGATGAACCACACCATCATGGAAAAGATCAGATGTATGCTTTCACAGGCCAAGCTACCCAAAAGGTTTTAGGATGAGGCTTTGAGGACTGCAGTTGATGTGATCAACTTATCACCATGTACAGCCCTAGATGGTGATGTTGCAGAGCATGTATGGTCAGAGAAAGATGTTTCCTATAGGCATTTGAGAGTATTTGGTTGTCGTGCATTTACACATATTCCAGATAATGAGAGGTGCAAGCTGGATGGTAAGTCTAAAGAATATATTTTTCTTGCTTACTCACATGATCAATTTGGTTACAGGCTTTGGGATCCAGAAAAGCAGAAGGTGTTCAGGAGCAGAGATGTGGTCTTCTTTGAGGATCAAACTTTTGAGGATTTGAAGAAGAAGGCACCAGCCAAGACTTCTGCAGAAGGATTAGCAGATTGTGACCTAGTTATTTCTCTAGTATATCTGGGTGATGGGGGAGATGTGCAGGAAAATAGTGTAGAGCCTGATGTTGATTTACCTGCAGGACATGTTGAGCAAGAAGAAGTAGGAGAGCAAGTTCCCGCAGAACCTCAATTGAGAAGATCTTCTAGACAACGTCAACCTTCCAGAAGATACTCTACAGATGAGTATGTGATGCTTACTGATGTAGGTGAACCAGATAGTTACCAGGAAGCAGTTGAGAGTGAGCAGAAAGAGAAGGGGTTAGTTGCTATGCAGGAAGAGATGAATGCTCTTCAGAAGAACCACACTTATGATTTGGTGCTGCTACCAAATGGAATGAAGACCTTGAAGAACAAGTGGGTTTTTAGGTTGAAGACTCAAGAATATTGTTCTCAACCAAAGTACAAAGCTAGATTGGTTGTGAAAGGCTTTGGTCAAAAGAAAGGTATTGACTTTGAAGAGATATTTTCTCCTGTTGTTAAAATGTCTTCTATTCGTGTTGCTCTTGGTATTGCTCCTAGCCAGGACTTAGAGGTTGAGCAGTTAGATGTGAAGACAGCTTTCCTTCATGGTGATTTGGAGGAGGAAATTTATATGGAGCAACCAGAAGGTTTCAAAGTCAAAGGTAAAGATAATTTTGTCTGCAAGTTGAAGAAGAGCTTGTATGGGCTAAAGCAAGCTCCAAGACAATGGTACAGAAAGTTTGATTCATTTATGACAGAAAATGGATACAAAAGAACGGCTTCAGATCATTGTGTGTACATCAAATGGTTTGGTGAGGATTTTATTATTCTCTTACTTTATGTTGATGACATGCTTATTCTTGGGAAAGATATGTCTAAAATTGACAGGTTGAAGAAGGAACTGAGTGAGTCTTTTGCAATGAAGGACATGGGGCCAGCAAAGCAAATACTAGGGATGCAGATTTCTCGTGACAGGAAAAACAAGAAGATTTGGTTGTCACAGGAGAAATACATCAAGAAGGTATTGGAAAGATTCAGTATGAGTAATGCTAAGCCAGTTGGTTCTCCTCTTGCAGGTCACTTCAAGTTGTGCTCAGAACAGAGTCCGTCAAGTGATGAGGAGAAGGAGAAAATGCAAAAGGTTCCTTATGCTTCAGCAGTTGGAAGTTTAATGTATGCAATGGTATGTACGAGGTCGGACATCGCATATGCAGTGGGTGTTACTAGCAGATTTCTTGCAAATCTAGGCAAAGAGCACTAGGCAGCAGTGAAGTGGATTTTTAGATATCTCAGAGGGAGCTCTAAGGTTTGTTTAAGCTTTGGAGGTGGATCACCTGTGTTAACAGGTTACACAGAAGCAGATATGGCAAGAGATATAGATACGAGGAAGTCTACTTCTGGTTATGTACTTACTTTTGCAGGGGGAGCTGTGTCATGGCAATCCAGGTTACAAAGGTGTATTGCTCTCTCCACCCCAGAAGCAGAATATATTGCTGGTACAGAGGTATGCAAAGAAATGTTATAGATGAAAGAATTCTTACAAGAATTGGGGCTGAAATAGAAAAATTATGTGGTGCATTGTGACAGCCAGAGTGCTATCCATTTGTGTAAGAACCCAATGTTCATTCCAAGTCAAAGCATATAGATGTCAGATACCACTGGATTCGAAATGTATTTGAAGAGAAGCAGTTGCAGCTTCAGAAAATTCATACAAATGACAACGAAGCAGACATGTTGACGAAGACCTTACCAAAAGAAAGATAAGAGATATGCCGACAGTTGGTCAGCATGGCTTCACAATGAGGAGTCATGGGACAGCCTACCTTATGGGCTGAAGGGGGAGGTTGTTGGGCTGATGGCTCATATTCAGCCCATGAGGGCTTTATCAGCCTACAGCCCACACCCCCTCTTAACCTAACCCTAATTAAGATTAGGGGGGTGTGGTGGCTGCGTTTTAGAGGCAGATTAAAGCTATAAAAAGGCAGCAACGAGGCAGATCTTTATAGCCACGAGATTCCAAAGAGAAGAAGGAGAACAAGGTAGAAAAGGAAGAGAAAGAAAGGGAAGAAGACAAGGACAATGCAGAGAGACTGTTCACAATCATCTAGCAGTGTTCTCATCTCAGGTTAGATCAAATCTACAGTAGACTCTTGCTGTGATTACTTGGGGAGGTTTTAGATATTGTGGAAAGTGACGTGATCCTTGTATCCCAGTTATTCTCTTGTGGTTGTTGCTAGGGTTTTGGGCAAGAGATTGAGATTTGTATATTCATTATTCTCATAGTGGATTATCTCTAGTTTGCCCCGTGGTTTTTACCCTTCATATTGAAGGGGTTTTCCACATATATCGTGGTGTTCTGTTTGATTGTGTTTCCAATTTATTCCGTTGCGTATTTTGGTCTTCTAGTATTTGTTCCTATACAAAGGTTATTCCTGTTTATATCCCCATCAAAACAGAATAGTGAAATCGATAGATTGTGAGAGATCGGGCTTAGGAGATGGATCGCCGAGCAGAAGAGAAAATCGGTAGTGGCAAAACAGTAGAGAAGCGGGATTCCAGTCGCCAGACGATGAGGAAGGTCAATGTTTTGCTCAAGACAACAGGTACTCTGATACCACGTAGAATAGAGTAATATATTGTGAAAGGGATGAATTTTATTCATTGAGGTGATTGAGGAAGAGATTTCCGTCGATCAAATGCTCAAATCACGTAATGAGATCAGTTACGCAAATTCATGATTTATCCTCAAATCATAGATCGATTGAGGATATAAGGAAGCAAGGATGTTATTCCACGTGTACCTCTCTCATATCTTCTATCAGATATAAGTTTACTTCTTCCCCATCATATATGATAATTTTTCGGGATAGGAATAGGATGATGATAATGTGATGTTTCAAATGAATATGTTGGAAAAGAGTCGTTAATGAGATGAAGAATTTGTGCTCCTCCCGTGTACGTTCACAAGCTTTTCCCAGCTCGCTATTGGTTACATAACACATTAATATCTATTTTTTAATAAATTATACATATCTTTAGTGGTTCATCTATGTTTTGATAGGATACACCTTCAATATCAACCATTAAATTATTATATCACGAGTCTCAGAAAAAATAGAAAATAGAAAATTGCTCGGTCTATATTTAATCGCCGCATTGTAAGGACGCCACATGGTCAGCTTGGAAGATTAAGTTTCGAAGTTGAATTCCCATCCAAACTGTACTGTGAGAAAGTAAGTTGGTCGGATATGCATGCATATCTCATGTAATGTAAAATTAGTATATCCAACCATGTTACCGAATCCTACCTCGCATGACATAATCTGCTCATCTCGATCTGTGGGACGCGGAGTCTCCATTGTTTTCGGAAGTGCCATGTCCATATGCAAAACGGCAAGGAGAAGTCGAGGTTTGAGGCTCGAGATGCGCAGCATGTGGAGGTTCGAGGTCGCCCTCTCAGGCAATGGAAAGAGATAAGGTTGTCTGTACGATGCACCGGCTCTCTTCGCAGTCCTCGTAACTTGTTTCCGCATGTTTCACGTTTCATATAGGGGAAGACGTAATCTTTGCTACACAACATGTTTCACGTTTCATGCATGGGAGAAGGAAGGATCTCATTTTAGATTATGTCTTGATGTACTGCGGGAGGGAAGGCGCATTAATGTGTGTATCCATCAGTTCTCGCGCACCAAACTCACGTTTGTTTGCTTACCTACGCGCGAGATCTGTTGGCAGGCATCGAAGCAAAAGGGCCACTGCCTCCTCATACTTATCCAAACTCAGGGCTGCAGGGCTATAAGTACCCCCACTCGTTGCTCTTCTTCTTCAAGCGCATTCATACCTGCATTACATACTAATATCTTCCGCAGAAGTAGTTCATACAAGTCGGATAATGGTGCGATGCTTGATTCCATTTCTTGCAATCTTCATAGATTTTCTTGTGTGTTAATTTGGGGCAGGCCATGCTTGCATGCCTGCCTGTATATATATCTTTTGTTGCTATATATGGTACTAATTTGGTGGTGGTTTCGTTGCTGGCGGCCGGTGCGGTTGCAGGCGGGCGTGCTCCAGCAAGGACCATGGGGTGGCAACGGCGGCAAAACCTGGAATATGAGACAGGCGGATCACATTAGCAACGTCAAAATTCATTACAACGATGCCGTATTCGCGTTTGACTTCACCTTCACCGTCGACGGCAAGAAGAAGACCATCCACGTCGGAGGTGATGCACCCCAGTACAAAGAGGTACTGTCAAAGCTGAAAACATGCATTTAGTATTTATTGATCAAAGGTTACAATTAATTATTCCTAGGATACTAGCGAATTCCCTAACTATTTTTTGGTGGTTTATGTCTAACTACATCTTTGATTGCTTGTATAGATTACTCTAGAGGAGGACGAATACTTCACTTTCATCTCTGGATATTTCAAGACGATGTGGACGACAGACGTTTTCATAACACAACTTACCCTTGAGACCAACAAGGGCAATTCTGTGAGCGCCGGCAATTCGATTGGCAGTCATTTCTCCCTAAATCTAGAGGATGAGGGTAAGATTCTAGGCTTCTTCGGACGTGAAGGTTCTACCATCGATGCCATCGAGGCAATCGGAGTTTACTGCACTATACCAAATTAAACACACGTCACGCCATGGTGTCTGTGTCTTAGGCTGCTGCAATGTATCTGCTTGGTTGGGGCGATAAATAAGTGGCAGAAATTGTCGTCGTCGTCGTCGTTGTGTTTCTTTGAATAAAACAAGAAATATGTTACGGGTCCACAGGTTATTGTACGCTAATTGACGACATGATGATAGTTGAATCCAATCGGTGGTTGCATTCCTATGTCATTTCGCGTAAATATGAACAATATATCATCGTGGAAGCCGTTCTTGTGATATGCCTGATGATTTGATTTGGGTAATGTAAGTCTTTTTTTTGTCCAAATAAAAAATAATAATAATTTTTCAGAATGTCTAATACTTATTTATTCTCGGATATCCAATCAACGAGCACAAAATATTCCATGGGTCACTCCCTTCTTTTAAAATGAGGAAGATTTTATTACTCCAGAGTGATTGGCCAACCGAATAGCCACCTGATTACATGTATAAACTTGTAGTCCTCGAAATTATGTAACAAATATTTAATGTCAGTGACCGGACTGTGAAGTATCCATGGTACGATGAAGTTGCATTGAATTTGTACGATGAATTCAAAATTCGATTTTATGACGATACGCCAAATATCATCATTTCGTGAAGCCGCTTTCAAACCCTACCCTCCTGGATCACCACTACGCTTCATATGACGTAATGCCTTTTTATTATATTTACCTACCACCAATAAAGATAATATGGCGAGCAAATCATGCAAAACATATCCTAAACCGCCATCTATTCCATTAAACGAACCATCACAATTTAGTTTGAACCATCCTCGACAAGATTTTGTCCATTCAATTTATATATAACTTATATGTTGAATAGATCTCTCAAGTTTACGAACCCTGTCCTTAGCCAAAATGCATGTCATGATTTTATGGAAAAGAAAAGTTGGGGAACGAATCGTGTGAGCATAAAGGATTGAGTTCTCTAGGGCCACTACAAGCTAATGTACCTTGTATTCAAATACAAACCCATAACTCTTGTACCAATACTTTCTCATTCATACAGCCATTGTCACAGTGTTTTTTCTTTTTCTTTGCAAATGTAAGTGGCGACGATGAGATTTGATTTGGTATATTTGCTATAAAGAGTCCAAATATTTACTCGGTTCTGTTGGGAAAAACATGTTAAAACGGAATATTCTTTTCCCTCTTTGTGTATCAAAATCGGTTCCTCATCCAAATATCAACTTGATATCTAAATAAAAATATCAATCAGCACAGCATAAACAATAGAGCAAAAATCAATCACGGACCGTAGTCCACCTCAAACTTCCACTATCAATAGTAATGATAACAGATTTAAAATCGGTCTTCCCTAGAATAATCAGAGGATCATAATAACATCAAGATCATACATCTTAGCCTAGGAATAGATATCTTCATCACATAGATGGATCTCCTCGTAAGGGAAATTTAGGTCTCACAAAGTGGATATAGCAGTAAGGTACCTTAGAGAGGGTAAACTGTAGATCAACACCATTAGGATTGTAGAGTTTGCTATAAGGATTTTTCACATAAAATTTGGGCCAAAACTGACAACGTTTTACCACCGATCGTCAAGCAGAAATCTCTAAAACCTTACTTTCTCTCTCTATTTCTCTCTCTCTCTTCTTTTCTGTATGTGCGCCGTCGCTTGCACGCTGCACGCTCAACTGCACACACAACCGCTGCACGCACACGTTCACTAAACCCTATCTCTCTCTTTTTAATTTCTACCTTCAATTATTGATTTGGGCTCAATAAGCCCAATTGTCCAAGCCTACATATGGGCTGGACCCAACAATTCTTCCTCTCCAGCTCATATGGTGGGCTGTACCAAGCCCGCTCTTCGCATACATGCTTCAAGCTTCTCCTTAGGCAAAGACTTTGTCAACATATCTGAACCATTCTCACTGGTATGCACTTTTTTCAACTGTAATTCTTTCAACTCAAGCACATCAAGAATCCAGTGATATCTTATATCAATATGCTTGGATCTAGAATGGTATGTTGAATTTTTGGAGAGGTGAATGGCGCTCTGACTGTCACAGTAAACAGTATATCCTTCCTGTTTTAAGTCCAATTCCTGTAGAAACTTTTTCATCTATAAAGCTTCCTTGCAGGCTTCAGTAATTGCTATGTATTCTGCTTCTATGGTTGATAGAGCAACAAACTTATGTAACTTAGACTGCCAAAAGATTGCTCCTCTTGCAAATGTTATCAAGAATCCCGAAGTGGATTTCCTGGAATCAGTATCACCTGCCATGTCTGCATCTGTGTAACCTTCTAACACAGATTCATCACTGCCAAAACATAAACACAACCTGGAAGTACCTCTTAGATATCTTAATATCCATTTCACTGCAGCCCAATGTTCCTTTCCAAGATTAGAGAGAAATCGACTGACTACTCCAACTGCATGAGCTATATCTGGCCTAGTACAAACCATAGCATACATCGAACTGCCTACTTCAGATGAGTAAGGCACTTTGGACATTTCTTCTTTTTCTTTCTCGCTTGCAGGACATTGTTTCGAATTAAGCTTGAAATGACCTGCAAGTGGAGAACAAACTGCTTTAGCTTTACTCATGTTGAATCTTTCAAGAACATTTTCAATGTAAGTCTCCTGAGATAGCCAAATCTTCCTTTTCTTCCTATCACGAAGAATCTTCATGCCAAGTATTTGTTTCACCGATCCTAAGTCTTTCATGACAAAATCCTTACTTAGCTCTCTTTTAAGCTTTCCAATTTTTCCAACATCATGACCAACAATCAACATATCATCCACATATAGCAGTAAAATAATAAAATCATCATCTGAAAATTTTTTCATAAACACACAATGATTAGATGTGGTTCTATCATACCCTTGGCTCATCATAAAGAAATCAAACTTCTTGTACCACTGTCTAGGTGCCTGTTTAAGTCCATATAAGCTTTTCTTAAGCTTACAAACTAAAATTTCTTTTTCCTTGACTTCGAAACCTTCTGGTTGTTCCATGTAAATTTCTTCTTCCAAATCACCATGAAGAAATGTTGTTTTTACATCAAGTTGCTCAACTTCTAAATTCAAGCGGGTAGCTAAACCAAGAACAACTCGGATAGAGAACATTTTCACAACTTGAGAAAATATTTCTTCAAAGTCAACATCTTTCTTCTGACTGATTTCTTTCACAACTAGTCGTGCCTTGTATCTTTGTTGTGAGCTATTGTCTTCGGTCTTCAATTTGTAAACCCACTTATTCTTGAGAGCTTTCTTCTCTTTAGGCAACTTTACCAAGTCATAGGTGTTGTTCTCAAGCAAAGATCTCATCTCTTCTTGCATGGCTTTAACCCACTCATTCTTATTCTCATGTAGAATAGCTTCTTGGTAAGTTTTTGGCTCTCGCCCGTCAGTAAGCATAACATACTCATGTGGAGGATATCTGGTAGATGGTTGTCGCTCTCTAGGGGATCTTCTCAATGGAATCTCAACTAGTGGTGGAGGTGCTTGTTCAGTTGGTTCAGCATCATCAACTGTAGGTGTATCATCACTGGTATTCTCACCACAATCTTCTTGTTCATCTCCCCCATGATCATCATGAACTACAGGTGAAGGAACTGGACTAGACTCCAAGGAATATAAACAGAAGTTTCTGGCTTCTCAATATTATCACCATCATCAAACAATTGGTCTTCAAGAAACACAACATCTCTGCTTCTAATAATCTTCTTGTTCACTAGATCCCATAATCTGTACCCAAACTCTTCATGACCATATCCCAAGAAGATACATGCTTTTGCTTTACTATGAAGCTTGGACCTCTTATCTTTAGGAATATGAACAAATGCTTTACACCCAAAGACTCTTAAGTGATTATAAGATATATCTTTTCCTCTCCATACTCTCTTTAGAACATCACCTTTCAGATGAACTGATGGAGAAAGATTTATCAGATTAACTGTAGTTCTCATAGCCTCCCCCCAAAATGACATTGGTAACTTGGCATGGGAAATCATACACCTAATCCTTTCTTCAATGGTACTGTTCATCCTTTCTGCCACACCGTTCTATTGAGGAGTTTTAGGAACTGTTTTCTCAAGCCTGATACCATAGAACCTGCAATAATTCTCAAAAAGACCCCTGTACTCGCCACCATTATCTGATCGGATACACTTTAGCTTTCTGCTAGTTTCTCTTTCAACACTGACATGAAACTCTTTGAAAACATCGAGTACCTGGTCTTTAGATTTCAAAGCAAAAGCCCATACTTTTCTAGAATGGTCATCAATAAAAGTAACAAAATAAAGAGCATCTCCAAGAGTTCTAGTTTGCATAGTACAAACATCAGTATGAACTAAATCAATAACATATGATCTTCTAGATGATGGATATGTCTGAAATGTAACTCTATGTGTTTTTCCAGCTAAGCAATGATCACAAGATTTAAGAGATGTGCCTTGCAACTCTGGTAAGAACTGCTTTCTAGCAAGAGTTTGAAGTCCCTTCTCGCTGATATGTCCAAGCCTCTTATGCCAAAGATCTATACTTTCACCTTTTTAAATTACATTAATCTCTCCTTTATGTAGCTTATCTTCTATGACATAAAATGAGTTAAGTTTCTTTCCTCTTGCCACAATCAGAGAACCTTTAGTGAGTTTCCATTTGCTTTCACCAAAATAGTGTGCAAAGCCCTCATCATCAAGTCTACCTGTAGATATCAAGTTAAGACGAATATCTGGAACATGTCTTACATCTTTGAGTATCAATTTGCTCTCAATACTGGTCTCTAAGCAAATATCTCCAATACCCAAAATCTTAGATGTACCACTGTTTCCTATTCTGACATTACCAAAATCACCAGCAATGTAAGATCTAAAGAAATCACCATGAGAAGTAACATGAAATGAAGCACCAGAGTCAATTACCCAATTACTGTCCTGAGCTACAAGACTAACACAACCTTCATCACAGACAATAGTGATATTACCTTCAGCAGCAACTGTATTTGTCTCTTTCTCATTTTTCTTCATTTCATTATGTTCTCGCTTCCAAAACCTACACTCTTTCTTCATGTGACCTAGCCTGTTACAGTGAAAACATTTGATATCTCTTCTACTTGGATCTTCCTCTATAACCATGTGAATTTCTGCTATGACTTCTTCCACGTCTTTCTTGTTTTTCAGTAACAAATGCCCTAGAAGAAGATTCACCATGTTCTTTCCTTCTGGCATCTTTATTTAGGAAACTGTCTTTAACCATATCTATAGTTAGAGTTCCCTCTGGCGTGGAGTTGCAAATAGTCACCACATACGTTTCCCAACTTTTTGATAAATGGTTGAGAAGTAATAATCCTTGCATCTCATCATCTATATTCATTTTCATAGCAACCAACTTGTTTGCAAGACTCTGAAATAGGCTTATGTGCTCAACAATGTTTCCACCACATCTTTATACTTAAAATTTACAAGCCTTCTGAGGAGAGAAATTCTATTTCCCACGGTTTTTTTCGCAAAGAGATTTTCTAACTTTTGCCAAACAACATCAGCTTTGGTTTCATCTGAAATATGCTCATGCAAGTTTATATCCATCCATCTTCTAATATAGGCAATAGCTTTTCTATGTTGAACTTTCCATTCTTCATCGTCCATAGTAGAAGGTTTATCTTTAACCTTAATGGGCTTATACAAATCTTTGCAATAAAGCAAATCTTCCATCAGACGCCTCCAAGTGGAATAATTTAATGAGTTAAATTTAATCATACCATCTGACTGCTCTATTTCAATCACATAAGAAAAACTAGCACCAAATAACCTGATGCTCTGATACCACTTGTTGGGAAAAACCTGTTAAAGCGGAATATTCTTTTCCCTCTTTGTGTATCAAAATGGGTTCCTCACCAAAATACCAACTTGATATCCAAATGAAAATATCAACCAGCATAGCATAAACAATAGAGCAAAAATCAATCACACAATGAAACCAAATATTTTTAACGTGGAAAACCCAATGTGGAAAAAACTACGGGACCGTAGTCCACCTCAAACTTCCACTATCAATAGTAATGATAACAGGTTTATAATCGGCCTTCTCTAGAATAATCAGAGGATCACAATAACATCAAGATCATAGATCTTAGCCCAGGAATAGATATCTTCATCACATAGATGAATCTTCTCGTAAGATAAATTTAAGTCTCACAAAATGGATATAGTAGAAAAGCACCTTAGAGAGGATAAACAGTAGATCAACACCGTTAGTATTGTAGAGTTTGCTGCAAGGAATTTCTACATAAAATTTGGGCCAAAACTGACAACGTTTTGCCACCAATCGTCAAGCAGAAATCTCTTAAACCTTACTTTCTCTCTCTATTTCTCTCTCTTCTTTTCACTATGTGCGTCGCCGCTTGCACGCTGCACGCTCAACTGCACACACGCCCGCTGCACGCACACGTTAACTAAACCCTATCTCTCTCTCTTTAATTTCTATCTTCAATTATTGATTTGGGCTGAACCCAACAGGTTCGTCATCTAACATCTTCAAAATATGCTAGATTTTATACGCATGAGCACGTAACTCTCTTTACCTAGACATGACATCTAATACTTTATTTCAATACTTGCTTCTGCTAGGATTGATTTTTATTTTAGAGTCTATATATTATTTTTCTTCGAAAAAAACTTAAACTTTAGTAATGATGATAGAAATAAATGATATAGTTCATATTAGAGTGAACCAAAATATTATTAAGTCAGGAGATCAGGCTCCTCGCCATTTAATAATAGGATTCATATTCCTTAGATAACTGAAAATTATATTTAAAAACAATTCTTTATCGATTAGCATTTGTATGTTCAAAACAATATTAGAGGTGTCAATAAGAAATAATCAAATTTATTTGATTATTCTTGATAGATAATTTTCCTAACCACACCTCACCTTGCTGACAATAATGGGCATGCTTCTGTCATGACAAGTACGAGACGAAGAAGTTAGAGGCTCTAAGCACTAAGCAGGCAGGCCGTGGACAAATGGAGCCCGTCCTTTCTCATCTGAAGGAAGGAGACGAGGCGGCCGACCACCAAATCCATGTTTCCTTATAATTGGAGGTTATCCACAAGGACAAGATGCAGATGGAGCTCGTCGTCTGAGGCAATGGAAGGAGATAGTGGTGCTGTTGGGCTCAACCATCCGGCCACCGTGTTCAAGATTATCATATTTACTCACCGACTCCGTCGGAAGTCCTCGCATCTCGTTCCTAGCAAACAATTAATTACACTGCATGCAAGCAATAAAAAAAAGGAAGTGCACGGAATATGCATGTTTCACGTTTCCGTGAGATTTTAGGACGGTGGTGGTGGGGGGTGCAGTTCTTCCTTGTTGTATACATCAGCTCATACTTATCCAAACTAGAATGGTGGGCTATAAATACCCTCATCCGATGCCCTTCCCAGCACCAAGTCCTGCAATAGCATCTTCTGCCGCCAAGGGAGTGTGCGCGTCCATTCATTATTCTCAGTTGCTGCTAATATGGTGAGTGGCGTTGTTAGTCTTCAAAATTCCATCCCTTTTCTGACTTCTTCAACTACACTTGCTCGTATACTACAACAAGGATCGATGGATGACATGTGGTGTTTATTCTGACGCAAGCAGGGGAGAATGGTGAAGGTGGGGCCATGGGGTGGCAACGGAGGGAATGTGTGGGATATGGGACAAGCCGACCACATTACCAAACTTCGAATCTATTACGGAGATAACATTGTGGGGTTGGAGATTACCTACATTCTTAACGGTAATTCCCACACCTACAAACGTGGAACCACCACCGGCGCTTCCAAGGAGGTATATCATCTATACATCTATGTGTATATAAATACACACTTATCAACATCGTGTCTTTGTCCAACCATATAAACTGGTTCAACCAGATGAATGTTTTCTAGCAACACGTTTGGTAGTCAAACCAATTTCTCTTGAAAATACATTGCAATATTAGTTTTCTTTTTCCCATTGTTTGTTTCTCGTTAAATCCTTGATCCTTTTTTGCAGATCATCCTTGAGGAGGACGAGTACTTCACTTCTATCTCCGGATACTTTCATGCATTATCCAATTATCAGCGACATGCAATTGTGATGTTGCTTACTCTTGATACCAACAAGGGTGCATCCATAAGTGTCGGTAACAAGACTGGCTCTTCCTTCGCCCTTACTTTAGAGGAGGGGAGTAGGATTCTGGGCTTCTTTGGGCGAGCTGGTACAGCCATTGACGCTATTGGGATTCACTGCTCATTGCCTAACTAAGTGTATGCACTGGCTCGTGTTCCTATCTATGGAATGATGTAATAAATAAGCAACGATTACTATTATGGTTCTTGCCATCATCGTTGTTATCCTTGTCATTCGGTGTTGCTTTCAATAAATAATGAAATGTTCTCGAATCCACTTTGATATCTTATCATTACTTGGTGTGCCTTTCGTGATGGAATCCACGGCTCTTATTTGATGATAATCACTTCCTATGTATGCCCAATTTTGTCAAAGAGCTAGCAGGTGACCTTCTATTGATTGTGATAGTTAAGGTGCCAAAGCTGCTAAGAGTTTTAGTACAAGTTATTTACAAAGCTATTGGGATTAAAGTTATCACCATGATTGAAGGATTGATAGTGTAATAGAAGATGATGGCTCTACGTATTACCATGTATCCAGAAGACATCTTGTTCGATCCTTTGTTGATGTCATTATTGCTTTGATTGCTTTTTCTTTTAGATTTTTGATTGAATTGAGCTATGATAGTTGGTCATGTCATCCTCTTTTCTCTTTTCAAATATTATTAATGATCAATCGACTAATCATACAGTTCTTTAAATGACATCGGTGAGTCTCATACATGAATTATTGATGTCGGTTTCTTATATTTGTCTCCTATGCCATTGAGAATATGTAACTTTGACAATGCTTCTAATGTAGTATTATACAAAGATATTAATGGTACTTTGAAGCTAGTGATTGAGGCTTGAATTGCTTATAGAATAAGACGTTCTTTTCGTAGCCACTAATCAGGATCTGTTATTGGGATGGGTTCTCTAGGTATTTAGATTTTTTCTGATGAATATTTGAGAGAGCCGTCGATGTAACCTAATAGTTCATATCAAAAAAGAAGATCAGAGAATTGTGCTTGCCGAGATGTATAATTGCCGCTTTTGAATAGTTTGAAGTGGATTAGAGTTGCAGCATTGATGAATATAAGTATTGTATGTTGAGGAGAACTATTGTTTCTCGAGGAAAGAATAATTGGAGCGTCATATGTAGATGAAAAAGACATGCTTAGAATATGAACTAATTTAGCGAATATCGAGCGAGGAGTTCGTGGGCACAGGAGCATATGGTTGCGGATTCGTCGCCGCTGATGTGACAAGCCAAGCATATGACGATGATGGAAACACTCAAATCTGCCCTAAGGATGAATCGAGGCGAGGGGGGATTTGGAGCGCTCGACCTCCTACTGTGCAACCTGCTTCTTCTCGACAGCGTTGGCGAACATGACGTCCTAGGAGAGTTGGATGATGGTGACGTGTCTCTCCTACTGGCACGAGCAATAAGGAATTTGGAGCGCTCAGCCTCCTACCGTGCAACCTGCTTCTTCTCGACGTTATTGAAGAACTCAATGGAGGTCTAGTCATGACCAGAGGATTGTAGCCGCCGAAGGAGGAGGAGTAATGGTATTGAGGAGTTATGATGAGGAGCAGCAATAGATCTGAGGAAGAGTATAGGGTCGCTGGCGACGGGTCGAATGGAAGTGATAGAGGGGAGACATTGGATCGTTCAAGGGGAGCGTGGCCTTCGGCGACTGAAGTCGCAGCAATGACAGTAAATATAATAAGTCACCGAGCAAGATTTTGCGGTCTGAGAATAATTGTCAAACATGTTGGGCTGATGGCCCATATTCAGCCAATGTGGGCTTTATCAGCCCACACCCCCTCTTAACCTAACCCTAATTAAGATTAGGGGGGTGTGGTGGCTGCGTTTAGAGGCAGATTAAAGCTATAAAAAGGCAGCAACGAGGCAGATCTTTATAGCCACGAGATTCCAAAGAGAAGAAGGAGAACAAGGCAGAAAAGGAAGAGAAAGAAAGGGAAGAAGACAAGGACAACGCAGAGAGACTATTCACAATCATCTAGTAGTGTTCTCATCTCAGGTTAGATCAAATATATAGTAGACTCTTGCTGTGATTACTTGGGGAGGTTTTAGATATTGTTGGCAGTGACGTGATCCTTGTATCCCAGTTATTCTCTTGTGGTTGTTGCTAGGGTTTTGGGCAAGAGATTGAGATTTGTATATTCATTATTCTCATAGTGGATTATCTCTAGTTTGCCCCGTGGTTTTTACCCTTCACATTGAAGGGGTTTTCCACGTATATCTTGGTGTTCTGTTTGATTGTGTTTCCATTTTATTCCGCTGCGTATTTTGGTCTTCTAGTATTTGTTCCTATACAAAGGTTATTCCTGTTTATATCCCCATCAACTGGTATCAGAGCCGGGTTTTAGTGATTTAATTTTTGTATTTGAACATGGAGGCCAGTAATGTTTTTCGCATGATTAGTTTGAATGGAAATAATTGGATGAAATGGAAACCAAGAATGGAAGATCTCTTGTATTGCAAAGATTTGTATGGACCTTTGCAGGGGGATAGTGCAAAACCTACAACTATGACAGATGATGAGTGGAAGAGGTTAGATCGAAAAACAATTGGGTTTATTAGACAGTGGCTTGATGATAGTGTCTTTCACCATGTTTCTACTGAAATTTCTGCATATTCTCTTTGGAAAAAATTAGAAAGTCTCTATGAAAGAAAAACAGCTGGCAACAAAGCTTTTTTGATCAGAAAACTTGTGAACCTAAAATATAGAGAGGGTGCTTCTATTGTTGAGCATTTGAATGAAATACAGAGTATTACTAACCAGTTATCCTCTATGAAAATGTCTCTTGATGATGAGTTGCAGACATTGTTACTTCTCAGTTCATTACCAGAAAGTTGGGAGACACTGGTGGTTTCCCTTAGTAATTCTACGCCAGATGGTATTGTCACTATGAGTCAAGTAACAAGCAGTTTGTTGAATGAGTTGAGAAGAAAGAGTTCGGCAACATCTCAGAATGATTCATAGGCACTTATCTCAGAGAACAGAGGAAGGTCAAAGTCTAGAAGCAGTTCACGTATGGGTAGGAGCAAGTCAAGATCAAGAAAAGATATTGTTTGCTATAACTGTGGAGAGAAAGGACATTACAAGAACCGATGTAAGCAACCTAAGAAGAACAAGAAAAAGGGAAAAGAAGTGGAGTCTACAGAGTCAAAGGATAATACTACAGCTACAGTGCAGGGTGGTGATTATTTGATTTTGTCTCCTTCTGATGATATTTTTTCTTATGTGTATCAAGATCTTAAGTGGGTGATTAACACAGGTGCTTCTTATCATGCTACACCTCTGAGGGAGTTTTTTGCTACATATAGGTCTGGAAACTTTGGTGTTGTCAAGATGGGCAACTGTGGCACAGCGGACATCATTGGCATGGGTGATATCCATTTAAAGACCAACCTTGGCTGCAAGTTGGTACTTAAGGATGTGAGGCATGTGGTTGACTTGAGGCTGAATTTAATTTCAGTTTGAAGACTAGATGATGAAGAGTATGAAAGCAGATTTCATAGAGGGCAATGGAAGCTCAGTAAGGGTTCTCTTGTTATAGCTAGTGGAAAGAAATGTCATACTTTGTACAGGTTGCAGGCTAAAGCTTATGGTGAGCAGTTAAATGCTACAGAAAAAGACTTCAGTATGGAGTTGTGGCATAGGCGATTGGGATACATGAGCGAGAAGGGGCTGCAAGCTCTTTCCAAGAGAGAGGTATTACCAGATCTTAGAGGTATACATCTGAACCCTTGTATTGATTGTTTGGCTGGTAAACAACATAGAGTTTCATTGGCTAGTGCTGCTTTGTCGAGAAAAATGCATGCCTTAGACTGTGTTTATACAGATGTATGTGGTCCTTTGAGGACAAAAACTCCTGGTGGATCTGTTGATGTTCTTGGTATAAGTGGTGCACTTTATTTTGTCACTTTTATAGATGATTTTTCCAGGAAAGTTTGGGCTTATGCTTTGAAGACCAAAGATCAGGTTATTAATGTCTTCAAAGAGTTTCATGCCAGGGTTGAAAGGGAGACAGAAAGGAAATTGAAATGCATAAGATCAGATAATGGTGGTGAGTATACGGGATTGTTTAATGACTATTGCAGGTCACATGGGATCTAACATGAGATGACAGTTCTTGGTACACCTCAGCATAATGCAATTGCAGAGAGGATGAACCGCACCATCATGGAAAAGATCAGATGTATGCTTTCACAGGCCAAGCTACCCAAAAGGTTTTGGGATGAGGCTTTGAGGACTGCAGTTGATGTGATCAACTTATCACCTTGTACAGCCCTAGATGGTGATGTTGTAGAGCATGTATGGTTAGAGAAAGATGTTTCCTATAGGCATTTGAGAGTATTTGGTTGTCGTGCATTTGCACATGTTCCGGATTATGAGAGGTGCAAGCTGGATGGTAAGTCTAAAGAATATATTTTTCTTGGTTACTCACATGATCAGTTTGGTTACAGGCTTTGGGATCCAGAAAAGCAGAAGGTGTTCAAGAGCAGAGATGTGGTCTTCTTTGAGGATCAAACCTTTGAGGATTTGAAGAAGAAGGCACCAGCCAAGACTTCTACAGAAGGATTAGCAGATTGTGACCCAGTTATTCCTCCAGTATATCAGGGTGATGGGGGAGATGTGCAGGAAAATAGTGTAGAGCCTGATGTTGATTTACCTGCAGGACATGTTGAGCAAGAAGAAGTAGGAGAGCAAGTTCCCGCAGAACCTCAATTGAGAAGATCTTCTAGACAATGTCAACCTTCCAGAAGATACTCTACAGATGAGTATGTGATGCTTACTGATGTAGGTGAACCAGAGAGTTACCAGGAAGCAGTTGAGAGTAAGCAGAAAGAGAAGTGGTTAGTTGCTATGCAGGAAGAGATGGATGCTCTTCAGAAGAACCACACTTATGATTTGGTGCTGCTACCAAATGGAATGAAGACCTTGAAGAACAAGTGGGTTTTTAGGTTGAAGACTCAAGAATATTGTTCTCAACCAAAGTACAAAGCTAGATTGGTTGTAAAAGGCTTTGGTCAAAAGAAAGGTATTGACTTTGAAGAGATATTTTCTCCTGTTGTTAAAATGTCTTCTATTCGTGTTGCTCTTGGTATTGCTGCTAGCCAGGACTTGGAGGTTGAGCAGTTAGATGTGAAGACAGCTTTCCTTCATTGTGATTTGGATGAGGAAATTTATATGGAGCAACCAGAAGGCTTCAAAGTCAAAGGTAAAGATAATTTTGTCTGCAAGTTGAAGAAGAGCTTGTATGGGCTAAAGCAAGCTCCAAGACAATGGTACAGAAAGTTTGATTCATTTATGACAGAAAATGGATACAAAAGAATGGCTTCAGATCATTGTGTGTACATCAAATGGTTTGGTGAGAATTTTATTATTCTCTTACTTTATGTTGATGACATGCTTATTCTTGGGAAAGATATGTCTAAAATTGACAGGTTGAAGAAGGAACTGAGTGAGTCTTTTGCAATAAAGGACATGGGGCCAGCAAAACAAATACTAGGGATGCAGATTTCTCGTGACAGGAAAAACAAGAAGATTTGGTTATCACAGGAGAAATACATCGAGAAGGTATTGGAAAGATTCAGTATGAGCAATGCTAAGCCAGTTGGTTCTCCTCTTGTAGGTCACTTCAAGTTGTGCTCAGAATAGAGTCTGTCAAGTGATGAGGAGAATGAGAAAATGCAAAAGGTTCCTTATGCTTCAGCAATTGGAAGTTTAATGTATGCAATGATATGTACGAGGCCGGACATCGCATATGCAGTGGGTGTTACTAGCAGATTTCTTGCAAATCTAGGCAAAGAACACTGGGCAGTAGTGAAGTGGATTTTTAGATATCTCAGAGGGAGCTCTAAGGTTTGTTTAAGCTTTGGAGGTGGACCACCTGTGTTAACAGGTTACACAGATGCAGATATGACAAGAGATATAGATACGAGGAGGTCTACTTCAGGTTATGTACTTACTTTTGCAGGGGGAGCTGTGTCATGGCAATCCAGGTTACAAAGGTGTATTGCTCTCTCCACCACAGAAGCAGAATATATTGCTGCTACAGAGGTATGCAAAGAAATGTTATGGATGAAAGAATTCTTACAAGAATTGGGGCTGAAACAGGAAAATTATGTGGTGCATTGTGACAGCCAGAGTGCCATCCATTTGTGTAAGAACCTAATGTTTCATTCCAAGTCAAAGCATATAGATGTCAGATACCACTGGATTCGAAATGTATTTAAAGAGAAGCAGTTGCAGCTTCAGAAAATTCATACAAATGACAACGAAGCAGACATGTTGACGAAGACCTTACCAAAAGAAAGACAGGAGATATACCGACAGTTGGTCGGCATGGCTTCACATTGAGGAGTCATGGGACAGCCTCCCTTATGGGCTGAAGGGGGAGGTTGTTGGGCTGATGGCCCATATTCAGCCCATGTGGGCTTTATCAGCCTACAGCCCACACCCCCTCTTAACCTAACCCTAATTAAGATTAGGGAGGTGTGGTGGCTGCATTTTAGAGGCAGATTAAAGCTGTAAAAAGGCAGCAACGAGGCAGATCTTTATAGCCACGAGATTCCAAAGAGAAGAAGGAGAACAAGGCAGAAAAGGAAGAGAAAGAAAGGGAAGAAGACAAGGACAATGCAGAGAGACTGTTCACAATCATCTAGTAGTGTTCTCATCTCAGATTAGATCAAATCTACAGTAGACTCTTGCTGTGATTACTTGGGGAGGTTTTAGATATTGTGGGCAGTGACGTGATCCTTGTATCCCAGTTATTCTCTTGTGGTTGTTGCTAGGGTTTTGGGCAAGAGATTGAGATTTGTATATTCATTATTCTCATAGTGGATTATCTCTAGTTTGCCCCATGGTTTTTACCCTTCACATTGAAGGGGTTTTCCACATATATCCTGGTGTTCTGTTTGATTGTGTTTCCATTTTATTCCGCTGCGTATTTTGGTCTTCTAGTATTTGTTCCTATACAAAGGTTATTCCTATTTATATCCCCATCAAAATAGAATAGTGAAATCGACAGATTGTGAGAGATCGGCCTTAGGAGATGGATCGCCGAGCAGAAGAGAAAATCGGTAGTGGCAAAACAGTAGAGAAGAGGGATTCCAGTCGCCAGACGATGAGGAAGGTCAATGTTTTGCTCGAGACAATAGGTACTCTGATACCACGTAGAATAGAGTAATATATTGTGAAAGGGATGAATTTTATTCATTGAGGTGATTGAGGAAGAGATTTTCGTCGATCAAATGCTCAAATCACGTAATCAGATCAGTTACGCAAATTCATGATTTATCCTCAAATCATAGATCGATTGAGGATATAAGGAAGCAAGGATGTTATTCCACGTGTACCTCTCTCATATCTTCTATCAGATATAAGTTTACTTCTTCCCCATCAAATATGATAATTCTTCGGGATAGGAATAGGATGATGATAATGTGATGTTTCAAATGAATATGTTGGAAAAGAGTCGTTAATGAGATGAAGAATTTGTGCTCCTCCCGTGTAGCGTTCACAAGCTTTTCCCAGCTCGCTATTGGTTACATAACACATTAATATCTATTTTTTAATAAATTATACATTTCTTTAGTGGTTCATCTATGTTTTGATAGGATACACCTTCAATATCAACCATTAAATTATTATATCACAAGTCTTAGAAAAAATAGAAAATAGAAAATTGCTCGGTCTATATTTAATCGCCGCTTTGTAAGGACGCCACATGGTCAGCTTGGAAGATTAAGTTTCTATGGAATGATGTAATAAATAAGCAACGATTACTATTATGGTTCTTGCCATGATTGTCATCATCGTTGTTATCCATGTCATTCGGTGTTGCTTTCAATAAATAATGAAATGTTCTCGAATCCACTTTGATATCTTATCATTACTTGGTGTGCCTTTCGTGATGGAATCCACGGCTCTTATTTGACGATATTGTGACGGTTAAGGTGCCAAAGCCGCTAATAGTTTTAGCACAAGTTATTTACTTAGCTATTTGGATTAAAGTTATCATCATGATTGAAGGATTGATAGTGTAATAGAAGATGATGGCTCTACGTATTACCATGTATCCAGAAGACATCTTGTTCGATTCTTTGTGAATGTCATTATTGCTTTGATTGTTCTTTTTTTTAGACTTTTGATTGAATTGAGCTATGATAGTTGGTCATGTCATCCTTTTTCTCTTTTCAAATATTATTAATGATCAATCAACTTGTCATACAGTTCTTTAAATGATGAGTCTCATACAGGAATTATTGATGTCAGTTTCTTATATTCGTCTCCTAGGCCATTGAGTATATGAATAGTAACTTCTTCATCACTTAGAGGATGACTTATAAAAGCTAAGTCATCTATAATAAATTTTATATCATGTATATAATCAATAATAATACTTCCCTCTTGTGTTGTTTTTATCATAATCGATACGAGAGTTAGCATGCGCTTGCGAGAGCGATTGACGAGGGTGGCTTGTAACTTTGACAATGCTTCTACTGTAGTATTGTACAAAGATATTAATGGTGCTATGGAGCGAGTGATTGAGGCTTTAAATTGATTATAGAATAAGACGTTCTTTTAGTAGCCACTGATCAGGATCTGTTATTGGGATGGGTTCTCTAGGTATTTAGATTTTTTCTAGTGAATAACTGAGAGAGCCATCGACGTAACCTAAAAGTTCATTTCCAAAAAGAAGATTAGAGAATTGACCAAGATGTATAATTGTCGCTTTTGAATAGTTTGAAGTGGAGTAGAGTTGCAGCATTGATGAATATAAGTATTATATGTTGAGGAAAACTATTGTTTCTTAAGGAAAGATTAATTGGAGCGTCAGATGTAGATGAAAAAGATATGCTTAGAATATGAACTAATTTAGCGAATATCGAGCGAGGAGGTCGTGGGCACAGGAGCATATGGTTGCGGATTCGTCGCCGCTGATGTGACAAGCCAAGCATATGACGATGATGGAAACACTCAAATCCGCCCTAAGGATGAATCGAAGCGACGGGGGATTTGGAGCGCTCGACGTCCTACTATGCAACCTGCTTCTTCTCGATAGCATTGGCGAACTTGACGTCCTAGGAGAGTTGGGTGATGGCGATGTGTCTCTCCTACTGGCACGAGCAACAAGGAATTTGGAGCGCTCAGCCTCCTAGCGTGCAACCTGCTTCTTTCTGACGTTATTGAAGAACTCAATGGAGGTCTAGTCATGACCAGAGGATTGTAGTCGCCGAAGGAGGAGGAGCAGCAGTAGTGAGGAGTTACGATGAGGAGCAGCAATAGATCTGAGGAAGAGTATAGGGTCGCTGGCGACGGGTCGAATGGAAGTGATAGAGGGGCGACATTGGATCGTTCAAGGGGAGCGTTGCCTTTGGCGATTGAAGTCGCAGCAATGACAGTAAATATAATAAGTCACCGAGCAAGATTTTGCGGTTTGAGAATAATTGTCAAACAGAATAGTGAAATCGACAGATTGTGAGAGACCTGGCTTAGGAGATGGATCGCCGAGCAGAAGAAAAAATCGGTAGTGGCAAATATGTAGAGGAGGGATTACAGTCGCCAGACAATGAGGAAGGTCAATGTTTTGCTCGAGACAACAGGTACTCTGATACCATGTAGAGTTGAGTAATATATTGTGAAATGGATGAATTTTATTCATTGAGGTGAGTGAGGAAGAGATTTCCGTCGATCAAATGCTCAAATCACGTAATCAGATCAGTTACGCAAATTCATGATTTATCCTCAAATCCAGCTGATATGTTTACGAAGCCTCTTCCGATTTACAAGTTCAAGCAGTGCTTGGACTTGGTTGGTATTCATTGTTGGTGATTGCCCGTTGGGTCTTTTGTGAAGAAGGTGGAGCAAGTTTTGTTGGGACATGCCAAGGTGGAGATTTGTTAGTTTGGCAATTCCCATAGTCCCACATCGGGAAAATCAGACTTGTTGTCTCGTCTTGGAACTATAAATAAGGGCCTGGACTTTGAAGTCAGATGCACCACAAGTGGTACCACAGGCAGCACAAGAGGCACCACAAGAAAACCTGCTTACGATTTGGGTTTTTCTTGTTTAGTAAGCTGAAGGTGTTTTATGGCCTAGGAACATCTTCTAAGGCATTTGTAAGTGTCCCTCTTTTATAGTAGTAATTTGCTCCTCTTTCTTCCGTGGATGTAGGTCAAAGTCAATTGACCGAACCACGTATATCTGGTGTTCTGGTGTTTTGTTTGTTCTTGTCGCTTTTATTGTTTCTGCTTTATTGTCTTTGTTGTGTTGCCAAAATTATCCTTTGGTAAATTTTCTGGGGCTAGCTCTAATACATACTTATCCAAACTAGAATGGTGGGCTATAAATACCCTTCCCAGCACCAAGTCCTGCAATAGCATCTTCTGCCGCCAAGGGAGTGTGCGCGTCCATTCATTATTCTCAGTTGCTGCTAATATGGTGAGTGGCGTTGTTAGTCTTCAAAATTCCATCCCTTTTCTGACTTCTTCAACTACACTTGCTCGTATACTACAACATAGATGGATGGATGACATGTGGTGTTTATTCTGATGCACGCAGGGGAGAATGGTGAAGGTGGGGCCATGGGGTGGCAACGGAGGGAATGTGTGGGATATGGGACAAGCCGACCACATTACCAAACTTCGAATCTATTACGGAGATAACATTGTGGGGTTGGAGATTACCTACATTCTTAACGGTAATTCCCACACCTACAAACGTGGAACCACCACCGGCGCTTCCAAGGAGGTATATCATCTATACATCTATGTGTATATAAATACACACTTATCAACTTCGTGTCTTTGTCCAACCATATAAACTGGTTCAACCAGATGAATGTTTTCTAGCAACACGTTTGGTAGTCAAACCAATTTCTCCTGAAAATACATTGCAATATTAGTTTTCTTTTTCCCATTGTTTGTTTCTCGTTAAATCCTTGATCCTTTTTTGCAGATCATCCTTGAGGAGGACGAGTACTTCACTTCTATCTCCGGATACTTTCATGCATTATCCAATTATCAGCGACATGCAATCGTGATGTCGCTTACTCTTGATACTAACAAGGGTGCATCCATAAGTGTCGGTAACAAGACTGGCTCTTCTTTCGCCCTTACTTTAGAGGAGGGGAGTAGGATTCTGGGCTTCTTTGGGCGAGTTGGTACAGCCATTGACGCTATTGGGATTCACTGCTCATTGCCTAACTAAGTGTATGCACTGGCTCGTGTTCCTATCTATGGAATGATGTAATAAATAAGCAACGATTACTATTATGTTTCTTGCCATCGTTGTTATCCTTGTCATTCGGTGTTGCTTTCAATAAATAATGAAATGTTCTCGAATCCACTTTGATATCTTATCATTACTTGGTGTGCCTTTCGTGATGGAATCCACGGCTCTTATTTGACGATAATCACTTCCTATGTATGCACAATTTTGTCAAAGAGCTAGCAGGTGACCTTCTATTGATTGTGATCGTTAAGGTGCCAAAGCTGCTAAGAGTTTTAGTACAAGTTATTTACAAAGCTATTGGGATTAAAGTTATCACCATGATTGAAGGATTGATAGTGTAATAGAAGATGATGGCTCTACGTATTACCATGTATCCAGAAGACATCTTGTTCGATCCTTTGTTGATGTCATTATTGCTTTGATTGCTCTTTCTTTTAGATTTTTGATTGAATTGAGCTATGATAGTTGGTCATGTTATCCTTTTTTCTCTTTTCAAATATTATTAATGATCAATCAACTTATCATACAATTCTTTAAATGACAACGGTGAGTCTCATACATGAATTATTGATGTCGGTTTCTTATATTCATCTCCTATGCCATTGAGAATATGTAACTTTGACAATGCTTCTAACGTAGTATTATACAAAGATATTAATGGTACTTTGAAGCTAGTGATTGAGGCTTGAATTGCTTATAGAATAAGACGTTCTTTTCGTAGCCACTAATCAGGATCTGTTATTGGGATGCGTTCTCTAGGTATTTAGATTTTTTCTGGTGAATATTTGAGAGAGCCGTCAATGTAACCTAATAGTTCATATCAAAAAAGAAGATTAGAGAATTGTGCTTGCCGAGATGTATAATTGCCGCTTTTGAATAATTTGAAGTGGATTAGAGTTGCAGCATTGATGAATATAAGTATTGTATGTTGAGGAGAACTATTGTTTCTCGAGGAAAGAATAATTGGAGCGTCATATGTAGATGAAAAAGACATGCTTAGAATATGAACTAATTTAGCGAATATCGAGCGAGGAGGTCGCGGGCACAGGAGCATATGGTTGCGGATTCGTCGCCACTGATGTGACAAGCCAAGCATATGACGATGATGGAAACACTCAAATCTGCCCTAAGGATGAATCGAGGCGAGGGGGGATTTGGAGCGCTCGACCTCCTACTGTGCAACCTGCTTCTTCTCGACAGCGTTGGCGAACATGACGTCCTAGGAGAGTTGGATGATGGCGACGTGTCTCTCCTACTGGCACGAGCAATAAGGAATTTGGAGCGCTCAGCCTCCTACCGTGCAACCTGCTTCTTCTCGACGTTATTGAAGAACTCAATGGAGGTCTAGTCATGACCAGAGGATTGTAGCCGCCGAAGGAGGAGGAGCAGCGGTAGTGAGGAGTTATGATGAGGAGCAGCAATAGATCTGAGGAAGAGTATAGGGTCGCTGGCGACGGGTCGAATGGAAGTGATAGAGGGGAGACGTTGGATCGTTCAAGGGGAGCGTGGCCTTCGGCGACTGAAGTCGCAGCAATGACAGTAAATATAATAAGTCACCGAGCAAGATTTTGCAGTTTGAGAATAATTGTCAAACAGAATAGTGAAATCGACAGATTGTGAGAGACCTGGCTTAGGAGATGGATCGCCGAGCAGAAGAAAAAATCGGTAGTGGCAAATATGTAGAGGAGGGATTACAGTCGCCAGACAATGAGGAAGGTCAATGTTTTGCTCGAGACAACAGGTCCTCTGATACCATGTAGAATTGAGTAATATATTGTGAAAGGGATGAATTTTATTCATTGAGGTGAGTGAGGAAGAGATTTCCGTCGATCAAATGCTCAAATCACGTAATCAGATCAGTTACGCAAATTCATGATTTATCCTCAAATCATAGATTGATTAAGGATATAAGGAAGCAGTTTACTTGTTCCCCATCTTATATGATAATTCTTCGGGATAGGAATAGGATGATCATAATGTGTCCACAAATGATGATGTTTCAAATGAATGTGTTGAAAAAGAGTCGGTAATGAGATGAAGAATTTGTGCTCCTCCCGTGTACGTACACAGGCTTTTCCCAGCTCGCTATTGGTTACATAACACATTAATATCTATTCTTTAAGAAATTATATATATCTTGAGGGGTTCATCTATGCTTTTATAGGATACACCGTCAATATGAACCATTAGATTATTATATCACAAGTCTCATAAAAAATAGAAAATAGAAAATTTCTCGGTCTATATTTAATCGCCGCATTGTAAGGACGCCACATGGTCAGCTTGGAAGATTAAGTTTCGAAGTTGAATTCCCATCCAAACTGTACTGTGAGAAAGTAAGTTGGTCGGATATGCATGCATATCTCATGTAATGTAAAATTAGTATATCCAACCATGTTACCGAATCCTACCTCGCGTGACATAATCTGCTCATCTCGATCTGTGGGACGCGGAGTCTCCATTGTTTTCGGAAGTGCCATGTCCATATGCAAAACGGCAAGGAGAAGTCGAGGTTTGAGGCTCGAGATGCGCAGCATGTGGAGGTTCGAGGTCGCCCTCTCAGGCAATGGAAAGAGATAAGGTTGTCTGTACGATGCACCGGCTCTCTTCGCAGTCCTCGTAACTTGTTTCCGCATGTTTCACGTTTCATATAGGGGAAGACGTAATCTTTGCTACACAACATGTTTCACGTTTCATGCATGGGAGAAGGAAGGATCTCATTTTAGATTATATGTCTTGATGTACTGCGGGAGGGAAGGCGCATTAATGTGTGTATCCATCAGTTCTCGCGCACCAAACTCACGTTTGTTTGCTTACCTACGCGCGAGATCTGTTGGCAGGCATCGAAGCAAACGGGCCACTGCCTCCTCATACTTATCCAAACTCAGGGCTGCAGGGCTATAAGTACCCCCACTCGTTGCTCTTCTTCTTCAAGCGCATCCGTACCTGCAATACGTGCTAATATCTTCCGCAGAAGTAGTTCATACAAGTCGGATAATGGTGCGATGCTTGATTCCATTTCTTACCATCTTAATAGATTTTCTTGTGTGTTAATTTGGGGCAGGCCATGCTTGCATGCCTGCCTGTATATATATCTTTTGTTGCTATATATGGTATTAATTTGGCTGTGGTTTCGTTGCTGGCGGCCGGTGCGGTTGCAGGCGGGCGTGCTCCAGCAAGGACCATGGGGTGGCAACGGCGGCAAAACCTGGAATATGAGACAGGCGGATCACATTAGCAACGTCAAAATTCATTACAACGATGCCGTATTCGCGTTTGACTTCACCTTCACCGTCGACGGCAAGAAGAAGACCATCCACGTCGGAGGTGATGCACCCCAGTACAATGAGGTACTGTCAAAGCTGAAAACATGCGTTTAGTATTTATTGATCAAAGGTTACAATTAATTATTCCTAGGATACTAGCGAATTCCCTAACTATTTTTTGGTGGTTTATGTCTAACTACATCTTTGATTGCTTGTATAGATTACTCTAGAGGAGGACGAATACTTCACTTTCATCTCTGGACATTTCAAGACGATGTGGACGACAAACGTTTTCATAACACAACTTACCCTTGAGACCAACAAGGGCAATTCTGTGAGCGCCGGCAATTCGATTGGCAGTCATTTCTCCCTAAATCTAGAGGATGAGGGTAAGATTCTAGGCTTCTTCGGACGTGAAGGTTCTACCATCGATGCCATCGAGGCAATCGGAGTTTACTGCACTATACCAAATTAAACACACGTCACGTCTTGGTGTCTGTGTCTTAGTCTGCTGCAATGTATCTGCTTGGTTGGGGCGATAAATAAGTGGCAGAAATTGTCGTCGTCGTCGTCGTTGTGTTTCTTTGAATAAAACAAGAAGTATGTTACGGGTCCACTGGTTATTGTACGCTAATTGACGACATGATGATAGTTGAATCCAATCGGTGGTTGCATTCCTATGTCATTTCTTCGAGTAAATATGAACAATATATCATCGTGGAAGCCGTTCTTGTGATATGCCTGATGATTTGATTTGGGTAATGTAAGTCTTTTTTTTGTCCAAATAAAAAATAATAATAATTTTTCAGAATGTCTAATACTTATTTATTCTCGGATATCCAATCAACGAGCACAAAATATTCAATGGGTCACTCCCTTCTTTTAAAATGAGGAAGATTTTATTACTCCAGAGTGATTGGCCAACCGAATAGCCACCTGGATTGCTTCTTATGTACATGTATAAACTCGTAGTCTTCGAAATTATGTAACAAATATTTAATGTCAGTGACCGTGAAGTGTCCATGGTACAATAAAGTTGCAATGAATTTGTCCGATGAATTCAAAATTTGATTTTATGGCGATACGCCAAAAATCATCATTTCGTGAAATCGCATTCAAACCCTCCTAGATCACCACGACGCTTCATATGACGTAATGCCTTTTTATTATATTTACCTACCACCAATAAAGATAATATGGCGAGCAAATCATGCAAAACATATCGCCATCTATTTCATTAAACGAACCATCACAATTCACAATTTAGTTTGAACCATCCTCGACAAGATTTTGTCCATTCAATTTATATATAACTTATATGTTGAATAGATCTCTCAAGTTTATGAACCCTGTCATTAGCCAAAATGCATGTCATGATTTTATGGAAAAGAAGAGTTGGGGAACGAGTAGTGTGAGCATAAAGGATCTCATTTTGAGTTCTCTAGGGCCTAATGTAACTTGTATTCAAATACAAACCCATAACTCTTGTACCAATACTTTCTCATTCAAACAGCCATTGTCACAATGTTTTTTCTTTTTCTTTGCAAATGTAAGTGGCGAGGATGAGATTTGATTTGGTATACTTGCTATAAAGAGTCAAAATATTTACTCGGTTCGTCATCTAATAAACATCTTCAAAATATACTAGATTTTATACGCATGAGCGCGTAACTCTCGATATGACATCTAACACTTTATTTCAATACTTGTTTATGCTAGGATTGATTTTTATTTTAGAGTCTATATATTATTTTTCTTCGAAAAAATCTTAAACTTTAGTGATGATGATAGAAATAAATGATATAGTTCACATTAGAGTGAACCAAAATATTATCAAGTCAGGAGATCAGGCTCCTCGCCATTTAATAATAGGATTCATATTCCTTAGATAACTGAAAATTATATTTAAAAACAATTCTTTATCGATTAGCATTTGTATGTTCAAAACAATATTAGAGGTGTCAATAAGAAATAATCAAATTTATTTGATTATTCTTGATAGATAATTTTCCTAACCACACCTCACCTTGGTGACAATAATGGGCATGCTTCTGTCATGACAAGTACGAGACGAAGAAGTTAGAGGCTCTAAGCACTAAGCAGGCAGGCCGTGGACAATGGAGCCCGTCCTTTCTCATCTGAAGGAAGGAGACGAGGCGGGCGACCACCAAATCCATGTTTCCTTTTAATTGGAGGTTATCCACAAGGACAAGATGTAGATGGAGCTCGTCGTCTGAGGCAATGGAAGGAGATAGTGGTGCTGTTGGGCTCAACCATCCGGCCACCGTGTTCAAGATTATCATATTTACTCACCGACTCCGTCGGAAGTCCTCGCATCTCGTTCCTAGCAAACAATTAATTACACTGCATGCAAGCAATAAAAAAAAGGAAGAGCACGGAATATGCATGTTTCACGTTTCCGTGAGATTTTAGGACGGTGGTGGTGGGGGGTGCAATTCTTCCTTGATGTATACATCAGCTCATACTTATCCAAACTAGAATGGTGGGCTATAAATACCCTCATCCGATGCCCTTCCCAGCACCAAGTCCTGCAATAGCATCTTCTGCCGCCAAGGGAGTGTGCGCGTCCATTCATTATTCTCGGTTGCTGCTAATATGGTGAGTGGCGTTGTTAGTCTTCAAAATTCCATCCCTTTTCTGACTTCTTCAACTACACTTGCTCGTATACTACAACATAGATGGATGGATGACATGTGGTGTTTATTCTGATGCACGCAGGGGAGAATGGTGAAGGTGGGGCCATGGGGTGGCAACGGAGGGAATGTGTGGGATATGGGACAAGCCGACCACATTACCAAACTTCGAATCTATTACGGAGATAACATTGTGGGGTTGGAGATTACCTACATTCTTAACGGTAATTCCCACACCTACAAACGTGGAACCACCACCGGCGCTTCCAAGGAGGTATATCATCTATACATCTATGTGTATATAAATACACACTTATCAACTTCGTGTCTTTGTCCAACCATATAAACTGGTTCGACCAGATGAATGTTTTCTAGCAACACGTTTGGTAGTCAAACCAATTTCTCTTGAAAATACATTGCAATATTAGTTTTCTTTTTCCCATTGTTTGTTTCTCGTTAAATCCTTGATCCTTTTTTGCAGATCATCCTTGAGGAGGACGAGTACTTCACTTCTATCTCCGGATACTTTCATGCATTATCCAATTATCAGCGACATGCAATTGTGATGTTGCTTACTCTTGATACCAACAAGGGTGCATCCATAAGTGTTGGTAACAAGACTGGCTCTTCCTTCGCCCTTACTTTAGAGGAGGGGAGTAGGATTCTGGGCTTCTTTGGGCGAGCTGGTACAGCCATTGACGCTATTGGGATTCACTGCTCATTGCCTAACTAAGTGTATGCACTGGCTCGTGTTCCTATCTATGGAATGATGTAATAAATAAGCAACGATTACTATTATGGTTCTTGCCATCATCGTTGTTATCCTTGTCATTCGGTGTTGCTTTCAATAAATAATGAAATGTTCTCGAATCCACTTTGATATCTTATCATTACTTGGTGTGCCTTTCGTGATGGAATCCACGGCTCTTATTTGACGATAATCACTTCCTATGTATGCCCAATTTTGTCAAAGAGCTAGCAGGTGACCTTCTATTGATTGTGATCGTTAAGGTGCCAAAGCTGCTAAGAGTTTTAGTACAAGTTATTTACAAAGCTATTGGGATTAAAGTTATCACCATGATTGAAGGATTGATAGTGTAATAGAAGATGATGGCTCTACGTATTACCATGTATCCAGAAGACATCTTGTTCGATCCTTTGTTGATGTCATTATTGCTTTGATTGCTTTTTCTTTTAGATTTTTGATTGAATTGAGCTATGATAGTTGGTCATGTCATCCTCTTTTCTCTTTTCAAATATTATTAATGATCAATCGACTTATCATACGGTTCTTTAAATGACATCGGTGAGTCTCATACATGAATTATTGATGTCGGTTTCTTATATTCGTCTCCTATGCCATTGAGAATGTGTAACTTTGACAATGCTTCTAACGTAGTATTATACAAAGATATTAATGGTACTTTGAAGCTAGTGATTGAGGCTTGAATTGCTTATAGAATAAGACGTTCTTTTCGTAGCAACTAATCAGGATCTGTTATTGGGATGGGTTCTCTAGGTATTTAGATTTTTTCTGATGAATATTTGAGAGAGCCGTCGATGTAACCTAATAGTTCATATCAAAAAAGAAGATCAGAGAATTGTGCTTGCCGAGATGTATAATTGCCGCTTTTGAATAGTTTGAAGTGGCTTAGAGTTGCAGCATTGATGAATATAAGTATTGTATGTTGAGGAGAACTATTGTTTCTCGAGGAAAGAATAATTGGAGCATCATATGTAGATGAAAAAGACATGCTTAGAATATGAACTAATTTAGCGAATATCGAGCGAGGAGGTCGCGGGCACAGGATCATATGGTTGCGGATTCATCGCCGCTGATGTGACAAGCCAAGCATATGATGATGATGGAAACACTCAAATCTGCCCTAAGGATGAATCGAGGCGAGGGGGGATTTGGAGCGCTCGACCTCCTACTGTGCAACCTGCTTCTTCTCGACAGCGTTGGCGAACATGACGTCCTAGGAGAGTTGGATGATGGCGACGTGTCTCTCCTACTGGCACGAGCAATAAGGAATTTGGAGCGCTCAGCCTCCTACCGTGCAACCTGCTTCTTCTCGACGTTATTGAAGAACTCAATGGAGGTCTAGTCATGACCAGAGGATTGTAGCCGCCGAAGGAGGAGGAGCAGTGGTAGTGAGGAGTTATGATGAGGAGCAACAATAGATCTGAGGAAGAGTATAGGGTCGCTGGCGACGGGTCGAATGGAAGTGATAGAGGGGAGACGTTGGATCGTTCAAGGGGAGCGTGGCCTTCGGCGACTTAAGTCGCAGCAATGACAGTAAATATAATAAGTCACCGAGCAAGATTTTGTGGTCTGAGAATAATTGTCAAACATGTTGGGCTGATGGCCCATATTCAGCCTATGTGGGCTTTATCAGCCCACAGCCCACACCCCCTCTTAACCTAACCCTAATTAAGATTAGGGGGGTGTGGTGGCTGCGTTTTAGAGGCAGATTAAAGCTATAAAAAGGCAGCAACGAGGCAGATCTTTATAGCCACGAGATTCCAAAGAGAAGAAGGAGAACAAGGCAGAAAAGGAAGAGAAAGAAAGGGAAGAAGACAAGGACAACGCAGAGAGACTGTTCACAATCATCTAGCAATGTTCTCATCTCAGGTTAGATCAAATCTATAGTAGACTTTTGCTGTGATTACTTGGGGAGGTTTTAGATATTGTGGGCAGTGACGTGATCCTTGTATCCCAGTTATTCTCTTGTGATTGTTGCTAGGGTTTTAGGCAAGAGATTGAGATTTGTATATTCATTATTCTCATAGTGGATTATCTCTAGTTTGCCCCGTGGTTTTTGTCGGGAAATCATTGGGGGCGACATCATATGCGCAGCGGAAGAACAAGAAAAACAAAATCCCAGATTCCCAAAAAGATGTTCGTCGTCGTGCGAAGATTGGTGCGCAAAATCCGCAAAACACAAAACTGCGTATAGAGATTGTGTTACCTAGGGAGATCGTATATCCCTGTTTCCTTGCAGATCCTTAGGAGAGGGTGAAGGAGGTCAAGCGTCCTCCTCTCTAGCGGTGATCCACACAGCAGGGTTGCGACGACGCTCCTCAAAACTCCAGGCCTACTCTGAGGTGGAGAGGGAGAGGAGAATAGGAAGGGCAAGCAAAGACTCTAGCCTATGAGGCTGTGAATCCCTCCTATTTATAGAGATCCCGTGTCAAAACCCTAATGGGTCCTTTCCCTAGTGGGTATTGGATCTGCATCCAATAAGACAAGGGCTCCGTCGGATATCTCATATCCGAACCTCTACTCATCGCAATGCCTACCATATGTGTGTGACCCTCTAGGCCCAATATCGAGCTGGCCGTGAGTCATACCTGTCAGAACTCCTTCTAACTTAGTGAATTATTATCTCTGTAATAATTCACTCGACTCATCGACTACGGAAGTACTAGGCCACTACGCCGTAGTCCCCAGACGATACAGGGGAATCCAATCCATTGGACCTGTCTGTCCTCAGTTACCATGTACCTATAGTCCCTCATCCATCTAATATCCCAGAGACCGTATATCGAGCATGGTGCTGTCAGACCCATACGGTTTCTACTCGAGTCTCGCTCTAATCGGATTCTCCCGGAGAACTCTTTCTCTCTCAACCCGAATGACCCTGGCCAGGGATTTGTCTGAGCAAGAACACATAGGATATTCCTCTCATGACGCCGAGAGTGGATGATCCTCTGTCGACACTCAATAGCCCTCGTAAGGTCGACTACCACTCCCAATGACCAGCTGTACTAGATCTGAGAACAGTCAAACCTATAAGTCTAGTATCAAAGAGTGGAGCACTCATACAGGACATCCTTGGTGTCTCAAGTCTAAGGACCAGATACACCACTAGGACTATGGAATCGCTGTCTGACAATAAGGCATCATCAACCATCCAGCATTCCGTAAGCGGATCAATCAGTGAACTCATTCTCCAATGAGCACCTGTACTGTATCCCTAGTGTCCCTACACGAGCAGCTATGAGACCAGCTGCATCCATCATATGGACGGGTATACAGCACACCAGTCTATCCGGTTATCACGATGTCCCTCTCGAGTAACCTATGACCGGGATTATTTAGGATATGTGTTTAAAGGTGAATCGATCTCATTATCGTGATCTCATCACGATCCGATTCCCATTGCACAAATCCAAGGACATCACAATATATATGCATTTATGCAATAGTTATAAAGTGATATATGCCAAAATATAATAAGCAAAAAGATTCTGTATCAAGTCACACGTGCCATCACTCACGTGATTGGCTTGCTGGGCACCTATGACTAGCAATCTCCCACTTGACCTAAAGCCAATCACCTATGTGTCTGATCCCCATCAGACCCCTGTGACGCTCACAGACAATCTGAGACAACGGCTTTGTCAGTGGATCTGCAATGTTATCTTCGGATGGAACTCTTTCCACTGCTACATCTCCTCGGGTCACGATCTCTCTGATAAGGTGGAACCTCCTCAGAACACTTCTGATGAGACCCAGGTTCCCTTATTTGAGTAATCGCCCCGTAGTTGTCGCAATATAAGGAAGTCGGCTCCTCGTTACTCGGCACGACTCCCAAATCTATGATGAACTTCTTCATCCAGACTCCCTCCTTTACTGCATCCGATGCAGCAATATACTCCGCCTCTGTGGTCGAGTCAGCAGTAGTATCTTGCTTGGAACTCTTCCAGCACACTGCTCCTCCATTCAAGGTGTACACACACCCTAAATTCGACTTGCTATCATCGACATCAGACTGAAAACTTGAGTCAGTGAAGCCTTCAACCTTAAGGCTATTACCTCCATATACTAGTAAAAGATCCTTAGTCCTTCTCAAGTACTTAAGGATACACTTTACTGCTTTCCAGTGCTCCAAGCCTAGATCCGCCTGATACCTGCTCGTGACACTCAGAGTATGCGCTATATCAGGCCTAGTACATAGCATGGCATACATGATAGACCCTATTGCTGAGGTATAAGGTATCATATTCATGTTTGCCCTTTGGAATTTTCCATGCCAAACATTTTGACAATGGTTTCTATGTACCTGGACTGGGACAAGCCAAGCATCCTCTTGGATCTATCTCTATAGATTCTAATCCCCAAGATATAGGATGCTTCCCCTAAGTCCTTTATGGAGAAGTGTCTAGATAACCAAGTCTTTACTGTGGATAGCATTCCTACATCATTCCCAATGATGAGGATGTCATCCACATATAACACCAAAAAGGTGATAGCGCTCCCACTTACCTTTCTGTATACACAAGGCTCATCTTCGTTCTTAATGAAGTCATAAGATCTGATTACCTCATCAAATCTTATGTTCCAACTTCGGGAAGCTTGCTTTAGTCCATAAATGGATCTAAGCAACCTACACACCTTATCTGGGCAGTTCTTGGACACGAATCCCTCAGGTTGCATCATATACACCTCCTCCTCCAGGTTCCCGTTGAGGAATGCGGTTTTCACATCCATCTGCCAGATCTCATAATCATAGTGTGCTGCAATAGCCAATAGAATTCTGATGGATTTTAGCATTGCTACGGGTGAGAAAGTTTCGTCGTAGTCAACACCTTGCCTTTGACGATACCCCTTAGCCACTAGCCTTGCTTTATAGGTCTCTACCTTTCCATCTACTCCGATCTTTTTCTTAAAGATCCACTTGCAACCGATGGGTACAATACCTTCGGGCGCATCAACTAGGTTCCAAACCTTATTGGAGTACATAGAATCCATCTCAGAATTCATGGCTTCTTGCCACTTCCCGGAGTCTATACTCATAATAGCCTCCTCGTAGGTCTGAGGATCAATATCCTCTACATCCTCTGCTCTAATATGTCCCACATATCTCTCAGGAGGATGGGATACTCTATCAGACCTGCGTAAAGTTGATACTTGTGTATTAGGTACCTGAACAAACTCGGGCTGTAGAGTGGTGCTTGAGCTTGGTTCCCTAACTTCGCTCAACTCTATCATTCTCCCACTGTCTCCGCCAAGAATGTGTTCCTTCTCAAGGAACACTGCTCTCTTAGCTACAAAGACCTTTTGGTCCTCGAGATGATAGAAATAATACCCACAAGTTTCCTTGGGGTATCCCACAAATTTGCATCGCTGTGTCCTTGATTCTAACTTATCGGGGTTGTGTCTTTTAACATGGGCAGAACAGCCCCAAATCTTAACAACCTTAAGATCAGGCTTCTTCCCTTTCCATATCTCATATGGTGTAGACACTACCGACTTAGTTGGAACTCTGTTCAGAAGGTAAGCTGCGGTTTCTAGGGCATATCCCCAGAATGAGATGGGTAGGTCAGCGAAACTCATCATGGACCGTACCATATCTAATAAAGTACGATTTCTCCTTTCAGAGACACCATTAAGCTGAGGTGTGTAAGGAGGTGTCCATTGGGATAATATCCCATGGTCCTTGAGGAACTGAGTAAACTCTGTACTTAAGTATTCACCTCCTCGATCTGATCGAAGAGTTTTGATACTCTTTCCAGTCTGGTTCTCCACCTCATTCTTATACTCTCTGAATTTCTCAAAGGCCTCGGACTTGTACTTCATTAAGTACACATATCCATACCTTGAGAAATCATCAGTAAATGTAATGAAGTAGGAGTAACCTCCAATGGCATGAGTTGACATGGGTCCACATACATCACTATGTATGAGTTCCAACAACTCAGTGGCTCTCTCTCCAGTTCTACTAAATGGAGATTTGGTCAGTTTTCCACGAATGCAAGCCTCACAAGTTGCATATGACACATAGCCGAATGGATCTAGATATCCATCATTTAGCAACTTTTGAATCCTTCTTTCATGGATGTGACCTAGTCACAATGCCACAGGTATGCACTGTTCAACTCATCTCGTTTCCTTTTGGACACATTTACATTCATGATATGTGGAGTGGTGTCTTGCATAAACAAACCTTTATGCAATATTCCTCTCGTCAATCTCCCCTCGGCTTTGCTAGAATTTACAATAAATTGTAGATGTGACAAGCAATATTGGTATCCAATACCAATGCATTATCACAAAAATCTGCCAATTGGAGATTGATCATGAATATACCTGAAGCTTCTCCAAGCTTCTATTTCGCCCTTTCTACAAGGTACTCTTTGTAGTTCCTCTTCCAGTGCCCATCTTTACCACAGTGGAAGCACTGGCCTTTGTCCTTTGTTGGGTCTTTCTTAGCAACCTTTGCTTTACCTTGTTTGCCCTTGCCCTTTCCCTTCTTAAGGGACCTTTCTGCTTTCCTTTTCTTTCTGATCTCACCAGTGTAGAGAACTGGCTTCTCTTTCTTAATAGTACTCTCTGCCTCCCTCAACATATTGAGGAGCTCTGGGAGAGTCACCTCAAGCTTGTTCATATTAAAATTCATTATGAACTGTGAAAAGGAATCTGGTAGGGACTGAAGCACAATGTCCACACACAAGTTATCCTCTAGGACCATTCCTAGACCTGTGAGTTTCTCTATCCACTCAATCATCTTTAGGACATGGTTCTGAACCGGTGTCCCCTCAGTCATCCTAGCGCGGAAAAGGCTCTTGGATATCTCATATCGTTGAGTCCTTCCCTGTTCCTCAAACAATTTACGGACATGTAGGAGAATGGATCTGGCATCCATCTTTTCATGTTGTCTTTGTAACTCTGGAGTCATAGAGCCCAACATATAGCACTGAGCAAGAGTGGAGTCATCAATGTACTTCACGTAGCGAGCGATCTCATCCTCGCTTGCCCCTTCTTCGGGCGTAGGCATCACTGTATCAAGGACGTACACGATTTTCTCCGCTGTGAGAACAATTCTCAAGTTACGGAGCCAATCCGTATAATTTGGACCAGTGAGGCGGTTGACATCAAGTATGCCACGTAAGGGATTTGAAAGCGACATTTTCTGAAAATAAAGATGTAGCAAAATGAATAACATGCAGATTTTGCAAGAAATAAACTATCAAGATATGGACTTCTATCTTAATATGCTCCCACTATTTTACTAACGAGTCACGCGACACCCTCAGCACGTGAAACGGAAGTCTCCGGCAGACTTCTAGTGGGGATCAGGATCCAATCAGCGTCTTAGTGTAACCTCGAGGGACTCGACCAATCACACTAAGCCTAAAAGGTAGACAACTCTTGCCGATCACAACTCCTTGTGATTCCCGTCCTGTTCGGCCTCCGAATCACCATGGCCTCGAGGGACTCGACCAACCATGATGCTCGGTTAAGTCAACATCTTCGTTACAAGATGAGTCTGATTTGATGATATACCCTCGAGGGACTCGACCAAGCATATCATGCCCTCAGGTCACCGGTGACATCTCTATGTCGTAAGCAAGATAGCGAATCGCGATATAGGTGAGTCTCGAGGGACTCGACCAACTCAACCTACACCGGGATTCGGTTCCTACTCATAACGATGGAAGGCCACGTGGGTCAATCTAATTGCCTCACGTTTACCGACTTAATATTATCGAGAGATGTTTCTATAATTTGGTCTCCTAATATGACATGTCACACATATACATATTTAATATATATCTACATCGCATGCAAATATATATACATATCTAGTATGTGTATAATCAATCACATCAGATGATCATGGACCACAACCTAATATGATTAGGCCCGAGCCAGTAGGCCTAATCACTCACATCAAGATATATGTGTGCAACGGTGCATCTCCATGCCCTGTGATCGTCCATCTCGTCCTCGTCGGTTTCGTCGACATCTTGATGCATCTCCATGCATCACGATCGTCCGTCTCGTGGGTCCTGCTGTCGCATCCACGCTCCCGCTGCACCTCCTCATGTGATTACAACTTAATCATGGGCACGCAGGCCCGACAATAAACGAGAAATATAATGGAGGTTCGCAGACCTCAATAATAATAATCACAAGTACACACATCACACGGTCCATGATCATCCGTCCACACATCATACATCACATGTATAAATAATCATCATCATGTAGGACTACTAGATAATAAAAATAATAATCAACTAAACCTTTTAATTAATTAATATTTTTCTGAAATCAGGGACATGTAGGGAATTTTTCAATTCCTAAGGGTATTTTCGTAATTTGGACAAAAGACAGAAACTGGAATTTCTCAAATTCCGAGGGGCAAAACTATCTTTTTCCCAGAAAACCCTAATGCCCTTTCCCCTTTTTGCTGCTGCCGCCGCCGCCACCCTGCCGGCGGCGGCCTGTGCGGCGAGGGGCGGGGCGCTGCCCTCGCCTGCGGGCGTCGCCGCCTCCGCGGGCAGTTCTGCCGGCGAGGCAGCGCCCGCAGGCGGTGCTGCCTCGCTGGCGGCCGCCCCTTACGGGGTTTTTGCCCGTGGGAGCAGCGGCCACAGGCGCCGCTGCCCTGCGGTGCCTCAGCCCTCGCTGCCAGCCCCGCCGGCCGCAAGCCTGCTGCAAGCAGGCCGCCGGCCGGCTGCTGCAGGCACAGCGCTTGCGCATGCGCCGGCGCTGTGCTGCCTGGCTGCGACTGCGGCTGCCGCTGCAGGTGGCTGCAGGCATGCAGATCGAGGGCAGCAACTGTTGCTGCCCTTCCTCGCTTTTGCGTCAACGATTTTGACGTCAATATTCTTCCTAAACACAATACACGCAGTTCAAAACCAATCATTCGCACGAACAACCTGGCTCTGATACCACTGTCGGGAAATCATTGGGGGCGACATCATATGCGCAGCGGAAGAACAAGAAAAACAAAATCCCAGATTCCCAAAAAGATGTTCGTCGTCGTGCGAAGATTGGTGCACAAAATCCGCAAAACACAAAACTGCGTATAGAGATTGTGTTACCTAGGGAGATCGTATATCCCTGTTTCCTTGCAGATCCTTAGGAGAGGGTGAAGGAGGTCAAGCGTCCTCCTCTCTAGCGGTGATCCACACAGCAGGGTTGCGACGACGCTCCTCAAAACTCCAGGCCTACTCTGAGGTGGAGAGGGAGAGGAGAATAGGAAGGGCAAGCAAAGACTCTAGCCTATGAGGCTGTGAATCCCTCCTATTTATAGAGATCCCGTGTCAAAACCCTAATGGGTCCTTTCCCTAGTGGGTATTGGATCTGCATCCAATAAGACAAGGGCTCCGTCGGATATCTCATATCCGAACCTCTACTCATCGCAATGCCTACCATATGTGTGTGACCCTCTAGGCCCAATATCGAGCTGGCCGTGAGTCATACCTGTCAGAACTCCTTCTAACTTAGTGAATTATTATCTCTGTAATAATTCACTCGACTCATCGACTACGGAAGTACTAGGCCACTACGCCGTAGTCCCCAGACGATACAGGGGAATCCAATCCATTGGACCTGTCTGTCCTCAGTTACCATGTACCTATAGTCCCTCATCCATCTAATATCCCAGAGACCGTATATCGAGCATGGTGCTGTCAGACCCATACGGTTTCTACTCGAGTCTCGCTCTAATCGGATTCTCCCGGAGAACTCTTTCTCTCTCAACCCGAATGACCCTGGCCAGGGATTTGTCTGAGCAAGAACACATAGGATATTCCTCTCATGACGCCGAGAGTGGATGATCCTCTGTCGACACTCAATAGCCCTCGTAAGGTCGACTACCACTCCCAATGACCAGCTGTACTAGATCTGAGAACAGTCAAACCTATAAGTCTGGTATCAAAGAGTGGAGCACTCATACAGGACATCCTTGGTGTCTCAAGTCTAAGGACCAGATACACCACTAGGACTATGGAATCGCTGTCTGACAATAAGGCATCATCAACCATCCAGCATTCCGTAAGCGGATCAATCAGTGAACTCATTCTCCAATGAGCACCTGTACTGTATCCCTAGTGTCCCTACACGAGCAGCTATGAGACCAGCTGCATCCATCATATGGACGGGTATACAGCACACCAGTCTATCCGGTTATCACGATGTCCCTCTCGAGTAACCTATGACCGGGATTATTTAGGATATGTGTTTAAAGGTGAATCGATCTCATTATCGTGATCTCATCACGATCCGATTCCCATTGCACAAATCCAAGGACATCACAATATATATGCATTTATGCAATAGTTATAAAGTGATATATGCCAAAATATAATAAGCAAAAAGATTCTGTATCAAGTCACACGTGCCATCACTCACGTGATTGGCTTGCTGGGCACCTATGACTAGCAGTTTTTACCCTTCACATTGAAGGGGTTTTCCACGTATATCTTGGTGTTCTGTTTGATTGTGTTTCCATTTTATTCCGCTGCGTATTTTGGTCTTCTAGTATTTGTTCATATACAAAGGTTATTCCTGTTTATATCCCCATCAACTGGTATCAGAGCAGGGTTTTAGTGATTTAATTTTTGTATTTGAACATGGAGGCCAGTAATGATTTTCACATGATTAGTTTGAATGGAAATAATTGGATGATATGGAAACCAAGAATGGAAGATCTCTTGTATTGCAAAGATTTGTATGGACCTTTGCAGGGGGATAGTGCAAAACCTACAACTATGACAGATGATGAGTGGAAGAGGTTAGATCGAAAAACAATTGGGTTTATTAGACAGTGGCTTGATGATAGTGTCTTTCACCATGTTTCTACTGAAATTTCTGCATATTCTCTTTGGAAAAAATTGGAAAGTCTCTATGAAAGAAAAACAGCTGGCAACAAAGCTTTTTTTATCAGAAAACTTGTGAACCTAAAATATAGAGAGGGTGCTTCTATTGCTGAGCATTTGAATGAAATGCAGAGTATTACTAACCAGTTATCCTCTATGAAAATGTCTCTTGATGATGAGTTACGGGCATTGTTACTTCTCAGTTCATTACCAGAAAGTTGGGAGACACTGGTGGTTTCCCTTAGTAATTCTGCGCCAGATGGTATTGTCACTATGAGTCAAGTAACAAGCAGTTTGTTGAATGAGGAGTTGAGAAGAAAGAGTTCGGCAACATCTCAGAATGATTCACGGGCACTTATCTCAGAGAACAAAGGAAGGTCAAAGTCTAGAAGCAGTTCACGTATGGGTAAGAGCAAGTCAAGATCAAGAAAAGATATTGTTTGCTATAACTGTGGTGAGAAAGGACATTACAAGAACCGATGTAAGCAACCTAAGAAGAACAAGAAAAAGGGAAAAAAAGTGGAGTTTACAGAGTCAAAGGATAATACTACAGCTACAGTGCAGGGTGGTGATTATTTGATTTTGTCTCCTTCTGATGATATTTTTTCTTGTGTGTGTCAGGATCTTGAGTGGGTGATTGACACAGGTGCTTCTTATCATGCTACACCTCGGAGGGAGTTTTTTGCTACATATAGGTTTGGAAACTTTGGTGCTCTCAAGATGGGCAACTATGGCACAGCAGACATCATTGGCATGGGTGATATCCATTTAAAGACCAACCTTGGCTGCAAGTTGGTACTTAAGGATGTGAGGCATATGGTTGACTTGAGGCTGAATTTAATTTCAGTTGGAAGACTAGATGATGAAGAGTATGAAAGCAGATTTCACAGAGGGCAATGGAAGCTTAGTAAGGGTTCTCTTGTTATAGCTAGTGGAAAGAAATGTCATACTTTGTACAGGTTGCAGGCTAAAGCTTACGGTGAGCAGTTAAATGCTACAGAGAAAGACTTCAGTATGGAGTTGTGGCATAGGCGATTGGGACACATGAGCGAGAAGGGGCTGCAAGCTCTTTCCAAGAGAGAGGTATTACCAGATCTTAGAGGTATACATCTGAACCCTTGTATTAATTGTTTGGCTGGTAAACAACATAGAGTTTCATTTGCTAGTGCTGCTTTGTCTAGAAAAATGCATGCCTTAGACCGTGTTTATACAGATGTATGTGGTCCTTTGAGGACAAAAACTCCTGGTGGATCTGTTGATGTTCTTGGTATAAGTGGTGCACTTTATTTTGTCACTTTTATAGATGATTTTTCCAGGAAAGTTTGGGCTTATGCTTTGAAGACCAAAGATCAGGTTATTAATGTCTTCAAAGAGTTTCATGCCAGGGTTGAAAGGGAGACAGAAAGGAAATTGAAATGCATAAGATCAGATAATGGTGGTGAGTATACGGGATTGTTTAATGACTATTGCAGGTCACATGGGATCCAACATGAGATGACAGTTCCTGGTATACCTCAGCATAATGCAATTGCAGAGAGGATGAACCGCACCATCATGGAAAAGATCAGATGTATGCTTTCACAGGCTAAGCTACCCAAAAGGTTTTGGGATGAGGCTTTAAGGACTGCAGTTGATGTGATCAACTTATCACAATGTACAACCCTAGATGGTGATGTTGCAGAGCATGTATGGTCAGAGAAAGATGTTTCCTATAGGCATTTAAGAGTATTTGGTTGTCGTGCATTTGCACATGTTCCAGATAATGAGAGGTCCAAGCTGGATGGTAAGTCTAAAGAATGTATTTTTCTTGGTTACTCACATGATCAGTTTGGTTACAGGCTTTGGGATCCAGAAAAGCAGAAGGTTTTCAGGAGCAGAGATGTGGTCTTCTTTGAGGATCAAACCTTTGAGGACTTGAAGAAGAAGGCACCAGCCAAGACTTCTGCAGAAGGATTAGCATATTGTGACCCAGTTATTCCTCCAGTATATCAGGGTGATGGGGGAGATGTGCAGGAAAATAGTGTAGAGCCTGATGTTGATTTACCTGCAGGACATGTTGAGCAAGAAGAAGTAGGAGAGCAAGTTCCCGCAGAACCTCAATTGAGAAGATCTTCTAGACAACGTCAACCTTCCAGAAGATACTCTACAGATGAGTATGTGATGCTTACTGATGCAGGTGAACCAGAGAGTTACTAGGAAGCAGTTGAGAGTGAGCAGAAAGAGAAGTGGTTAATTGCTATGCAGGAAGAGATGGATGCTCTTCAAAAGAACCACACTTATGATTTGGTGCTGCTACCAAATGGAATGAAGACCTTGAAGAACAAGTGGGTTTTTAGGTTGAAGACTCAAGAATATTGTTCTCAACCAAAGTACAAAGCTAGATTGGTTGTGAAAGGCTTTGGTCAAAAGAAAGGTATTGACTTTGAAGAGATATTTTCTCCTGTTGTTAAAATGTCTTCTATTCGTGTTGCTCTTGGTATTGCTGCTAGCCAAGACTTGGAGGTTGAGCAGTTAGATGTGAAGACAGCTTTCCTTCATGGTGATTTGGAGGAGGAAATTTATATGGAGCAACCAGAAGGCTTCAAAGTCAAAGGTAAAGATAATTTTGTCTGCAAGTTGAAGAAGAGCTTGTATGGGCTAAAGCAAGCTCCAAGACAATGGTACAGAAAGTTTGATTTATTTATGACAGAAAATGGATACAAAAGAACGGCTTCAGATCATTGTGTGTACATCAAATGGTTTGGTGAGGATTTTATTATTCTCTTACTTTATGTTGATGACATGCTTATTCTTGGGAAAGATATGTCTAAAATTGATAGGTTGAAGAAGGAACTGAGTGAGTCTTTTGCAATGAAGGACATGGGGCCAGCAAAGCAAATACTAGGGATGCAGATTTCTCGTGACAGGAAAAACAAGAAGATTTGGTTGTCACAGGAGAAATACATCGAGAAGGTATTGGAAAGATTCAGTATGAGCAATGCTAAGCCAGTTGGTTCTCCTCTTGCAGGTCACTTCAAATTGTGCTCAGAACAGAGTCCGTCAAGTGATGAGGAGAAGGAGAAAATGCAAAAGGTTCCTTATGCTTCAGCAGTTGGAAGTTTAATGTATGCAATGGTATATACGAGGCCGGACATCGCATATGCAGTGGGTGTTACTAGCAGATTTCTTGCAAATCCAGGCAAAGAGCACTTGGCAACAGTGAAGTGGATTTTTAGATATCTCAGAGGGAGCTCTAAGGTTTGTTTAAGCTTTGGAGGTGGACCACCTGTGTTAACAGGTTACACAAATACAGATATGGCAAGAGATATAGATACGAGGAAGTCTACTTCAGGTTATGTACTTACTTTTGCAGGGGGAGCTGTGTCATGGCAATCCAGGTTACAAAGGTGTATTGCTCTCTCCACCACAGAAGCAGAATATATTGCTGCTACAGAGGCATGCAAAGAAATGTTATGGATGAAAGAATTCTTACAAGAATTGGGGCTGAAACAGGAAAATTATGTGGTGCATTGTGACAGCTAGAGTGCCATCCATTTGTGTAAGAACCCAATGTTTCATTCCAAGTCAAAGCATATAGATGTCAGATACCACTGGATTCGAAATGTATTTGAAGAGAAGCAGTTGCAGCTTCAGAAAATTCATACGGATGACAACGGAGCAGACATGTTGACGAAGACCTTACCAAAAGAAAGACAGGAGATATGCCGACAGTTGGTCGGAATGGCTTCACATTGAGGAGTCATGGGACAGCCTCTCTTATGGGCTGAAGGGGGAGGTTGTTGGGCTGATGGCCCATATTCAGCCCATGTGGGCTTTATCAGCCTACAGCCCACACCCCCTCTTAACCTAACCCTAATTAAGATTAGGGGGGTGTGGTGGCTGCGTTTTAGAGACAGATTAAAGCTATAAAAAAGACAGCAACGAGGTAGATCTTTATAGCCATGAGATTCCAAAGAGAAGAAGGAGAACAAGGCAGAAAAGGAAGAGAAAGAAAGGGAAGAAGACAAGGACAATGCAGAGAGATTGTTCACAATCATCTAGCAGTGTTCTCATCTCAGGTTAGATCAAATCTACAGTAGACTCTTGCTGTGATTACTTGGGGAGGTTTTAGATATTGTGGGCAGTGACGTGATCCTTGTATCCCAGTTATTCTCTTGTGGTTGTTGCTAGGGTTTTAGGCAAGAGATTGAGATTTGTATATTCATTATTCTCATAGTGGATTATCTCTAGTTTGCCCCGTGGTTTTTACCCTTCACATTGAAGGGGTTTTCCACAAATATCTTGGTGTTCTGTTTGATTGTGTTTCCATTTTATTTTGCTGCGTATTTTGGTCTTCTAGTATTTGTTCCTATACAAAGGTTATTCCTGTTTATATCCCCATCAAAATAGAATAGTGAAATCGACAGATTGTGAGAGATCGGGCTTAGGAGATGGATCGCCGAGCAGAAGAGAAAATCGGTAGTGGCAAAACAGTAGAGAAGAGGGATTCCAGTCGCCAGACGATGAGGAAGGTCAATGTTTTGCTCGAGACAATAGGTACTCTGATACCACGTAGAATAGAGTAATATATTGTGAAAGGGATGAATTTTATTCATTGAGGTGATTGAGGAAGAGATTTCCGTCGATCAAATGCTCAAATCACGTAATCAGATCAGTTACGCAAATTCATGATTTATCCTCAAATCATAGATCGATTGAGGATATAAGGAAGCAAGGATGTTATTCCACGTGTACCTCTCTCATATCTTCTATCAGATATAAGTTTACTTCTTCCCCATCATATATGATAATTCTTCGGGATAGGAATAGGATGATGATAATGTGATGTTTCAAATGAATATGTTGGAAAAGAGTCGTTAATGAGATGAAGAATTTGTGCTCCTCCCGTGTACGTACACAAGCTTTTCCCGGCTCGCTATTGGTTACATAACACATTAATATCTATTTTTTAATAAATTATACATATGTGTAGGGGTTCATCTATGTTTTGATAGGATACACCTTCAATATCAACCATTAAAATATTATATCATAAGTCTCAGAAAAAATAGAAAATAGAAAATTGCTCGGTCTATATTTAATCGCCGCATTGTAAGGACGCCACATGATCAGCTTGGAAGATTAAGTTTCGAAGTTGAATTCCCATCCAAACTGTACTGTGAGAAAGTAAGTTGGTCGGATATGCATGCATATCTCATGTAATGTAAAATTAGTATATCCAACCATGTTACCGAATCCTACCTCGCATGACATAATCTGCTCATCTCGATCTGTGGGACGCGGAGTCTCAATTGTTTTCGGAAGTGCCATGTCCATATGCAAAACGGCAAGGAGAAGTCGAGGTTTGAGGCTCGAGATGCGCAGCATGTGGAGGTTCGAGGTCGCCCTCTCAGGCAATGGAAAGAGATAAGGTTGTCTGTACGATGCACCGGCTCTCTTCGCAGTCCTCGTAACTTGTTTCCGCATGTTTCACGTTTCATATAGGAGAAGACGTAATCTTTGCTACACAACATGTTTCACGTTTCATGCATGGGAGAAGGAAGGATCTCATTTTGGATTATATGTCTTGATGTACTGCGGGAGGGATGACGCATTAACGTGTGTATCCATCAGTTCTCGCGCACCAAACTCACGTTTGTTTGCTTACCTACGCGCGAGATCTGTTGGCAGGCATCGAAGCAAATGGGCCACTGCCTCCTCATACTTATCCAAACTCAGGGCTGCAGGGCTATAAGTACCCCCACTCGTTGCTCTTCTTCTTCAAGCGCATTCATACCTGCATTACATACTAATATCTTCCGCAGAAGTAGTTCATACAAGTCGGATAATGGTGCGATGCTTGATTCCATTTCTTGCAATCTTCATAGATTTTCTTGTGTGTTAATTTGGGGTAGGCCATGCTTGCATGCCTGCCTGTATATATATCTTTTGTTGCTATATATGGTACTAATTTGGTGGTGGTTTCGTTGCTGGCGGCCGGTGCGGTTGCAGGCGGGCGTGCTCCAGCAAGGACCATGGGGTGGCAACGGCGGCAAAACCTGGAATATGAGACAGGCGGATCACATTAGCAACGTCAAAATTCATTACAACGATGCCGTATTCGCGTTTGACTTCACCTTCACCGTCGACGGCAAGAAGAAGACCATCCACGTCGGAGGTGATGCACCCCAGTACAAAGAGGTACTGTCAAAGCTGAAAACATGCATTTAGTATTTATTGATCAAAGGTTACAATTAATTATTCCTAGGATACTAGCGAATTCCCTAACTATTTTTTGGTGGTTTATGTCTAACTACATCTTTGATTGCTTGTATAGATTACTCTAGAGGAGGACGAATACTTCACTTTCATCTCTGGATATTTCAAGACGATGTGGACGACAGACGTTTTCATAACACAACTTACCCTTGAGACCAACAAGGGCAATTCTGTGAGCGCCGGCAATTCGATTGGCAGTCATTTCTCCCTAAATCTAGAGGATGAGGGTAAGATTCTAGGCTTCTTCGGACGTGAAGGTTCTACCATCGATGCCATCGAGGCAATCGGAGTTTACTGCACTATACCAAATTAAACACACGTCACGCAATGGTGTCTGTGTCTTAGGCTGCTGCAATGTATATGCTTGGTTGGGGCGATAAATAAGTGGCAGAAATTGTCGTCGTCGTCGTCGTTGTGTTTCTTTGAATAAAACAAGAAATATGTTACGGGTCCACTGGTTATTGTACGCTAATTGACGACATGATGATAGTTGAATCCAATCGGTGGTTGCATTCCTATGTCATTTCTTCGAGTAAATATGAACAATATATCATCGTGGAAGCCGTTCTTGTGATATGCCTGATGATTTGATTTGGGTAATGTAAGTCTTTTTTTTGTCCAAATAAAAAATAATAATAATTTTTCAGAATGTCTAATACTTATTTATTCTCGGATATCCAATCAACGAGCACAAAATATTCCATGGGTCACTCCCTTCTTTTAAAATGAGGAAGATTTTATTACTCCAGAGTGATTGGCCAACCGAATAGCCACCTGGATTGCTTCTTATGTACATGTATAAACTCGTAGTCTTCGAAATTATGTAACAAATATTTAATGTCAGTGACCGTGAAGTGTCCATGGTACAATAAAGTTGCATTGAATTTGTCCGATGAATTCAAAATTTGATTTTATGATGATACGCCAAAAATCATGATTTCGTGAAATCGCATTCAAACCCTCCTAGATCACCACGACGCTTCATATGACGTAATGCCTTTTTATTATATTTACCTACCACCAATAAAGATAATATGGCGAGCAAATCATGCAAAACATATCGCCATCTATTTCATTAAACGAACCATCACAATTCACAATTTAGTTTGAACCATCCTCGACAAGATTTTGTCCATTCAATTTATATGTAACTTATATGTTGAATAGATCTCTCAAGTTTATGAACCCTGTCATTAGCCAAAATGCATGTCATGATTTTATGGAAAAGAAAAGTTGGGGAACGAGTGGTGTGAGCATAAAGGATCTCATTTTGAGTTCTCTAGGGCCACTACAAGCTAATGTAACCTGTATTCAAATACAAAACCCATAACTCTTGTAACAATACTTTCTCATCCATACAGCCATTGTCACAATGTTTTTTCTTTTTCTTTGCAAATGTAAGTGGTGAGGATGAGATTTGATTTGGTATATTTGCTATAAAGAGTCAAAATATTTACTCGGTTCGTCATCTAACATCTTCAAAATATACTAGATTTTATACGCATGAGCGCGTAACTCTCTTTACCTGGATATGACATCTAATACTTTATTTCAATACTTGCTTCTGCTAGGATTGATTTTTATTTTAGAGTCTATAATTATTTTTCTTCGAAAAAATCTTAAACTTTAGTGATGATGATAGAAATAAATGATAAAGTTCACATTAGAGTGAACCAACATATTATCAAGTCAGGAGATCAGGCTCCTCGCCATTTAATAATAGGATTCATATTCCTTAGGTAACTGAAAATTATATTTAAAAACAATTCTTTATCGATTAGCATTTGTATGTTCAAAACAATATTAGAGGTGTCAATAAGAAATAATCAAATTTATTTGATTATTCTTGATAGATAATTTTCCTAACCACACCTCACCTTGGTGACAATAATGGGCATGCTTCTGTCATGACAAGTACGAGTCGAGACGAAGAAGTTAGAGGCTCTAAGCACTAAGCAGGCAGGCCGTGGACAATGGAGCCCGTCCTTTCTCATCTGAAGGAAGGAGACGAGGCGGCCGACCACCAAATCCATGTTTCCTTATAATTGGAGGTTATCCACAAGGACAAGATGCAGATGGAGCTCGTCGTCTGAGGCAATGGAAGGAGATAGTGGTGCTGTTGGGCTCAACCATCCGGCCACCGTGTTCAAGATTATCATATTTACTCACCGACTCCGTCGGAAGTCCTCGCATCTCGTTCCTAGCAAACAATTAATTACACTGCATGCAAGCAATAAAAAAAAGGAAGAGCACGGAATATGCATGTTTCACGTTTCCGTGAGATTTTTGGACGGTGGTGGTGAGGGGTGCAATTCTTCCTTGATGTATACATCAGCTCATACTTATCCAAACTAGAATGGTGGGCTATAAATACCCTCATCCGATGCCCTTCCCAGCACCAAGTCCTGCAATAGCATCTTCTGCCGCCAAGGGAGTGTGCGCGTCCATTCATTATTCTCGGTTGCTGCTAATATGGTGAGTGGCGTTGTTAGTCTTCAAAATTCCATCCCTTTTCTGACTTCTTCAACTACACTTGCTCGTATACTACAACATAGATGGATGGATGACATGTGGTGTTTATTCTGATGCACGCAGGGGAGAATGGTGAAGGTGGGGCCATGGGGTGGCAACGGAGGGAATGTGTGGGATATGGGACAAGCCGACCACATTACCAAACTTCGAATCTATTACGGAGATAACATTGTGGGGTTGGAGATTACCTACATTCTTAACGGTAATTCCCACACCTACAAACGTGGAACCACCACCGGCGCTTCCAAGGAGGTATATCATCTATACATCTATGTGTATATAAATACACACTTATCAACTTCGTGTCTTTGTCCAACCATATAAACTGGTTCGACCAGATGAATGTTTTCTAGCAACACGTTTGGTAGTCAAACCAATTTCTCTTGAAAATACATTGCAATATTAGTTTTCTTTTTCCCATTGTTTGTTTCTCGTTAAATCCTTGATCCTTTTTTGCAGATCATCCTTGAGGAGGACGAGTACTTCACTTCTATCTCCGGATACTTTCATGCATTATCCAATTATCAGCGACATGCAATTGTGATGTTGCTTACTCTTGATACCAACAAGGGTGCATCCATAAGTGTTGGTAACAAGACTGGCTCTTCCTTCGCCCTTACTTTAGAGGAGGGGAGTAGGATTCTGGGCTTCTTTGGGCGAGCTGGTACAGCCATTGACGCTATTGGGATTCACTGCTCATTGCCTAACTAAGTGTATTCACTGGCTCGTGTTCCTATCTATGGAATGATGTAATAAATAAGCAACGATTACTATTATGGTTCTTGCCATGATTGTCATCATCGTTGTTATCCTTGTCATTCGGTGTTGCTTTCAATAAATAATGAAATGTTCTCGAATCCACTTTGATATCTTATCATTACTTGGTGTGCCTTTCGTGATGGAATCCACGGCTCTTATTTGACGATAATCACTTCCTATGTATGCCCAATTTTGTCAAAGAGCTAGCAGGTGACCTTCTATTGATTGTGATCGTTAAGGTGCCAAAGCTGCTAAGAGTTTTAGTACAAGTTATTTACAAAGCTATTGGGATTAAAGTTATCACCATGATTGAAGGATTGATAGTGTAATAGAAGATGATGGCTCTACGTATTACCATGTATCCAGAAGACATCTTGTTCGATCCTTTGTTGATGTCATTATTGCTTTGATTGCTTTTTCTTTTAGATTTTTGATTGAATTGAGCTATGATAGTTGGTCATGTCATCCTCTTTTCTCTTTTCAAATATTATTAATGATCAATCGACTTATCATACAGTTCTTTAAATGACATCGGTGAGTCTCATACATGAATTATTGATGTCGGTTTCTTATATTCGTCTCCTATGCCATTGAGAATGTGTAACTTTGACAATGCTTCTAACGTAGTATTATACAAAGATATTAATGGTACTTTGAAGCTAGTGATTGAGGCTTGAATTGCTTATAGAATAAGACGTTCTTTTCGTAGCCACTAATCAGGATCTGTTATTGGGATGGGTTCTCTAGGTATTTAGATTTTTTCTGATGAATATTTGAGAGAGCCGTCGATGTAACCTAATAGTTCATATCAAAAAAGAAGATCAGAGAATTGTGCTTGCCGAGATGTATAATTGCCGCTTTTGAATAGTTTGAAGTGGATTAGAGTTGCAGCATTGATGAATATAAGTATTGTATGTTGAGGAGAACTATTGTTTCTCGAGGAAAGAATAATTGGAGCGTCATATGTAGATGAAAAAGACATGCTTAGAATATGAACTAATTTAGCGAATATCGAGCGAGGAGGTCGCGGGCACAGGAGCATATGGTTGCGGATTCGTCGCTGCTGATGTGACAAGCCAAGCATATGACGATGATGGAAACACTCAAATCTGCCCTAAGGATGAATCGAGGCGACGGGGGATTTGGAGCGCTCGACCTCCTACTGTGCAACCTGCTTCTTCTCGACAACGTTGGCGAACATGACGTCCTAGGAGAGTTGGATGATGGCGACGTGTCTCTCCTACTGGCACGAGCAATAAGGAATTTGGAGCGCTCAGCCTCCTACCGTGCAACCTGCTTCTTCTCGACGTTATTGAAGAACTCAATGGAGGTCTAGTAATGACCAGAGGATTGTAGCTGCCGAAGGAGGAGGAGCAGCGTGTTGAGATTTGATTCTAGTTATCTATCTAGATTATTATCATGATCTAGTGGTTACATGATGATTTCAATAACCACTTGAATCATAATCTAGTAGTTATAAGGTGGTTTCATTAACCACCTCGTGATCTAGTAGTTAGGGTGGTTGTCATTAGGTCCTATAAATAGGACCGTAGTTCATGTAGCAAGGCATCGAGATATAGATTGAGAGATTGAGATAGCAAGCAGAGAAAGATAGAGAATCTGTGTGTATTTGGTATCTTGTAAGTGTCTTATCAATTCTCCTGTTTTTAATACTACATCAGTTTTCTTGAGTCGAAATGATTCTTCTTACTCGTATCGTAGTATTCTGTTTCTCCTTGCTCCTCCATCTCCAACATTTGTAGTATCAGAGCCTAGTTTCAATCTGAACTGGGCATTATGGCTTTTAACGGCAATTCCGTGTCTCAACCCCTTATCCCAATCTTCTCGGGCAAAAGTTATGAATTTTGGAGTATCAAGATGAAGACTCTATTCAAGTCTCAAGACCTTTGGGACTTAATAGAGAATGGATATGCATATCCAGATGACGAAATCAGGCTGAGGGAGAATAGAAAGAAGGACTCAAAGGCATTGTTCTTCATTCAACAAGCTGTACATGAGACGATCTTCTCAAGAATTGCAACAGCGACAACCTCAAAGCAAGCCTGGTTGATACTTCAAAATGAATTTCAAGGCTCATCAAGGGTGATTACAGTAAAACTTCAAACCTTCCGTCGTGAGTTTGAAATTTTGTTCATGAAAAGCAATGAATCGGTGCAAGATTTTCTTTCTCGAGTGACTGAAATTGTTAGTCAAATGAAATCTTATGGTGAACATCTTCCTGATCATATAATTGTTGCAAAAGTTTTGAGAAGTTTAACTCCGAAATTTGATCATGTTGTTGCCGCAATTGAGGAATCAAAAGATTTATCTACTTATTCATTTGATGAACTAATGGGTTCCTTGGAAGCACATGAAGTAAGGTTGAACAGGTCACTTGAAAAAAGTGAAGAAAAAGCATTTCTGGTTAAGGGGGAGTCTTCTACCTCAAAAGAAGACAAAAAATCAACAGGAAGAGGACGTGGCAGAGGAGGATTTCGTGGTAGAGGAAATGGAAGAGGAAGAGGACACTTTGATGAACAAGGGCAATCAAATTATGATCAAAATTACAAAAGTGGAATTCAATGTCACTATTGTAAAAAGTTTGGTCACATGAAGGCAGATTGCTGGAAAAGAGAAAAGCAAGCAAGCTATGTGGAGAAAAATGAAGAAAATAGTAAGTTGTTTATGACTCATTCACAAATTCATAACATCTCAAATGATATTTGGTTTTTGGATAGTGGATGTTCTAATCATATGTCAGGCATAAAATCAATATTTAGAGATATTGATGAGACTCACAAGTTGAATGTTAGACTTGGAGATAATAAGCAAATCCAAGTGGAAGGGAAAGGAACAATTGAGGTGAAGACAAATCAAAGGAAGGTAAAATACCTTGATAATGTTTTCTTTGTTCCTACTTTATCACATAATTTGTTGAGTGTTGGACAATTAGTAAATGATGGGTATTCAGTAATATTTGATGATGGTTCATGCACTATTAGAGATAAGAAATCTGGTTTGATTATAGTAAATGTTTGCATGACACAAAACAAGATGTTTCCACTTGATGTGTCAAATATTGAAAGACATGTGCTTATCACAACTCAAAAGAATGAGTCTAGTTTATGGCATTTAAGATATGGACACCTTAACATTAAAGGTTTAAGGTTGTTAAGTCAAAAAGGAATGGTTTTTGGATTGCCTAAGATTAATACACTTGATGTATGTGAAGGTTGTATTTATGGCAAACAAAGTAGAAAATCATTTCCTATTGGAAAAGCATGGAGAGCATCTAATTGTCTTGAATTAGTTCATGCTGACTTATGTGGACCTATGAATACAAAATCATTTGGTGGAAGTCAATATTTTTTATTGTTGACGGATGATTATAGTCGCATGAGTTGGGTATATTTTTTGAAATTGAAATCTGAAACATTTGATAATTTTCGAAAATTCAAGGTGTTGAATCTCGTATTTTGATGATGAAACTACTTGATATATGTTTATGATTTAATCTGCGTTTTGAGTGACGCAGGATGCTTCGATCAGGATGAGACAATCAAAGCAGGAAAATCATGTTGTGCCGAAGGAACATGTCAGAAGATTGGACGTCGGGCCGGTGGATCGGTCAACGTATCGACAGAAGGCTTCGGGCCGTGGACTCGGGCATCGGGCCAAGAAGAGCGGGTATTGTGCCAAGGATATCGGAGTTGCGGAGTCGACTGGCCGATTGGGCAATAGGCTGCAGAAGAGGACGATGCGCCAAAGAATCGGACGAAGCGTCGAGGGACCAATGACATGTCGGACAACTTGGTTAATTGCTTAGGATTAATTGTCTCGATCGAAGTTTTGTTTTGTTGTGCAGGATTAACTATGATAACAATGAAGACATAAAGCGAAATAAAGTGTCGGAGTCAAGCGCGAAGGATTTGTTGCGAGTTCGAGAGTTCGACGGAAGTCCGAAGGTTCGTCGGGAATGCTACCGGAACTAGCCGAGAATGAGTTGGGAGCTTGCCGAAGGGTTTTTCGGAAGCTCACCGGAAGGTTCGTTGGAAGTTCACGGAGCTCGCCGAAAAAGATCGGAGCTTGCCGACGAAGCTCGTTGGAACTCGCTAAGATCAAATCGTGAAGTCTAGGAGCTTGCCGGGAGTCCGCAGAATGGTTTCCGAGAGTTCATCAGAAGACCGCCGGAAGTTTGCCGGAAGCTCGCCAGAAGAAGTCTTGACTTGCGGACTTTGTAATAGCTTAGAAAATGTCTTTAAATTCATAGGTAGCACGTTAATTAGGGTTAGGATTAGGTGTTAATCCTATAACCCAAGTAGGGGCCAATTAGGCCCAAGTTCGGACTGGTTTGGACCAAGTTTGGAGCCAAACCAAGTGAGCTGGAATAGTGAAAGAGGTGCCAACGCCAGGGTTGGAGGTAGCACCGCCCAGGCTAAGTCTCCCAGCGAGACTGGGCGGTGCAACCGCCCCAGCCAAGAGGTGCAACCGCCCAGGGCTCAGTCTCCAAGCGAGACTGGGCGGTGCAACCTCCTCTGTCAAGAGGTAGCACCGCCAGAGCTCAAGTTTCGAGCTCTGCCAGGCGGAGCAACCACCGAGCTCAGACTTCGAGCTCTGCCAGGCGGTGCAACCACCGAGCTCAGTCTTCGAGCTCTGCCAGGCGGTGCAACCACCGAGCTCAATCTTCGAGTTCTGGCAGAGAGGTGCATCAGCCTGAGCTCAGTTTCGAGCTCTGCCAGGTGATGCAACCACCGAGCTCAGACTTCGAGCTCTGCCAGGCGGTGCAACCACCGAGCTCAGTCTTCGAGCTCTGCCAAGCGGTGCAACCACCGAGCTCAGTCTTCGAGCTCTGGCAGAGAGGTGCAATCGCCTGAGCTTAGTCTTCGAGCTCTGCCAAGCGGTGCCACCTCTCCAGTCAAGAGGTGCAACTGCCTGATCCCGGAATTCCGGGATTTGATCGTTTTGAGCTCCAAAATTGAACTGGGTTGGGGCCTATAAATACCCCACCCATTCAGCACAGAAAAGATACAGATCCACACCGAATTCTTGATCTTTTCAGTGATTCTAAGAGCTCAAACTTGTGTAAAGTCCAAAAGTTCTCTTCTCTTCTGTTCTTCAAGTCTTGAGTTGTAAAGAGAGGAGAGAAAGGATCTGTAAGGGTTGTCTCCTGAGCCTGTCAAAAGGAGAGAAACTGTAAAAGGGCAGTTGGCCTTCGCCTATTGAAGGAAGGCCTCTAGTTGACGTCGGCAACCTCATCAGTGGAGGAAGCCAAAAGTGGAGTAGGTCAAGGCTGACCGAACCACTCTAAATCTCTGGTTTGCGTTTATTTTGAGCACTTTACCATTACTGCAAACCTCCTACATAGCTACTGCCCTCTGCGCTTTTACGAACGATTCTCTAAGTTCAGATCTTTCAGAATCTGCATTAAGACGTAAATCGGTGTTTTCGTACGATCTTTACATTGTAGTTTACGTTAACGTATTGATTCCATTTATAACTGCAAACTGCTTTCTGCGCATTCATAAAACGCTTTTCAAAGTTCAGTATCTGCGTTTAGACGTAAAACTACGTTTAGACGCAAAACTACGTTTAGACGTAAAACTGCGTTTAGACGTAAAACTGCGTTCAGACGCAAAACTGCGTTTAGACGTAAAACTGCGTTTAGACGTAGAACTGCGTTTAGACGTAATACTGCATTCAGACGCAAAACTGCGTTTAGACGTAAAACTGCGTTTAGACGTAAAACTGCGTTTAGACGTAAAACTGAGTTTAGACGTAAAACTGCGTTCAGACGCAAAACTGTGTTTAGACGTAAAACTGCGTTTAGACGTAAAACTGCGTTTAGACGTAAAACTGTGTTTAGACGTAAAACTGAGTTTAGACGTAAACTGAACTTGGACGCAATCTGCGCTTAGTCACAAACTGCGATTAAATACAAACTGTGAATCGGCTTTTGCATCATAATAGATTTTATCGAACGAACGCACCTTTCGGTTTTAAATTGCTGTAAGATTTCTGCTGCACTAATTCACCCCCCCCTCTTAGTGCTCTCGATCCTAACAATTGGTATCAGAGCGGGTTATTTCTCATTTCGGATTTACACCCGAGAGAAATGGCTCTTCAAGAGGGCTTGTCGGTCTTTCGTCCACCGTTCTTTAACGGATTGGACTACACTTATTGGAAAACTCGAATGAGAGTTTTCTTGATTTCTCCAAATCTGGATTTATGGAATATCGTTGAAAACGGTTTTCAACTTCCCTCTAAACCGATGAACGAATGGTCGGATTTGGAAAAGAAGTATTTTTCTTTAAACGCAAAGGCTATGAATGCCTTATTTTGCGCTTTGGACAAAAATGAGTTCAATCGGATTTCCACGTGCGAAACGGCTTTTGACATTTGGCGAACACTTGAAATCACGCACGAGGGAACTAGTAGAGTCAAAGACTCGAAAGTTAACTTTTTATTGCATGATTTCGAGCTTTTTCAAATGCAACCAAGCGAGACTATAGGCGACATGTACACCCGTTTCACGGATGTCGTCAATAGTTTAAGAGCTCTTGGAAAATGTTTTTCGGATTTTGAACTCGTAAACAAAATTTTGCGTTCTCTTTCTAAAAAGTGGGATTCAAAAGTAACTGCAATACAAGAAGTTAAAAATCTAAACAACTTACCACTTGAAGAACTAATTGGTTCATTGATGACATATGAAATGGTGCACAATGCACATGATGAACATGTTGAACACAATAACCTTCCAAAGAACAGGAAGGATTTGGGACATAGAACATTTGAAGACCACTCGAGCATAAGCTCAAGTGATGGTGAACTTAAACTACAAATGAAACGAAAATTAAAAAGCAAAAAGAATCGAACTACTTGCTTTAAACGCAAGAAGAAGAACAAAAATTGGGATGAATCGAGCTCCTCCGAAGAAGAGAAAGTCAACAAAAGCAAGGCGGCAAACTACGCCTTAACAGCCTACAATGATGAGGTAATCGAAATCCCCCTAATTTATTTTGAAATTACTTGATGCTTTCATGATATATTTTCTTTTTTAGTTTAGAATTAATTTTCTTGAAAATTACATGTTTAAAAATAAAAATACAAAAATTATGATCATGCTGATAATTTAAAAAATGATAATATTGCATGATAAACAAATAAAATGATTTTGATCATGGTTAAGAAGTAATAATGTGTATCATGTTTGATTAACATTGTTGAATGAAATCACGTTTGATTTAAAGTAATGCATAAAGATGTAATATTAAATGGTTATTAACAATTTTATGCATGAGATTTTAAGTTATCCATGATCATGAGCTTGTTTGATCTTCTTGATTTAATTTCAAGATCTATAGCAAAAATCATGTCTGAATATATGAAAATGTTAATTTCATTTTCGGATTCACTTAACAATTGATATCCTAACAATCAGATTTTCTCATACACTTATAAAAAATATTTTTCTAAAATAGATTTGATGAAATGATTCCTGCTTATAAATTCCATCTTGAAATATGAATGATAGTGTTTTTGCTTGCAAAGATTTGTTTCACATTCATATCTCCTATGATTCATGTGCAGAAAAAGAATTTATAAATCATAATACAATGAGATTTCTTATGCAAAAATAAAGTGCTTTTGTGATTCTTTGCTAAAGAGAATAATCATAATAATGATCTTGATAATTATAACATGAAGCTCTTTATAAATCAAGATCGTTCATTATGCTCCCTACATTTATCAAAAAGGGTTTCTTCAAATGAAATGCATTTCAATGAAGTGTCATATTGATATCTTGAAACTTGGAATATTTTAAAATGTGATCTTTGATAAGAATGTTTCAAGTTGCTCTTTGTACTATATCTTTTCAAATGAATCATGAGCCTTGATACCATATATCTCATAATACAAGATTTCTTTGCCTTATGCTTATCTTAATTTGGCATATAAAGACTAAGGCATGCTTAGATGAAAAAGAATCTCTTAAAAAATGCTTTTCCCATTTGATCGAGATTAATGATTTCATGATATTTTATGAATCTCGAAATTAATTTTAATGACTTGATTATGAACTTCAAGTTAATGATTTAATTTGAATAAGTTTTATCTAAATCATAATCTTGATCTTGCAATTGGATTGAAACATTGTATGCTTAAATTAATCATTCTACTATGTTTCAAAAATTCCTTGAATGCCTTATGTGATGATTGAAAACTAACTTGCTTTATGATGAATCACGAATCATGACTTGATCTATGATGTAAATGCCTTGAAATGATTGAAATATTTAACACTTTTATGCTCTTCCCCCTACTTTCTTCTTGTTTTCAATGATAAAATGGGGAGAAGTTTTGATCATGCATGGTAGGATATAATTTGACAAAATTGATACCATCATGATATGAAACATTAATGTAATTATGAATGGTGATATGATATCATGCATGTAATACGTCAACTTATGATAATGATGCATGCAATGATAAAATATTCATGATGAAAAATTGTCTTGACATTCATAACTTGATTATTCATCATTTGTCATGATTTTGAAATCGTTCTAAAAGGAAAAGAGAACTACAAAACTGTATTCTCTCTTTCTTTTTTACAATGACAAAGGGGGAGATAGCTAGCTTGTACAAGTCAAGAAGATGCAAAAACTTGATTGCTAGCTTGCCTATCTTAAGTAGCAAAGATTGCTAACTTGCTTATTTCAAGAAGAAAAATTGTCTTCTTGAACATCACTATCTTGAATATCTCAAGAAGCAAAACTTGCAATTTACACATTGCAATAGGAAGCAAGAATCATGAGCTTACACAAGAAAGCTATCTTGCATTTGCTTTCGAAATTTTTGCTAGCTTATATATTGTGAAACTTGTATATCGTAAAAATTGCTAGCTTGTTGGTCTAAAGAGAAGCAAAAAGTTGCTATCTTAAAAGAAGCAAATGTGCTATCTTGCCTATCTCAAGAGGCAAAAATGCTAACTTGCGCATCTAGCAAAGTGAACAAAATTTTCAAGAAGCAAGAGTTGCCTTCTTGAACATCTCTAATTTGCTAGCTTGCATGATGTAGAACTTGCTATCTTGAACATTACCAAAAAGTGCTATCTTATATGCTATAAAACTTGCATATCTAAAACTTAATAGCATGAATGTTCTAAGCATGATGTAACACTTGCTAAATCTTCTAGCTCCAAGATTGCATGATAATAAAACTTGATATTATGATTTTCATGCAATGAGTTGAACCAATATCACACACAAACGATTAATTGTGATACTTCTCCTTTTTGTTGATGACAAAGGGGGAGAAGTATGTTGATGACATGACATGTGATGCATAAGTTTATGCATATGTTCATGTTGACGTGTTGCAAGCATTCATGATGAATATTGCAAAGACTTGAATTCAGTTTGAATTCAAGGTTCTATCAATATGGCATATTGATAGGGGGAGTTTGTTTAAACTCCGGGAGTTAAGTTTAACTCCGTCATCAAGTGGTTGTCATCATCAAAAAGGGGGACATTGTTGAATCTCGTATTTTGATGATGAAACTACTTGATATATATTTATGATTTAATCTGCGTTTTGAGTGACGCAGGATGAGACAATTAAAGCAGGAAAATCATGTTGTGCCGAAGGAACATGTCAGAAGATTGGACGTCGGGCCGGTGGATCGGTCAACGTATCGACAGAAGGCTTCGGGCCGTGGACTCGGGCATCGGGCCAAGAAGAGCGGGTATTGTGCCAAGGATATCGGAGTTGCGGAGTCGACTGGCCGATTGGGCAATAGGCTGCAGAAGAGGACGATGCGTCGAAGAATCGGACGAAGCGTCGAGGGACCAATGACATGTCGGACAACTTGGTTAATTGCTTAGGATTAATTGTCTCGATCGAAGTTTTGTTTTGTTGTGCAGGATTAACTATGATAACAATGAAGACATAAAGCGAAACAAAGTGTCGGAGTCAAGCGCGAAGGATTTGTTGCGAGTTCGAGAGTTCGACGGAAGTCCGAAGGTTCGTCGGGAATGCTACTGGAAATAGCCGAGAATGAGTTGGGAGCTTGCCGAAGGGTTTTTCGGAAGCTCACCGGAAGGTTCGTTGGAAGTTCACGGAGCTCGCCGAGAAAGATCGGAGCTTGCCGACGAAGCTCGTTGGAACTTGCTAAGATCAAATCGTGAAGTCTAGGAGCTTGCCGGGAGTCCGCAGAATGGTTTCCGAGAGTTCATCGGAAGACCGCCGGAAGCTCGCCAGAAGAAGTCTTGACTTGCGGACTTTGTAATAGCTTAGAAAATGTCTTTAAATTCATAGTTAGCACGTTAATTAGGGTTAGGATTAGGTGTTAATCCTATAACCCAAGTAGGGGCCAATTAGGCCCAAGTTCGGACTGGTTTGGACCAAGTTTGGAGCCAAACCAAGTGAGCTGGAATAGTGAAAGAGGTGCCACCGCCAGGGTTGGAGGTAGCACCGCCCAGGCTAAGTCTCCCAGCGAGACTGGGCGGTGTAACCGCCCCAGCCAAGAGGTGCAACCGCCCAGGGCTCAGTCTCCAAGCGAGATTGGGCGGTGCAACCTCCTCTGTCAAGAGGTAGCACCGCCAGAGCTCAAGTTTCGAGCTCTGCCAGGCGGAACAACCACCGAGCTCAGACTTCGAGCTCTGCCAAGCGGTGCAACCACCGAGCTCTGCCAGGCGGTGCAACCACCGAGCTCAGTCTTCGAGCTCTGGCAAAGAGGTGCATCAGCCTGAGCTCAGTTTCGAGCTTTGCCAGGTGGTGCAACCACCGAGCTCAGACTTCGAGCTCTGCCAGGCGGTGCAACCACCGAGCTCAATCTTCGAGCTCTGGCAGAGAGGTGCAATCGCCTGAGCTCAGTCTTCGAGCTCTACCAGGCGGTGCCACCTCTCCAGTCAAGAGGTGCAACCGCCTGATCCCGGAATTCCGGGATTTGATCGTTTTAAGCTCCAAAATTGAACTGGGTTGGGGCCTATAAATACCCCACCCATTCAGCACAGAAAAGATACAGATCCACACCGAATTCTTGATCATTTCAGTGATTATAAGAGCTCAAACTTGTGTAAAGTCCAAAAGTTCTCTTCTCTTCTGTTCTTCAAGTCTTGAGTTGTAAAGAGAGGAGAGAAAAGATCTGTAAGGGTTGTCTCCTGAGCCTGTCAAAAGGAGAGAAACTATAAAAGGGCAGTTGGCCTTCGCCTATTGAAGGAAGGCCTCCAGTTGACGTCGGCAACCTTATCAGTGGAGGAAGCCAAAAGTGGAGTAGGTCAAGGCTGACCGAACCACTCTAAATCTCTGGTTTGCGTTTATTTTGAGCACTTTACCATTACTGCAAACCTCCTACATAGCTATTGCCCTCTGCGCTTTTACGAACGATTCTCTAAGTTCAGATCTTTCCGAATCTGCACTAAGACGTAAATCGATGTTTTCGTACGATCTTTACATTGCAGTTTACGTTAACGTATTGATTCCATTTATAACTGCAAACTGCTTTCTGCGCATTCATAAAACGCTTTTCAAAGTTCAGTATCTGCATTTAGACGTAAAACTACGTTTAGACGCAAAACTGCGTTTAGACGTAAAACTGCGTTCAGACGTAAAACTGCGTTCAGACGTAAAACTGCGTTCAGACGCAAAACTGTGTTTAGACGTAAAACTGCGTTCAGACGTAAAACTGCGTTTAGACGAAAAACTGCGTTTAGACGTAAAACTGCGTTTAGACGTAATACTGCGTTCAGACGCAAAACTGCGTTTAGACGTAAAACTGTGTTTAGACGTAAAACTACGTTTAGACGTAAAACTGAGTTCAGACGTAAAACTGCGTTCAGACGCAAAACTGCGTTTAGACGTAAAACTGCGTTTAGACGTAAAACTGTGTTTAGACGTAAAACTGAGTTTAGACGTAAACTGAACTTGGACGCAATCTGCGCTTAGTCGCAAACTGCGATTAAATACAAACTGTGAATCGGCTTTTGCATCATAATAGATTTTATCGAACGAACGCACCTTTCGGTTTTAAATTGCTGTAAGATTTCTGCTGCACTAATTCACCCCCCCCTCTTAGTGCTCTCGATCCTAACATAAGGCACTTGTAGAAAGACAAAGTGGTAGATATATAAAGACACTTCAGACAGATAGAGGTGGTGAATTTTTATCTAATGAGTTTAGTTCTTTTTGTGAAGAAAATGGTATCCACAGAGAATTGACAGCACCATATACACCGGAGCAAAATGGTGTAGCTGAGCGAAAGAATCGGACTGTCGTTGAAATGGCAAGAAGTTTGCTTAAAGGAAAACATCTTCCAAATCAGTTTTGGGTAGAAGCAGTTGCAACAGCAGTTTATTTGTTGAATATTTCACCAACAAAGGCTGTTATGAATCGAACTCCTTTTGAGGCTTGGTATGGTATGAAACCAAGTGTTATTCTTGGTTGTATTGCTTATGCTTTGGTGAATTCACAAAATCATCACAAGCTTGATGAAAAATCAGAGAAATACATTTTAATTGGTTATTCTTTACAATCTAAAGCATATCGATTATATAACCCTGTTAGTGGCAAAGTTATTATTAACAGAAATATTATGTTTGATGAAAGGGCAAGTTGGAATTGGGAGACCAATAAAGGTGAAACACAAATGCAGATTCCAGCAGAACTAGACACTTCGCAGAATCAAGTGACAGATCCTGCTCCAACAAATTCATCGTCAGCCACCCAATAGCAGTTCAAATTCAGATTCCTCAGATGAAACCCCTCCAAGAAATTTCAAATCACTGACAGAAATTTATAACTCAATATTTGCTTTGTTTATTTCAGGTCCGACAACTTTTGAGGAAGCAGTTAAAAAAGAGGAATGGAGAAAAGCAATGAAGGAGGAAATCAAGTCAACTGAGAAGAATGAAACTTGGGAGAAAGAAAGTGATTGGGTTAAAATGGATGTTCAAAACAAAATTTAAATGCAAATTATTTGGTTTCACTGATAGTGATTGTGCAGGAGCTTTAAAGAGTACTTCAAGCAAGTGGAGCCATCACAATGAAGTATTGTGGAACGGATGAACAAGTTGCGGATATCCTCACCAAATCACTTCCATGCATCTATGAATCAAGGGGGAGTGTTGAGATTTGATTCTAGTTATCTATCTAGATTATTATCATGATCTAGTGGTTACATGATGATTTCAATAACCACTTGAATCATGATCTAGTAGTTATATGGTGGTTTCATTAACCACCTCGTGATCTAGTAGTTAGGGTGGTTGTCATTAGGTCCTATAAATAGGACCGTAGTTCATGTAACAAGGCATTTAGATATAGATTGAGAGATTGAGATAGCAAGCAGAGAAATGTAAGTGTCTTATCAATTCTCCTGTTTTTAATACTACATCAGTTTTCTTGAGTCGAAAGGATTCTTTTTACTCGTATCGTAGTATTCTGTTTCTCCTTGCTCCTCCATCTCCAACACAGCGGTAGTGAGGAGTTATGATGAGGAGCAGCAATAGATCTGAGGAAGAGTATAGGGTCGCTGGCGACGGGTCGAATGGAAGTGATAGAGGGGAGACGTTGGATCGTTCAAGGGGAGCGTGGCCTTCGGCGACTGAAGTCGCAGCAATGACAGTAAATATAATAAGTCACCGAGCAAGTTTTGCGGTCTGAGAAGAATTGTCAAACAGAATAGTGAAATCGACAGATTGTGAGAGATCAGGCTTAGGAGATGGATCGCCGAGCAGAAGAAAAAATTGGTAGTGGCAAAACAGTAGAGAAGAGGGATTACAGTCGTCGGACGATGAGGAAGGTCAATGTTTTGCTCGAGACAACAGGTACTTTGATACCACGTAGAATAGAGTAATATATTGTGAAAGGGATGAATTTTATTCATTGAGGTGATTGAGGAAGAGATTTCCGTCGATCAAATGCTCAAATCACGTAATCAGATCAGTTACGCAAATTCATGATTTATCCTCAAATCATAGATCGATTGAGGATATAAGGAAGCAAGGATGTTATTCCACGTGTACCTCTCTCATATCTTCTATCAGATATAAGTTTACTTCTTCCCCATCATATATGATAATTCTTCGGGATAGGAATAGGATGATGATAATGTGATGTTTCAAATGAATATGTTGGAAAAGAGTCGTTAATGAGATGAAGAATTTGTGCTCCTCCCATGTAGCGTTCACAAGCTTTTCCCAGCTCGCTATTGGTTACATAACACATTAATATCTATTTTTTAATAAATTATACATATCTTTAGTGGTTCATCTATGTTTTGATAGGATACACCTTCAATATCAACCATTAAATTATTATATCACGAGTCTCAGAAAAAATAGAAAATTGCTCGGTCTATATTTAATCGCCGCTTTGTAAGGACGCCACATGGTCAGCTTGGAAGATTAAGTTTCGCAGTTGAATTCCCATCCAAACTGTACTGTGAGAAAGTAAGTTGGTCGGATATGCATGCATATCTCATCTAATGTAAAATTAGTATATCCAACCATGTTACCGAATCCTACCTCGCATGACATAATCTGCTCATCTCGATCTGTGGGACGCGGAGTCTCAATTGTTTTCGGAAGTGCCATGTCCATATGCAAAACGGCAAGGAGAAGTCGAGGTTTGAGGCTCGAGATGCGCAGCATGTGGAGGTTCGAGGTCGCCCTCTCAGGCAATGGAAAGAGATAAGGTTGTCTGTACGATGCACCGGCTCTCTTCGCAGTCCTCGTAACTTGTTTCCGCATGTTTCACGTTTCATATAGGAGAAGACGTAATCTTTGCTACACAACATGTTTCACGTTTCATGCATGGGAGAAGGAAGGATCTCATTTTGGATTATACGTCTTGATGTACTGCGGGAGGGATGACGCATTAACGTGTGTATCCATCAGTTCTCGCGCACCAAACTCACGTTTGTTTGCTTACCTACGCGCGAGATCTGTTGGCAGGCATCGAAGCAAAAGGGCCACTGCCTCCTCATACTTATCCAAACTCAGGGCTGCAGGGCTATAAGTACCCCCACTCGTTGCTCTTCTTCTTCAAGCGCATTCATACCTGCATTACATACTAATATCTTCCGCAGAAGTAGTTCATACAAGTCGGATAATGGTGCGATGCTTGATTCCATTTCTTGCAATCTTCATAGATTTTCTTGTGTGTTAATTTGGGGCAGGCCATGCTTGCATGCCTGCCTGTATATATATCTTTTGTTGCTATATATGGTACTAATTTGGTGGTGGTTTCGTTGCTGGCGGCCGGTGCGGTTGCAGGCGGGCGTGCTCCAGCAAGGACCATGGGGTGGCAACGGCGGCAAAACCTGGAATATGAGACAGGCGGATCACATTAGCAACGTCAAAATTCATTACAACGATGCCGTATTCGCGTTTGACTTCACCTTCACCGTCGACGGCAAGAAGAAGACCATCCACGTCGGAGGTGATGCACCCCAGTACAAAGAGGTACTGTCAAAGCTGAAAACATGCATTTAGTATTTATTGATCAAAGGTTACAATTAATTATTCCTAGGATACTAGCGAATTCCCTAACTATTTTTTGGTGGTTTATGTCTAACTACATCTTTGATTGCTTGTATAGATTACTCTAGAGGAGGACGAATACTTCACTTTCATCTCTGGACATTTCAAGACGATGTGGACGACAGACGTTTTCATAACACAACTTACCCTTGAGACCAACAAGGGCAATTCTGTGAGCGCCGGCAATTCGATTGGCAGTCATTTCTCCCTAAATCTAGAGGATGAGGGTAAGATTCTAGGCTTCTTCGGACGTGAAGGTTCTACCATCGATGCCATCGAGGCAATCGGAGTTTACTGCACTATACCAAATTAAACACACGTCACGCCATGGTGTCTGTGTCTTAGGCTGCTGCAATGTATCTGCTTGGTTGGGGCGATAAATAAGTGGCAGAAATTGTCGTCGTCGTCGTCGTTGTGTTTCTTTGAATAAAACAAGAAATATGTTACGGGTCCACAGGTTATTGTACGCTAATTGACGACATGATGATAGTTGAATCCAATCGGTGGTTGCATTCCTATGTCATTTCGCGTAAATATGAACAATATATCATCGTGGAAGCCGTTCTTGTGATATGCCTGATGATTTGATTTGGGTAATGTAAGTCTTTTTTTTGTCCAAATAAAAAATAATAATAATTTTTCAGAATGTCTAATACTTATTTATTCTCGGATATCCAATCAACGAGCACAAAATATTCCATGGGTCACTCCCTTCTTTTAAAATGAGGAAGATTTTATTACTCCAGAGTGATTGGCCAACCGAATAGCCACCTGATTACATGTATAAACTTGTAGTCCTCGAAATTATGTAACAAATATTTAATGTCAGTGACCGGACTGTGAAGTATCCATGGTACGATGAAGTTGCATTGAATTTGTACGATGAATTCAAAATTCGATTTTATGACGATACGCCAAATATCATCATTTCGTGAAGCCGCTTTCAAACCCTACCCTCCTGGATCACCACTACGCTTCATATGACGTAATGCCTTTTTATTATATTTACCTACCACCAATAAAGATAATATGGCGAGCAAATCATGCAAAACATATCCTAAACCGCCATCTATTCCATTAAACGAACCATCACAATTTAGTTTGAACCATCCTTGACAAGATTTTGTCCATTCAATTTATATATAACTTATATGTTGAATAGATCTCTCAAGTTTACGAACCCTGTCCTTAGCCAAAATGCATGTCATGATTTTATGGAAAAGAAAAGTTGGGGAACGAATCGTGTGAGCATAAAGGATCTCATTTTGAGTTCTCTAGGGCCACTACAAGCTAATGTAACTTGTATTCAAATACAAAACCCATAACTCTTGTAACAATACTTTCTCATTCATACAGCCATTGTCACAATGTTTTTTCTTTTTCTTTGCAAATGTAAGTGGCGAGGATGAGATTTGATTTGGTATATTTGCTATAAAGAGTCAAAATATTTACTCGATTCGTCATCTAACATCTTCAAAATATACTAGATTTTATATGCATGAGCGCGTAACTCTCTTTACCTGGATATGATATCTAATTCTTTATTTCAATACTTGCTTCTGCTAGGATTGATTTTTATTTTAGAGTCTATAATTATTTTTCTTCGAAAAAATCTTAAACTTTAGTGATGATGATAGAAATAAATGATAAAGTTCACATTAGAGTGAACCAACATATTATCAAGTCAGGAGATCAGGCTCCTCGCCATTTAATAATATGATTCATATTCCTTAGGTAACTGAAAATTATATTTAAAAACAATTCTTTATCGATTAGCATTTGTATGTTCAAAACAATATTAGAGGTGTCAATAAGAAATAATCAAATTTATTTGATTATTCTTGATAGATAATTTTCCTAACCACACCTCACCTTGGTGACAATAATGGGCATGCGTCTGTCATGACAAGTACGAGACGAGACGAAGAAGTTAGAGGCTCTAAGCACTAAGCAGGCAGGCCGTGGACAATGGAGCCCGTCCTTTCTCATCTGAAGGAAGGAGACGAGGCGGCCGACCACCAAACCCATGTTTCCTTATAATTGGAGGTTATCCACAAGGACAAGATGCAGATGGAGCTCGTCGTCTGAGGCAATGGAAGGAGATAGTGGTGCTGTTGGGCTCAACCATCCGGCCACCGTGTTCAAGATTATCATATTTACTCACCGACTCCGTCGGAAGTCCTCGCATCTCGTTCCTAGCAAACAATTAATTACACTGCATGCAAGCAATAAAAAAAAGGAAGAGCACGGAATATGCATGTTTCACGTTTCCGTGAGATTTTAGGACGGTGGTGGTGGGGGGTGCAATTCTTCCTTGATGTATACATCAGCTCATACTTATCCAAACTAGAATGGTGGGCTATAAATACCCTCATCCGATGCCCTTCCCAGCACCAAGTCCTGCAATAGCATCTTCTGCCGCCAAGGGAGTGTGCGCGTCCATTCATTATTCTCAGTTGCTGCTAATATGGTGAGTGGCGTTGTTAGTCTTCAAAATTCCATCCCTTTTCTGACTTCTTCAACTACTCTTGCTCGTATACTACAACATAGATGGATGGATGACATGTGGTGTTTATTCTGATGCACGCAGGGGAGAATGGTGAAGGTGGGGCCATGGGGTGGCAACGGAGGGAATGTGTGGGATATGGGACAAGCCGACCACATTACCAAACTTCGAATCTATTACGGAGATAACATTGTGGGGTTGGAGATTACCTACATTCTTAACGGTAATTCCCACACCTACAAACGTGGAACCACCACCGGCGCTTCCAAGGAGGTATATCATCTATACATCTATGTGTATATAAATACACACTTATCAACTTCGTGTCTTTGTCCAACCATATAAACTGGTTCGACCAGATGAATGTTTTCTAGCAACACGTTTGGTAGTCAAACCAATTTCTCTTGAAAATACATTGCAATATTAGTTTTCTTTTTCCCATTGTTTGTTTCTCGTTAAATCCTTGATCCTTTTTTGCAGATCATCCTTGAGGAGGACGAGTACTTCACTTCTATCTCCGGATACTTTCATGCATTATCCAATTATCAGCGACATGCAATTGTGATGTTGCTTACTCTTGATACTAACAAGGGTGCATCCATAAGTGTCGGTAACAAGACTGGCTCTTCTTTCGCCCTTACTTTAGAGGAGGGGAGTAGGATTCTGGGCTTCTTTGGGCGAGCTGGTACAGCCATTGACGCTATTGGGATTCACTGCTCATTGCCTAACTAAGTGTATGCACTGGCTCGTGTTCCTATCTATGGAATGATGTAATAAATAAGCAACGATTACTATTATGGTTCTTGCCATGATTGTCATCATCGTTGTTATCCTTGTTGTTCGGTGTTGCTTTCAATAAATAATGAAATGTTCTCGAATCCACTTTGATATCTTATCATTACTTGGTGTGCCTTTCGTGATGGAATCCACGGCTCTTATTTGACGATATTGTGATTGTTAAGGTGCCAAAGCCGCTAATAGTTTTAGTACAAGTTATTTACTTAGCTATTTGGGTTAAAGTTATCACCATGATTGAAGAATTGATAGTGTAATAGAAGATGATGGCTCTACGTATTATCATGTATCCAGAAGACATCTTGTTCGATTCTTTGTTAATGTCATTATTGCTTTGATTGTTTTTTTTTTTAGATTTTTGATTGAATTGAGCTATGATAGTTGGTCATGTCATCCTCTTTCCTCTTTTTAAATATTATTAATGATCAATCAATTTGTTATACAGTTCTTTAAATGACATAGGTGAGTCTCATACATGAATTATTGATGTCAGTTTCTTATATTCGTCTCTTAGGCCATTGAGAATATAAATAGTAACTTCATCATTTAGAGGATGACTTATAAAAGCTAAGTCATCTATAATAATTTTTATATTTTGTATATAAGCAATAATAATACTTCTCTCTTGTGTTGTTTTTCTCACAATCGATACGAGAGTTAGCATGCGCGTGCAAGAGCGATTGAAGAGGGTGATTTGTAACTTTGATAATGCTTCTACTATAGTATTGTACAAAGATATTAGTGGTGCTATGAAGCTAGTGATTGAGGCTTGAATTGCTTATAGAATAAGACGATCCTATCGTAACCATAACTTATGATCATAATTTATTATTGGGCTAGTTTCTCTAGGCATTTAGATTTTTTCTGGTGAACAACTGAGAAAGTCATCGATGTAACCTAATATATCATATCCAAAAAGATGATAGGAGAATCGTGCTCTCTAAGATGTACAATTGCCACCCTTGAATAGTTTGAAGGAGATTAGAGTCGCACAATTGATGAATACAAGTCTTCTATGTTGAGAAGAACTATTATTTCCTGAGAAAATAATAATTAGAGCGTCAAATATAGATGATAAAGATGTGCTTAGAATATGAACCAATCTGGTGAATATCGAGCGAAGAGGTAGAGGGTACAAGAGCATATGGTTGAGGATTCGTCACCGCTGACGAGACAAGCCAAGCATATGGCAATGAGAGAAACACTCAAATTTGCTCTAAGGATGGATTGAGGCGATAGGGGATTTGGAGAGCTCGACCTCCTACTGGTCAACCTGCTTCTTCTCGACAGCATTAGAGAACTTGACGTCATAGGAGAGGTGGGCGATGGTGATGTGTCTCTCCCAATTGCATGAGCAATAAGGAATTTGGAGCGCTCGACCTCCTACCATGCAACTTGCTTCTTCTCGATGTTATTGTAGAACTCAATGGAGGTCTACTCATGACTAGAGGATTGTAGCCACTGAAGGAGGAGCAACAGTAGTGAGGAGTTGCGATATGGAGTAGCAGTAGATCTGAGGAGGCGATGAACAAACCCGCAGAGAAGTAGCAACTTAGAGAAGTTGCTGATAGTTGGGGTGGCTATCTGCAACAACGACAATCGGTTCATCCAAAGCAGAGCTCGATAAAGAAGAGATGGAGAGATGTGATGGGGAAGACGGGCTTTTATATATAGAGGAAGAAGTTGGGGTTTAGACAAACTGGTGGGGAAGAGGGTGGAGGAGGCTATCTAGAAGTTGGCGGGCGATCACATCGAATTGAAGGGGGAGACGACACTAGCCGCGAGGGTTAATGGATGCTATAGATAAAACTATCGGCACAGGGAGGAGAAGGAAAGACATCAACGTAGGAAAGAGAAGGAGGCTGTCGGTGCAACGAGGAAGGGAGGAAGATGATTGGAATAAGGCAGAGTACAGGGGCATTGGCGACAGGTAGAAAGGAAGAGAGGAAGGGGAGACATTGGATTAATCAAGGGGAGTGCAGCCTTCGGCGACTGAAGTCACAGCAATGACAATGAAGACAACAGGTCACCGAGCAAGATGTCGTGGTCTAGGAAAAATTACCAAGCAGAAGAGTGAAATTGACATATTACGAGAGATCTGGCTTATGAGATGGATCGCCGAGCATAGAAGGAAACCGACAACGGCAGATCAACAGAGAAGATGGATTGTTGTCGCTAGACAGCAGGAAAGGAAAAGTCTTGCTAGAGACAACAAGAACTCTGATACAAGTAGAATCAAGTAATATGTTGTGAAAGGGGTGAAATTTATTCAATGAGGTAATGAGTATTTATACAAGTTTTGAGGAAGAGATTTCCTTCGATCAAATGCTCAAATCATGCAATCAGATCAGTTACCCAAAACCGTGATTAATTCTCAAATAATAGATTGATTGAGGATATAAGGTAAAAGATGTTATTTCATGTGTGCCTCTATCTGTCATAAATAAGTTTACTTCTTCCTCCCTCTCCTCTCCCCCTTAGTCGACAACCTCTGTTTGGGGCATGTGGACAACAAGAAGGGCCAACCCCTTCTTGATCACGGTGTAGCCTTATGGTGAGCGTGGAGAGAAAGATCATGTTATGATTTAAGGAGCATCGTTTGTAGGAAAATCTATATGTGACATCACATACATAGCAGAAGAATAGAAAACAAAAATCACAGATTTCTCAAAATGTGTTCATTGTATTGATGCACAAAAACTCATTAACCGAAAACCACATATTAGATAGTTGTGTTACCTAAGGAGATCGTATATCCCTAAAATCTTGCATATCTCGAGGAGAGGATGAAGGAGTTCAAGCGCCCTCCTCCATAGTGGTGATCCACATGGTAGGGGCTATTAAGACAATCCTCGAATCACTACCCAAATCTTAACACTTGTTGGCTGAGAAAAGGGGAGAGGAGAATAGGAGGTGATAGCCAAGAAGGCTCAGCCTATGGCCCTTTGATTCCCTTCCTATTTATAGAGGCCTTTTGTCAACTTAACCCTAATGGATCCTACTTTATTAGGTATTGGATCTCCATCCAATTACCCAAGTCTCTTAGATTAGTGGGTCTCTACCCAATAATATCTTATTGGATCTTATCTATAGGATCTAATCATTCAAGGGCATAATGGATATCCATTAAGATATGGGCTCCAGTGGATATCTCAAATTTTTTTAAATCTCAAATTTTGATAATGAAATCAATTGATAAGTTTATAATCTAATCTGCATTTTGAGTGATGCAGGACTAACTTCGATCAGAAAAGGCAAATCGATTAAAGCATGAGGAATCAGACGTTGGGCCAGAGTGAAACAAGTCAGGAGATTGGACGTCGAGTCAAAGGATCGATCGACGTACTGACAAAAGGACTTCGTGCTATGAGTTCGAGCATCGAGCCGAAGGATCGGATATTACGCCAAGGAGATCGGATGTTTTGGGGATCAATAAACCGATTGGACAATACACCAAAGCAGAGGACGATGCGCCAAAACAACGAACGAAGCACCGAAGGAACCAATGACATGCCAGACAACATAGGATTCATGATTGTAATAATTTATCTAGATCTAAGAAGTTTATGTCTAATTGATTTAGTTTCAAGTTGAATCATGCTAACTCAATTAGGGGCTCATTGGGCCTGAGTTTGACTATTTTGGACCAAGTGGAAGGCTCATTCAGTGACCCAAGGATAGGTTGAACCGCATATGAGTTGAAAAAGTCAAGACACACTTTTCCAAGCTATCAGGTAGTGGTACCACTAGACTAGTAGGGTACCACCTAGTGTTAGTGTGTCAGGCAGTGTTACCACTAGATTGGGCAGTGGTATCGCCCCGACAAAGTCACCCAGACTATCAGATGGTGGTATCGCTAGACGGAGCGATGGTACCACCCGGTGTTAGTGCTGTAGGCGGTGGTACTGTCCAACACATGTGGTGGTACCACCAGGACCCAAGAAACTCGGGATGAGACCATTTTGGCTCTAAATTTAAATACATTTGGGGCCTATAAATACTCCACTCATCCATGCTCAGTTCACACAAAACTAAGACCAAAAGGTATGAAAACTCTATTGTAATTACTTGAGAATTCTCTACTAGCTCTAAGTTTCGATTTTAGTTTAAGAGAAGGGTAAGTGAATTGTAAAGGTTGTCTCCTAAACTTGTGAAACGGAGAAAGAGTTGTAAGAGGGTAGTTATGCTTCACCCATTGAAGGAAGATCATTAGTATATGCCAATGGCATCGACGGAAGAGGAATCGAGAGTGGATGTAGGTCATGACAACCGAACCACTATAAATTTGGTGTGCACTCTCTTTCTTCTCTTCATTACTATTGTTCTCTATTTTAATTGCTTAATATATTTATTTTAAGTGAAGCACACTTTCGATATCATTTTTTATATGGGCTTTATCGAAATAGTTTTTCTAAATCATCGATGTTTTTATCGTAAGCACTAATTCACCCCTCGTCTTAGTGCTGATTTCAATCCCAACAATTGGATCTCATATATAGGATCCAATAATTTTAGGGCTTAAAGGATATCCAATAAGATAGGGGCTCTAGCGGATATCTCATATCCGAATCTCTACTCATTGCAACAATTGTCATATGTGTATGACCCTATAGGCCCAATATCGAGTTGGCCGTGAGTCATACCTATTAGAACTCCTTTTGGCTCAGTGAATTATTATCTCTATAATAATTCAATCGACTCATCGACTGCGGACGTACTAGGCCACTATGTCATAGTCCATAGATGATATAAGGTAATCCAATATTTGGACCAATCTATCCTTAGTTATAGTGTACCTATAGTCTCTTATTTATCTAATATCCTTGAGACCGTATACCGGGCATGGTGCTATCAGGCCCATACGATTTCTTTTCGAGTCTCGCTCTAATCATATTCTTCCGGAGAACTCTTTCTCTCTCAATCCTAATGACATTGGCCAAGGATTTTTCTAAGCAAGAACATATGGTATATTCCTCTCATGATACCAAGAGTGGACGATCCTCTATCGACAATCAATAGCCCTGGTAAGATTGTCTACCACTCCAGATGACCAATTATGCTAAATTTAGAGCTTCAAAACATACAAGTCTGGTATCAAAGAGTGGAGTACTCATATAGGACATATTAGATTTCTCAAGTCTAAGGACCAAGTACACTATTTGGATGACAGAATCACTGTTTGACAATAAGGTATCATCAACCATCCAACATTCTGTGAACGGATCAATCAGTAAACTCATTCTCTAATGAGCACGTACAATGTAGCCCTAGTGTCCCCACATGAGCGGCTATGACATTAGTCGCCTCCATCATATAGATGGGTATATAGCATACGAATCTGTTCGGTTATCTCGATATCTATCCTGAGTAACCTATGATCATGATTATTTAGGATCTGTGTTTAAAGGTGAATCGATCTCATTATCGTGATCTAATCATGATCTGATTCCCATTACATAGATCGATGGAAATCATAATATATTAATGGATCAAGTAGTAAAAATATAAGCACTTGCTCTGTAGCCCTAGTGTTCTCACACGAGCAGCTATGAGACTAGTCACCTCCTTCATATGGATGGGTATACAGCACACCAGTATGTCCAATTATCATGATGTCCTTCTCGAGTAACATATAACCAAGATTATTTAGAGTTTGTGTTTAAAGGTAAATCGGTCTAATTATTATGATCTCATCACGATCCGACTCTCATTGCATAGATCCATGAACATCAAAATATATTTATGCATTAAGCAATATAAAGTGAAAAAATACCATAATAACAATAAGCAAAAAGGGTGCATGTCATGTCACACGTGTCATCATTTGATTGGCTTGCAGGATAACTGTGACTAGCATCGTCGCCCCTTCTGCTATGCAAATCATTGCTAGAGAAGAGGACAACTGATCTCATTTATCCTATCCTATGAATCTGAAATTTTACAGGGATATACGATCTCCCCATGTATTATATCTAACACATGACGTGTAGATTTTTCGGTTTTGCAATTTCTCAAGCATCAATCTTCGCATAATGACTAGATTTTCTTTTTTTTAGAATATCTAGGTTTTTGGTTTTGTTTTTCACTATGCATGTGATGCTATATTAAGATTTCCCAATAGAAAGGAAGAGAGGGAGCGAAGACGTCGGATTCGTTAAAAGCAACATGGTTTTCGATGCCTGAAGTCGTAGAAATGACAACAAAGATAACAGGTTACCAAGCAAGATGTCATAGTCATAGAAAAATTACCAATTAGAATAGTGAAATCGACAGATCTATTGGAGATTTTACTTGGGAGATGGATCACCAAGCAGAGGAGGAAACCGACACCGATAGATCAACAAAGAAGAGGGCTTGCTGTCGCTAGACAGTAAGAAAGCAAAAAAGTCTTACTCGAGACAACAGGAACTTTGATACCATGTAGAATTGAGTAATATATTATGACAGGGATGATTTTTTTTCACTGAGGTGCTGAGTATTTATATAGGTTTTGAGAAAGAGATTTCCTTCAATCAAATGCTCAAATCACTAATCAGATCAGTTGCCCAAATCAATGATTGATCCTCAAATCATCAATTGATTGGGAATATAAGAAAGCAGGGATATTATTCCATGTGTGCCTCGATCATGATCTTCTATCATATATTAGTTTACTTCTTCCCCCATCATATATGATAACTCTTCGGGGTAGGAATAGGATGATCATAATGTGTCCACAAATGATGATGTTTCAAATGAATATGTTGAAAAAGAGTCGGTAATGAGATGAAGAATTTGTGCTCCTCCCGTGTACGTACACAAGCTTTTCCCGGCTCGCTATTGGTTACATAACACATTAATATCTATTTTTTGATAAATTATACATATGTGTAGGGTTCATCTATGTTTTGATAGGATACACCTTCAATATCAACCATTAAAATATTATATCATAAGTCTCAGAAAAAATAGAAAATGGAAAATTGCTCGGTCTATATTTAATCGCCGCATTGTAAGGACGCCACATGATCAGCATGGAAGATTAAGTTTCGAAGTTGAATTCCCATCCAAACTGTACTGTGAGAAAGTAAGTTGGTCGGATATGCATGCATATCTCATGTAATGTAAAATTAGTATATCCAACCATGTTACCGAATCCTACCTCGCATGACATAATCTGCTCATCTCGATCTGTGGGACGCGGAGTCTCAATTGTTTTCGGAAGTGCCATGTCCATATGCCAAACGGCAAGGAGAAGTCGAGGTTTGAGGCTCGAGATGCGCAGCATGTGGAGGTTCGAGGTCGCCCTCTCAGGAAATGGAAAGAGATAAGGTTGTCTGTACGATGCACCGGCTCTCTTCGCAGTCCTCGTAACTTGTTTCCGCATGTTTCACGTTTCATATAGGAGAAGACGTAATCTTTGCTACACAACATGTTTCACGTTTCATGCATGGGAGAAGGAAGGATCTCATTTTGGATTATACGTCTTGATGTACTGCGGGAGGGATGACGCATTAACGTGTGTATCCATCAGTTCTCGCGCACCAAACTCACGTTTGTTTGCTTACCTACGCGCGAGATCTGTTGGCAGGCATCGAAGCAAAAGGGCCACTGCCTCCTCGTACTTATCCAAACTCAGGGCTGCAGGGCTATAAGTACCACCACTCGTTGCTCTTCTTCTTCAAGCGCATTCATACCTGCATTACATACTAATATCTTCCGCAGAAGTAGTTCATACAAGTCGGATAATGGTGCGATGCTTGATTCCATTTCTTGCAATCTTCATAGATTTTCTTGTGTGTTAATTTGGGGCAGGCCATGCTTGCATGCCTGCCTGTATATATATCTTTTGTTGCTATATATGGTACTAATTTGGTGGTGGTTTCGTTGCTGGCGGCCGGTGCGGTTGCAGGCGGGCGTGCTCCAGCAAGGACCATGGGGTGGCAACGGCGGCAAAACCTGGAATATGAGACAGGCGGATCACATTAGCAACGTCAAAATTCATTACAACGATGCCGTATTCGCGTTTGACTTCACCTTCACCGTCGACGGCAAGAAGAAGACCATCCACGTCGGAGGTGATGCACCCCAGTACAATGAGGTACTGTCAAAGCTGAAAACATGCGTTTAGTATTTATTGATCAAAGGTTACAATTAATTATTCCTAGGATACTAGCGAATTCCCTAACTATTTTTTGGTGGTTTATGTCTAACTACATCTTTGATTGCTTGTATAGATTACTCTAGAGGAGGACGAATACTTCACTTTCATCTCTGGACATTTCAAGACGATGTGGACGACAGACGTTTTCATAACACAACTTACCCTTGAGACCAACAAGGGCAATTCTGTGAGCGCCGGCAATTCGATTGGCAGTCATTTCTCCCTAAATCTAGAGGATGAGGGTAAGATTCTAGGCTTCTTCGGACGTGAAGGTTCTACCATCGATGCCATCGAGGCAATCGGAGTTTACTGCACTATACCAAATTAAACACACGTCACGTCTTGGTGTCTGTGTCTTAGTCTGCTGCAATGTATCTGCTTGGTTGGGGCGATAAATAAGTGGCAGAAATTGTCGTCGTCGTCGTCGTTGTGTTTCTTTGAATAAAACAAGAAATATTTTACGGGTCCACTGGTTATTGTACGCTAATTGACGACATGATGATAGCTGAATCCAATCGGTGGTTGCATTCCTGATGTCATTTCGCGTACATATGAACAACAATATATCATTGTGGAAGCCGTTCTTGTGATATGCCTGATGATTTGATTTGGGTAATGTAAGTCTTTTTTTTTTTGTCCAAATAAAAAATAATAATAAATTTTCAGAATGAATAATACTTATTTATTCTCGGATATCCAATCAACGAGCATAAAATATTCCATGGGTCACTCCCTTCTTTTAAAATGAGGAAGATTTTATTACTCCAGAGTGATTGGCCAACCGAATAACCACCTGGATTGCTTCTTATGTACATGTATAAACTCGTAGTCTTCGAAATTATGTAACAAATATTTAATGTCAGTGACCATGAAGTGTCCATGGTACAATAAAGTTGCAATGAATTTGTCCGATGAATTCAAAATTTGATTTTATGATGATACGCCAAAAATCATCATTTCGTGAAATCGCATTCAAACCCTCCTAGATCACCACGACGCTTCATATGACGTAATGCCTTTTTATTATATTTACCTACCACCAATAAAGATAATATGGCGAGCAAATCATGCAAAACATATCGCCATCTATTCCATTAAAGGAACCATCACAATTCACAATTTAGTTTGAACCATCCTTGACAAGATTTTGTCCATTCAATTTATATATAACTTATATGTTGAATAGATCTCTCAAGTTTATGAACCCTGTCATTAGCCAAAATGCATGTCATGATTTTATGGAAAAGAAGAGTTGGGGAACGAGTAGTGTGAGCATAAAGGATCTCATTTTGAGTTCTCTAGGGCCTAATGTAACTTGTATTCAAATACAAACCCATAACTCTTGTACCAATACTTTCTCATTCAAACAGCCATTGTCACAATGTTTTTTCTTTTTCTTTGCAAATGTAAGTGGCGAGGATGAGATTTGATTTGGTATACTTGCTATAAAGAGTCAAAATATTTACTCGGTTCGTCATCTAACTAACATCTTCAAAATATACTAGATTTTATACGCATGAGCGCGTAACTCTCGATATGACATCTAACACTTTATTTCAATACTTGTTTATGCTAGGATTGATTTTTATTTTAGAGTCTATATATTATTTTTCTTCGAAAAAATCTTAAACTTTAGTGATGATGATAGAAATAAATGATATAGTTCACATTAGAGTGAACCAAAATATTATCAAGTCAGGAGATCAGGCTCCTCGCCATTTAATAATAGGATTCATATTCCTTAGATAACTGAAAATTATATTTAAAAACAATTCTTTATCGATTAGCATTTGTATGTTCAAAACAATATTAGAGGTGTCAATAAGAAATAATCAAATTTATTTGATTATTCTTGATAGATAATTTTCCTAACCACACCTCACCTTGGTGACAATAATGGGCATGCTTCTGTCATGACAAGTACGAGACGAGACGAAGAAGTTAGAGGCTCTAAGCACTAAGCAGGCAGGCCGTGGACAATGGAACCCGTCCTTTCTCATCTGAAGGAAGGAGACGAGGCGGCCGACCACCAAATCCATGTTTCCTTTTAATTGGAGGTTATCCACAAGGACAAGATGTAGATGGAGCTCGTCGTCTGAGGCAATGGAAGGAGATAGTGGTGCTGTTGGGCTCAACCATCCGGCCACCGTGTTCAAGATTATCATATTTACTCACCGACTCCGTCGGAAGTCCTCGCATCTCGTTCCTAGCAAACAATTAATTACACTGCATGCAAGCAATAAAAAAAAGGAAGAGCACGGAATATGCATGTTTCACGTTTCCGTGAGATTTTAGGACGGTGGTGGTGGGGGGTGCAATTCTTCCTTGATGTATACATCAGCTCAAACTTATCCAAACTAGAATGGTGGGCTATAAATACCCTCATCCGATGCCCTTCCCAGCACCAAGTCCTGCAATAGCATCTTCTGCCGCCAAGGGAGTGTGCGCGTCCATTCATTATTCTCGGTTGCTGCTAATATGGTGAGTGGCGTTGTTAGTCTTCAAAATTCCATCCCTTTTCTGACTTCTTCAACTACACTTGCTCGTATACTACAACATAGATGGATGGATGACATGTGGTGTTTATTCTGATGCACGCAGGGGAGAATGGTGAAGGTGGGGCCATGGGGTGGCAACGGAGGGAATGTGTGGGATATGGGACAAGCCGACCACATTACCAAACTTCGAATCTATTACGGAGATAACATTGTGGGGTTGGAGATTACCTACATTCTTAACGGTAATTCCCACACCTACAAACGTGGAACCACCACCGGCGCTTCCAAGGAGGTATATCATCTATACATCTATGTGTATATAAATACACACTTATCAACTTCGTGTCTTTGTCCAACCATATAAACTGGTTCGACCAGATGAATGTTTTCTAGCAACACGTTTGGTAGTCAAACCAATTTCTCTTGAAAATACATTGCAATATTAGTTTTCTTTTTCCCATTGTTTGTTTCTCGTTAAATCCTTGATCCTTTTTTGCAGATCATCCTTGAGGAGGACGAGTACTGCACTTCTATCTCCGGATACTTTCATGCATTATCCAATTATCAGCGACATGCAATTGTGATGTTGCTTACTCTTGATACCAACAAGGGTGCATCCATAAGTGTCGGTAACAAGACTGGCTCTTCCTTCGCCCTTACTTTAGAGGAGGGGAGTAGGATTCTGGGCTTCTTTGGGCGAGCTGGTACAGCCATTGACGCTATTGGGATTCACTGCTCATTGCCCAACTAAGTGTATTCACTGGCTCGTGTTCCTATCTATGGAATGATGTAATAAATAAGCAACGATTACTATTATGGTTCTTGCCATCGTTGTTATCCTTGTTGTTATCCTTGTGTTCGGTGTTGCTTTCAATAAATAATGAAATGTTTTCGAATCCACTTTGATATCTTATCATTACTTGGTGTGCCTTTCGTGATGGAATCCTCGGCTCTTATTTGACGATATTGTGATTGTTAAGGTGCCAAAGCCGCTAATAGTTTTAGTACAAGTTATTTACTTAGCTATTTGGATTAAAGTTATCATCATGATTGAAGGATTGATAGTGTAATAGAAGATGATGGCTCTACGTATTACCATGTATCCAGAAGACATCTTGTTCGATTCTTTGTTAATGTCATTATTGCTTTTATTGTACTTTTTTTTAGATTTTTGATTGAGTTGAGCTATGATAGTTGGTCATGTCATCCTCTTTCCTCCATTTAAATATTATTAATGATCAATCAATTTGTTATACAGTTTTTTAAATGACATCGGTGAGTCTCATACATGAATTATTGATGTCAGTTTCGTATATTCGTCTCCTAGGCCATTGAGAATATAAATAGTAACTTCATCATTTAGAGGATGACTTATAAAATCTAAGTCATCTATAATAATTTTTATATTTTGTATATAATAAATAATAATACTTCTCTTTTGTGTTGTTTTTATCATAATCGATATGAGAGTTAGCATGCGCGTGCGAGAGCGATTGACGAGGGTGATTTGTAACTTTGACAATGCTTCTACTATAGTATTATACAAAGATATTAGTGGTGCTACGAAGCTAGTGATTGAGGCTTGAATTGCTTATAGAATAAGACGATCCTATCGTAACCATAACTTATGATCATAATTTATTATTGGGCTAGGTTCTCTAGGCATTTAGATTTTTTTTGGTGAACAACTGAGAAAGTCATCGATGTAGCCTAATATATCATATCCAAAAAGATATTGAAGAATTGTGCTCTCTAAGATGTATAATTGCCACCCTTGAATAGTTTGAAGGGGATTAGAGTCACACCATTGATGAATACAAGTCTTGTATGCTGAGAAGAACTATTATTTCCTGAGAAAATAATAATTAGAGCGTCGAACGTTGATGATAAAGATGTGCTTAAAATATGAACGAATCTGGCGAATATCGAGCGAAGAGGTTGAGGGCACAAGAGCATATGGTTGAGGATTCGTCACCGCTGACGAGACAAGCCAAGCATATGGCAATGAGAGAAACACTCAAATTTGCTCCAAGGATGGATTGAGGCGATAGGGGATTTGGAGAGCTCGACCTCCTACTGGGCAACCTGCTTCTTCTCGACAGCATTAGAGAACTTGACGTCATAGGAGAGGTGGGCGATGGTGATGTGTCTCTCCCAATTGCATGAGCAATAAGGAATTTGGAGCGCTCGACCTCCTACCATGCAACTTTCTTCTTCTCGATGCTATTGTAGAACTCAATGGAGGTCTACTCATGACTAGAGGATTGTAGCCACTGAAGGAGGAGCAACAGTAGTGAGGAGTTGCGATATGGAGTAGCAGTAGATCTGAGGAGGCGATGAACAAACCCGCAGAGAAGTAGCAACTTAGAGAAGTTGCTGATAGTTGGGGTGGCTATCTGCAACAACGACAATCGGTTCATCCAAAGCAGAGCTCGATAAAGAAGAGATGGAGAGATGTGATGGGGAAGACGGGCTTTTATATATAGAGGAAGAAGTTGGGGTTTAGACAAACTGGTGGGGAAGAGGGTGGAGGAGGCTATCTAGAAGTTGGCGGGCGATCACATCGAATTGAAGGGGGAGACGACACTAGCCGCGAGGGTTAATGGATGCTATAGATAAAGCTATCGGCACAGGGAGGAGAAGGAAAGACATCAACGTAGGAAAGAGAAGGAGGCTGTCGGTGCAACGAGGAAGGGAGGAAGATGATTGGAATAAGGCAGAGTACAGGGGCATTGGCGACAGGTAGAAAGGAAGAGAGGAAGGGGAGACATTGGATTAATCAAGGGGAGTGCAGCCTTCGGCGACTGAAGTCACAGCAATGACAATGAAGACAACAGGTCACCGAGCAAGATGTCGTGGTCTAGGAAAAATTACCAAGCAGAAGAGTGAAATTGACATATTACGAGAGATCTGGCTTATGAGATGGATCGCCGAGCATAGAAGGAAACCGACAACGGCAGATCAACAGAGAAGATGGATTGTTGTCGCTAGACAGCAGGAAAGGAAAAGTCTTGCTAGAGACAACAAGAACTCTGATACAAGTAGAATAAAGTAATATGTTGTGAAAGGGGTGAAATTTATTCAATGAGGTAATGAGTATTTATACAAGTTTTGAGGAAGAGATTTCCTTCGATCAAATGCTCAAATCATGCAATCAGATCAGTTACCCAAAACCGTGATTAATTCTCAAATAATAGATTGATTGAGGATATAAGGTAAAAGATGTTATTTCATGTGTGCCTCTATCTGTCACAAATAAGTTTACTTCTTCCTCCCTCTCCTCTCCCCCTTAGTCGACAACCTCTGTTTGGGGCATGTGGACAACAAGAAGGGCCGACCCCTTCTTGATCACGGTGTAGCCTTATGGTGAGCGTGGAGAGAAAGATCATGTTATGATTTAAGGAGCATCGTTTGTAGGAAAATCTATGGGTGACATCACATACATAGCAGAAGAATAGAAAATAAAAATCGTAGATATCTCAAAAGGTGTTCATTGTATTGATGCACAAAAACTCATTAACTAAAAACCACACAAGTAGTCTTTGCTTCGTATCTGGTCACACAAGTAGTCTTTGCTTCGTCGCCTTCAGCAATGCGCACCTGCCAATATCCCGACCGAAGGTCGAGTTTTGAGAAATACTTCGCCTTGCCCAATTGATCGAACAAGTCCGCAATGAGCGGGATGGGATACTTGTTCTTCACTGTTACTTTGTTGAGGGCTCGGTAGTCGACGCATAATCGGAGGCTCCCATCTTGTTTCTTCTGGAAGAGAACTGGAGCTCCGAAAGGTGCTTTTGAGCTGCGGATGAGACCACCGCTTAACAGTTCACCTAACTGCTTTCTGAGTTCTGCCAACTCTGGCGGGGGCATGCGGTAGGGTGGTCTCGCTGGAGGCTTCACTCCTGGCTCCAGCTCGATACTGTGATCCACGCCTCTGCGTGGTGGAAGAGTCTTCGGCAACTCGGGTGGCATAACGTCTTTGAACTCCTTCAGGACGTTCGCCACCACAGTAGGTTCTTGAATGGCCTCTTCGTTGAGTGGCTCTAGCTTCATAGCAGCCACGAATGTCAGTTCGCCCTTTCGCACCCCTTTCTTCAATTGTAACGCCGAAATATGTTGGTGCTCCTTGGTTCCTCTCCGAGAGACGGGAACCACGCAGGGGTCATCGCCTCCCATCATACATAAGGAGTTCAAGAACGGCATCGGCACCAACTTCGCCGCGTGCATAAATTCCATTCCAAGAATCACTTGGAAGTCGTCCAGTGGCACGGCCATCATGTTGGTGTTTCCGCTCCAAGTCCCGATTTTGATAGGAACACCCTTCGCCAACCCGGAGATTCGCCTGGCCTCCGAGTTCACCGCTTTCATTCGGCTTGGGCTCTTCTCCAAGATCAACCCAAGTCGTTGTGCTTCACGATCGGCTATGAAGTTGTGGGTAGCGCCCGTGTCCACCATTGCACGGGTCATTTGGCCATTCAACTTGATGTCTACGTACATCAACTCACCACTTCCTGCTTTCTGTTGCTTTGTCTTGTTGTTCTCCCCCACTTGACCCCGCATAGCGTTCAACAAACGCATTGCTCCCATTCGGGGTCCTTGCGACTCTTCGTCATCGCTGCTGGATTCTGAACTGCTCGAGCTAAGAGCAACAGCTTTGCCCTTGTCCGATCGGGGAGGGTGGATGGAAGCCGTCAAAGCATTGAGTGCCTGTTTCTGTGGGCACTCCCTTACCATGTGCGGTCCTCCGCACAAGAAGCATCCTCCAGGTTTTGAGGCCTTGCCTTTAGGGTTCGGCCCTTTGTGTGAGCTCTTCTTCTTTTGTTCGCCCCCGAGCTCCTTCCCTCGAGAATGTTTTGGAGGGCGATTGCTTGAAGATTGTTTCCTTCTCGCCGGGTCTTCAGAGGAAACAAAGTCGGTGAGTCTTTCTGCAGCTGCAATTGCCCCGACCACATCGGTAACATTCGTTCGATTCAGCTCTTGTTGGGCCCATGGTTTCAAACCATCAAGGAAGCTGAACAACTTGTCCTTCTCGGACATGTCCTGTATGTCCAGCATTAGTGCAGAAAATTGCTTCACGTAGTCTCGGATGGTGGTACTTTGGCGGAGTTGTCTCAACTTCCTTCTTGCGACGAACTCTGTGTTCTCCGGTAGGAACTGAGTTCTCAACTCCCGCTTCAAGTCTTCCCATGTGTCGACTCGACACCGACCTTGTTGGATCTCCTCCCAACGAGTTCGCCACCAAAGTTTCGCATCTCCGTTCAGATACATTGTTGCTATAGAAACTTTGGTATCTTCAGAATCGGGCCTCGTAGCTCGGAAGTATTGCTCCATGTCGAACAAAAAGTTCTCGAGCTCTTTGGCATCTCTAGCCCCTCCGTATCCATGGGGCTCAGGTGCCCTCAAGTTTTGTGGCGGTGCAACGCGGGTGTTGCCTCCTCCCGCATTTAGCGTTCTTGTGAGCATAGCCACCTTTGCCGTGAGTTCCGCCACAACATCCTGTAAGTGTAGCACGGAGTCCTTGGTGTCATCAGACAGTCGGTCGACTAGGGCCTCGACCTTGTCGATCCTGGACTCCGCTTCCTCTTGCGAGCTCTCTACCCCAACAAGACTTTGTTGGCCATGGTAGAGTTCCTCCATGCTCGCTTCCAGAACATCCAGGCGGGTTTCCGCCGTCGTGAGTCTCTCCTTATGACTCTTTTTCCCCGTTAGCGCACCAGATTGCGCTTCCTCCGCTCGCGGAGAGTTGCCAACTTCTCGCTCATCCTGTTCGCTGCCGCGATCCTCGTGAGCGGCTTCAACAGCATGAGAGCGAGTGTGCACATGCAGTCCACTTGCGGCTGCTTGGGGCAAGGTTCCGGCTTGCCCCGTCTTGCTTGATTCGCCACGATGCTTTGCCATGGCGAAGTTGCGAAGTTCGTTCGCTGTTCGATCGAAGAGCTTGCCCGCTCTGATACCACAATGTCACGACCTTAGCTGGAATTGCCTAAGGCGTGAGGCACCCTTGCGGCCAAAGACTCGAAGCTAGCATGCGTTGCCAAAGTCGCGGGTCACCCGTGCGGCAAAGACGCGAACTTAGCTTGCGTTGCCTAAGTCGCGCTTCGCCCTTGCGATCTTGCTCCGCAAGGATCAGCCACTTTGTAACCTCTCGCAGGTCCCGAAGGACCTGTAAAAGAGAAAGAAAGTTAGATCGAAAGAACGAGCAACGGACAAGTCCCGAAGTCTCGCGAAAAGGGAAGCTTTACAAGCAAATCGTCGAACACCTTGTGTGCACAAGAGAAAAGAGGGAGAGGGAGGAAAACAAGGCTTTCAAGGATGAACGAACAGCTGCAAGCCCACAAACAGCCGCTCACCTGGTCCCAGGCGCAACACCAAGTTCCCGTAAAGGTCACGTGCGAACTTGCGAATGAGTGTTCAACGCCCGGTATATAACCGAAGCCCCATCCAGCCATGTGCCACCCGGGGGGTTCCTGGGTGCTGAGATGGCTGACATTTTGGTGAGCGGAGGTAGCACTCCGCTCACCTCCCGCGGCACGCGAAAACGGAGCCGTTTTGGGCTGTTTTGGGGTTGTTTTGCTTGGTTCGGTGAGCGATCGCTTTTGCAACGCTGCAGCTGGTTCGAACTTACATATTTACAGCAAAATGACACAAAACCATGAGAAAACATGCTGTCAAGCAGCTGTACATGCGGGTGTGAGCGACGAATGGTTCGTTGAACCGAGTTGTTGCGGGTGTGCGACGACCGTTCGTGACACTATGGCCCTTTGATTCCCTCCTATTTATAGAGGTCTTTGACTTTATTAGGTATTGGATCTCTATCCAATTACTCAAGTCTCTTAGATTAGTGAGTCTCTACCAAATAATATCTTATTGGATCTCATCTATAGGATCTAATCATTCAAGGGCATAATGGATATCCATTAAAATATGAGCTCTAGTGGATATCTCAAATTTTGTTAAATCTCATATTTCGATAATGGAATCAATTGATAAGTTTATAATCTAATCTGCATTTTGAGTGATGCAGGACTAACTTCGATCAGAAAAGGAAAATCGATTAAAGCAGGAGGAATCAAACGTTAGGACAGAGTGAAACTGTTGGGAAATCATTGGGGGCGACATCATATGCGCAGCGGAAGAACAAGAAAACAAAAATCCCCGATTCCCCAAAAAGATGTTCGTCGTCGTGCGAAGATTGGTGCGCAAAAAATCCGCAAAAACACAAAACTGCGTATAGAGATTGTGTTACCTAGGGAGATCGTATATCCCTGTTTCCTTGCAGATCCTTAGGAGAGGGTGAAGGAGGTCAAGCGTCCTCCTCTCTAGCGGTGATCCACACAGCAGGGTTGCGACGACGCTCCTCAAAACTCCAGGCCTACTCTGAGGTGGAGAGGGAGAGGAGAATAGGAAGGGCAAGCAAAGACTCTAGCCTATGAGGCTGTGAATCCCTCCTATTTATAGAGATCCCGTGTCAAAACCCTAATGGGTCCTTTCCCTAGTGGGTATTGGATCTGCATCCAATAAGACAAGGGCTCCGTCGGATATCTCATATCCGAACCTCTACTCATCGCAATGCCTACCATATGTGTGTGACCCACTAGGCCCAATATCGAGCTGGCCGTGAGTCATACCTGTCAGAACTCCTTCTAACTTAGTGAATTATTATCTCTGTAATAATTCACTCGACTCATCGACTACGGAAGTACTAGGCCACTACGCCGTAGTCCCCACACGATACAGGGGAATCCAATCCATTGGACCTATCTGTCCTCAGTTACCATGTACCTATAGTCCCTCATCCATCTAATATCCCAGAGACCGTATATCGAGCATGGTGCTGTCAGACCCATACGGTTTCTACTCGAGTCTCGCTCTAATCGGATTCTCCCGGAGAACTCTTTCTCTCTCAACCCGAATGACCCTGGCCAGGGATTTGTCTGAGCAAGAACACATAGGATATTCCTCTCATGACGCCGAGAGTGGATGATCCTCTGTCGACACTCAATAGCCCTCGTAAGGTCGACTACCACTCCCAATGACCAGCTGTACTAGATCTGAGAACAGTCAAACCTATAAGTCTGGTATCAAAGAGTGGAGCACTCATACAGGACATCCTTGGTGTCTCAAGTCTAAGGACCAGATACACCACTAGGACTATGGAATCGCTGTCTGACAATAAGGCATCATCAACCATCCAGCATTCCGTAAGCGGATCAATCAGTGAACTCATTCTCCAATGAGCACCTGTACTGTATCCCTAGTGTCCCTACACGAGCAGCTATGAGACCAGCTGCATCCATCATATGGACGGGTATACAGCACACCAGTCTATCCGGTTATCACGATGTCCCTCTCGAGTAACCTATGACCGGGATTATTTAGGATATGTATTTAAAGGTGAATCGATCTCATTATCGTGATCTCATCACGATCCGATTCCCATTGCACAAATCCAAGGACATCACAATATATATGCATTTATGCAATAGTTATAAAGTGATATACGCCATAATATAATAAGCAAAAAGATTCTGTATCAAGTCACACGTGCCATCACTCACGTGATTGGCTTGCTGGGCACCTATGACTAGCAATCTCCCACTTGACCTAAAGCCAATCACCTATGTGTCTGATCCCCATCAGACCCCTGTGACGCTCAAAGACAATCTGAGACAACGGCTTTGTCAGTGGATCTGCAATGTTATCTTCGGATGGAACTCTTTCCACTGCTACATCTCCTCGGGTCACGATCTCTCTGATAAGGTGGAACCTCCTCAGAACATGCTTAGATTTCTGATGAGACCTAGGTTCCTTCGCTTGAGCAATTGCCCCGTTGTTGTCGCAATATAGGGAGATCGGCTCCTCACTATCCGGCACGACTCCCAAATCTGTGATGAACTTCTTCAACCAGACTCCCTCCTTTGCTGCATCTGATGCAGCAATGTACTCCGCCTCTGTGGTCGAGTCAGCAGTGGTATCTTGCTTGGAACTCTTCCAGCACACTGCTCCTCCATTCAAGGTGTACACATACCCTGAATTCGACTTGCTATCATCGACATCAGACTGAAAACTTGAGTTAGTGTAGCCTTCAACCTTAAGGCTATTACCTCCATATACTAGTAAAAGATCCTTAGTCCTTCTCAAGTACTTAAGGATACACTTTACTGCTTTCCAGTGCTCCAAGCCTGGATCCGCCTGATACCTGCTCGTGACACTCAGAGCATGCGCTATATCAGGCCTAGTACATAGCATGGCATACATGATAGACCCTATTGCTGAGGCATAAGGTATCATATCCATGTTCGCCCTTTCTTCTAGAGTCTTTGGGGACATACTCGTAGAAAGCGATATCCCATGTCTCATCGGTATGAGACCTCTCTTGGAATTTTCCATGCCAAACCTTTTGACAATAGTTTCTATGTACCTGGACTGGGACAAGCCAAGCATCCTTTTGGATCTATCTCTATAGATTCTAATCCCCAAGATATAAGATGCTTCTCCTAAGTCCTTCATGGAGAAGTGTCTAGATAACCAAGCCTTTACTGTGGATAGCATTCCTATGTCATTCCCAATGATGAGGATGTCATCCACATATAACACCAAAAAGCTAATAACGCTCCCTCTTACCTTTCTGTATCCACAAGGCTCATCTTCGTTCTTAACGAAGTCATAAGATCTGATTGCCTCATCAAATCTTATGTTCCAACTTCGGGAAGCTTGCTTTAGTCCATAAATGGATCTAAGCAACCTACACACCTTATCTGGGCAGTTCTTGGACACGAATCCCTCAGGTTGCATCATATACACCTCCTCCTCCAGGTTCCCGTTGAGGAATGCGGTTTTCACATCCATCTGCCAGATCTCATAATCATAGTGTGCTGCAATAGCCAATAGAATTCTGATGGATTTTAGCATTGCTACGGGTGAGAAAGTTTCGTCGTAGTCAACACCTTGCCTTTGACGATACCCCTTAGCCACTAGCCTTGCTTTATAGGTCTCTACCTTTCCATCTACTCCGATCTTTTTCTTAAAGATCCACTTGCAACCGATGGGTACAATACCTTCGGGTGCATCAACTAGGTTCCAAACCTTATTGGAGTACATAGAATCCATCTCAGAATTCATGGCTTCTTTCCACTTCCCGGAGTCTATACTCATAATAGCCTCCTCGTAGGTCTGAGGATCAATATCCTCTACATCCTCTGCTCTAATATGTCCCACATATCTCTCAGGAGGATGGGATACTCTATCAGACCTGCGTAAAGTTGATACTTGTGTATTAGGTACCTGAACAGACTCGGGCTGTAGAGTGGTGCTTGAGCTTGGTTCCCTAACTTCGCTCAACTCTATCATTCTCCCACTGTCTCCGCCAAGAATGTGTTCCTTCTCAAGGAACACTGCTCTCTTAGCTACAAAGACCTTTTGGTCCTCGAGATGATAGAAATAATACCCACAAGTTTCCTTGGGGTATCCCACAAATTTGCATCGCTCTGTCCTTGATTCTAACTTATCGGGGTTGTGTCTTTTAACATGGGCAGAACAGCCCCAAATCTTAACAACCTTAAGATCAGGCTTCTTCCCTTTCCATATCTCATATGGTGTAGACACTACCGACTTAGTTGGAACTCTGTTCAGAAGGTAAGCTGCGGTTTCTAGGGCATATCCCCAGAATGAGATGGGTAGGTCAGCGAAACTCATCATGGACCGTACCATATCTAATAATGTACGATTTCTCCTTTCAGAGACACCATTGAGCTGAGGTGTATAAGGAGGTGTCCATTGGGATAATATCCCATGGTCCTTGAGGAAGTGAGTAAACTCTGTACTTAAGTACTCACCTCCTCGATCTGATCGAAGAGTTTTGATACTCTTTCCAGTCTGGTTCTCCACCTCATTCTTATACTCTCTGAATTTCTCAAAGGCCTCGGACTTGTACTTCATTAAGTACACATATCCATACCTTGAGAAATCATCAGTAAATGTAATGAAGTAGGAGTAACCTCCAATGGCATGAGTTGACATGGGTCCACATACATCACTATGTATGAGTTCCAACAACTCAGTGGCTCTCTCTCTAGTTCCGCTAAATAGAGAGTTGGTCAATTTTCCACGAATGCAAGGCTCACAAGTTGCATAAGACATATAGTCGAATGGATCTAGATATCCATCATTTAGCAACTTTTGAATCCTTCTTTCATGGATGTGACCTAGCCTACAATGCCATAGGTATGCACTGTTCACCTCATCTCGTTTCCTCTTAGACACTTACATTCATGATATGTGGAGTAGTGTCTTGCATAAACAAACCTTTATGCAATATTCCTCTCGTCAATCTCCCCTCGGCTTTGCTAGAATTTACAATAAATTGTAGATGTGATAAGCAATATTGGTATCCAATACCAATGCATTATCACAAAAATCTGCCAATTGGAGATTGATCATGAATATACCTGAAGCTTCTCCAAGCTTCTATTTCGCCCTTTCTGCAAGGTACTCTTTGCAGTTTCTCTTCCAGTGCCCATCTTTACCACAGTGGAAGCACTGGCCTTTGTCCTTTGTTGGGTCTTTCTTAGCAAACTTTGCTTTACCTTGTTTGCCCTTGCCCTTTCCCTTCTTAAGGGACCTTTCTGCTTTCCTTTTCTTTCTGGTCTCACCAGTGTAGAGAACTGGCTTCTCTTTCTTAATAGTACTCTCTGCCTCCCTCAACATATTGAGGAGCTCTGGGAGAGTCACCTCAAGCTTGTTCATATTAAAATTCATTATGAACTGTGAAAAGGAATCTGGTAGGGACTGAAGCACAATGTCCACACACAAGTTATCCTCTAGGACCATTCCTAGACCTGTGAGTTTCTCTATCCACTCAATCATCTTTAGGACATGGTTCTGAACCGGTGTCCCCTCAGTCATCCTAGCGCGGAAAAAGCTCTTGGATATCTCATATCGTTGAGTCCTTCCCTGTTCCTCAAACAATTTACGGACATGTAGGAGAATGGATCTGGCATCCATCTTTTCATGTTGTCTTTGTAACTCTGGAGTCATAGAGCCCAACATATAGCACTGAGCAAGAGTGGAGTCATCAATGTACTTCACGTAGCGAGCGATCTCATCCTCGCTTGCCCCTTCTTCGGGCGTAGGCATCACTGTATCAAGGACGTACACGATTTTCTCCGCTGTGAGAACAATTCTCAAGTTACGGAGCCAATCCGTATAATTTGGACCAGTGAGGCGGTTGACATCAAGTATGCCACGTAAGGGATTTGAAAGCGACATTTTCTAAAATAAAGATGTAGCAAAATGAATAATATGCAGATTTTGCAAGAAATAAACTATCAAGATATGGACTTCTATCTTAATATGCTCCCACTATTTTACTAACGAGTCACGCGACACCCTCAGCACGTGAAACGGAAGTCTCCGGCAGACTTCTAGTGGGGATCAGGATCCAATCAGCGTCTTAGTGTAACCTCGAGGGACTCGACCAATCACACTAAGCCTAAAAGGTAGACAACTCTTGCCGATCACAACTCCTTGTGATTCCCGTCCTGTTCGGCCTCCGAATCACCATGGCCTCGAGGGACTCGACCAACCATGATGCTCGGTTAAGTCAACACCTTCGTTACAAGATGAGTCTGATTTGATGATATACCCTCGAGGGACTCGACCAAGCATATCATGCCCTCAGGTCACCGGTGACATCTCTATGTCGTAAGCAAGATAGCGAATCGCGATATAGGTGAGTCTCGAGGGACTCGACCAACTCAACCTACACCGGGATTCGGTTCCTACTCATAACGATGGAAGGCCACGTGGGTCAATCTAATTGCCTCACGTTTACCGACTTAATATTATCGAGAGATGTTTCTATAATTTGGTCTCCTAATATGACATGTCACACATATACATATTTAATATATATCTACATCGCATGCAAATATATATACATATCTAGTATGTGTATAATCAATCACATCAGATGATCATGGACCACAACCTAATATGATTAGGCCCGAGCTAGTAGGCCTAATCACTCACATCAAGATCTATGTGTGCAACGGTGCATCTCCATGCCCTGTGATCGTCCATCTCGTCCTCGTCGGTTTCGTCGACATCTTGATGCATCTCCATGCATCACGATCGTCCGTCTCGTGGGTCCCGCTGTCGCATCCACGCTCCCGCTGCGCCTCCTCATGTGATTACAACTTAATCATAGGCACGCAGGCCCGACAATAAACGAGAAATATAATGGAGGTTCGCAGACCTCAATAATAATAATCACAAGTACACACATCACACGGTCCATGATCATCCGTCCACACATCATACATCACATGTATAAATAATCATCATCATGTAGGACTACTAGATAATAATAAAAAATAATAATCAACTAAACCTTTTAATTAATTAATATTTTTCTGAAATCAGGGACATGTAGGGAATTTCTCAATTCCTAAGGGTATTTTCGTAATTTGGATAAAAGACAGAAACTGGAATTTCTCAAATTCCGAGGGGCAAAACTGTCTTTTTCCCAGAAAACCCTAATGCCCTTTCCCCTTTTCGCTGCTGCCGCCGCCGCCACCCTGCCGGCGGCGGCCTGTGCCGCGAGGGGCGGGGCGCGGCCCTCGCCTGCGGGCGTCGCCGCCTCCGCGGGCAGTTCTGCCGGCGAGGCAGCGCCCGCAGGCGGTGCTGCCTCGCTGGCGGCCGCCCCTGCGGGGTTTTTGCCCGTGGGAGCAGCGGCCACAGGCGCCGCTGCCCTGCGGTGCCTCAGCCCGCGGCTGTGCCCTGCGGTGCCTCAGCCCGCGCTGCCAGCCCCGCCGGCCGCAAGCCTGCTGCAAGCAGGCCGCCAGCCGGCTGCTGCAGGCACAGCGCTTGCGCATGCGCCGGCGCTGTGCTGCCTGGCTGCGACTGCGGCTGCCGCTGCAGGTGGCTGCAGGCATGCAGATCGAGGGTAGCAACTGTTGCTGCCCTTCCTCGCTTTTGCGTCAACGATTTTGACGTCAATTTTCTTCCTAAACACAATACACGCAGTTCAAAACCAATCATTCGCACGAACAACCTGGCTCTGATACCACTGTTGGGAAATCATTGGGGGCGACATCATATGCGCAGCGGAAGAACAAGAAAACAAAAATCCCCGATCCCCAAAAAAGATGTTCGTCGTCGTGCGAAGATTGGTGCGCAAAAAATCCGCAAAAACACAAAACTGCGTATAGAGATTGTGTTACCTAGGGAGATCGTATATCCCTGTTTCCTTGCAGATCCTTAGGAGAGGGTGAAGGAGGTCAAGCGTCCTCCTCTCTAGCGGTGATCCACACAGTAGGGTTGCGACGACGCTCCTCAAAACTCCAGGCCTACTCTGAGGTGGAGAGGGAGAGGAGAATAGGAAGGGCAAGCAAAGACTCTAGCCTATGAGGCTGTGAATCCCTCCTATTTATAGAGATCCCGTGTCAAAACCCTAATGGGTCCTTTCCCTAGTGGGTATTGGATCTGCATCCAATAAGACAAGGGCTCCGTCGGATATCTCATATCCGAACCTCTACTCATCGCAATGCCTACCATATGTGTGTGACCCTCTAGGCCCAATATCGAGCTGGCCGTGAGTCATACCTGTCAGAACTCCTTCTAACTTAGTGAATTATTATCTCTGTAATAATTCACTCGACTCATCGACTACGGAAGTACTAGGCCACTACGCCGTAGTCCCCAGACGATACAGGGGAATCCAATCCATTGGACCTGTCTGTCCTCAGTTACCATGTACCTATAGTCCCTCATCCATCTAATATCCCAGAGACCGTATATCGAGCATGGTGCTGTCAGACCCATACGGTTTCTACTCGAGTCTCGCTCTAATCGGATTCTCCCGGAGAACTCTTTCTCTCTCAACCCGAATGACCCTGGCCAGGGATTTGTCTGAGCAAGAACACATAGGATATTCCTCTCATGACGCCGAGAGTGGATGATCCTCTGTCGACACTCAATAGCCCTCGTAAGGTCGACTACCACTCCCAATGACCAGCTGTACTAGATCTGAGAACAGTCAAACCTATAAGTCTGGTATCAAAGAGTGGAGCACTCATACAGGACATCCTTGGTGTCTCAAGTCTAAGGACCAGATACACCACTAGGACTATGGAATCGCTGTCTGACAATAAGGCATCATCAACCATCCAGCATTCCGTAAGCGGATCAATCAGTGAACTCATTCTCCAATGAGCACCTATACTGTATCCCTAGTGTCCCTACACGAGCAGCTATGAGACCAGCTGCATCCATCATATGGACGGGTATACAGCACACCAGTCTATCCGGTTATCACGATGTCCCTCTCGAGTAACCTATGACCGGGATTATTTAGGATATGTATTTAAAGGTGAATCGATCTCATTATCGTGATCTCATCACGATCCGATTCCCATTGCACAAATCCAAGGACATCACAATATATATGCATTTATGCAATAGTTATAAAGTGATATACGCCATAATATAATAAGCAAAAAGATTCTGTATCAAGTCACACGTGCCATCACTCACGTGATTGGCTTGTTGGGCACCTATGACTAGCAGAAACATGTCAGGAGATTGGACGTCGAGTCAAAGGATCGATCGACGTACTGACAAAAGGACTTCGTGCTATGAGTTCGGGCATCGAGCCGAAGGATCGGATATTATGCCAAGGAGATCAGATGTTTTGGGGATCAATAAACCGATTGGACAATACACCAAAGCAGAGGACAATGCGCCAAAACAACGAACGAAGTACCGAAGGAACCAATGACATGCCAGACAATATAGGATTCATGATTGTAATAATTTATCTAGATCTAAGAAGTTTATGTCTAATTGATTTAGTTTCAAGTTGAATCAGGCTAACTCAATTAGGGGCTCATTGGGCCTAAGTTTGACTATTTTGGACCAAGTGGAAGGCTCATTCAGTGACCCATGGATAGGTTGAACCGCATATGAGTTGAAAAAGTCAAGACACACTTTTCCAAGCTATCAGGTAGTGGTACCACTAGGCTAGCAGGGTGTCAGTGTGTCGGGCAGTGGTACCAATAGACTGGGCAGTGGTATCGCCCCGACAAAGTCACCCAGACTATCAGGTAGTGGTATCACTCGACTGAGTGATGGTACCACTCGGTGTTAGTGCTGTAGGCGGTGGTACCGTCCAACACATGTGGTGGTACCACTAGGACCCAAGAAACTCGGGATGAGACCATTTTGGCTCTAAATTTAAATACATCTGGGGCCTATAAATACCCCACTCATCCCTGCTCAGTTCACACAAAACTAAGACCTAAAAGTATGAAAACTCTATTGTAATTACTTGAGAATTCTCTACTAGCTCTAAGTTTCGGTTTTAGTTTAAGAGAAGGGTAAGTGAATTGTAAAGGTTGTCTCCTAAACTTATGAAACGGAGAAAGAGTTGTAAGAGGGTAGTTATGCTTCACCCATAGAAGGAAGATCATTAGTATACGCCGATGGCATCGACGGAAGAGGAATCGAGAGTGGACGTAGGTCATGACAACCGAACCACTATAAATTTGGTGTGCATTCTCTTTCTTATCTTCATTACTATTATTCTCTATTTTAATTGCTTAATATATTTATTTTAAGTGAAGCACCCTTTCGATATCATTTTTTATATGGGCTTTATCGAAATAGTTTTTCTAAATCATCGATGTTTTTATCGTAAGAACTAATTCACCCCTCGTTTTAGTGCTGATTTCAATCCCGACAATTGGATCTCATATATAGGATCCAATAATTTTAGGGCTTAAAGGATATCCAAGAAGATATGGGCTCTAGAGGATATCTCATATCCGAATCTCTACTCATTGCAACAATTGTCATATGTGTGTGACCCTATAGGCCCAATATCGAGTTGGCCGTGAGTCATACTTATTAGAACTCCTTTTGGCTCAGTGAATTATAATCTTTATAATAATTCAATCGATTCATCGACTGCGGACGTACTAGGCCACTATGCCATAGTCCCTAGATGATATAGGGTAATCCAATATTTGTACCAATCTATCTTTAGTTATAGTGTACCTATAGTCTCTTATTTATTTAATATCCTTGAGACCGTATACCGGGCATGGTGATATCAAGCCTATACGGTTTCTTTTTGAGTCTCGCTCTAATCATATTCTTCCAGAGAACTCTTTCTCTCTCAATCCTAATGACATTGGTCAAGGATTTTTCTAAGCAAGAATATATGGTATATTCCTCACATGATATCAAGAGTGGACGATCCTCTATCGATAATCAATAGCCCTGGTAAGATTGTCTACCACTCCAGATGACCAATTATGCTAGATTTAGAGCTTCAAAACATACAAGTTTGGTATCAAATAGTGAAGTACTCATATAAGACATCTTTGGTTTCTCAAGTCTAAGGACCAAGTACACTATTTGGATGACATAATCACTGTTTGACAATAAAGTATCATCAACCATCCAATAATCTGTGAACGGATCAATTAGTAAACTCATTCTCCAATGAGCACGTACAATGTAGCCCTAGTGTCCCCACATGAGCGGCTATGACATTAGCCGCCTCCATCATATAGATGGGTATACAGCATACTAATCTGTTCGGTTATCTCGATATCCTTCCTGAGTAACCTATGATCAGGATTATTTAGGATCTGTGTTTAAAGGTGAATCGATCTCATTATTGTGATCTAATCATGATCTGATTCCCATTACATAGATCGATGGAAATCATAATATATTTATGCATCAAGTAGTAAAAATATAAGCACTTGCACTGTAGCCCTAGTGTTCCCACACGAACAACTATGAGACTAGCCACCTCCTTCATATGGATGGGTATACAACACACCAGTATGTCCAATTATCTCGATGTCCTTCTCGAGTAACCTATAACCAAGATTATTTAGGGTTTGTGTTTAAAGGTGAATCGGTCTCATTATCATGATATCATCACGATCCGACTCCCATTGCATAGATCCATGAACATCAAAATATATTTATGCATTAAGCAATATAAAGTAAAAAAATACCATAATAACAATAAGCAAAAAGGGTGCATGTCATGTCACACGTGTCATCATTTGATTCGCTTGCAGGGTACCTATGACTAGCATCGTCGCCCCATCTGCTATGCAGATCATTGCTAGAGAAGAGGACAACTGATCTCATTTATCCTATCCTATGAATCTGAAATTTTACGGGGATATACGATCTTCCCATGTATTATATCTAACACATGACGTGTAGATTTTTCGATTTTACAATTTCTCAAGGATCAATCTTCGCATAATGACTAGATTTTCTTTTTTTTAGAATATCTAGGTTTTTGGTTTTGTTTTTCACTATGCATGTGATGCTATATTAAGATTTCCCAATAGAAAGGAAGAGAGGGAGCGAAGACGTTGGATTCGTTAAAAGCAACATGGCTTTCGATGCCTGAAGTCATAGAAATGACAACAAAGATAACAGGTCATCAAGCAAGATGTCATAGTCATAGAAAAATTACCAATTAGAAGAGTGAAATCGACAGATCTATGAGAGATTTTACTTGGGAGATGGATCACCGAGCAGAGGAGGAAACCGACAACGATAGATCAACAAAGAAGAGGGCTTGCTGTCGCCAGACAGTAAGAAAGGAAAAGTCTTACTCGAGACAACAGGAACTCTGATACCATGTAGAATTGAGTAATATATTGTGACAGGGATGATTTTTTTTCACTGAGGTGCTGAATATTTATATAGGTTTTGAGAAAGAGATTTCCTTCAATCAAATGCTCAAATCACTAATCAGATCAGTTGCCCAAATCAATGATTGATCCTCAAATCATCAATTGATTGGGAATATAAGAAAGCAGGGATATTATTCCATGTGTGCCTCGATCATGATCTTCTATCATATATTAGTTTACTTCTTCCCCCATCATATATGATAACTCTTCGGGGTAGGAATAGGATGATCATAATGTGTCCACAAATGATGATGTTTCAAATGAATATGTTGAAAAAGAGTCGGTAATGAGATGAAGAATTTGTGCTCCTCCCGTGTACGTACACAGGCTTTTCCCAGCTCGCTATTGGTTACATAACACATTAATATCTATTCTTTAAGAAATTATATATATCTTGAGGGGTTCATCTATGCTTTTATAGGATACACCGTCAATATCAACCATTAGATTATTATATCACAAGTCTCATAAAAAATAGAAAATAGAAAATTGCTCGGTCTATATTTAATCGCCGCATTGTAAGGACGCCACATGGTCAGCTTGGAAGATTAAGTTTCGAAGTTGAATTCCCATCCAAACTGTACTGTGAGAAAGTAAGTTGGTCGGATATGCATGCATATCTCATGTAATGTAAAATTAGTATATCCAACCATGTTACCGAATCCTACCTCGCGTGACATAATCTGCTCATCTCGATCTGTGGGACGCGGAGTCTCCATTGTTTTCGGAAGTGCCATGTCCATATGCAAAACGGCAAGGAGAAGTCGAGGTTTGAGGCTCGAGATGCGCAGCATGTGGAGGTTCGAGGTCGCCCTCTCAGGCAATGGAAAGAGATAAGGTTGTCTGTACGATGCACCGGCTCTCTTCGCAGTCCTCGTAACTTGTTTCCGCATGTTTCACGTTTCATATAGGGGAAGACGTAATCTTTGCTACACAACATGTTTCACGTTTCATGCATGGGAGAAGGAAGGATCTCATTTTAGATTATATGTCTTGATGTACTGCGGGAGGGAAGGCGCATTAATGTGTGTATCCATCAGTTCTCGCGCACCAAACTCACGTTTGTTTGCTTACCTACGCGCGAGATCTGTTGGCAGGCATCGAAGCAAACGGGCCACTGCCTCCTCATACTTATCCAAACTCAGGGCTGCAGGGCTATAAGTACCCCCACTCGTTGCTCTTCTTCTTCAAGCGCATCCGTACCTGCAATACGTGCTAATATCTTCCGCAGAAGTAGTTCATACAAGTCGGATAATGGTGCGATGCTTGATTCCATTTCTTACCATCTTAATAGATTTTCTTGTGTGTTAATTTGGGGCAGGCCATGCTTGCATGCCTGCCTGTATATATATCTTTTGTTGCTATATATGGTATTAATTTGGCTGTGGTTTCGTTGCTGGCGGCCGGTGCGGTTGCAGGCGGGCGTGCTCCAGCAAGGACCATGGGGTGGCAACGGCGGCAAAACCTGGAATATGAGACAGGCGGATCACATTAGCAACGTCAAAATTCATTACAACGATGCCGTATTCGCGTTTGACTTCACCTTCACCGTCGACGGCAAGAAGAAGACCATCCACGTCGGAGGTGATGCACCCCAGTACAATGAGGTACTGTCAAAGCTGAAAACATGCGTTTAGTATTTATTGATCAAAGGTTACAATTAATTATTCCTAGGATACTAGCGAATTCCCTAACTATTTTTTGGTGGTTTATGTCTAACTACATCTTTGATTGCTTGTATAGATTACTCTAGAGGAGGACGAATACTTCACTTTCATCTCTGGACATTTCAAGACGATGTGGACGACAGACGTTTTCATAACACAACTTACCCTTGAGACCAACAAGGGCAATTCTGTGAGCGCCGGCAATTCGATTGGCAGTCATTTCTCCCTAAATCTAGAGGATGAGGGTAAGATTCTAGGCTTCTTCGGACGTGAAGGTTCTACCATCGATGCCATCGAGGCAATCGGAGTTTACTGCACTATACCAAATTAAACACACGTCACGTCTTGGTGTCTGTGTCTTAGTCTGCTGCAATGTATCTGCTTGGTTGGGGCGATAAATAAGTGGCAGAAATTGTCGTCGTCGTCGTCGTTGTGTTTCTTTGAATAAAACAAGAAGTATGTTACGGGTCCACTGGTTATTGTACGCTAATTGACGACATGATGATAGTTGAATCCAATCGGTGGTTGCATTCCTATGTCATTTCTTCGAGTAAATATGAACAATATATCATCGTGGAAGCCGTTCTTGTGATATGCCTGATGATTTGATTTGGGTAATGTAAGTCTTTTTTTTGTCCAAATAAAAAATAATAATAATTTTTCAGAATGTCTAATACTTATTTATTCTCGGATATCCAATCAACGAGCACAAAATATTCAATGGGTCACTCCCTTCTTTTAAAATGAGGAAGATTTTATTACTCCAGAGTGATTGGCCAACCGAATAGCCACCTGGATTGCTTCTTATGTACATGTATAAACTCGTAGTCTTCGAAATTATGTAACAAATATTTAATGTCAGTGACCGTGAAGTGTCCATGGTACAATAAAGTTGCAATGAATTTGTCTGATGAATTCAAAATTTGATTTTATGGCGATACGCCAAAAATCATCATTTCGTGAAATCGCATTCAAACCCTCCTAGATCACCACGACGCTTCATATGACGTAATGCCTTTTTATTATATTTACCTACCACCAATAAAGATAATATGGCGAGCAAATCATGCAAAACATATCGCCATCTATTTCATTAAACGAACCATCACAATTCACAATTTAGTTTGAACCATCCTCGACAAGATTTTGTCCATTCAATTTATATATAACTTATATGTTGAATAGATCTCTCAAGTTTATGAACCCTGTCATTAGCCAAAATGCATGTCATGATTTTATGGAAAAGAAGAGTTGGGGAACGAGTAGTGTGAGCATAAAGGATCTCATTTTGAGTTCTCTAGGGCCTAATGTAACTTGTATTCAAATACAAACCCATAACTCTTGTACCAATACTTTCTCATTCAAACAGCCATTGTCACAATGTTTTTTCTTTTTCTTTGCAAATGTAAGTGGCGAGGATGAGATTTGATTTGGTATACTTGCTATAAAGAGTCAAAATATTTACTCGGTTCGTCATCTAATAAACATCTTCAAAATATACTAGATTTTATACGCATGAGCGCGTAACTCTCGATATGACATCTAACACTTTATTTCAATACTTGTTTATGCTAGGATTGATTTTTATTTTAGAGTCTATATATTATTTTTCTTCGAAAAAATCTTAAACTTTAGTGATGATGATAGAAATAAATGATATAGTTCACATTAGAGTGAACCAAAATATTATCAAGTCAGGAGATCAGGCTCCTCGCCATTTAATAATAGGATTCATATTCCTTAGATAACTGAAAATTATATTTAAAAACAATTCTTTATCGATTAGCATTTGTATGTTCAAAACAATATTAGAGGTGTCAATAAGAAATAATCAAATTTATTTGATTATTCTTGATAGATAATTTTCCTAACCACACCTCACCTTGGTGACAATAATGGGCATGCTTCTGTCATGACAAGTACGAGACGAGACGAAGAAGTTAGAGGCTCTAAGCACTAAGCAGGCAGGCCGTGGACAATGGAACCGTCCTTTCTCATCTGAAGGAAGGAGACGAGGCGGGCGACCACCAAATCCATGTTTCCTTATAATTGGAGGTTATCCACAAGGACAAGATGCAGATGGAGCTCGTCGTCTGAGGCAATGGAAGGAGATAGTGGTGCTGTTGGGCTCAACCATCCGGCCACCGTGTTCAAGATTATCATATTTACTCACCGACTCCGTCGGAAGTCCTCGCATCTCGTTCCTAGCAAACAATTAATTACACTGCATGCAAGCAATAAAAAAAAGGAAGAGCACGGAATATGCATGTTTCACGTTTCCGTGAGATTTTAGGACGGTGGTGGTGGGGGGTGCAATTCTTCCTTGATGTATACATCAGCTCATACTTATCCAAACTAGAATGGTGGGCTATAAATACCCTCATCCGATGCCCTTCCCAGCACCAAGTCCTGCAATAGCATCTTCTGCCGCCAAGGGAGTGTGCGCGTCCATTCATTATTCTCGGTTGCTGCTAATATGGTGAGTGGCGTTGTTAGTCTTCAAAATTCCATCCCTTTTCTGACTTCTTCAACTACACTTGCTCGTATACTACAACATAGATGGATGGATGACATGTGGTGTTTATTCTGATGCACGCAGGGGAGAATGGTGAAGGTGGGGCCATGGGGTGGCAACGGAGGGAATGTGTGGGATATGGGACAAGCCGACCACATTACCAAACTTCGAATCTATTACGGAGATAACATTGTGGGGTTGGAGATTACCTACATTCTTAACGGTAATTCCCACACCTACAAACGTGGAACCACCACCGGCGCTTCCAAGGAGGTATATCATCTATACATCTATGTGTATATAAATACACACTTATCAACTTCGTGTCTTTGTCCAACCATATAAACTGGTTCGACCAGATGAATGTTTTCTAGCAACACGTTTGGTAGTCAAACCAATTTCTCTTGAAAATACATTGCAATATTAGTTTTCTTTTTCCCATTGTTTGTTTCTCGTTAAATCCTTGATCCTTTTTTGCAGATCATCCTTGAGGAGGACGAGTACTTCACTTCTATCTCCGGATACTTTCATGCATTATCCAATTATCAGCGACATGCAATTGTGATGTTGCTTACTCTTGATACCAACAAGGGTGCATCCATAAGTGTCGGTAACAAGACTGGCTCTTCCTTCGCCCTTACTTTAGAGGAGGGGAGTAGGATTCTGGGCTTCTTTGGGCGAGCTGGTACAGCCATTGACGCTATTGGGATTCACTGCTCATTGCCTAACTAAGTGTATTCACTGGCTCGTGTTCCTATCTATGGAATGATGTAATAAATAAGCAACGATTACTATTATGGTTCTTGCCATGATTGTCATCATCGTTGTTATCCTTGTCATTCGGTGTTGCTTTCAATAAATAATGAAATGTTCTCGAATCCACTTTGATATCTTATCATTACTTGGTGTGCCTTTCGTGATGGAATCCACGGCTCTTATTTGACGATAATCACTTCCTATGTATGCCCAATTTTGTCAAAGAGCTAGCAGGTGACCTTCTATTGATTGTGATCGTTAAGGTGCCAAAGCTGCTAAGAGTTTTAGTACAAGTTATTTACAAAGCTATTGGGATTAAAGTTATCACCATGATTGAAGGATTGATAGTGTAATAGAAGATGATGGCTCTACGTATTACAATGTATCCAGAAGACATTTTGTTCGATCCTTTGTTGATGTCATTATTGCTTTGATTGCTTTTTCTTTTAGAGTTTTGATTGAATTGAGCTATGATAGTTGGTCATGTCATCCTCTTTTCTCTTTTCAAATATTATTAATGATCAATCGACTTATCATACAGTTCTTTAAATGACATCGGTGAGTCTCATACATGAATTATTGATGTCGGTTTCTTATATTCGTCTCCTATGCCATTGAGAATGTGTAACTTTGACAATGCTTCTAACGTAGTATTATACAAAGATATTAATGGTACTTTGAAGCTAGTGATTGAGGCTTGAATTGCTTATAGAATAAGACGTTCTTTTCGTAGCCACTAATCAGGATCTGTTATTGGGATGGGTTCTCTAGGTATTTAGATTTTTTCTGATGAATATTTGAGAGAGCCGTCGATGTAACCTAATAGTTCATATCAAAAAAGAAGATCAGAGAATTGTGCTTGCCGAGATGTATAATTGCCGCTTTTGAATAGTTTGAAGTGGCTTAGAGTTGCAGCATTGATGAATATAAGTATTGTATGTTGAGGAGAACTATTGTTTCTCGAGGAAAGAATAATTGGAGCGTCATATGTAGATGAAAAAGACATGCTTAGAATATGAACTAATTTAGCGAATATCGAGCGAGGAGGTCGCGGGCACAGGAGCATATGGTTGCGGATTCGTCGCCGCTGATGTGACAAGCCAAGCATATGATGATGATGGAAACACTCAAATCTGCCCTAAGGATGAATCGAGGCGAGGGGGGATTTGGAGCGCTCGACCTCCTACTGTGCAACCTGCTTCTTCTCGACAGCGTTGGCGAACATGACGTCCTAGGAGAGTTGGATGATGGCGACGTGTCTCTCCTACTGGCACGAGCAATAAGGAATTTGGAGCGCTCAGCCTCCTACCGTGCAACCTGCTTCTTCTCGACGTTATTGAAGAACTCAATGGAGGTCTAGTCATGACCAGAGGATTGTAGCCGCCGAAGGAGGAGGAGCAGTGGTAGTGAGGAGTTATGATGAGGAGCAACAATAGATCTGAGGAAGAGTATAGGGTCGCTGGCGACGGGTCGAATGGAAGTGATAGAGGGGAGACGTTGGATCGTTCAAGGGGAGCGTCGCCTTCGGCGACTTAAGTCGCAGCAATGACAGTAAATATAATAAGTCAGCGAGCAAGATTTTGTGGTCTGAGAATAATTGTCAAACATGTTGGGCTGATGGCCCATATTCAGCCTATGTGGGCTTTATCAGCCCACAGCCCACACCCCCTCTTAACCTAACCCTAATTAAGATTAGGGGGGTGTGGTGGCTGCGTTTTAGAGGCAGATTAAAGCTATAAAAAGGCAGCAACGAGGCAGATCTTTATAGCCACGAGATTCCAAAGAGAAGAAGGAGAACAAGGCAGAAAAGGAAGAGAAAGAAAGGGAAGAAGACAAGGACAACGCAAAGAGACTATTCACAATCATCTAGCAGTGTTCTCATCTCAGGTTAGATCAAATCTATAGTAGAGTCTTGCTGTGATTACTTGGGGAGGTTTTAGATATTGTTGGCAGTGACGTGATCCTTGTATCCCAGTTATTCTCTTGTGGTTGTTGCTAGGGTTTTGGGCAAGAGATTTAGATTTGTATATTCATTATTCTCGTAGTGGATTATCTCTAGTTTGCCCCGTGGTTTTTACCCTTCACATTGAAGGGGTTTTCCACGTATATCTTGGTGTTCTGTTTGATTGTGTTTCCATTTTATTCCGCTGCGTATTTTGGTCTTCTAGTATTTGTTCATATACAAAGGTTATTCCTGTTTATATCCCCATCAACTGGTATCAGAGCAGGGTTTTAGTGATTTAATTTTTGTATTTGAACATGGAAGCCAGTAATGTTTTTCGCATGATTAGTTTGAATGGAAACAATTGGATGAAATGGAAACCAAGAATGGAAGATCTCTTGTATTGCAAAGATTTGTATGGACCTTTACAGGGGGATAGTGCAAAACCTACAACTATGACAGATGATGAGTGGAAGAGGTTAGATCGAAAAACAATTGGGTTTATTAGACAGTGGCTTGATGATAGTGTCTTTCACCATGTTTCTACTGAAATTTCTGTATATTCTCTTTAGAAAAAATTAGAAAGTCTCTATGAAAGAAAAACAGCTGGCAACAAAGTTTTTTTGATCAGAAAACTTGTGAACCTAAAATATAAAGAGGGTGCTTCTATTGCTGAGTATTTGAATGAAATACAGAGTATTACTAACCAGTTATCCTCTATGAAAATGTCTCTTGATGATGAGTTGCAGGCATTGTTACTTCTCAATTCATTACCAGAAAGTTGGGAGACACTAGTGGTTTCCCTTAGTAATTCTGCGCCAGATGGTATTGTCACTATGAGTCAAGTAACAAGCAGTTTGTTGAATGAGTTGAGAAGAAAGAGTTCGGCAACATCTTAGAATGATCTCAGAGAACAGAGGAAGGTCAAAGTCTAGAAGCAGTTCACGTATGGGTAGGAGCAAGTCAAGATCAAGAAAAGATATTGTTTGCTATAACTGTGGTGAGAAAGGACATTACAAGAACCGATGTAAGCAACCTAAGAAGAACAAAAAAAAGGGAAAAGAAGTGGAGTCTACAGAGTCAAAGGATAATACTACAGCTACAGTGCAGGGTGGTGATTATTTGATTTTGTCTCCTTCTGATGATATTTTTTCTTGTGTGTGTCAGGATCTTGAGTGGGTGATTAACACCGGTGCTTCTTATCATGCTACATCTCGGAGGGAGTTTTTTGCTACATATAGGTCTGGAAACTTTGGTGTTGTCAAGATGGGCAACTATGGCACAGTAGACATCATTGGCATGGGTGATATCCATTTAAAGGCCAACCTTGGCTGCAAGTTGGTACTTAAGGATGTGAGGCATGTGGTTGACTTAAGGCTGAATTTAATTTCAGTTGGAAGACTAGATGATGAAGAGTATGAAAGCAGATTTCACAGAGGGCAATGGAAGCTCAGTAAGGGTTCTCTTATTATAGCTAGTGGAAAGAAATGTCATACTTTGTACAGGTTGCAGGCTAAAGCTTATGGTGAGTAGTTAAATGCTACAGAGAAAGACTTCAGTATGGAGTTGTGGCATAGGCGATTGGGATACATGAGCGAGAAGGGGCTGCAAGCTCTTTCCAAGAGAGAGGTATTACCAGATCTTAGAGGTATACATCTTAACCCTTGTATTGATTGTTTGGCTGGTAAACAACATAGAGTTTCATTTGCTAGTGCTGCTTTGTCTAGAAAAATGCATGCCTTAGACCGTGTTTATACAGATGTATGTGGTCCTTTGAGGACAAAAACTCATGGTGGATCTTTTGATGTTCTTGGTATAAGTGGTGCACTTTATTTTGTCACTTTTATAGATGATTTTTCCAGGAAAGTTTGGGCTTATGCTTTGAAGACCAAAGATCAGGTTATTAATGTCTTCAAAGAGTTTCATGCCATGGTTGAAAGGGAGACAGAAAGGAAATTGAAATGCATAAGATCAGATAATGGTGGTGAGTATACGGGATTGTTTAATGACTATTGCATGTCACTTGGGATCCAACATGAGATGACAGTTCCTGGTACACCTCAGCATAATGCAATTGCAGAGAGGATGAACCACACCATCATGGAAAAGATCAGATGTATGCTTTCACAGGCCAAGCTACCCAAAAGGTTTTAGGATGAGGCTTTGAGGACTGCAGTTGATGTGATCAACTTATCACCATGTACAGCCCTAGATGGTGATGTTGCAGAGCATGTATGGTCAGAGAAAGATGTTTCCTATAGGCATTTGAGAGTATTTGGTTGTCGTGCATTTACACATATTCCAGATAATGAGAGGTGCAAGCTGGATGGTAAGTCTAAAGAATATATTTTTCTTGCTTACTCACATGATCAATTTGGTTACAGGCTTTGGGATCCAGAAAAGCAGAAGGTGTTCAGGAGCAGAGATGTGGTCTTCTTTGAGGATCAAACTTTTGAGGATTTGAAGAAGAAGGCACCAGCCAAGACTTCTGCAGAAGGATTAGCAGATTGTGACCTAGTTATTTCTCTAGTATATCTGGGTGATGGGGGAGATGTGCAGGAAAATAGTGTAGAGCCTGATGTTGATTTACCTGCAGGACATGTTGAGCAAGAAGAAGTAGGAGAGCAAGTTCCCGCAGAACCTCAATTGAGAAGATCTTCTAGACAACGTCAACCTTCCAGAAGATACTCTACAGATGAGTATGTGATGCTTACTGATGTAGGTGAACCAGATAGTTACCAGGAAGCAGTTGAGAGTGAGTAGAAAGAGAAGGGGTTAGTTGCTATGCAGGAAGAGATGAATGCTCTTCAGAAGAACCACACTTATGATTTGGTGCTGCTACCAAATGGAATGAAGACCTTGAAGAACAAGTGGGTTTTTAGGTTGAAGACTCAAGAATATTGTTCTCAACCAAAGTACAAAGCTAGATTGGTTGTGAAAGGCTTTGGTCAAAAGAAAGGTATTGACTTTGAAGAGATATTTTCTCCTGTTGTTAAAATGTCTTCTATTCGTGTTGCTCTTGGTATTGCTGCTAGCCAGGACTTAGAGGTTGAGCAGTTAGATGTGAAGACAGCTTTCCTTCATGGTGATTTGGAGGAGGAAATTTATATGGAGCAACCAGAAGGTTTCAAAGTCAAAGGTAAAGATAATTTTGTCTGCAAGTTGAAGAAGAGCTTGTATGGGCTAAAGCAAGCTCCAAGACAATGGTACAGAAAGTTTGATTCATTTATGACAGAAAATGGATACAAAAGAACGGCTTCAGATCATTGTGTGTACATCAAATGGTTTGGTGAGGATTTTATTATTCTCTTACTTTATGTTGATGACATGCTTATTCTTGGGAAAGATATGTCTAAAATTGACAGGTTGAAGAAGGAACTGAGTGAGTCTTTTGCAATGAAGGACATGGGGCCAGCAAAGCAAATACTAGGGATGCAGATTTCTCGTGACAGGAAAAACAAGAAGATTTGGTTGTCACAGGAGAAATACATCAAGAAGGTATTGGAAAGATTCAGTATGAGTAATGCTAAGCCAGTTGGTTCTCCTCTTGCAGGTCACTTCAAGTTGTGCTCAGAACAGAGTCCGTCAAGTGATGAGGAGAAGGAGAAAATGCAAAAGGTTCCTTATGCTTCAGCAGTTGGAAGTTTAATGTATGCAATGGTATGTACGAGGTCGGACATCGCATATGCAGTGGGTGTTACTAGCAGATTTCTTGCAAATCTAGGCAAAGAGCACTAGGCAGCAGTGAAGTGGATTTTTAGATATCTCAGAGGGAGCTCTAAGGTTTGTTTAAGCTTTGGAGGTGGATCACCTGTGTTAACAGGTTACACAGAAGCAGATATGGCAAGAGATATAGATACGAGGAAGTCTACTTCTGGTTATGTACTTACTTTTGCAGGGGGAGCTGTGTCATGGCAATCCAGGTTACAAAGGTGTATTGCTCTCTCCACCCCAGAAGCAGAATATATTGCTGGTACAGAGGTATGCAAAGAAATGTTATAGATGAAAGAATTCTTACAAGAATTGGGGCTGAAATAGAAAAATTATGTGGTGCATTGTGACAGCCAGAGTGCTATCCATTTATGTAAGAACCCAATGTTCATTCCAAGTCAAAGCATATAGATGTCAGATACCACTGGATTCGAAATGTATTTGAAGAGAAGCAGTTGCAGCTTCAGAAAATTCATACAAATGACAACGAAGCAGACATGTTGACGAAGACCTTACCAAAAGAAAGATAGGAGATATGCCGACAGTTGGTCAGCATGGCTTCACAATGAGGAGTCATGGGACAGCCTACCTTATGGGCTGAAGGGGGAGGTTGTTGGGCTGATGGCTCATATTCAGCCCATGAGGGCTTTATCAGCCTACAGCCCACACCCCCTCTTAACCTAACCCTAATTAAGATTAGGGGGGTGTGGTGGCTGCGTTTTAGAGGCAGATTAAAGCTATAAAAAGGCAGCAACGAGGCAGATCTTTATAGCCACGAGATTCCAAAGAGAAGAAGGAGAACAAGGTAGAAAAGGAAGAGAAAGAAAGGGAAGAAGACAAGGACAATGCAGAGAGACTGTTCACAATCATCTAGCAGTGTTCTCATCTCAGGTTAGATCAAATCTACAGTAGACTCTTGCTGTGATTACTTGGGGAGGTTTTAGATATTGTGGAAAGTGACGTGATCCTTGTATCCCAGTTATTCTCTTGTGGTTGTTGCTAGGGTTTTGGGCAAGAGATTGAGATTTGTATATTCATTATTCTCATAGTGGATTATCTCTAGTTTGCCCCGTGGTTTTTACCCTTCATATTGAAGGGGTTTTCCACATATATCGTGGTGTTCTGTTTGATTTTGTTTCCAATTTATTCCGTTGCGTATTTTGGTCTTCTAGTATTTGTTCCTATACAAAGGTTATTCCTGTTTATATCCCCATCAAAACAGAATAGTGAAATCGATAGATTGTGAGAGATCGGGCTTAGGAGATGGATCGCCGAGCAGAAGAGAAAATCGGTAGTGGCAAAACAGTAGAGAAGCGGGATTCCAGTCGCCAGACGATGAGGAAGGTCAATGTTTTGCTCAAGACAACAGGTACTCTGATACCACGTAGAATAGAGTAATATATTATGAAAGGGATGAATTTTATTCATTGAGGTGATTGAGGAAGAGATTTCCGTCGATCAAATGCTCAAATCACGTAATGAGATCAGTTACGCAAATTCATGATTTATCCTCAAATCATAGATCGATTGAGGATATAAGGAAGCAAGGATGTTATTCCACGTGTACCTCTCTCATATCTTCTATCAGATATAAGTTTACTTCTTCCCCATCATATATGATAATTTTTCGGGATAGGAATAGGATGATGATAATGTGATGTTTCAAATGAATATGTTGGAAAAGAGTCGTTAATGAGATGAAGAATTTGTGCTCCTCCCGTGTACGTTCACAAGCTTTTCCCAGCTCGCTATTGGTTACATAACACATTAATATCTATTTTTTAATAAATTATACATATCTTTAGTGGTTCATCTATGTTTTGATAGGATACACCTTCAATATCAACCATTAAATTATTATATCACGAGTCTCAGAAAAAATAGAAAATAGAAAATTGCTCGGTCTATATTTAATCGCCGCATTGTAAGGACGCCACATGGTCAGCTTGGAAGATTAAGTTTCGAAGTTGAATTCCCATCCAAACTGTACTGTGAGAAAGTAAGTTGGTCGGATATGCATGCATATCTCATGTAATGTAAAATTAGTATATCCAACCATGTTACCGAATCCTACCTCGCATGACATAATCTGCTCATCTCGATCTGTGGGACGCGGAGTCTCCATTGTTTTCGGAAGTGCCATGTCCATATGCAAAACGGCAAGGAGAAGTCGAGGTTTGAGGCTCGAGATGCGCAGCATGTGGAGGTTCGAGGTCGCCCTCTCAGGCAATGGAAAGAGATAAGGTTGTCTGTACGATGCACCGGCTCTCTTCGCAGTCCTCGTAACTTGTTTCCGCATGTTTCACGTTTCATATAGGGGAAGACGTAATCTTTGCTACACAACATGTTTCACGTTTCATGCATGGGAGAAGGAAGGATCTCATTTTAGATTATGTCTTGATGTACTGCGGGAGGGAAGGCGCATTAATGTGTGTATCCATCAGTTCTCGCGCACCAAACTCACGTTTGTTTGCTTACCTACGCGCGAGATCTGTTGGCAGGCATCGAAGCAAAAGGGCCACTGCCTCCTCATACTTATCCAAACTCAGGGCTGCAGGGCTATAAGTACCCCCACTCGTTGCTCTTCTTCTTCAAGCGCATTCATACCTGCATTACATACTAATATCTTCCGCAGAAGTAGTTCATACAAGTCGGATAATGGTGCGATGCTTGATTCCATTTCTTGCAATCTTCATAGATTTTCTTGTGTGTTAATTTGGGGCAGGCCATGCTTGCATGCCTGCCTGTATATATATCTTTTGTTGCTATATATGGTACTAATTTGGTGGTGGTTTCGTTGCTGGCGGCCGGTGCGGTTGCAGGCGGGCGTGCTCCAGCAAGGACCATGGGGTGGCAACGGCGGCAAAACCTGGAATATGAGACAGGCGGATCACATTAGCAACGTCAAAATTCATTACAACGATGCCGTATTCGCGTTTGACTTCACCTTCACCGTCGACGGCAAGAAGAAGACCATCCACGTCGGAGGTGATGCACCCCAGTACAAAGAGGTACTGTCAAAGCTGAAAACATGCATTTAGTATTTATTGATCAAAGGTTACAATTAATTATTCCTAGGATACTAGCGAATTCCCTAACTATTTTTTGGTGGTTTATGTCTAACTACATCTTTGATTGCTTGTATAGATTACTCTAGAGGAGGACGAATACTTCACTTTCATCTCTGGATATTTCAAGACGATGTGGACGACAGACGTTTTCATAACACAACTTACCCTTGAGACCAACAAGGGCAATTCTGTGAGCGCCGGCAATTCGATTGGCAGTCATTTCTCCCTAAATCTAGAGGATGAGGGTAAGATTCTAGGCTTCTTCGGACGTGAAGGTTCTACCATCGATGCCATCGAGGCAATCGGAGTTTACTGCACTATACCAAATTAAACACACGTCACGCCATGGTGTCTGTGTCTTAGGCTGCTGCAATGTATCTGCTTGGTTGGGGCGATAAATAAGTGGCAGAAATTGTCGTCGTCGTCGTCGTTGTGTTTCTTTGAATAAAACAAGAAATATGTTACGGGTCCACAGGTTATTGTACGCTAATTGACGACATGATGACAGTTGAATCCAATCGGTGGTTGCATTCCTATGTCATTTCGCGTAAATATGAACAATATATCATCGTGGAAGCCGTTCTTGTGATATGCCTGATGATTTGATTTGGGTAATGTAAGTCTTTTTTTTGTCCAAATAAAAAATAATAATAATTTTTCAGAATGTCTAATACTTATTTATTCTCGGATATCCAATCAACGAGCACAAAATATTCCATGGGTCACTCCCTTCTTTTAAAATGAGGAAGATTTTATTACTCCAGAGTGATTGGCCAACCGAATAGCCACCTGATTACATGTATAAACTTGTAGTCCTCGAAATTATGTAACAAATATTTAATGTCAGTGACCGGACTGTGAAGTATCCATGGTACGATGAAGTTGCATTGAATTTGTACGATGAATTCAAAATTCGATTTTATGACGATACGCCAAATATCATCATTTCGTGAAGCCGCTTTCAAACCCTACCCTCCTGGATCACCACTACGCTTCATATGACGTAATGCCTTTTTATTATATTTACCTACCACCAATAAAGATAATATGGCGAGCAAATCATGCAAAACATATCCTAAACCGCCATCTATTCCATTAAACGAACCATCACAATTTAGTTTGAACCATCCTCGACAAGATTTTGTCCATTCAATTTATATATAACTTATATGTTGAATAGATCTCTCAAGTTTACGAACCCTGTCCTTAGCCAAAATGCATGTCATGATTTTATGGAAAAGAAAAGTTGGGGAACGAATCGTGTGAGCATAAAGGATTGAGTTCTCTAGGGCCACTACAAGCTAATGTACCTTGTATTCAAATACAAACCCATAACTCTTGTACCAATACTTTCTCATTCATACAGCCATTGTCACAGTGTTTTTTCTTTTTCTTTGCAAATGTAAGTGGCGACGATGAGATTTGATTTGGTATATTTGCTATAAAGAGTCCAAATATTTACTCGGTTCTGTTGGGAAAAACATGTTAAAACGGAATATTCTTTTCCCTCTTTGTGTATCAAAATCGGTTCCTCATCCAAATATCAACTTGATATCCAAATAAAAATATCAATCAGCACAGCATAAACAATAGAGCAAAAATCAATCACGGACCGTAGTCCACCTCAAACTTCCACTATCAATAGTAATGATAACAGATTTAAAATCGGTCTTCCCTAGAATAATCAGAGGATCATAATAACATCAAGATCATACATCTTAGCCTAGGAATAGATATCTTCATCACATAGATGGATCTCCTCGTAAGGGAAATTTAGGTCTCACAAAGTGGATATAGCAGTAAGGTACCTTAGAGAGGGTAAACTGTAGATCAACACCATTAGGATTGTAGAGTTTGCTATAAGGATTTTTCACATAAAATTTGGGCCAAAACTGACAACGTTTTACCACCGATCGTCAAGCAGAAATCTCTAAAACCTTACTTTCTCTCTCTATTTCTCTCTCTCTCTTCTTTTCTGTATGTGCGCCGTCACTTGCACGCTGCACGCTCAACTGCACACACAACCGCTGCACGCACACGTTCACTAAACCCTATCTCTCTCTTTTTAATTTCTACCTTCAATTATTGATTTGGGCTCAATAAGCCCAATTGTCCAAGCCTACATATGGGCTGGACCCAACAATTCTTCCTCTCCAGTTCATATGGTGGGCTGTACCAAGCCCGCTCTTCGCATACATGCTTCAAGCTTCTCCTTAGGCAAAGACTTTGTCAACATATCTGAACCATTCTCACTGGTATGCACTTTTTTCAACTGTAATTCTTTCAACTCAAGCACATCAAGAATCCAGTGATATCTTATATCAATATGCTTGGATCTAGAATGGTATGTTGAATTTTTGGAGAGGTGAATGGCGCTCTGACTGTCACAGTAAACAGTATATCCTTCCTGTTTTAAGCCCAATTCCTGTAGAAACTTTTTCATCTATAAAGCTTCCTTGCAGGCTTCAGTAATTGCTATGTATTCTGCTTCTATGGTTGATAGAGCAACAAACTTATGTAACTTAGACTGCCAAAAGATTGCTCCTCCTGCAAATGTCATCAAGAATCCCGAAGTGGATTTCCTAGAATCAGTATCACCTGCCATGTCTGCATCTGTGTAACCTTCTAACACAGATTCATCACTGCCAAAACATAAACACAACCTGGAAGTACCTCTTAGATATCTTAATATCCATTTCACTGCAGCCCAATGTTCCTTTCCAAGATTAGAGAGAAATCGACTGACTACTCCAACTGCATGAGCTATATCTGGCCTAGTACAAACCATAGCATACATCGAACTGCCTACTTCAGATGAGTAAGGCACTTTGGACATTTCTTCTTTTTCTTTCTCGCTTGCAGGACATTGTTTCGAATTAAGCTTGAAATGACCTGCAAGTGGAGAACAAACTGCTTTAGCTTTACTCATGTTGAATCTTTCAAGAACATTTTCAATGTAAGTCTCCTGAGATAGCCAAATCTTCCTTTTCTTCCTATCACGAAGAATCTTCATGCCAAGTATTTGTTTCACCGATCCTAAGTCTTTCATGACAAAATCCTTACTTAGCTCTCTTTTAAGCTTTCCAATTTTTCCAACATCATGACCAACAATCAACATATCATCCACATATAGCAGTAAAATAATAAAATCATCATCTGAAAATTTTTTCATAAACACACAATGATTAGATGTGGTTCTATCATACCCTTGGCTCATCATAAAGAAATCAAACTTCTTGTACCACTGTCTAGGTGCCTGTTTAAGTCCATATAAGCTTTTCTTAAGCTTACAAACTAAATTTTCTTTTTCCTTGACTTCGAAACCTTCTGGTTGTTCCATGTAAATTTCTTCTTCCAAATCACCATGAAGAAATGTTGTTTTTACATCAAGTTGCTCAACTTCTAAATTCAAGCGGGTAGCTAAACCAAGAACAACTCGGATAGAGAACATTTTCACAACTTGAGAAAATATTTCTTCAAAGTCAACATCTTTCTTCTGACTGATTTCTTTCACAACTAGTCGTGCCTTGTATCTTTGTTGTGAGCTATTGTCTTCGGTCTTCAATTTGTAAACCCACTTATTCTTGAGAGCTTTCTTCTCTTTAGGCAACTTTACCAAGTCATAGGTGTTGTTCTCAAGCAAAGATCTCATCTCTTCTTGCATGGCTTTAACCCACTCATTCTTATTCTCATGTAGAATAGCTTCTTGGTAAGTTTTTGGCTCTCGCCCGTCAGTAAGCATAACATACTCATGTGGAGGATATCTGGTAGATGGTTGTCGCTCTCTAGGGGATCTTCTCAATGGAATCTCAACTAGTGGTGGAGGTGCTTGTTCAGTTGGTTCAGCATCATCAACTGTAGGTGTATCATCACTGGTATTCTCACCACAATCTTCTTGTTCATCTCCCCCATGATCATCATGAACTACAGGTGAAGGAACTGGACCAGACTCCAAGGAATATAAACAGAAGTTTCTGGCTTCTCAATATTATCACCATCATCAAACAATTGGTCTTCAAGAAACACAACATCTCTGCTTCTAATAATCTTCTTGTTCACTAGATCCCATAATCTGTACCCAAACTCTTCATGACCATATCCCAAGAAGATACATGCTTTTGCTTTACTATGAAGCTTGGACCTCTTATCTTTAGGAATATTAACAAATGCTTTACACCCAAAGACTCTTAAGTGATTATAAGATATATCTTTTCCTCTCCATACTCTCTTTAGAACATCACCTTTCAGATGAACTGATGGAGAAAGATTTATCAGATTAACTGTAGTTCTCATAGCCTCCCCCCAAAATGACATTGGTAACTTGGCATGGGAAATCATACACCTAATCCTTTCTTCAATGGTTCTGTTCATCCTTTCTGCCACACCGTTCTATTGAGGAGTTTTAGGAACTGTTTTCTCAAGCCTGATACCATAGAACCTGCAATAATTCTCAAAAAGACCCCTGTACTCGCCACCATTATCTGATCGGATACACTTTAGCTTTCTGCTAGTTTCTCTTTCAACACTGACATGAAACTCTTTGAAAACATCGAGTACCTGGTCTTTAGATTTCAAAGCAAAAGCCCATACTTTTCTAGAATGGTCATCAATAAAAGTAACAAAATAAAGAGCATCTCCAAGAGTTCTAGTTTGCATAGTACAAACATCAGTATGAACTAAATCAATAACATATGATCTTCTAGATGATGGATATGTCTGAAATGTAACTCTATGTGTTTTTCCAGCTAAGCAATGATCACAAGATTTAAGAGATGTGCCTTGCAACTCTGGTAAGAACTACTTTCTAGCAAGAGTTTGAAGTCCCTTCTCGCTGATATGTCCAAGCCTCTTATGCCAAAGATCTATACTTTCACCTTTTTAAATTACATTAATCTCTCCTTTATGTAGCTTATCTTCTATGACATAAAATGAGTTAAGTTTCTTTCCTCTTGCCACAATCAGAGAACCTTTAGTGAGTTTCCATTTGCTTTCACCAAAATAGTGTGCAAAGCCCTCATCATCAAGTCTACCTGTAGATATCAAGTTAAGACGAATATCTGGAACATGTCTTACATCTTTGAGTATCAATTTGCTCTCAATACTGGTCTCTAAGCAAATATCTCCAATACCCAAAATCTTAGATGTACCACTGTTTCCTATTCTGACATTACCAAAATCACCAGCAATGTAAGATCTAAAGAAATCACCATGAGAAGTAACATGAAATGAAGCACCAGAGTCAATTACCCAATTACTGTCCTGAGCTACAAGACTAACACAACCTTCATCACAGACAATAGTGATATTACCTTCAGCAACAACTGTATTTGTCTCTTTCTCATTTTTCTTCATTTCATTATGTTCTCGCTTCCAAAACCTACACTCTTTCTTCATGTGACCTAGCCTGTTACAGTGAAAACATTTGATATCTCTTCTACTTGGATCTTCCTCTATAACCATGTGAATTTCTGCTATGACTTCTTCCACGTCTTTCTTGTTTTTCAGTAACAAATGCCCTAGAAGAAGATTCACCATGTTCTTTCCTTCTGGCATCTTTATTTAGGAAACTGTCTTTAACCATATCTATAGTTAGAGTTCCCTCTGGCGTGGAGTTGCAAATAGTCACCACATACGTTTCCCAACTTTTTGATAAATGGTTGAGAAGTAATAATCCTTGCATCTCATCATCTATATTCATTTTCATAGCAACCAACTTGTTTGCAAGACTCTGAAATAGGCTTATGTGCTCAACAATGTTTCCACCACATCTTTATACTTAAAATTTACAAGCCTTCTGAGGAGAGAAATTCTATTTCCCACGGTTTTTTTCGCAAAGAGATTTTCTAACTTTTGCCAAACAACATCAGCTTTGGTTTCATCTGAAATATGCTCATGCAAGTTTATATCCATCCATCTTCTAATATAGGCAATAGCTTTTCTATGTTGAACTTTCCATTCTTCATCGTCCATAGTAGAAGGTTTATCTTTAACCTTAATGGGCTTATACAAATCTTTGCAATAAAGCAAATCTTCCATCAGACGCCTCCAAGTGGAATAATTTAATGAGTTAAATTTAATCATACCATCTGACTGCTCTATTTCAATCACATAAGAAAAACTAGCACCAAATAACCTGATGCTCTGATACCACTTGTTGGGAAAAACCTGTTAAAGCGGAATATTCTTTTCCCTCTTTGTGTATCAAAATGGGTTCCTCACCAAAATACCAACTTGATATCCAAATGAAAATATCAACCAGCATAGCATAAACAATAGAGCAAAAATCAATCACACAATGAAACCAAATATTTTTAACGTGGAAAACCCAATGTGGAAAAAACTACGGGACCGTAGTCCACCTCAAACTTCCACTATCAATAGTAATGATAACAGGTTTATAATCGGCCTTCTCTAGAATAATCAGAGGATCACAATAACATCAAGATCATAGATCTTAGCCCAGGAATAGATATCTTCATCACATAGATGAATCTTCTCGTAAGATAAATTTAAGTCTCACAAAATGGATATAGTAGAAAAGCACCTTAGAGAGGATAAACAGTAGATCAACACCGTTAGTATTGTAGAGTTTGCTGCAAGGAATTTCTACATAAAATTTGGGCCAAAACTGACAACGTTTTGCCACCAATCGTCAAGCAGAAATCTCTTAAACCTTACTTTCTCTCTCTATTTCTCTCTCTTCTTTTCACTATGTGCGTCGCCGCTTGCACGCTGCACGCTCAACTGCACACACGCCCGCTGCACGCACACGTTAACTAAACCCTATCTCTCTCTCTTTAATTTCTACCTTCAATTATTGATTTGGGCTGAACCCAACAGGTTCGTCATCTAACATCTTCAAAATATGCTAGATTTTATACGCATGAGCACGTAACTCTCTTTACCTAGACATGACATCTAATACTTTATTTCAATACTTGCTTCTGCTAGGATTGATTTTTATTTTAGAGTCTATATATTATTTTTCTTCGAAAAAAACTTAAACTTTAGTAATGATGATAGAAATAAATGATATAGTTCATATTAGAGTGAACCAAAATATTATTAAGTCAGGAGATCAGGCTCCTCGCCATTTAATAATAGGATTCATATTCCTTAGATAACTGAAAATTATATTTAAAAACAATTCTTTATCGATTAGCATTTGTATGTTCAAAACAATATTAGAGGTGTCAATAAGAAATAATCAAATTTATTTGATTATTCTTGATAGATAATTTTCCTAACCACACCTCACCTTGCTGACAATAATGGGCATGCTTCTGTCATGACAAGTACGAGACGAAGAAGTTAGAGGCTCTAAGCACTAAGCAGGCAGGCCGTGGACAAATGGAGCCCGTCCTTTCTCATCTGAAGGAAGGAGACGAGGCGGCCGACCACCAAATCCATGTTTCCTTATAATTGGAGGTTATCCACAAGGACAAGATGCAGATGGAGCTCGTCGTCTGAGGCAATGGAAGGAGATAGTGGTGCTGTTGGGCTCAACCATCCGGCCACCGTGTTCAAGATTATCATATTTACTCACCGACTCCGTCGGAAGTCCTCGCATCTCGTTCCTAGCAAACAATTAATTACACTGCATGCAAGCAATAAAAAAAAGGAAGTGCACGGAATATGCATGTTTCACGTTTCCGTGAGATTTTAGGACGGTGGTGGTGGGGGGTGCAGTTCTTCCTTGTTGTATACATCAGCTCATACTTATCCAAACTAGAATGGTGGGCTATAAATACCCTCATCCGATGCCCTTCCCAGCACCAAGTCCTGCAATAGCATCTTCTGCCGCCAAGGGAGTGTGCGCGTCCATTCATTATTCTCAGTTGCTGCTAATATGGTGAGTGGCGTTGTTAGTCTTCAAAATTCCATCCCTTTTCTGACTTCTTCAACTACACTTGCTCGTATACTACAACAAGGATCGATGGATGACATGTGGTGTTTATTCTGACGCAAGCAGGGGAGAATGGTGAAGGTGGGGCCATGGGGTGGCAACGGAGGGAATGTGTGGGATATGGGACAAGCCGACCACATTACCAAACTTCGAATCTATTACGGAGATAACATTGTGGGGTTGGAGATTACCTACATTCTTAACGGTAATTCCCACACCTACAAACGTGGAACCACCACCGGCGCTTCCAAGGAGGTATATCATCTATACATCTATGTGTATATAAATACACACTTATCAACATCGTGTCTTTGTCCAACCATATAAACTGGTTCAACCAGATGAATGTTTTCTAGCAACACGTTTGGTAGTCAAACCAATTTCTCTTGAAAATACATTGCAATATTAGTTTTCTTTTTCCCATTGTTTGTTTCTCGTTAAATCCTTGATCCTTTTTTGCAGATCATCCTTGAGGAGGACGAGTACTTCACTTCTATCTCCGGATACTTTCATGCATTATCCAATTATCAGCGACATGCAATTGTGATGTTGCTTACTCTTGATACCAACAAGGGTGCATCCATAAGTGTCGGTAACAAGACTGGCTCTTCCTTCGCCCTTACTTTAGAGGAGGGGAGTAGGATTCTGGGCTTCTTTGGGCGAGCTGGTACAGCCATTGACGCTATTGGGATTCACTGCTCATTGCCTAACTAAGTGTATGCACTGGCTCGTGTTCCTATCTATGGAATGATGTAATAAATAAGCAACGATTACTATTATGGTTCTTGCCATCATCGTTGTTATCCTTGTCATTCGGTGTTGCTTTCAATAAATAATGAAATGTTCTCGAATCCACTTTGATATCTTATCATTACTTGGTGTGCCTTTCGTGATGGAATCCACGGCTCTTATTTGATGATAATCACTTCCTATGTATGCCCAATTTTGTCAAAGAGCTAGCAGGTGACCTTCTATTGATTGTGATAGTTAAGGTGCCAAAGCTGCTAAGAGTTTTAGTACAAGTTATTTACAAAGCTATTGGGATTAAAGTTATCACCATGATTGAAGGATTGATAGTGTAATAGAAGATGATGGCTCTACGTATTACCATGTATCCAGAAGACATCTTGTTCGATCCTTTGTTGATGTCATTATTGCTTTGATTGCTTTTTCTTTTAGATTTTTTATTGAATTGAGCTATGATAGTTGGTCATGTCATCCTCTTTTCTCTTTTCAAATATTATTAATGATCAATCGACTAATCATACAGTTCTTTAAATGACATCGGTGAGTCTCATACATGAATTATTGATGTCGGTTTCTTATATTTGTCTCCTATGCCATTGAGAATATGTAACTTTGACAATGCTTCTAATGTAGTATTATACAAAGATATTAATGGTACTTTGAAGCTAGTGATTGAGGCTTGAATTGCTTATAGAATAAGACGTTCTTTTCGTAGCCACTAATCAGGATCTGTTATTGGGATGGGTTCTCTAGGTATTTAGATTTTTTCTGATGAATATTTGAGAGAGCCGTCGATGTAACCTAATAGTTCATATCAAAAAAGAAGATCAGAGAATTGTGCTTGCCGAGATGTATAATTGCCGCTTTTGAATAGTTTGAAGTGGATTAGAGTTGCAGCATTGATGAATATAAGTATTGTATGTTGAGGAGAACTATTGTTTCTCAAGGAAAGAATAATTGGAGCGTCATATGTAGATGAAAAAGACATGCTTAGAATATGAACTAATTTAGCGAATATCGAGCGAGGAGTTCGCGGGCACAGGAGCATATGGTTGCGGATTCGTCGCCGCTGATGTGACAAGCCAAGCATATGACGATGATGGAAACACTCAAATCTGCCCTAAGGATGAATCGAGGCGAGGGGGGATTTGGAGCGCTCGACCTCCTACTGTGCAACCTGCTTCTTCTCGACAGCGTTGGCGAACATGACGTCCTAGGAGAGTTGGATGATGGTGACGTGTCTCTCCTACTGGCACGAGCAATAAGGAATTTGGAGCGCTCAGCCTCCTACCGTGCAACCTGCTTCTTCTCGACGTTATTGAAGAACTCAATGGAGGTCTAGTCATGACCAGAGGATTGTAGCCGCCGAAGGAGGAGGAGTAATGGTATTGAGGAGTTATGATGAGGAGTAGCAATAGATCTGAGGAAGAGTATAGGGTCGCTGGCGACGGGTCGAATGGAAGTGATAGAGGGGAGACATTGGATCGTTCAAGGGGAGCGTGGCCTTCGGCGACTGAAGTCGCAGCAATGACAGTAAATATAATAAGTCACCGAGCAAGATTTTGCGGTCTGAGAATAATTGTCAAACATGTTGGGCTGATGGCCCATATTCAGCCAATGTGGGCTTTATCAGCCCACACCCCCTCTTAACCTAACCCTAATTAAGATTAGGGGGGTGTGGTGGCTGCGTTTAGAGGCAGATTAAAGCTATAAAAAGGCAGCAACGAGGCAGATCTTTATAGCCACGAGATTCCAAAGAGAAGAAGGAGAACAAGGCAGAAAAGGAAGAGAAAGAAAGGGAAGAAGACAAGGACAACGCAGAGAGACTATTCACAATCATCTAGTAGTGTTCTCATCTCAGGTTAGATCAAATATATAGTAGACTCTTGCTGTGATTACTTGGGGAGGTTTTAGATATTGTTGGCAGTGACGTGATCCTTGTATCCCAGTTATTCTCTTGTGGTTGTTGCTAGGGTTTTGGGCAAGAGATTGAGATTTGTATATTCATTATTCTCATAGTGGATTATCTCTAGTTTGCCCCGTGGTTTTTACCCTTCACATTGAAGGGGTTTTCCACGTATATCTTGGTGTTCTGTTTGATTGTGTTTCCATTTTATTCCGCTGCGTATTTTGGTCTTCTAGTATTTGTTCCTATACAAAGGTTATTCCTGTTTATATCCCCATCAACTGGTATCAGAGCCGGGTTTTAGTGATTTAATTTTTGTATTTGAACATGGAGGCCAGTAATGTTTTTCGCATGATTAGTTTGAATGGAAATAATTGGATGAAATGGAAACCAAGAATGGAAGATCTCTTGTATTGCAAAGATTTGTATGGACCTTTGCAGGGGGATAGTGCAAAACCTACAACTATGACAGATGATGAGTGGAAGAGGTTAGATCGAAAAACAATTGGGTTTATTAGACAGTGGCTTGATGATAGTGTCTTTCACCATGTTTCTACTGAAATTTCTGCATATTCTCTTTGGAAAAAATTAGAAAGTCTCTATGAAAGAAAAACAGCTGGCAACAAAGCTTTTTTGATCAGAAAACTTGTGAACCTAAAATATAGAGAGGGTGCTTCTATTGTTGAGCATTTGAATGAAATACAGAGTATTACTAACCAGTTATCCTCTATGAAAATGTCTCTTGATGATGAGTTGCAGACATTGTTACTTCTCAGTTCATTACCAGAAAGTTGGGAGACACTGGTGGTTTCCCTTAGTAATTCTACGCCAGATGGTATTGTCACTATGAGTCAAGTAACAAGCAGTTTGTTGAATGAGTTGAGAAGAAAGAGTTCGGCAACATCTCAGAATGATTCATAGGCACTTATCTCAGAGAACAGAGGAAGGTCAAAGTCTAGAAGCAGTTCACGTATGGGTAGGAGCAAGTCAAGATCAAGAAAAGATATTGTTTGCTATAACTGTGGAGAGAAAGGACATTACAAGAACCGATGTAAGCAACCTAAGAAGAACAAGAAAAAGGGAAAAGAAGTGGAGTCTACAGAGTCAAAGGATAATACTACAGCTACAGTGCAGGGTGGTGATTATTTGATTTTGTCTCCTTCTGATGATATTTTTTCTTATGTGTATCAAGATCTTAAGTGGGTGATTAACACAGGTGCTTCTTATCATGCTACACCTCGGAGGGAGTTTTTTGCTACATATAGGTCTGGAAACTTTGGTGTTGTCAAGATGGGCAACTATGGCACAGCGGACATCATTGGCATGGGTGATATCCATTTAAAGACCAACCTTGGCTGCAAGTTGGTACTTAAGGATGTGAGGCATGTGGTTGACTTGAGGCTGAATTTAATTTCAGTTTGAAGACTAGATGATGAAGAGTATGAAAGCAGATTTCATAGAGGGCAATGGAAGCTCAGTAAGGGTTCTCTTGTTATAGCTAGTGGAAAGAAATGTCATACTTTGTACAGGTTGCAGGCTAAAGCTTATGGTGAGCAGTTAAATGCTACAGAAAAAGACTTCAGTATGGAGTTGTGGCATAGGCGATTGGGATACATGAGCGAGAAGGGGCTGCAAGCTCTTTCCAAGAGAGAGGTATTACCAGATCTTAGAGGTATACATCTGAACCCTTGTATTGATTGTTTGGCTGGTAAACAACATAGAGTTTCATTGGCTAGTGCTGCTTTGTCGAGAAAAATGCATGCCTTAGACTGTGTTTATACAGATGTATGTGGTCCTTTGAGGACAAAAACTCCTGGTGGATCTGTTGATGTTCTTGGTATAAGTGGTGCACTTTATTTTGTCACTTTTATAGATGATTTTTCCAGGAAAGTTTGGGCTTATGCTTTGAAGACCAAAGATCAGGTTATTAATGTCTTCAAAGAGTTTCATGCCAGGGTTGAAAGGGAGACAGAAAGGAAATTGAAATGCATAAGATCAGATAATGGTGGTGAGTATACGGGATTGTTTAATGACTATTGCAGGTCACATGGGATCTAACATGAGATGACAGTTCTTGGTACACCTCAGCATAATGCAATTGCAGAGAGGATGAACCGCACCATCATGGAAAAGATCAGATGTATGCTTTCACAGGCCAAGCTACCCAAAAGGTTTTGGGATGAGGCTTTGAGGACTGCAGTTGATGTGATCAACTTATCACCTTGTACAGCCCTAGATGGTGATGTTGTAGAGCATGTATGGTTAGAGAAAGATGTTTCCTATAGGCATTTGAGAGTATTTGGTTGTCGTGCATTTGCACATGTTCCGGATTATGAGAGGTGCAAGCTGGATGGTAAGTCTAAAGAATATATTTTTCTTGGTTACTCACATGATCAGTTTGGTTACAGGCTTTGGGATCTAGAAAAGCAGAAGGTGTTCAAGAGCAGAGATGTGGTCTTCTTTGAGGATCAAACCTTTGAGGATTTGAAGAAGAAGGCACCAGCCAAGACTTCTACAGAAGGATTAGCAGATTGTGACCCAGTTATTCCTCCAGTATATCAGGGTGATGGGGGAGATGTGCAGGAAAATAGTGTAGAGCCTGATGTTGATTTACCTGCAGGACATGTTGAGCAAGAAGAAGTAGGAGAGCAAGTTCCCGCAGAACCTCAATTGAGAAGATCTTCTAGACAATGTCAACCTTCCAGAAGATACTCTACAGATGAGTATGTGATGCTTACTGATGTAGGTGAACCAGAGAGTTACCAGGAAGCAGTTGAGAGTAAGCAGAAAGAGAAGTGGTTAGTTGCTATGCAGGAAGAGATGGATGCTCTTCAGAAGAACCACACTTATGATTTGGTGCTGCTACCAAATGGAATGAAGACCTTGAAGAACAAGTGGGTTTTTAGGTTGAAGACTCAAGAATATTGTTCTCAACCAAAGTACAAAGCTAGATTGGTTGTAAAAGGCTTTGGTCAAAAGAAAGGTATTGACTTTGAAGAGATATTTTCTCCTGTTGTTAAAATGTCTTCTATTCGTGTTGCTCTTGGTATTGCTGCTAGCCAGGACTTGGAGGTTGAGCAGTTAGATGTGAAGACAGCTTTCCTTCATTGTGATTTGGATGAGGAAATTTATATGGAGCAACCAGAAGGCTTCAAAGTCAAAGGTAAAGATAATTTTGTCTGCAAGTTGAAGAAGAGCTTGTATGGGCTAAAGCAAGCTCCAAGACAATGGTACAGAAAGTTTGATTCATTTATGACAGAAAATGGATACAAAAGAATGGCTTCAGATCATTGTGTGTACATCAAATGGTTTGGTGAGGATTTTATTATTCTCTTACTTTATGTTGATGACATGCTTATTCTTGGGAAAGATATGTCTAAAATTGACAGGTTGAAGAAGGAACTGAGTGAGTCTTTTGCAATAAAGGACATGGGGCCAGCAAAACAAATACTAGGGATGCAGATTTCTCGTGACAGGAAAAACAAGAAGATTTGGTTATCACAGGAGAAATACATCGAGAAGGTATTGGAAAGATTCAGTATGAGCAATGCTAAGCCAGTTGGTTCTCCTCTTGTAGGTCACTTCAAGTTGTGCTCAGAATAGAGTCTGTCAAGTGATGAGGAGAATGAGAAAATGCAAAAGGTTCCTTATGCTTCAGCAATTGGAAGTTTAATGTATGCAATGATATGTACGAGGCCGGACATCGCATATGCAGTGGGTGTTACTAGCAGATTTCTTGCAAATCTAGGCAAAGAACACTGGGCAGTAGTGAAGTGGATTTTTAGATATCTCAGAGGGAGCTCTAAGGTTTGTTTAAGCTTTGGAGGTGGACCACCTGTGTTAACAGGTTACACAGATGCAGATATGACAAGAGATATAGATACGAGGAGGTCTACTTCAGGTTATGTACTTACTTTTGCAGGGGGAGCTGTGTCATGGCAATCCAGGTTACAAAGGTGTATTGCTCTCTCCACCACAGAAGCAGAATATATTGCTGCTACAGAGGTATGCAAAGAAATGTTATGGATGAAAGAATTCTTACAAGAATTGGGGCTGAAACAGGAAAATTATGTGGTGCATTGTGACAGCCAGAGTGCCATCCATTTGTGTAAGAACCTAATGTTTCATTCCAAGTCAAAGCATATAGATGTCAGATACCACTGGATTCGAAATGTATTTAAAGAGAAGCAGTTGCAGCTTCAGAAAATTCATACAAATGACAACGAAGCAGACATGTTGACGAAGACCTTACCAAAAGAAAGACAGGAGATATACCGACAGTTGGTCGGCATGGCTTCACATTGAGGAGTCATGGGACAGCCTCCCTTATGGGCTGAAGGGGGAGGTTGTTGGGCTGATGGCCCATATTCAGCCCATGTGGGCTTTATCAGCCTACAGCCCACACCCCCTCTTAACCTAACCCTAATTAAGATTAGGGAGGTGTGGTGGCTGCATTTTAGAGGTAGATTAAAGCTGTAAAAAGGCAGCAACGAGGCAGATCTTTATAGCCACGAGATTCCAAAGAGAAGAAGGAGAACAAGGCAGAAAAGGAAGAGAAAGAAAGGGAAGAAGACAAGGACAATGCAGAGAGACTGTTCACAATCATCTAGTAGTGTTCTCATCTCAGATTAGATCAAATCTACAGTAGACTCTTGCTGTGATTACTTGGGGAGGTTTTAGATATTGTGGGCAGTGACGTGATCCTTGTATCCCAGTTATTCTCTTGTGGTTGTTGCTAGGGTTTTGGGCAAGAGATTGAGATTTGTATATTCATTATTCTCATAGTGGATTATCTCTAGTTTGCCCCATGGTTTTTACCCTTCACATTGAAGGGGTTTTCCACATATATCCTGGTGTTCTGTTTGATTGTGTTTCCATTTTATTCCGCTGCGTATTTTGGTCTTCTAGTATTTGTTCCTATACAAAGGTTATTCCTATTTATATCCCCATCAAAATAGAATAGTGAAATCGACAGATTGTGAGAGATCGGCCTTAGGAGATGGATCGCCGAGCAGAAGAGAAAATCGGTAGTGGCAAAACAGTAGAGAAGAGGGATTCCAGTCACCAGACGATGAGGAAGGTCAATGTTTTGCTCGAGACAATAGGTACTCTGATACCACGTAGAATAGAGTAATATATTGTGAAAGGGATGAATTTTATTCATTGAGGTGATTGAGGAAGAGATTTTTGTCGATCAAATGCTCAAATCACGTAATCAGATCAGTTACGCAAATTCATGATTTATCCTCAAATCATAGATCGATTGAGGATATAAGGAAGCAAGGATGTTATTCCACGTGTACCTCTCTCATATCTTCTATCAGATATAAGTTTACTTCTTCCCCATCAAATATGATAATTCTTCGGGATAGGAATAGGATGATGATAATGTGATGTTTCAAATGAATATGTTGGAAAAGAGTCGTTAATGAGATGAAGAATTTGTGCTCCTCCCGTGTAGCGTTCACAAGCTTTTCCCAGCTCGCTATTGGTTACATAACACATTAATATCTATTTTTTAATAAATTATACATTTCTTTAGTGGTTCATCTATGTTTTGATAGGATACACCTTCAATATCAACCATTAAATTATTATATCACAAGTCTTAGAAAAAATAGAAAATAGAAAATTGCTCGGTCTATATTTAATCGCCGCTTTGTAAGGACGCCACATGGTCAGCTTGGAAGATTAAGTTTCTATGGAATGATGTAATAAATAAGCAACGATTACTATTATGGTTCTTGCCATGATTGTCATCATCGTTGTTATCCATGTCATTCGGTGTTGCTTTCAATAAATAATGAAATGTTCTCGAATCCACTTTGATATCTTATCATTACTTGGTGTGCCTTTCGTGATGGAATCCACGGCTCTTATTTGACGATATTGTGACTGTTAAGGTGCCAAAGCCGCTAATAGTTTTAGCACAAGTTATTTACTTAGCTATTTGGATTAAAGTTATCATCATGATTGAAGGATTGATAGTGTAATAGAAGATGATGGCTCTACGTATTACCATGTATCCAGAAGACATCTTGTTCGATTCTTTGTTAATGTCATTATTGCTTTGATTGTTCTTTTTTTTAGACTTTTGATTGAATTGAGCTATGATAGTTGGTCATGTCATCCTTTTTCTCTTTTCAAATATTATTAATGATCAATCAACTTGTCATACAGTTCTTTAAATGATGAGTCTCATACAGGAATTATTGATGTCAGTTTCTTATATTCGTCTCCTAGGCCATTGAGTATATGAATAGTAACTTCTTCATCACTTAGAGGATGACTTATAAAAGCTAAGTCATCTATAATAAATTTTATATCATGTATATAATCAATAATAATACTTCCCTCTTGTGTTGTTTTTATCATAATCGATACGAGAGTTAGCATGCGCTTGCGAGAGCGATTGACGAGGGTGGCTTGTAACTTTGACAATGCTTCTACTGTAGTATTGTACAAAGATATTAATGGTGCTATGGAGCGAGTGATTGAGGCTTTAAATTGATTATAGAATAAGACGTTCTTTTAGTAGCCACTGATCAGGATCTGTTATTGGGATGGGTTCTCTAGGTATTTAGATTTTTTCTAGTGAATAACTGAGAGAGCCATCGACGTAACCTAAAAGTTCATTTCCAAAAAGAAGATTAGAGAATTGACCAAGATGTATAATTGTCGCTTTTGAATAGTTTGAAGTGGAGTAGAGTTGCAGCATTGATGAATATAAGTATTATATGTTGAGGAAAACTATTGTTTCTTAAGGAAAGATTAATTGGAGCGTCAGATGTAGATGAAAAAGATATGCTTAGAATATGAACTAATTTAGCGAATATCGAGCGAGGAGGTCGTGGGCACAGGAGCATATGGTTGCGGATTCGTCGCCGCTGATGTGACAAGCCAAGCATATGACGATGATGGAAACACTCAAATCCGCCCTAAGGATGAATCGAAGCGACGGGGGATTTGGAGCGCTCGACGTCCTACTATGCAACCTGCTTCTTCTCGATAGCATTGGCGAACTTGACGTCCTAGGAGAGTTGGGTGATGGCGATGTGTCTCTCCTACTGGCACGAGCAACAAGGAATTTGGAGCGCTCAGCCTCCTAGCGTGCAACCTGCTTCTTTCTGACGTTATTGAAGAACTCAATGGAGGTCTAGTCATGACCAGAGGATTGTAGTCGCCGAAGGAGGAGGAGCAGCAGTAGTGAGGAGTTACGATGAGGAGCAGCAATAGATCTGAGGAAGAGTATAGGGTCGCTGGCGACGGGTCGAATGGAAGTGATAGAGGGGCGACATTGGATCGTTCAAGGGGAGCGTTGCCTTTGGCGATTGAAGTCGCAGCAATGACAGTAAATATAATAAGTCACCGAGCAAGATTTTGCGGTTTGAGAATAATTGTCAAACAGAATAGTGAAATCGACAGATTGTGAGAGACCTGGCTTAGGAGATGGATCGCCGAGCAGAAGAAAAAATCGGTAGTGGCAAATATGTAGAGGAGGGATTACAGTCGCCAGACAATGAGGAAGGTCAATGTTTTGCTCGAGACAACAGGTACTCTGATACCATGTAGAGTTGAGTAATATATTGTGAAATGGATGAATTTTATTCATTGAGGTGAGTGAGGAAGAGATTTCCGTCGATCAAATGCTCAAATCACGTAATCAGATCAGTTACGCAAATTCATGATTTATCCTCAAATCCAGCTGATATGTTTACGAAGCCTCTTCCGATTTACAAGTTCAAGCAGTGCTTGGACTTGGTTGGTATTCATTGTTGGTGATTGCCCGTTGGGTCTTTTGTGAAGAAGGTGGAGCAAGTTTTGTTGGGACATGCCAAGGTGGAGATTTGTTAGTTTGGCAATTCCCATAGTCCCACATCGGGAAAATCAGACTTGTTGTCTCGTCTTGGAACTATAAATAAGGGCCTGGACTTTGAAGTCAGATGCACCACAAGTGGTACCACAGGCAGCACAAGAGGCACCACAAGAAAACCTGCTTACGATTTGGGTTTTTCTTGTTTAGTAAGCTGAAGGTGTTTTATGGCCTAGGAACATCTTCTAAGGCATTTGTAAGTGTCCCTCTTTTATAGTAGTAATTTGCTCCTCTTTCTTCCGTGGATGTAGGTCAAAGTCAATTGACCGAACCACGTATATCTGGTGTTCTGGTGTTTTGTTTGTTCTTGTCGCTTTTATTGTTTCTGCTTTATTGTCTTTGTTGTGTTGCCAAAATTATCCTTTGGTAAATTTTCTGGGGCTAGCTCTAATACATACTTATCCAAACTAGAATGGTGGGCTATAAATACCCTTCCCAGCACCAAGTCCTGCAATAGCATCTTCTGCCGCCAAGGGAGTGTGCGCGTCCATTCATTATTCTCAGTTGCTGCTAATATGGTGAGTGGCGTTGTTAGTCTTCAAAATTCCATCCCTTTTCTGACTTCTTCAACTACACTTGCTCGTATACTACAACATAGATGGATGGATGACATGTGGTGTTTATTCTGATGCACGCAGGGGAGAATGGTGAAGGTGGGGCCATGGGGTGGCAACGGAGGGAATGTGTGGGATATGGGACAAGCCGACCACATTACCAAACTTCGAATCTATTACGGAGATAACATTGTGGGGTTGGAGATTACCTACATTCTTAACGGTAATTCCCACACCTACAAACGTGGAACCACCACCGGCGCTTCCAAGGAGGTATATCATCTATACATCTATGTGTATATAAATACACACTTATCAACTTCGTGTCTTTGTCCAACCATATAAACTGGTTCAACCAGATGAATGTTTTCTAGCAACACGTTTGGTAGTCAAACCAATTTCTCCTGAAAATACATTGCAATATTAGTTTTCTTTTTCCCATTGTTTGTTTCTCGTTAAATCCTTGATCCTTTTTTGCAGATCATCCTTGAGGAGGACGAGTACTTCACTTCTATCTCCGGATACTTTCATGCATTATCCAATTATCAGCGACATGCAATCGTGATGTCGCTTACTCTTGATACTAACAAGGGTGCATCCATAAGTGTCGGTAACAAGACTGGCTCTTCTTTCGCCCTTACTTTAGAGGAGGGGAGTAGGATTCTGGGCTTCTTTGGGCGAGTTGGTACAGCCATTGACGCTATTGGGATTCACTGCTCATTGCCTAACTAAGTGTATGCACTGGCTCGTGTTCCTATCTATGGAATGATGTAATAAATAAGCAACGATTACTATTATGTTTCTTGCCATCGTTGTTATCCTTGTCATTCGGTGTTGCTTTCAATAAATAATGAAATGTTCTCGAATCCACTTTGATATCTTATCATTACTTGGTGTGCCTTTCGTGATGGAATCCACGGCTCTTATTTGACGATAATCACTTCCTATGTATGCACAATTTTGTCAAAGAGCTAGCAGGTGACCTTCTATTGATTGTGATCGTTAAGGTGCCAAAGCTGCTAAGAGTTTTAGTACAAGTTATTTACAAAGCTATTGGGATTAAAGTTATCACCATGATTGAAGGATTGATAGTGTAATAGAAGATGATGGCTCTACGTATTACCATGTATCCAGAAGACATCTTGTTCGATCCTTTGTTGATGTCATTATTGCTTTGATTGCTCTTTCTTTTAGATTTTTGATTGAATTGAGCTATGATAGTTGGTCATGTTATCCTTTTTTCTCTTTTCAAATATTATTAATGATCAATCAACTTATCATACAATTCTTTAAATGACAACGGTGAGTCTCATACATGAATTATTGATGTCGGTTTCTTATATTCATCTCCTATGCCATTGAGAATATGTAACTTTGACAATGCTTCTAACGTAGTATTATACAAAGATATTAATGGTACTTTGAAGCTAGTGATTGAGGCTTGAATTGCTTATAGAATAAGACGTTCTTTTCGTAGCCACTAATCAGGATCTGTTATTGGGATGCGTTCTCTAGGTATTTAGATTTTTTCTGGTGAATATTTGAGAGAGCCGTCAATGTAACCTAATAGTTCATATCAAAAAAGAAGATTAGAGAATTGTGCTTGCCGAGATGTATAATTGCCGCTTTTGAATAATTTGAAGTGGATTAGAGTTGCAGCATTGATGAATATAAGTATTGTATGTTGAGGAGAACTATTGTTTCTCGAGGAAAGAATAATTGGAGCGTCATATGTAGATGAAAAAGACATGCTTAGAATATGAACTAATTTAGCGAATATCGAGCGAGGAGGTCGCGGGCACAGGAGCATATGGTTGCGGATTCGTCGCCACTGATGTGACAAGCCAAGCATATGACGATGATGGAAACACTCAAATCTGCCCTAAGGATGAATCGAGGCGAGGGGGGATTTGGAGCGCTCGACCTCCTACTGTGCAACCTGCTTCTTCTCGACAGCGTTGGCGAACATGACGTCCTAGGAGAGTTGGATGATGGCGACGTGTCTCTCCTACTGGCACGAGCAATAAGGAATTTGGAGCGCTCAGCCTCCTACCGTGCAACCTGCTTCTTCTCGACGTTATTGAAGAACTCAATGGAGGTCTAGTCATGACCAGAGGATTGTAGCCGCCGAAGGAGGAGGAGCAGCGGTAGTGAGGAGTTATGATGAGGAGCAGCAATAGATCTGAGGAAGAGTATAGGGTCGCTGGCGACGGGTCGAATGGAAGTGATAGAGGGGAGACGTTGGATCGTTCAAGGGGAGCGTGGCCTTCGGCGACTGAAGTCGCAGCAATGACAGTAAATATAATAAGTCACCGAGCAAGATTTTGCAGTTTGAGAATAATTGTCAAACAGAATAGTGAAATCGACAGATTGTGAGAGACCTGGCTTAGGAGATGGATCGCCGAGCAGAAGAAAAAATCGGTAGTGGCAAATATGTAGAGGAGGGATTACAGTCGCCAGACAATGAGGAAGGTCAATGTTTTGCTCGAGACAACAGGTCCTCTGATACCATGTAGAATTGAGTAATATATTGTGAAAGGGATGAATTTTATTCATTGAGGTGAGTGAGGAAGAGATTTCCGTCGATCAAATGCTCAAATCACGTAATCAGATCAGTTACGCAAATTCATGATTTATCCTCAAATCATAGATTGATTAAGGATATAAGGAAGCAGTTTACTTGTTCCCCATCTTATATGATAATTCTTCGGGATAGGAATAGGATGATCATAATGTGTCCACAAATGATGATGTTTCAAATGAATGTGTTGAAAAAGAGTCGGTAATGAGATGAAGAATTTGTGCTCCTCCCGTGTACGTACACAGGCTTTTCCCAGCTCGCTATTGGTTACATAACACATTAATATCTATTCTTTAAGAAATTATATATATCTTGAGGGGTTCATCTATGCTTTTATAGGATACACCGTCAATATGAACCATTAGATTATTATATCACAAGTCTCATAAAAAATAGAAAATAGAAAATTTCTCGGTCTATATTTAATCGCCGCATTGTAAGGACGCCACATGGTCAGCTTGGAAGATTAAGTTTCGAAGTTGAATTCCCATCCAAACTGTACTGTGAGAAAGTAAGTTGGTCGGATATGCATGCATATCTCATGTAATGTAAAATTAGTATATCCAACCATGTTACCGAATCCTACCTCGCGTGACATAATCTGCTCATCTCGATCTGTGGGACGCGGAGTCTCCATTGTTTTCGGAAGTGCCATGTCCATATGCAAAACGGCAAGGAGAAGTCGAGGTTTGAGGCTCGAGATGCGCAGCATGTGGAGGTTCGAGGTCGCCCTCTCAGGCAATGGAAAGAGATAAGGTTGTCTGTACGATGCACCGGCTCTCTTCGCAGTCCTCGTAACTTGTTTCCGCATGTTTCACGTTTCATATAGGGGAAGACGTAATCTTTGCTACACAACATGTTTCACGTTTCATGCATGGGAGAAGGAAGGATCTCATTTTAGATTATATGTCTTGATGTACTGCGGGAGGGAAGGCGCATTAATGTGTGTATCCATCAGTTCTCGCGCACCAAACTCACGTTTGTTTGCTTACCTACGCGCGAGATCTGTTGGCAGGCATCGAAGCAAACGGGCCACTGCCTCCTCATACTTATCCAAACTCAGGGCTGCAGGGCTATAAGTACCCCCACTCGTTGCTCTTCTTCTTCAAGCGCATCCGTACCTGCAATACGTGCTAATATCTTCCGCAGAAGTAGTTCATACAAGTCGGATAATGGTGCGATGCTTGATTCCATTTCTTACCATCTTAATAGATTTTCTTGTGTGTTAATTTGGGGCAGGCCATGCTTGCATGCCTGCCTGTATATATATCTTTTGTTGCTATATATGGTATTAATTTGGCTGTGGTTTCGTTGCTGGCGGCCGGTGCGGTTGCAGGCGGGCGTGCTCCAGCAAGGACCATGGGGTGGCAACGGCGGCAAAACCTGGAATATGAGACAGGCGGATCACATTAGCAACGTCAAAATTCATTACAACGATGCCGTATTCGCGTTTGACTTCACCTTCACCGTCGACGGCAAGAAGAAGACCATCCACGTCGGAGGTGATGCACCCCAGTACAATGAGGTACTGTCAAAGCTGAAAACATGCGTTTAGTATTTATTGATCAAAGGTTACAATTAATTATTCCTAGGATACTAGCGAATTCCCTAACTATTTTTTGGTGGTTTATGTCTAACTACATCTTTGATTGCTTGTATAGATTACTCTAGAGGAGGACGAATACTTCACTTTCATCTCTGGACATTTCAAGACGATGTGGACGACAGACGTTTTCATAACACAACTTACCCTTGAGACCAACAAGGGCAATTCTGTGAGCGCCGGCAATTCGATTGGCAGTCATTTCTCCCTAAATCTAGAGGATGAGGGTAAGATTCTAGGCTTCTTCGGACGTGAAGGTTCTACCATCGATGCCGTCGAGGCAATCGGAGTTTACTGCACTATACCAAATTAAACACACGTCACGTCTTGGTGTCTGTGTCTTAGTCTGCTGCAATGTATCTGCTTGGTTGGGGCGATAAATAAGTGGCAGAAATTGTCGTCGTCGTCGTCGTTGTGTTTCTTTGAATAAAACAAGAAGTATGTTACGGGTCCACTGGTTATTGTACGCTAATTGACGACATGATGATAGTTGAATCCAATCGGTGGTTGCATTCCTATGTCATTTCTTCGAGTAAATATGAACAATATATCATCGTGGAAGCCGTTCTTGTGATATGCCTGATGATTTGATTTGGGTAATGTAAGTCTTTTTTTTGTCCAAATAAAAAATAATAATAATTTTTCAGAATGTCTAATACTTATTTATTCTCGGATATCCAATCAACGAGCACAAAATATTCAATGGGTCACTCCCTTCTTTTAAAATGAGGAAGATTTTATTACTCCAGAGTGATTGGCCAACCGAATAGCCACCTGGATTGCTTCTTATGTACATGTATAAACTCGTAGTCTTCGAAATTATGTAACAAATATTTAATGTCAGTGACCGTGAAGTGTCCATGGTACAATAAAGTTGCAATGAATTTGTCCGATGAATTCAAAATTTGATTTTATGGCGATACGCCAAAAATCATCATTTCGTGAAATCGCATTCAAACCCTCCTAGATCACCACGACGCTTCATATGACGTAATGCCTTTTTATTATATTTACCTACCACCAATAAAGATAATATGGCGAGCAAATCATGCAAAACATATCGCCATCTATTTCATTAAACGAACCATCACAATTCACAATTTAGTTTGAACCATCCTCGACAAGATTTTGTCCATTCAATTTATATATAACTTATATGTTGAATAGATCTCTCAAGTTTATGAACCCTGTCATTAGCCAAAATGCATGTCATGATTTTATGGAAAAGAAGAGTTGGGGAACGAGTAGTGTGAGCATAAAGGATCTCATTTTGAGTTCTCTAGGGCCTAATGTAACTTGTATTCAAATACAAACCCATAACTCTTGTACCAATACTTTCTCATTCAAACAGCCATTGTCACAATGTTTTTTCTTTTTCTTTGCAAATGTAAGTGGCGAGGATGAGATTTGATTTGGTATACTTGCTATAAAGAGTCAAAATATTTACTCGGTTCGTCATCTAATAAACATCTTCAAAATATACTAGATTTTATACGCATGAGCGCGTAACTCTCGATATGACATCTAACACTTTATTTCAATACTTGTTTATGCTAGGATTGATTTTTATTTTAGAGTCTATATATTATTTTTCTTCGAAAAAATCTTAAACTTTAGTGATGATGATAGAAATAAATGATATAGTTCACATTAGAGTGAACCAAAATATTATCAAGTCAGGAGATCAGGCTCCTCGCCATTTAATAATAGGATTCATATTCCTTAGATAACTGAAAATTATATTTAAAAACAATTCTTTATCGATTAGCATTTGTATGTTCAAAACAATATTAGAGGTGTCAATAAGAAATAATCAAATTTATTTGATTATTCTTGATAGATAATTTTCCTAACCACACCTCACCTTGGTGACAATAATGGGCATGCTTCTGTCATGACAAGTACGAGACGAGACGAAGAAGTTAGAGGCTCTAAGCACTAAGCAGGCAGGCCGTGGACAATGGAGCCCGTCCTTTCTCATCTGAAGGAAGGAGACGAGGCGGGCGACCACCAAATCCATGTTTCCTTATAATTGGAGGTTATCCACAAGGACAAGATGCAGATGGAGCTCGTCGTCTGAGGCAATGGAAGGAGATAGTGGTGCTGTTGGGCTCAACCATCCGGCCACCGTGTTCAAGATTATCATATTTACTCACCGACTCCGTCGGAAGTCCTCGCATCTCGTTCCTAGCAAACAATTAATTACACTGCATGCAAGCAATAAAAAAAAGGAAGAGCACGGAATATGCATGTTTCACGTTTCCGTGAGATTTTAGGACGGTGGTGGTGGGGGGTGCAATTCTTCCTTGATGTATACATCAGCTCATACTTATCCAAACTAGAATGGTGGGCTATAAATACCCTCATCCGATGCCCTTCCCAGCACCAAGTCCTGCAATAGCATCTTCTGCCGCCAAGGGAGTGTGCGCGTCCATTCATTATTCTCGGTTGCTGCTAATATGGTGAGTGGCGTTGTTAGTCTTCAAAATTCCATCCCTTTTCTGACTTCTTCAACTACACTTGCTCGTATACTACAACATAGATGGATGGATGACATGTGGTGTTTATTCTGATGCACGCAGGGGAGAATGGTGAAGGTGGGGCCATGGGGTGGCAACGGAGGGAATGTGTGGGATATGGGACAAGCCGACCACATTACCAAACTTCGAATCTATTACGGAGATAACATTGTGGGGTTGGAGATTACCTACATTCTTAACGGTAATTCCCACACCTACAAACGTGGAACCACCACCGGCGCTTCCAAGGAGGTATATCATCTATACATCTATGTGTATATAAATACACACTTATCAACTTCGTGTCTTTGTCCAACCATATAAACTGGTTCAACCAGATGAATGTTTTCTAGCAACACGTTTGGTAGTCAAACCAATTTCTCCTGAAAATACATTGCAATATTAGTTTTCTTTTTCCCATTGTTTGTTTCTCGTTAAATCCTTGATCCTTTTTTGCAGATCATCCTTGAGGAGGACGAGTACTTCACTTCTATCTCCGGATACTTTCATGCATTATCCAATTATCAGCGACATGCAATCGTGATGTCGCTTACTCTTGATACTAACAAGGGTGCATCCATAAGTGTCGGTAACAAGACTGGCTCTTCTTTCGCCCTTACTTTAGAGGAGGGGAGTAGGATTCTGGGCTTCTTTGGGCGAGTTGGTACAGCCATTGACGCTATTGGGATTCACTGCTCATTGCCTAACTAAGTGTATGCACTGGCTCGTGTTCCTGTCTATGGAATGATGTAATAAATAAGCAACGATTACTATTATGTTTCTTGCCATCGTTGTTATCCTTGTCATTCGGTGTTGCTTTCAATAAATAATGAAATGTTCTCGAATCCACTTTGATATCTTATCATTACTTGGTGTGCCTTTCGTGATGGAATCCACGGCTCTTATTTGACGATAATCACTTCCTATGTATGCCCAATTTTGTCAAAGAGCTAGCAGGTGACCTTCTATTGATTGTGATCGTTAAGGTGCCAAAGCTGCTAAGAGTTTTAGTACAAGTTATTTACAAAGCTATTGGGATTAAAGTTATCACCATGATTGAAGGATTGATAGTGTAATAGAAGATGATGGCTCTACGTATTACCATGTATCCAGAAGACATCTTGTTCGATCCTTTGTTGATGTCATTATTGCTTTGATTGCTTTTTCTTTTAGATTTTTGATTGAATTGAGCTATGATAGTTGGTCATGTCATCCTCTTTTCTCTTTTCAAATATTATTAATGATCAATCGACTTATCATATAGTTCTTTAAATGACATCGTTGAGTCTCATACATGAATTATTGATGTCGGTTTCTTATATTCGTCTCCTATGCCATTGAGAATGTGTAACTTTGACAATGCTTCTAACGTAGTATTATACAAAGATATTAATGGTACTTTGAAGCTAGTGATTGAGGCTTGAATTGCTTATAGAATAAGACGTTCTTTTCGTAGCCACTAATCAGGATCTGTTATTGGGATGGGTTCTCTAGGTATTTAGATTTTTTCTGATGAATATTTGAGAGAGCCGTCGATGTAACCTAATAGTTCATATCAAAAAAGAAGATCAGAGAATTGTGCTTGCCGAGATGTATAATTGCCGCTTTTGAATAGTTTGAAGTGGCTTAGAGTTGCAGCATTGATGAATATAAGTATTGTATGTTGAGGAGAACTATTGTTTCTCGAGGAAAGAATAATTGGAGCGTCATATGTAGATGAAAAAGACATGCTTAGAATATGAACTAATTTAGCGAATATCGAGCGAGGAGGTCGCGGGCACAGGAGCATATGGTTGCGGATTCGTCGCCGCTGATGTGACAAGCCAAGCATATGATGATGATGGAAACACTCAAATCTGCCCTAAGGATGAATCGAGGCGAGGGGGGATTTGGAGCGCTCGACCTCCTACTGTGCAACCTGCTTCTTCTCGACAGCGTTGGCGAACATGACGTCCTAGGAGAGTTGGATGATGGCGACGTGTCTCTCCTACTGGCACGAGCAATAAGGAATTTGGAGCGCTCAGCCTCCTACCGTGCAACCTGCTTCTTCTCGACGTTATTGAAGAACTCAATGGAGGTCTAGTCATGACCAGAGGATTGTAGCCGCCGAAGGAGGAGGAGCAGTGGTAGTGAGGAGTTATGATGAGGAGCAACAATAGATCTGAGGAAGAGTATAGGGTCGCTGGCGACGGGTCGAATGGAAGTGATAGAGGGGAGACGTTGGATCGTTCAAGGGGAGCGTGGCCTTCGGCGACTTAAGTCGCAGCAATGACAGTAAATATAATAAGTCACCGAGCAAGATTTTGTGGTCTGAGAATAATTGTCAAACATGTTGGGCTGATGGCCCATATTCAGCCTATGTGGGCTTTTTCAGCCCACACCCCCTCTTAACCTAACCCTAATTAAGATTAGGGGGGTGTGGTGGCTGCATTTTAGAGGCAGATTAAAGCTATAAAAAGGCAGCAACGAGGCAGATCTTTATAGCCACGAGATTCCAAAGAGAAGAAGGAGAACAAGGCAGAAAAGGAAGAGAAAGAAAGGGAAGAAGACAAGGACAACGCAGAGAGACTATTCACAATCATCTAGCAGTGTTCTCATCTCAGGTTAGATCAAATCTATGGTAGAGTCTTGCTGTGATTACTTGGGGAGGTTTTAGATATTGTTGGCAGTGACGTGATCCTTGTATCCCAGTTATTCTCTTGTGGTTGTTGCTAGGGTTTTGGGCAAGAGATTTAGATTTGTATATTCATTATTCTCATAGTGGATTATCTCTAGTTTGCCCCGTGGTTTTTACCCTTCACATTGAAGGGGTTTTCCACGTATATCTTGGTGTTCTATTTGATTGTGTTTCCATTTTATTCCGCTGCGTATTTTGGTCTTCTAGTATTTGTTCCTATACAAAGGTTATTCCTGTTTATATCCCCATCAACTGGTATCAGAGCAGGGTTTTAGTGATTTAATTTTTGTATTTGAACATGGAAGCCAGTAATGTTTTTCGCATGATTAGTTTGAATGGAAACAATTGGATGAAATGGAAACCAAGAATGGAAGATCTCTTGTATTGCAAAGATTTGTATGGACCTTTACAGGGGGATAGTGCAAAACCTACAACTATGACAGATGATGAGTGGAAGAGGTTAGATCGAAAAACAATTGGGTTTATTAGACAGTGGCTTGATGATAGTGTCTTTCACCATGTTTTTACTGAAATTTCTGTATATTCTCTTTAGAAAAAATTAGAAAGTCTCTATGAAAGAAAAACAGCTGGCAACAAAGTTTTTTTGATCAGAAAACTTGTGAACCTAAAATATAAAGAGGGTGCTTCTATTGCTGAGTATTTGAATGAAATACAGAGTATTACTAACCAGTTATCCTCTATGAAAATGTCTCTTGATGATGAGTTGCAGGTATTGTTACTTCTCAATTCATTACCAGAAAGTTGGGAGACACTAGTGGTTTCCCTTAGTAATTCTGCGCCAGATGGTATTGTCACTATGAGTCAAGTAACAAGCAGTTTGTTGAATGAGTTGAGAAGAAAGAGTTCGGCAACATCTTAGAATGATCTCAGAGAACAGAGGAAGGTCAAAGTCTAGAAGCAGTTCACGTATGGGTAGGAGCAAGTCAAGATCAAGAAAAGATATTGTTTGCTATAACTGTGGTGAGAAAGGACATTACAAGAACCGATGTAAGCAACCTAAGAAGAACAAGAAAAAGGGAAAAGAAGTGGAGTCTACAGAGTCAAAGGATAATACTACAGCTACAGTGCAGGGTGGTGATTATTTGATTTTGTCTCCTTCTGATGATATTTTTTCTTGTGTGTGTCAGGATCTTGAGTAGGTGATTAACACAGGTGCTTCTTATCATGCTACATCGCGGAGGGAGTTTTTTGCTACATATAGGTCTGGAAACTTTGGTGTTGTCAAGATGGGCAACTATGGCACAACAGACATCATTGGCATGGGTGATATCCATTTAAAGGCCAACCTTGGCTGCAAGTTGGTACTTAAGGATGTGAGGCATGTGGTTGACTTGAGGCTGAATTTAATTTCAGTTGGAAGACTAGATGATGAAGAGTATGAAAGCAGATTTCACAGAGGGCAATGGAAGCTCAGTAAGGGTTCTCTTATTATAGATAGTGGAAAGAAATGTCATACTTTGTACAGGTTGCAGGCTAAAGCTTATGGTGAGCAGTTAAATGCTACAGAGAAAGACTTCAGTATGGAGTTGTGGCATAGGCGATTGGGATACATGAGCGAGAAGGGGCTGCAAGCTCTTTCCAAGAGAGAGGTATTACCAGATCTTAGAGGTATACATCTTAACCCTTGTATTGATTGTTTGGCTGGTAAACAACATAGAGTTTCATTTGCTAGTGCTGCTTTGTCTAGAAAAATGCATGCCTTAGACCGTGTTTATACAGATGTATGTGGTCCTTTGAGGACAAAAACTCATGGTGGATCTTTTGATGTTCTTGGTATAAGTGGTGCACTTTATTTTATCACTTTTATAGATGAGTTTTCTAGGAAAGTTTGGGCTTATGCTTTGAAGACCAAAGATCAGGTTATTAATGTCTTCAAAGAGTTTCATGCCAGGGTTGAAAGGGAGACAGAAAGGAAATTGAAATGCATAAGATCAGATAATGGTGGTGAGTATACGGGATTGTTTAATGACTATTGCAGGTCACTTGGGATCCAACATGAGATGACAGTTCCTGGTACACCTCAGCATAATGCAATTGCAGAGAGGATGAACCACACCATCATGGAAAAGATCAGATGTATGCTTTCACAGGCCAAGCTACCCAAAAGGTTTTGGGATGAGGCTTTGAGGACTGCAGTTGATGTGATCAACTTATCACCATGTACAGCCCTAGATGGTGATGTTGCAGAGCATGTATGGTCAGAGAAAGATGTTTCCTATAGGCATTTGAGAGTATTTGGTTGTCGTACATTTACACATATTCCAGATAATGAGAGGTGCAAGCTGGATGGTAAGTCTAAAGAATATATTTTTCTTGCTTACTCACATGATCAATTTGGTTATAGGCTTTGGGATCCAGAAAAGCAGAAGGTGTTCAGGAGCAGAGATGTGGTCTTCTTTGAGGATCAAACTTTTGAGGATTTGAAGAAGAAGGCACCAGCCAAGACTTCTGCAGAAGGATTAGCAGATTGTGACCTAGTTATTTCTCTAGTATATCTGGGTGATGGGGGAGATGTGCAGGAAAATAGTGTAGAGCCTGATGTTGATTTACCTGCAGGACATGTTGAGCAAGAAGAAGTAGGAGAGTAAGTTCCCGCAGAACCTCAATTGAGAAGATCTTCTAGACAACGTCAACCTTCCAGAAGATACTCTACAGATGAGTATGTGATGCTTACTGATGTAGGTGAACCAGATAGTTACCAGGAAGCAGTTGAGAGTGAGCAGAAAGAGAAGGGGTTAGTTGCTATGCAGGAAGAGATGGATGCTCTTCAGAAGAACCACACTTATGATTTGGTGCTGCTACCAAATGGAATGAAGACCTTGAAGAACAAGTGGGTTTTTAGGTTGAAGACTCAAGAATATTGTTCTCAACCAAAGTACAAAGCTAGATTGGTTGTGAAAGGCTTTGGTCAAAAGAAAGGTATTGATTTTGAAGAGATATTTTCTCCTGTTGTTAAAATGTCTTCTATTCGTGTTGCTCTTGGTATTGCTGCTAGCCAGGACTTAGAAGTTGAGCAGTTAGATGTGAAGACAGCTTTCCTTCATGGTGATTTGGAGGAGGAAATTTATATGGAGCAACCAGAAGGTTTCAAAGTCAAAGGTAAAGATAATTTTGTCTGCAAGTTGAAGAAGAGCTTGTATGGGCTAAAGCAAGCTCCAAGACAATGGTACAGAAAGTTTGATTCATTTATGACAGAAAATGGATACAAAAGAACGGCTTCAGATCATTGTGTGTACATCAAATGGTTTGGTGAGGATTTTATTATTCTCTTACTTTATGTTGATGACATGCTTATTCTTGGAAAAGATATGTCTAAAATTGACAGGTTGAAGAAGGAACTGACTGAGTATTTTGCAATGAAGGACATGGGGCCAGCAAAGCAAATACTAGGGATGCAGATTTCTCGTGACAGGAAAAACAAGAAGATTTGGTTGTCACAGGAGAAATACATCGAGAACGTATTGGAAAGATTCAGTGTGAGCAATGCTAAGCCAGTTGGTTCTCCTCTTGCAGGTCACTTCAAGTTGTGCTCAGAACAGAGTCCGTCAAGTGATGAGGAGAAGGAGAAAATGCAAAAGGTTCCTTATGCTTCAGCAGTTGGAAGTTTAATGTATGCAATGGTATGTACGAGGTCGGACATCGCATATGCAGTGGGTGTTACTAGCAGATTTCTTGCAAATCTAGGCAAAGAGCACTAGGCAGCAGTGAAGTGGATTTTTAGATATCTCAGAGGGAGCTCTAAGGTTTGTTTAAGCTTTGGAGGTGGACCACCTGTGTTAACAGGTTACACAGAAGCAGATATGGCAAGAGATATAGATACGAGGAAGTCTACTTCTGGTTATGTACTTACTTTTGCAGGGGGAGCTGTGTCATGGCAATCCAGGTTACAAAGGTGTATTGCTCTCTCCACCCCAGAAGCAGAATATATTGCTGCTACAGAGGTATGCAAAGAAATGTTATAGATGAAAGAATTCTTACAAGAATTGGGGCTGAAATAGAAAAATTATGTGGTGCATTGTGACAGCCAGAGTGCTATCCATTTGTGTAAGAACCCAATGTTTCATTCCAAGTCAAAGTATATAGATGTCAGATACCACTGGATTCGAAATGTATTTGAAGAGAAGCAGTTGCAGCTTCAGAAAATTCATACAGATGACAACGAAGCAGACATGTTGACGAAGACCTTACCAAAAGAAAGACAGGAGATATACCGACAGTTGGTCGGCATGGCTTCACAATGAGGAGTCATGGGACAGCCTACCTTATGGGCTGAAGGGGGAGGTTGTTGGGCTGATGGCTCATATTCAGCCCATGAGGGCTTTATCAGCCTACAGCCCACACCCCCTCTTAACCTAACCCTAATTAAGATTAGGGGGGTGTGGTGGCTGCGTTTTAGAGGCAGATTAAAGCTATAAAAAGGCAGCAACGAGGCAGATCTTTATAGCCACGAGATTCCAAAGAGAAGAAGGAGAACAAGGTAGAAAAGGAAGAGAAAGAAAGGGAAGAAGACAAGGACAATGCAGAGAGACTGTTCACAATCATCTAGTAGTGTTCTCATCTCAGGTTAGATCAAATCTACAGTAGACTCTTGCTGTGATTACTTGGGGAGGTTTTAGATATTGTGGAAAGTGACGTGATCCTTGTATCCCAGTTATTCTCTTGTGGTTGTTGCTAGGGTTTTGGGCAAGAGATTGAGATTTGTATATTCATTATTCTCATAGTGGATTATCTCTAGTTTGCCCCGTGGTTTTTACCCTTCATATTGAAGGGGTTTTCCACATATATCGTGGTGTTCTGTTTGATTGTGTTTCCAATTTATTCCGTTGCGTATTTTGGTCTTCTAGTATTTGTTCCTATACAAAGGTTATTCCTGTTTATATCCCCATCAAAACAGAATAGTGAAATCGATAGATTGTGAGAGATCGGGCTTAGGAGATGGATCGCCGAGCAGAAGAGAAAATCGGTAGTGGCAAAACAGTAGAGAAGAGGGATTCCAGTCGCCAGACGATGAGGAAGGTCAATGTTTTGCTCAAGACAACAGGTACTCTGATACCACGTAGAATAGAGTAATATATTGTGAAAGGGATGAATTTTATTCATTGAGGTGATTGAGGAAGAGATTTCCGTCGATCAAATGCTCAAATCACGTAATGAGATCAGTTACGCAAATTCATGATTTATCCTCAAATCATAGATCGATTGAGGATATAAGGAAGCAAGGATGTTATTCCACGTGTACCTCTCTCATATCTTCTATCAGATATAAGTTTACTTCTTCCCCATCATATATGATAATTTTTCGGGATAGGAATAGGATGATGATAATGTGATGTTTCAAATGAATATGTTGGAAAAGAGTCGTTAATGAGATGAAGAATTTGTGCTCCTCCCGTGTACGTTCACAAGCTTTTCCCAGCTCGCTATTGGTTACATAACACATTAATATCTATTTTTTAATAAATTATACATATCTTTAGTGGTTCATCTATGTTTTGATAGGATACACCTTCAATATCAACCATTAAATTATTATATCACGAGTCTCAGAAAAAATAGAAAATAGAAAATTGCTCGGTCTATATTTAATCGCCGCATTGTAAGGACGCCACATGGTCAGCTTGGAAGATTAAGTTTCGAAGTTGAATTCCCATCCAAACTGTACTGTGAGAAAGTAAGTTGGTCGGATATGCATGCATATCTCATGTAATGTAAAATTAGTATATCCAACCATGTTACCGAATCCTACCTCGCATGACATAATCTGCTCATCTCGATCTGTGGGACGCGGAGTCTCCATTGTTTTCGGAAGTGCCATGTCCATATGCAAAACGGCAAGGAGAAGTCGAGGTTTGAGGCTCGAGATGCGCAGCATGTGGAGGTTCGAGGTCGCCCTCTCAGGCAATGGAAAGAGATAAGGTTGTCTGTACGATGCACCGGCTCTCTTCGCAGTCCTCGTAACTTGTTTCCGCATGTTTCACGTTTCATATAGGGGAAGACGTAATCTTTGCTACACAACATGTTTCACGTTTCATGCATGGGAGAAGGAAGGATCTCATTTTAGATTATATGTCTTGATGTACTGCGGGAGGGAAGGCGCATTAATGTGTGTATCCATCAGTTCTCGCGCACCAAACTCACGTTTGTTTGCTTACCTACGCGCGAGATCTGTTGGCAGGCATCGAAGCAAAAGGGCCACTGCCTCCTCATACTTATCCAAACTCAGGGCTGCAGGGCTATAAGTACCCCCACTCGTTGCTCTTCTTCTTCAAGCGCATTCATACCTGCATTACATACTAATATCTTCCGCAGAAGTAGTTCATACAAGTCGGATAATGGTGCGATGCTTGATTCCATTTCTTGCAATCTTCATAGATTTTCTTGTGTGTTAATTTGGGGCAGGCCATGCTTGCATGCCTGCCTGTATATATATCTTTTGTTGCTATATATGGTACTAATTTGGTGGTGGTTTCGTTGCTGGCGGCCGGTGCGGTTGCAGGCGGGCGTGCTCCAGCAAGGACCATGGGGTGGCAACGGCGGCAAAACCTGGAATATGAGACAGGCGGATCACATTAGCAACGTCAAAATTCATTACAACGATGCCGTATTCGCGTTTGACTTCACCTTCACCGTCGACGGCAAGAAGAAGACCATCCACGTCGGAGGTGATGCACCCCAGTACAAAGAGGTACTGTCAAAGCTGAAAACATGCATTTAGTATTTATTGATCAAAGGTTACAATTAATTATTCCTAGGATACTAGCGAATTCCCTAACTATTTTTTGGTGGTTTATGTCTAACTACATCTTTGATTGCTTGTATAGATTACTCTAGAGGAGGACGAATACTTCACTTTCATCTCTGGATATTTCAAGACGATGTGGACGACAGACGTTTTCATAACACAACTTACCCTTGAGACCAACAAGGGCAATTCTGTGAGCGCCGGCAATTCGATTGGCAGTCATTTCTCCCTAAATCTAGAGGATGAGGGTAAGATTCTAGGCTTCTTCGGACGTGAAGGTTCTACCATCGATGCCATCGAGGCAATCGGAGTTTACTGCACTATACCAAATTAAACACACGTCACGCCATGGTGTCTGTGTCTTAGGCTGCTGCAATGTATCTGCTTGGTTGGGGCGATAAATAAGTGGCAGAAATTGTCGTCGTCGTCGTCGTTGTGTTTCTTTGAATAAAACAAGAAATATGTTACGGGTCCACAGGTTATTGTACGCTAATTGACGACATGATGATAGTTGAATCCAATCGGTGGTTGCATTCCTATGTCATTTCGCGTAAATATGAACAATATATCATCGTGGAAGCCGTTCTTGTGATATGCCTGATGATTTGATTTGGGTAATGTAAGTCTTTTTTTTGTCCAAATAAAAAATAATAATAATTTTTCAGAATGTCTAATACTTATTTATTCTCGGATATCCAATCAACGAGCACAAAATATTCCATGGGTCACTCCCTTCTTTTAAAATGAGGAAGATTTTATTACTCCAGAGTGATTGGCCAACCGAATAGCCACCTGATTACATGTATAAACTTGTAGTCCTCGAAATTATGTAACAAATATTTAATGTCAGTGACCGGACTGTGAAGTATCCATGGTACGATGAAGTTGCATTGAATTTGTACGATGAATTCAAAATTCGATTTTATGACGATACGCCAAATATCATCATTTCGTGAAGCCGCTTTCAAACCCTACCCTCCTGGATCACCACTACGCTTCATATGACGTAATGCCTTTTTATTATATTTACCTACCACCAATAAAGATAATATGGCGAGCAAATCATGCAAAACATATCCTAAACCGCCATCTATTCCATTAAACGAACCATCACAATTTAGTTTGAACCATCCTCGACAAGATTTTGTCCATTCAATTTATATATAACTTATATGTTGAATAGATCTCTCAAGTTTACGAACCCTGTCCTTAGCCAAAATGCATGTCATGATTTTATGGAAAAGAAAAGTTGGGGAACGAATCGTGTGAGCATAAAGGATTGAGTTCTCTAGGGCCACTACAAGCTAATGTACCTTGTATTCAAATACAAACCCATAACTCTTGTACCAATACTTTCTCATTCATACAGCCATTGTCACAGTGTTTTTTCTTTTTCTTTGCAAATGTAAGTGGCGACGATGAGATTTGATTTGGTATATTTGCTATAAAGAGTCCAAATATTTACTCGGTTCTGTTGGGAAAAACATGTTAAAACGGAATATTCTTTTCCCTCTTTGTGTATCAAAATCGGTTCCTCATCCAAATATCAACTTGATATCTAAATAAAAATATCAATCAGCACAGCATAAACAATAGAGCAAAAATCAATCACGGACCGTAGTCCACCTCAAACTTCCACTATCAATAGTAATGATAACAGATTTAAAATCGGTCTTCCCTAGAATAATCAGAGGATCATAATAACATCAAGATCATACATCTTAGCCTAGGAATAGATATCTTCATCACATAGATGGATCTCCTCGTAAGGGAAATTTAGGTCTCACAAAGTGGATATAGCAGTAAGGTACCTTAGAGAGGGTAAACTGTAGATCAACACCATTAGGATTGTAGAGTTTGCTATAAGGATTTTTCACATAAAATTTGGGCCAAAACTGACAACGTTTTACCACCGATCGTCAAGCAGAAATCTCTAAAACCTTACTTTCTCTCTCTATTTCTCTCTCTCTCTTCTTTTCTGTATGTGCGCCGTCGCTTGCACGCTGCACGCTCAACTGCACACACAACCGCTGCACGCACACGTTCACTAAACCCTATCTCTCTCTTTTTAATTTCTACCTTCAATTATTGATTTGGGCTCAATAAGCCCAATTGTCCAAGCCTACATATGGGCTGGACCCAACAATTCTTCCTCTCCAGCTCATATGGTGGGCTGTACCAAGCCCGCTCTTCGCATACATGCTTCAAGCTTCTCCTTAGGCAAAGACTTTGTCAACATATCTGAACCATTCTCACTGGTATGCACTTTTTTCAACTGTAATTCTTTCAACTCAAGCACATCAAGAATCCAGTGATATCTTATATCAATATGCTTGGATCTAGAATGGTATGTTGAATTTTTGGAGAGGTGAATGGCGCTCTGACTGTCACAGTAAACAGTATATCCTTCCTGTTTTAAGCCCAATTCCTGTAGAAACTTTTTCATCTATAAAGCTTCCTTGCAGGCTTCAGTAATTGCTATGTATTCTGCTTCTATGGTTGATAGAGCAACAAACTTATGTAACTTAGACTGCCAAAAGATTGCTCCTCTTGCAAATGTTATCAAGAATCCCGAAGTGGATTTCCTGGAATCAGTATCACCTGCCATGTCTGCATCTGTGTAACCTTCTAACACAGATTCATCACTGCCAAAACATAAACACAACCTGGAAGTACCTCTTAGATATCTTAATATCCATTTCACTGCAGCCCAATGTTCCTTTCCAAGATTAGAGAGAAATCGACTGACTACTCCAACTGCATGAGCTATATCTGGCCTAGTACAAACCATAGCATACATCGAACTGCCTACTTCAGATGAGTAAGGCACTTTGGACATTTCTTCTTTTTCTTTCTCGCTTGCAGGACATTGTTTCGAATTAAGCTTGAAATGACCTGCAAGTGGAGAACAAACTGCTTTAGCTTTACTCATGTTGAATCTTTCAAGAACATTTTCAATGTAAGTCTCCTGAGATAGCCAAATCTTCCTTTTCTTCCTATCACGAAGAATCTTCATGCCAAGTATTTGTTTCACCGATCCTAAGTCTTTCATGACAAAATCCTTACTTAGCTCTCTTTTAAGCTTTCCAATTTTTCCAACATCATGACCAACAATCAACATATCATCCACATATAGCAGTAAAATAATAAAATCATCATCTGAAAATTTTTTCATAAACACACAATGATTAGATGTGGTTCTATCATACCCTTGGCTCATCATAAAGAAATCAAACTTCTTGTACCACTGTCTAGGTGCCTGTTTAAGTCCATATAAGCTTTTCTTAAGCTTACAAACTAAAATTTCTTTTTCCTTGACTTCGAAACCTTCTGGTTGTTCCATGTAAATTTCTTCTTCCAAATCACCATGAAGAAATGTTGTTTTTACATCAAGTTGCTCAACTTCTAAATTCAAGCGGGTAGCTAAACCAAGAACAACTCGGATAGAGAACATTTTCACAACTTGAGAAAATATTTCTTCAAAGTCAACATCTTTCTTCTGACTGATTTCTTTCACAACTAGTCGTGCCTTGTATCTTTGTTGTGAGCTATTGTCTTCGGTCTTCAATTTGTAAACCCACTTATTCTTGAGAGCTTTCTTCTCTTTAGGCAACTTTACCAAGTCATAGGTGTTGTTCTCAAGCAAAGATCTCATCTCTTCTTGCATGGCTTTAACCCACTCATTCTTATTCTCATGTAGAATAGCTTCTTGGTAAGTTTTTGGCTCTCGCCCGTCAGTAAGCATAACATACTCATGTGGAGGATATCTGGTAGATGGTTGTCGCTCTCTAGGGGATCTTCTCAATGGAATCTCAACTAGTGGTGGAGGTGCTTGTTCAGTTGGTTCAGCATCATCAACTGTAGGTGTATCATCACTGGTATTCTCACCACAATCTTCTTGTTCATCTCCCCCATGATCATCATGAACTACAGGTGAAGGAACTGGACTAGACTCCAAGGAATATAAACAGAAGTTTCTGGCTTCTCAATATTATCACCATCATCAAACAATTGGTCTTCAAGAAACACAACATCTCTGCTTCTAATAATCTTCTTGTTCACTAGATCCCATAATCTGTACCCAAACTCTTCATGACCATATCCCAAGAAGATACATGCTTTTGCTTTACTATGAAGCTTGGACCTCTTATCTTTAGGAATATGAACAAATGCTTTACACCCAAAGACTCTTAAGTGATTATAAGATATATCTTTTCCTCTCCATACTCTCTTTAGAACATCACCTTTCAGATGAACTGATGGAGAAAGATTTATCAGATTAACTGTAGTTCTCATAGCCTCCCCCCAAAATGACATTGGTAACTTGGCATGGGAAATCATACACCTAATCCTTTCTTCAATGGTACTGTTCATCCTTTCTGCCACACCGTTCTATTGAGGAGTTTTAGGAACTGTTTTCTCAAGCCTGATACCATAGAACCTGCAATAATTCTCAAAAAGACCCCTGTACTCGCCACCATTATCTGATCGGATACACTTTAGCTTTCTGCTAGTTTCTCTTTCAACACTGACATGAAACTCTTTGAAAACATCGAGTACCTGGTCTTTAGATTTCAAAGCAAAAGCCCATACTTTTCTAGAATGGTCATCAATAAAAGTAACAAAATAAAGAGCATCTCCAAGAGTTCTAGTTTGCATAGTACAAACATCAGTATGAACTAAATCAATAACATATGATCTTCTAGATGATGGATATGTCTGAAATGTAACTCTATGTGTTTTTCCAGCTAAGCAATGATCACAAGATTTAAGAGATGTGCCTTGCAACTCTGGTAAGAACTGCTTTCTAGCAAGAGTTTGAAGTCCCTTCTCGCTGATATGTCCAAGCCTCTTATGCCAAAGATCTATACTTTCACCTTTTTAAATTACATTAATCTCTCCTTTATGTAGCTTATCTTCTATGACATAAAATGAGTTAAGTTTCTTTCCTCTTGCCACAATCAGAGAACCTTTAGTGAGTTTCCATTTGCTTTCACCAAAATAGTGTGCAAAGCCCTCATCATCAAGTCTACCTGTAGATATCAAGTTAAGACGAATATCTGGAACATGTCTTACATCTTTGAGTATCAATTTGCTCTCAATACTGGTCTCTAAGCAAATATCTCCAATACCCAAAATCTTAGATGTACCACTGTTTCCTATTCTGACATTACCAAAATCACCAGCAATGTAAGATCTAAAGAAATCACCATGAGAAGTAACATGAAATGAAGCACCAGAGTCAATTACCCAATTACTGTCCTGAGCTACAAGACTAACACAACCTTCATCACAGACAATAGTGATATTACCTTCAGCAGCAACTGTATTTGTCTCTTTCTCATTTTTCTTCATTTCATTATGTTCTCGCTTCCAAAACCTACACTCTTTCTTCATGTGACCTAGCCTGTTACAGTGAAAACATTTGATATCTCTTCTACTTGGATCTTCCTCTATAACCATGTGAATTTCTGCTATGACTTCTTCCACGTCTTTCTTGTTTTTCAGTAACAAATGCCCTAGAAGAAGATTCACCATGTTCTTTCCTTCTGGCATCTTTATTTAGGAAACTGTCTTTAACCATATCTATAGTTAGAGTTCCCTCTGGCGTGGAGTTGCAAATAGTCACCACATACGTTTCCCAACTTTTTGATAAATGGTTGAGAAGTAATAATCCTTGCATCTCATCATCTATATTCATTTTCATAGCAACCAACTTGTTTGCAAGACTCTGAAATAGGCTTATGTGCTCAACAATGTTTCCACCACATCTTTATACTTAAAATTTACAAGCCTTCTGAGGAGAGAAATTCTATTTCCCACGGTTTTTTTCGCAAAGAGATTTTCTAACTTTTGCCAAACAACATCAGCTTTGGTTTCATCTGAAATATGCTCATGCAAGTTTATATCCATCCATCTTCTAATATAGGCAATAGCTTTTCTATGTTAAACTTTCCATTCTTCATCGTCCATAGTAGAAGGTTTATCTTTAACCTTAATGGGCTTATACAAATCTTTGCAATAAAGCAAATCTTCCATCAGACGCCTCCAAGTGGAATAATTTAATGAGTTAAATTTAATCATACCATCTGACTGCTCTATTTCAATCACATAAGAAAAACTAGCACCAAATAACCTGATGCTCTGATACCACTTGTTGGGAAAAACCTGTTAAAGCGGAATATTCTTTTCCCTCTTTGTGTATCAAAATGGGTTCCTCACCAAAATACCAACTTGATATCCAAATGAAAATATCAACCAGCATAGCATAAACAATAGAGCAAAAATCAATCACACAATGAAACCAAATATTTTTAACGTGGAAAACCCAATGTGGAAAAAACTACGGGACCGTAGTCCACCTCAAACTTCCACTATCAATAGTAATGATAACAGGTTTATAATCGGCCTTCTCTAGAATAATCAGAGGATCACAATAACATCAAGATCATAGATCTTAGCCCAGGAATAGATATCTTCATCACATAGATGAATCTTCTCGTAAGATAAATTTAAGTCTCACAAAATGGATATAATAGAAAAGCACCTTAGAGAGGATAAACAGTAGATCAACACCGTTAGTATTGTAGAGTTTGCTGCAAGGAATTTCTACATAAAATTTGGGCCAAAACTGACAACGTTTTGCCACCGATCGTCAAGGAGAAATCTCTTAAACCTTACTTTCTCTCTCTATTTCTCTCTCTTCTTTTCACTATGTGCGTCGCCGCTTGCACGCTGCACGCTCAACTGCACACACGCCCGCTGCACGCACACGTTCACTAAACCCTATCTCTCTCTCTTTAATTTCTACCTTCAATTATTGATTTGGGCTGAACCCAACAGGTTCGTCATCTAACATCTTCAAAATATGCTAGATTTTATACGCATGAGCACGTAACTCTCTTTACCCAGACATGACATCTAATACTTTATTTCAATACTTGCTTCTGCTAGGATTGATTTTTATTTTAGAGTCTATATATTATTTTTCTTCGAAAAAAACTTAAACTTTAGTAATGATGATAGAAATAAATGATATAGTTCATATTAGAGTGAACCAAAATATTATTAAGTCAGGAGATCAGGCTCCTCGCCATTTAATAATAGGATTCATATTCCTTAGATAACTGAAAATTATATTTAAAAACAATTCTTTATCGATTAGCATTTGTATGTTCAAAACAATATTAGAGGTGTCAATAAGAAATAATCAAATTTATTTGATTATTCTTGATAGATAATTTTCCTAACCACACCTCACCTTGCTGACAATAATGGGCATGCTTCTGTCATGACAAGTACGAGACGAAGAAGTTAGAGGCTCTAAGCACTAAGCAGGCAGGCCGTGGACAAATGGAGCCCGTCCTTTCTCATCTGAAGGAAGGAGACGAGGCGGCCGACCACCAAATCCATGTTTCCTTATAATTGGAGGTTATCCACAAGGACAAGATGCAGATGGAGCTCGTCGTCTGAGGCAATGGAAGGAGATAGTGGTGCTGTTGGGCTCAACCATCCGGCCACCGTGTTCAAGATTATCATATTTACTCACCGACTCCGTCGGAAGTCCTCGCATCTCGTTCCTAGCAAACAATTAATTACACTGCATGCAAGCAATAAAAAAAAGGAAGTGCACGGAATATGCATGTTTCACGTTTCCGTGAGATTTTAGGACGGTGGTGGTGGGGGGTGCAGTTCTTCCTTGTTGTATACATCAGCTCATACTTATCCAAACTAGAATGGTGGGCTATAAATACCCTCATCCGATGCCCTTCCCAGCACCAAGTCCTGCAATAGCATCTTCTGCCGCCAAGGGAGTGTGCGCGTCCATTCATTATTCTCGGTTGCTGCTAATATGGTGAGTGGCGTTGTTAGTCTTCAAAATTCCATCCCTTTTCTGACTTCTTCAACTACACTTGCTCGTATACTACAACATAGATGGATGGATGACATGTGGTGTTTATTCTGATGCACGCAGGGGAGAATGGTGAAGGTGGGGCCATGGGGTGGCAACGGAGGGAATGTGTGGGATATGGGACAAGCCGACCACATTACCAAACTTCGAATCTATTACGGAGATAACATTGTGGGGTTGGAGATTACCTACATTCTTAACGGTAATTCCCACACCAACAAACGTGGAACCACCACCGGCGCTTCCAAGGAGGTATATCATCTATACATCTATGTGTATATAAATACACACTTATCAACTTCGTGTCTTTGTCCAACCATATAAACTGGTTCGACCAGATGAATGTTTTCTAGCAACACGTTTGGTAGTCAAACCAATTTCTCTTGAAAATACATTGCAATATTAGTTTTCTTTTTCCCATTGTTTGTTTCTCGTTAAATCCTTGATCCTTTTTTGCAGATCATCCTTGAGGAGGACGAGTACTTCACTTCTATCTCCGGATACTTTCATGCATTATCCAATTATCAGCGACATGCAATTGTGATGTTGCTTACTCTTGATACCAACAAGGGTGCATCCATAAGTGTCGGTAACAAGACTGGCTCTTCCTTCGCCCTTACTTTAGAGGAGGGGAGTAGGATTCTGGGCTTCTTTGGGCGAGCTGGTACAGCCATTGACGCTATTGGGATTCACTGCTCATTGCCTAACTAAGTGTATGCACTGGCTCGTGTTCCTATCTATGGAATGATGTAATAAATAAGCAACGATTACTATTATGGTTCTTGCCATCATCGTTGTTATCCTTGTCATTCGGTGTTGCTTTCAATAAATAATGAAATGTTCTCGAATCCACTTTGATATCTTATCATTACTTGGTGTGCCTTTCGTGATGGAATCCACGGCTCTTATTTGACGATAATCACTTCCTATGTATGCCCAATTTTGTCAAAGAGCTAGCAGGTGACCTTCTATTGATTGTGATAGTTAAGGTGCCAAAGCTGCTAAGAGTTTTAGTACAAGTTATTTACAAAGCTATTGGGATTAAAGTTATCACCATGATTGAAGGATTGATAGTGTAATAGAAGATGATGGCTCTACGTATTACCATGTATCCAGAAGACATCTTGTTCGATCCTTTGTTGATGTCATTATTGCTTTGATTGCTTTTTCTTTTAGATTTTTGATTGAATTGAGCTATGATAGTTGGTCATGTCATCCTCTTTTCTCTTTTCAAATATTATTAATGATCAATCGACTAATCATACAGTTCTTTAAATGACATCGGTGAGTCTCATACATGAATTATTGATGTCGGTTTCTTATATTTGTCTCCTATGCCATTGAGAATATGTAACTTTGACAATGCTTCTAATGTAGTATTATACAAAGATATTAATGGTACTTTGAAGCTAGTGATTGAGGCTTGAATTGCTTATAGAATAAGACGTTCTTTTCGTAGCCACTAATCAGGATCTGTTATTGGGATGGGTTCTCTAGGTATTTAGATTTTTTCTGATGAATATTTGAGAGAGCCGTCGATGTAACCTAATAGTTCATATCAAAAAAGAAGATCAGAGAATTGTGCTTGCCGAGATGTATAATTGCCGCTTTTGAATAGTTTGAAGTGGATTAGAGTTGCAGCATTGATGAATATAAGTATTGTATGTTGAGGGGAGAACTATTGTTTCTCGAGGAAAGAATAATTGGAGCGTCATATGTAGATGAAAAAGACATGCTTAGAATATGAACTAATTTAGCGAATATCGAGCGAGGAGTTCGCGGGCACAGGAGCATATGGTTGCGGATTCGTCGCCGCTGATGTGACAAGCCAAGCATATGACGATGATGGAAACACTCAAATCTGCCCTAAGGATGAATCGAGGCGAGGGGGGATTTGGAGCGCTCGACCTCCTACTGTGCAACCTGCTTCTTCTCGACAGCGTTGGTGAACATGACGTCCTAGGAGAGTTGGATGATGGCGACGTGTCTCTCCTACTGGCACGAGCAATAAGGAATTTGGAGCGCTCAGCCTCCTACCGTGCAACCTGCTTCTTCTCGACGTTATTGAAGAACTCAATGGAGGTCTAGTCATGACCAGAGGATTGTAGCCGCCGAAGGAGGAGGAGCAATGGTATTGAGGAGTTATGATGAGGAGCAGCAATAGATCTGAGGAAGAGTATAGGGTCGCTAGCGACGGGTCGAATGGAAGTGATAGAGGGGAGACATTGGATCGTTCAAGGGGAGCGTGGCCTTCGGCGACTGAAGTCGCAGCAATGACAGTAAATATAATAAGTCACCGAGCAAGATTTTGCGGTTTGAGAATAATTGTCAAACATGTTGGGCTGATGGCCCATATTCAGCCCATGTGGGCTTTATCAGCCCACACCCCCTCTTAACCTAACCCTAATTAAGATTAGGGGGGTGTGATGGCTGCGTTTAGAGGCAGATTAAAGCTATAAAAAGGTAGCAACGAGGCAGATCTTTATAGCCACGAGATTCCAAAGAGAAGAAGGAGAACAAGGCAGAAAAGGAAGAGAATGAAAGGGAAGAAGACAAGGACAACGCAGAGAGACTATTCACAATCATCTAGTAGTGTTCTCATCTCAGGTTAGATCAAATCTACAGTAGACTCTTGCTGTGATTACTTGGGGAGGTTTTAGATATTGTTGGCAGTGACGTGATCCTTGTATCCCAGTTATTCTCTTGTGGTTGTTGCTAGGGTTTTGGGCAAGAGATTGAGATTTGTATATTCATTATTCTCATAGTGGATTATCTATAGTTTGCCCCGTGGTTTTTACCCTTCACATTGAAGGGGTTTTCCACGTATATCTTGGTGTTCTGTTTGATTGTGTTTGCATTTTATTCCGCTGCGTATTTTGGTCTTCTAGTATTTGTTCCTATACAAAGGTTATTCCTGTTTATATCCCCATCAACTGGTATCAGAGCCGGGTTTTAGTGATTTAATTTTTGTATTTGAACATGGAGGCCAGTAATGTTTTTCGCATGATTAGTTTGAATGGAAATAATTGGATGAAATGGAAACCAAGAATGGAAGATCTCTTGTATTGCAAAGATTTGTATGGACCTTTGCAGGGGGATAGTGCAAAACCTACAACTATGACAGATGATGAGTGGAAGAGGTTAGATCGAAAAACAATTGGGTTTATTAGACAGTGGCTTGATGATAGTGTCTTTCACCATGTTTCTACTGAAATTTCTGCATATTCTCTTTGGAAAAAATTAGAAAGCCTCTATGAAAGAAAAACAGCTGGCAACAAAGCTTTTTTGATCAGAAAACTTGTGAACCTAAAATATAGAGAGGGTGCTTCTATTGCTGAGCATTTGAATGAAATACAGAGTATTACTAACCAGTTATCCTCTATGAAAATGTCTCTTGATGATGAGTTGCAGACATTGTTACTTCTCAGTTCATTACCAGAAAGTTGGGAGACACTGGTGGTTTCCCTTAGTAATTCTACGCCAGATGGTATTGTCACTATGAGTCAAGTAACAAGCAGTTTGTTGAATGAGTTGAGAAGAAAGAGTTCGGCAACATCTCAGAATGATTCACAGGCACTTATCTCAGAGAACAGAGGAAGGTCAAAGTCTAGAAGCAGTTCACGTATGGGTAGGAGCAAGTCAAGATCAAGAAAAGATATTGTTTGCTATAACTGTGGTGAGAAAGGACATTACAAGAACCGATGTAAGCAACCTAAGAAGAACAAGAAAAAGGGAAAAGAAGTGGAGTCTACAGAGTCAAAGGATAATACTACAGCTACAGTGCAGGGTGGTGATTATTTGATTTTGTCTCCTTCTGATGATATTTTTTCTTATGTGTGTCAAGATCTTGAGTGGGTGATTAACACAGGTGTTTCTTATCATGCTACACCTCGGAGGGAGTTTTTTGCTAAATATAGGTCTGGAAACTTTGGTGTTGTCAAGATGAGCAACTGTGGCACAGCGGACATCATTGGCATGGGTGATATCCATTTAAAGACCAACCTTGGCTGCAAGTTGGTACTTAAGGATGTGAGGCATGTGGTTGACTTGAGGCTGAATTTAATTTCAGTTTGAAGACTAGATGATGAAGAGTATGAAAGCAGATTTCATAGAGGGTGCATCCATAAGTGTCGGTAACAAGACTGGCTCTTCTTTCGCCCTTACTTTAGAGGAGGGGAGTAGGATTCTGGGCTTCTTTGGGCGAGCTGGTACAGCCATTGACGCTATTGGGATTCACTGCTCATTGCCTAACTAAGTGTATGCACTGGCTCGTGTTCCTATCTATGGAATGATGTAATAAATAAGCAACGATTACTATTATGTTTCTTGCCATCGTTGTTATCCTTGTCATTCGGTGTTGCTTTCAATAAATAATGAAATGTTCTCGAATCCACTTTGATATCTTATCATTACTTGGTGTGCCTTTCGTGATGGAATCCACGGCTCTTATTTGACGATAATCACTTCCTATGTATGCCCAATTTTGTCAAAGAGCTAGCAGGTGACCTTCTATTGATTGTGATCGTTAAGGTGCCAAAGCTGCTAAGAGTTTTAGTACAAGTTATTTACAAAGCTATTGGGATTAAAGTTATCACCATGATTGAAGGATTGATAGTGTAATAGAAGATGATGGCTCTACGTATTACCATGTATCCAGAAGACATCTTGTTCGATCCTTTGTTGATGTCATTATTGCTTTGATTGCTCTTTCTTTTAGATTTTTGATTGAATTGAGCTATGATAGTTGGTCATGTTATCCTTTTTTCTCTTTTCAAATATTATTAATGATCAATCAACTTATCATACAATTCTTTAAATGACAACGGTGAGTCTCATACATGAATTATTGATGTCGGTTTCTTATATTCGTCTCCTATGCCATTGAGAATATGTAACTTTGACAATGCTTCTAACGTAGTATTATACAAAGATATTAATGGCACTTTGAAGCTAGTGATTGAGGCTTGAATTGCTTATAGAATAAGACGTTCTTTTCGTAGCCACTAATCAGGATCTGTTATTGGGATGCGTTCTCTAGGTATTTAGATTTTTTCTGGTGAATATTTGAGAGAGCCGTCAATGTAACCTAATAGTTCATATCAAAAAAGAAGATTAGAGAATTGTGCTTGCCGAGATGTATAATTGCCGCTTTTGAATAATTTGAAGTGGATTAGAGTTGCAGCATTGATGAATATAAGTATTGTATGTTGAGGAGAACTATTGTTTCTCGAGGAAAGAATAATTGGAGCGTCATATGTAGATGAAAAAGACATGCTTAGAATATGAACTAATTTAGCGAATATCGAGCGAGGAGGTCGCGGGCACAGGAGCATATGGTTGCGGATTCGTCGCCACTGATGTGACAAGCCAAGCATATGACGATGATGGAAACACTCAAATCTGCCCTAAGGATGAATCGAGGCGAGGGGGGATTTGGAGCGCTCGACCTCCTACTGTGCAACCTGCTTCTTCTCGACAGCGTTGGCGAACATGACGTCCTAGGAGAGTTGGATGATGGCGACGTGTCTCTCCTACTGGCACGAGCAATAAGGAATTTGGAGCGCTCAGCCACCTACCGTGCAACCTGCTTCTTCTCGACGTTATTGAAGAACTCAATGGAGGTCTAGTCATGACCAGAGGATTGTAGCCGCCGAAGGAGGAGGAGCAGCGGTAGTGAGGAGTTATGATGAGGAGCAGCAATAGATCTGAGGAAGAGTATAGGGTCGCTGGCGACGGGTCGAATGGAAGTGATAGAGGGGAGACGTTGGATCGTTCAAGGGGAGCGTGGCCTTCGGCGACTGAAGTCGCAGCAATGACAGTAAATATAATAAGTCACCGAGCAAGATTTTGCAGTTTGAGAATAATTGTCAAACAGAATAGTGAAATCGACAGATTGTGAGAGACCTGGCTTAGGAGATGGATCGCCGAGCAGAAGAAAAAATCGGTAGTGGCAAATATGTAGAGGAGGGATTACAGTCGCCAGACAATGAGGAAGGTCAATGTTTTGCTCGAGACAACAGGTCCTCTGATACCATGTAGAATTGAGTAATATATTGTGAAAGGGATGAATTTTATTCATTGAGGTGAGTGAGGAAGAGATTTCCGTCGATCAAATGCTCAAATCACGTAATCAGATCAGTTACGCAAATTCATGATTTATCCTCAAATCATAGATTGATTAAGGATATAAGGAAGCAGTTTACTTGTTCCCCATCTTATATGATAATTTTTCGGGATAGGAATAGGATGATCATAATGTGTCCACAAATGATGATGTTTCAAATGAATGTGTTGAAAAAGAGTCGGTAATGAGATGAAGAATTTGTGCTCCTCCCGTGTACGTACACAGGCTTTTCCCAGCTCGCTATTGGTTACATAACACATTAATATCTATTCTTTAAGAAATTATATATATCTTGAGGGGTTCATCTATGCTTTTATAGGATACACCGTCAATATGAACCATTAGATTATTATATCACAAGTCTCATAAAAAATAGAAAATAGAAAATTTCTCGGTCTATATTTAATCGCCGCATTGTAAGGACGCCACATGGTCAGCTTGGAAGATTAAGTTTCGAAGTTGAATTCCCATCCAAACTGTACTGTGAGAAAGTAAGTTGGTCGGATATGCATGCATATCTCATGTAATGTAAAATTAGTATATCCAACCATGTTACCGAATCCTACCTCGCGTGACATAATCTGCTCATCTCGATCTGTGGGACGCGGAGTCTCCATTGTTTTCGGAAGTGCCATGTCCATATGCAAAACGGCAAGGAGAAGTCGAGGTTTGAGGCTCGAGATGCGCAGCATGTGGAGGTTCGAGGTCGCCCTCTCAGGCAATGGAAAGAGATAAGGTTGTCTGTACGATGCACCGGCTCTCTTCGCAGTCCTCGTAACTTGTTTCCGCATGTTTCACGTTTCATATAGGGGAAGACGTAATCTTTGCTACACAACATGTTTCACGTTTCATGCATGGGAGAAGGAAGGATCTCATTTTAGATTATATGTCTTGATGTACTGCGGGAGGGAAGGCGCATTAATGTGTGTATCCATCAGTTCTCGCGCACCAAACTCACGTTTGTTTGCTTACCTACGCGCGAGATCTGTTGGCAGGCATCGAAGCAAACGGGCCACTGCCTTCTCATACTTATCCAAACTCAGGGCTGCAGGGCTATAAGTACCCCCACTCGTTGCTCTTCTTCTTCAAGCGCATCCGTACCTGCAATACGTGCTAATATCTTACGCAGAAGTAGTTCATACAAGTCGGATAATGGTGCGATGCTTGATTCCATTTCTTACAATCTTCATAGATTTTCTTGTGTGTTAATTTGGGGCAGGCCATGCTTGCATGCCTGCCTGTATATATATCTTTTGTTGCTATATATGGTATTAATTTGGTGGTGGTTTCGTTGCTGGCGGCCGGTGCGGTTGCAGGCGGGCGTGCTCCAGCAAGGACCATGGGGTGGCAACGGCGGCAAAACCTGGAATGTGAGACAGGCGGATCACATTAGCAACGTCAAAATTCATTACAACGATGCCGTATTCGCGTTTGACTTCACCTTCACCGTCGACGGCAAGAAGAAGACCATCCACGTCGGAGGTGATGCACCCCAGTACAATGAGGTACTGTCAAAGCTGAAAACATGCGTTTAGTATTTATTGATCAAAGGTTACAATTAATTATTCCTCGGATACTAGCGAATTCCCTAACTATTTTTTGGTGGTTTATGTCTAACTACATCTTTGATTGCTTGTATAGATTACTCTAGAGGAGGACGAATACTTCACTTTCATCTCTGGACATTTCAAGACGATGTGGACGACAGACGTTTTCATAACACAACTTACCCTTGAGACCAACAAGGGCAATTCTATGAGCGCCGGCAATTCGATTGGCAGTCATTTCTCCCTAAATCTAGAGGATGAGGGTAAGATTCTAGGCTTCTTCGAACGTGAAGGTTCTGTTAGAGCTAGCCCTAGGAAATTTACCAAAGGATAATTTTGGCAACACAACAAAGACAATAAAGCGGAAAGAATAAAAGCGACAAGAAAACCAGAACACTAGATATACGTGGTTCGATCAATTGACCTACATCCACAAACGAAAGAGGAGCAAATTACTACTACAAAAGAGGGACACTTACAAATGCCTTAGGAAGATGTTCCTAGGCCATAAAACACCTTCAGCTTACTAAACAAGACAAAACCCAAACCGTAAGCCGGTTTTCTTGTGATGCCTCTTGTGTTGCCTGTGGTACATCTGACTTCAAAGCCCAGGCCCTTATTTATAGTTCTAAGACGAGACAACAAGTCTAATTTTCCCGATGTGGGACTATGGGACTTGCCAAACTAACAAATCTCCACCTTGGCATGTCCCAACAAAACTTGCTCCACCTTCTTCACAAAAGCCCCAACGAGCAATCACCAACAATGAATACCAACCAAGTCCAAGCACTGCTTGAACTTGTAAACCGGAAGAGGCTTCGTAAACATATCAGCTGGATTGTCCTTCATATGAATTTTCTGAACAAGGACTTTTCCCCTCAGCAATGGTATCCCATTTGCATCCAACAATTTTCTTATCCGAAGGCGGCTTCACAAGATCCCAAGTTCTATTCCGATGGAGAGACTCAATTTCTTCATTCATTGCAATCAACCACTTAGCGGAATTATCACAAGAAACTATATCTGAGTAGGAAGTAGGCTCACCAACTTCACTTGTCTCTTCTGCAACAGACAAAGCATATGCAACAAAATTTGCATATCTTTGTGGTGGTCGAATTTCTCTCCGTGGTCTATCCTTGGCTATAGAGTATTGCTCTTCTTCTGGATCATCTACGTCAGTAGACTCGGGACCATCTACTGGCATTCTTTGAGTAGAAGAGTTCGACTGAAAAGAATCAGAACTACCAATCTCAAGCTCCACCTGCTTCTGCGCACTATCATTTGTACAACTAGTAGATTCCTCTTTAGAAGATAACATAGATAATTCATCAAAAGTAACATCTCTACTGATTATAAATTTTGGGGATTTGGGATCAGAACACCATAATCTGTATCCTTTCACCCCAGAAGCATACCCAAGGAAAATACACTTTTTCGCTCGAGGCTCTAATTTTCCTTCATTTACATGCATGTATGCTGGACACCCAAAAAATTTTAAATCAGAATAATCAGCAGGAGTACCTGACCAAAATTCCTCCGGAGTTTTAAAGTTAAGTGCTGTAGAAGGAGCGCGGTTGACAACGTAACAGGTCATATTAATCGCCTCTGCCCAAAAGTCTTTTGTCAACCCTACATTTGAGATCATACACCTCGTTCTCTCCAAGAGTATTCTGTTCATACGTTCGGCCACACCATTTTGCTGAGGCGTCTTCCTAACAGTGCGATGCCGAACGATTCCTTCATTTTTGCAGAATTCTTCAAAGTCACCTTCACAAAATTCCATGCCGTTATCTGTTCGAAGCCGCTTAATCTGTTTACCTGTTTGTTTCTCAATCAAAGCCTTCCATTGTTTAAAAGTTAGAAAAACATCATTTTTATGCTTCAGAAAATAAACCCAAACTTTCCTGGAATAATCATCAATGAAAGTCAACATATACTTGGCACCACCCTTAGACTGAACTTGAGCTGGACCCCAAAGGTCTGAATGAATATAGTCAAGAGTACCTTTCATTTTGTGAACTACCGGAGAAGTGAAGCTGACTCTTTTCTGCTTTTCAAAAATGCAGTGTTCACAAAAATCAAGTGGCCCAGTACTCTATCCGCAAAGTAGACCCTTTTTGCTCAATATGCTCAAACATTTCTCGCTCATATGACCCAAACGCATATGCCATAATTTGGTGATGTCAGAATCAGACAATGATGATGACGAAACTGCAACCGAACCTGTGATAGTAGTTCCTTGTAGATTATACAAGCTACCAGACCTACAAGCTTTCATAACAATAAGGGCACTTCTAGAAACTTTCTTAACTCCACCTTCAGCTGTGTATTTACACCCAAGGGCCTCTAGGGTGCCTAAAGAGATGAGATTCTTTTTCAAATCAGGAACATGTCTAACATTAGTGAGCGTCCTCACAATACCATCATGCATTTTAATTCGGATTGTACCTCTACCAACAACATCACATGCGGCATTATTACCCATCAAAACAATTCTACCATTACAAGATTCATATGTGGAAAACAAATCCCTATTGGGACTCATGTGATAAGAACAACCCGAATCTAAAATCCATTCATTTTTAGACCTCGTCCTGTCATCAATAGCAGAAAAAATATTTCCAACATTCTCATCAATTGCTACACTAACTTCAGCGGATTCAATAGTTTTCTCAACAAATTTTTCCTTTTGCTTTAATTTATTTTTCAACTTAAAGCAATCAGATTTAATGTGCCCCATTTTATGATAATATCTGCATTCCAAATTTCTATGTTTGGATTTAGATCTAGATTTAGATCTACTACTGTCAAATTCTCTTTTATCCATTCTCCCCCTAACAACCAGACCCTCAGCCTGATTCTCTCTACTTTCCCCAGTGATATTCTTGTCTATCTGCTCCTTAGATTTCAGTGCAGATTTAATTTCTTGATACAAAACTATTTCTTTTCCATAAATCAAAGTATCACGGAAATGCTTAAAAGATTGGGGAAGAGAACACAATAATAACAAAGCCTTATCCTCATCATCAATTTTTACATCTATATTCTCCAAATCCATAACCAAAGAATCAAACTTATCAAGATGCGAGAGTATAGATGTACCTTCAATCATCCGAAGCATATACAGACTCTGCTTCAAGTAGAGACGATTCTCCACTGTCCTCTTCATGTACAAGGCTTTAAGCTTGTCCCACATGCTCTTAGCCGTAGTCTCCGTAGCTACCTCCCGTAAAACCTCGTCAGAGAGATTTAGAATGATGCTGGATCGGGCCTTCTTATCCATACCCGCAAGATCTTCCTTTGATATACCATCTGGAATGTTCTCAGCACCCTGTAGTGCCAAATCAACTCCGTCTTGAACCAGAATGGCCTCCATCTTAAGTTGCCACATGCCGAAGTTGACATTTCTGTCGAATTTCTCGACAACGATCTTTGGTATTGTCATTGTTGCCAAAAGATCCCAGAACTAGGCTCTGATACCAGTTTGTTAGAGCTAGCCCCAGGAAATTTACCAAAGGATAATTTTGGCAACACAACAAAGACAATAAAGCGGAAAGAATAAAAGCGACAAGAACACCAGATATACGTGGTTCGGTCAATTGACCTACATCCACAAACGAAAGAGGAGCAAATTACTACTACAAAAGAGGGACACTTACAAATGCCTTAGGAAGATGTTCCTAGGCCATAAAACACCTTCAGCTTACTAAATAAGAAAAAACCCAAACCGTAAGCCGGTTTTCTAGTGATACCTCTTGTGCTTCATGTCGTACATCTGACTTCAAAGCCCAGGCCCTTATTTATAGTTCCAAGACGAGACAACAAGTCTAATTTTCCCGATGTGGGACTATGGGACTTGCCAAACTAACAGGTTCTACCTTCGATGCCATCGAGGCAATCGGAGTTTACTGCACTATACCAAATTAAACAAACGTCACGCCATGGTGTCTGTGTCTTAGGCTGCTGCAATGTATCTGCTTGGTTGGGGCGATAAATAAGTGGCAGAAATTGTCGTCGTCGTCGTCGTCGTTGTGTTTCTTTGAATAAAACAAGAAATATGTTACGGGTCCACAGGTTATTGTACGCTAATTGACGACATGATGATAGTTGAATCCAATCGGTGGTTGCATTCCTATGTCATTTCTTCGAGTAAATATGAAAAATATATCATCGTGGAAGCCGTTCTTGTGATATGCCTGATGATTTGATTTGGGTAATGTAAGTCTTTTTTTTGTCCAAATAAAAAATAATAATAATTTTTCAGAATGTCTAATACTTATTTATTCTCGGATATTCAATCAACCAACACAAAATATTCCATGGGTCACTCCCTTCTTTTAAAATGAGGAAGATTTTATTACTCCAGAGTGATTGGCCAACCGAATAGCCATCTGGATTGCTTCTTATGTACATGTATAAACTTGTAGTCTACGAAATTATGTAACAAATATTTAATGTCAGTGACCGTGAAGTGTCCATGATATGATGAAGTTGCATTGAATTTGTACGATGAATTCAAAATTCGATTTTATGACGATACGTCAAATATCATCATTTCGTGAAGCCGCTTTCAAACCTTCCTGGATCACCACCACGCTTCATATGACGTAATGCCTTTTTATTATATTTACCTACCACCAATAAAGATAATATGGCAAGCAAATCATGCAAAACATATCCTGAACCGCCATCTTTTTCATTAAACGAACCATCACAATTTAGTTTGAACCATCCTCGACAAGATTTTGTCCATTCAATTTATATATAACTTATATGTTGAATAGATCTCTCAAGTTTACGAACCCGGTCATTAGCCAAAATGCATGTCATGATTTTATGGAAAAGAAAAGTTGGGGAACGAGTGGTGTGAGCATAAAGGATCTCATTTTGAGTTCTCTAGGGCCACTACAAGCTAATGTAACTTGTATTCAAATACAAAACCCATAACTCTTGTAACAATACTTTCTCATTCATACAGCCATTGTCACAATGTTTTTTCTTTTTCTTTGCGAATGTAAGTGGCGAGGATGAGATTTGATTTGGTATATTTGCTATAAAGAGTCAAAATATTTACTCGGTTCGTCATCTAACATCTTCAAAATATACTAGATTTTATACGCATGAGCGCGTAACTCTCTTTACCTGGATATGACATCTAATACTTTATTTCAATACTTGCTTCTGCTAGGATTGATTTTTATTTTAGAGTCTATAATTATTTTTCTTCTAAAAAATCTTAAACTTTAGTGATGATGATAGAAATAAATGATATAGTTCATATTAGAGTGAACCAAAATATTATTAAGTCAGGAGATCAGGCTCCTCGCCATTTAATAATAGGATTCATATTCCTTAGATAACTGAAAATTATATTTAAAAACAATTCTTTATCGATTAGCATTTGTATGTTCAAAACAATATTAGAGGTGTCAATAAGAAATAATCAAATTTATTTGATTATTCTTGATAGATAATTTTCCTAACCACACCTCACCTTGCTGACAATAATGGGCATGCTTCTGTCATGACAAGTACGAGACGAAGAAGTTAGAGGCTCTAAGCACTAAGCAGGCAGGCCGTGGACAAATGGAGCCCGTCCTTTCTCATCTGAAGGAAGGAGACGAGGCGGCCGACCACCAAATCCATGTTTCCTTATAATTGGAGGTTATCCACAAGGACAAGATGCAGATGGAGCTCGTCGTCTGAGGCAATGGAAGGAGATAGTGGTGCTTTTGGGCTCAACCATCCGGCCACCGTGTTCAAGATTATCATATTTACTCACCGACTCCGTCGGAAGTCCTCGCATCTCGTTCCTAGCAAACAATTAATTACACTGCATGCAAGCAATAAAAAAAAGGAAGTGCACGGAATATGCATGTTTCACGTTTCCGTGAGATTTTAGGACGGTGGTGGTGGGGGGTGCAGTTCTTCCTTGATGTATACATCAGCTCATACTTATCCAAACTAGAATGGTGGGCTATAAATACCCTCATCCGATGCCCTTCCCAGCACCAAGTCCTGCAATAGCATCTTCTGCCGCCAAGGGAGTGTGCGCGTCCATTCATTATTCTCAGTTGCTGCTAATATGGTGAGTGGCGTTGTTAGTCTTCAAAATTCCATCCCTTTTCTGACTTCTTCAACTACACTTGCTCGTATACTACAACAAGGATCGATGGATGACATGTGGTGTTTATTCTGATGCAAGCAGGGGAGAATGGTGAAGGTGGGGCCATGGGGTGGCAACGGAGGGAATGTGTGGGATATGGGACAAGCCGACCACATTACCAAACTTCGAATCTATTACGGAGATAACATTGTGGGGTTGGAGATTACCTACATTCTTAACGGTAATTCCCACACCTACAAACGTGGAACCACCACCGGCGCTTCCAAGGAGGTATATCATCTATACATCTATGTGTATATAAATACACACTTATCAACTTCGTGTCTTTGTCCAACCATATAAACTGGTTCAACCAGATGAATGTTTTCTAGCAACACGTTTGGTAGTCAAACCAATTTCTCTTGAAAATACATTGCAATATTAGTTTTCTTTTTCCCATTGTTTGTTTCTCGTTAAATCCTTGATCCTTTTTTGCAGATCATCCTTGAGGAGGACGAGTACTTCACTTCTATCTCCGGATACTTTCATGCATTATCCAATTATCAGCGACATGCAATTGTGATGTTGCTTACTCTTGATACCAACAAGGGTGCATCCATAAGTGTCGGTAACAAGACTGGCTCTTCCTTCGCCCTTACTTTAGAGGAGGGGAGTAGGATTCTGGGCTTCTTTGGGCGAGCTGGTACAGCCATTGACGCTATTGGGATTCACTGCTCATTGCCTAACTAAGTGTATGCACTGGCTCGTGTTCCTATCTATGGAATGATGTAATAAATAAGCAACGATTACTATTATGGTTCTTGCTCAATTTTAATCTAAATATCACGTCATTATGAAACACCAACATGTCGACCTTTCTTTAAGCCTAAGAAAAGTCAAAGTCTTTCTTTTTTAATACAAAATAGGATGTCAATTCATGTGATAGGACAGAAGCACGCCCATTGGCATATCTCCACAAGACAACATTCACATTTTTAATCTTAAAAAGAATTTATAGGGCACCAAATACTCTTTGTATTTGGTCCAATGTTGCACGTAGAAGTCACCCATGAATGCTATGATACATAATAGGGAGGAAGAAAAAAAGACAATGAGTCGATACAACAAAGAGATGGATATAGAAGCAGGGACAATTTGAGCTTAGAAAAAAGAATTAAATAGACCTCATAGATCAGGGAGATAATATATATTTATCCTTTATCGTGCATCCTTGTTGATTGATAGAGGCTTTCTCTGATGCCCTCTCCCGCTGTTGTTCCACTGATGATTTTGACTTATAATGTCTAACTGATATGTTAAAAGGCTTCAATACAATATTTCATGACATGGCTGTGATACTAAATTGGTAGGACTCCTTTTATTAAGGTGTTATCTTTTTCTTGAATAATATATCTTCTGAGAGAAATTTGATAGAAAAAAAATTTTAAAAAGGAAGAGGAAGAACATAGGGAATAAAAAAAAAACAAAGAAGAAACAAGAAAAGAAAGATAGAAAGAAATTTTTTTGAGTATTTATTAAAAATTTCAACTCTCCTTCGCTTTTGAGTTATATGAACTTCGTTTAGAGACACTCATCTGTGTGCTCGCTGTACTTGTCATCACACAAGTTAACAAGTTAATTTTCGTCTGCCCTAGAAACAAATAGTGCAGTAATGTGAGAAGCTATATGTCAATTATGAGTACAAGCCCATGGGACGCTTGTCTTGCAGGTGGCTGTGTCAAATTTTACATACTATAGTTAAACAAGGCAATAAGGTAGACTGAATCATCGTACAAAATTGAGTATGCAGTGAAGAAGGTGTTTATTACCATTCATTGCTATAAGGTTTTTGGAGAGAAAAACAACCACTAACATAGGACGAGTCCTCCCCTGTCAAATATCACGAAACCTAGCAACTTCAAGATAGGTGCTTAGAGAAACCAAAGGCCACTGGCAACGCCGTGAGATTTGGATGTGAATCGGAATGCGTTGCCCAACACAAAAGATTGATTTTAGTCGAAACATATCAAAGAGGACCCACAAACACATCATAATTTATTCAAAGATACATTAAGCGACGAGTACAACGACGATGACGATGATCACAAGGAGACGAACATCAGCTGCCGCTACTTATTTACTAGAGCATTCATGTAGCAGCAATATCCCTTCTGCATGGGAACATTCATGGACTAGATTTTACCCTAAGTTTATCTCCTTGTAGTAAGTTCCAATTGCGTCGATAGCTGTGCTTGCACGTCCAAAAAATCCCACGATCTTGTGAGGAGGTGAAGGATGTAGTGGTGGAGGCGGGAAGCTAAAGTCTGCCTCTTTCGTCGTGCCAACAGTAACACGTGTGCCCTTGTTGGTGCCAATAGTAAGTTGTTTTATGGCATGACCACTTCCCGGACACACACACAGTGCACCGTAAGAGACTGAGATGTCGTTGAAGTACTCTTTTTCCTTGAGAATGATCTTAAAAAATTTTACACAATGAAATAATTAGAATCCTAAGAGGGGAACGGCAATTTGAAGCTCATAGAACTTTTTATATAGTGATAAAGTGATTTCCTCATACATATGAACGTACCTCGTTCCATACATTTCCTCCTGTGCTTCCAACACTTAGGGTTTGGCGTTTGCCATCTATGACGAAGGTAATGTCCAACCCGTATATGCCATCTCCATAGTAAATCTTGATGCGGGTGATGCCTTGAGTTTCCGAAGTATCCCATGTACTCCCTCCATTCTCACCCCATGGCCCGGCCTTGATCGCGTTGGTCTGCATAAATACGTGCATCCATTCGTTCATTAGGAAAACCAAATAGAATCGAAATTATAAAAAATATACATGCATACATACATACATACATATATATATATATATATATATATATATATATATATATAGAGAGAGAGAGAGAGAGAGAGAGAGAGAGAGAGAGAGAGGAGGGAAATCATGCAAATTGAGCTACTGATCACCATTTGCAGATAAGTAGGCACTCGTTCGGAGAAGATATGATCGCACGCTCCCCTCGGAAGGGAGGGGGATATATATAGCCGCAAGCGCTCGCACCTCCATGAGATTGATGATGATATCAACCAAGTCTGTGCTAAGGTCATTCTTTAATGTGCCGGAAGCATCGGACACGTATTCATTGACCCGTCGCCGCTAGAATGGCATGAGATCCTTGCTGTTATATTGAGCTCTTTCTTTCTTCACCATGTAAAAGGCACAGCCATCACAACCGGTTGCATTAGCAATCTCCACAAGATAACATCGTATACGTTATTCTTAAAATAAATAAAAATAGAGAAAAACACATACTGAGTTGGGGCAAAGGACTTGTGGTCGCTAATTACCCACCCAGTGACTGACCCCACAGAAGTACTGTGGCCTCCTATTAGTATCCGAATTCTAATTACCACCCACGGTCACTAAAACAAGCGCATCCTGTACATGACACTTGTCTGTCGACCAATGCAAGTGCAGCGTCTTATGTTTGAACGTGCGCTTGGTCGATGCACACGGACAGCAGAAAAGCTCAGGTAAACTACTTCAAAGAAAAACTTGGGAGGGAAACCCTCTTGATCGCCATTAGCAGATGCGCTATTTAATACGCGTGCATTCCATTTGCAGATGTTACTACTTCAAAGAAAAACTCAAGGTCTTCCTTTCTTTAATCCAAACCAAGATGTCAATTAATGTGTATAGAAACATACCCATCCACATGTCTCCATTATATAACATTGATGTTTTTCAAAACAAGTTAATCTTTTTTCAGGAAAAACTCAAGGTCTTTCTTTATTTAATCCAAACTAAGATGTCAATTTATGTGATATAGACACTTTGATGTTTTTCTTAAATGCTGAAAAGAGGTTATATGTCACAAGATAATATGTGATTTTATTTTTAAAAAAAACTAGAATAGTGGCTAGAAAGATTTAGAACACATTATGATATTATAATTTTTAAGATTTAGCCGATGCTAAACCTAAGACCCACTACTCACTGTATTCCACATCGTATTCGATTTGGTATTTACTAAAATAAATAACATTTAGTTATCCATGAATGTTATCATAATAAGTTGATCTATGTTATCATAATGTTATCATAATAAGTTGACCCACTACTAAACACTATCCCGATTTGTATAACAATCTATGTTTTCATAATAAGTTGATATTTTTTTAAGAAAAACTCAAGGTTTTTTTTATTTAATCTAAACTCAATTAATGTGATATAGACGCATACCCATCCACATATCTTTGCAAGATAACACATATTTTTCTTGAATGTTGAAAAGAGTTTACCAATTTCACAAACTTATTAAGTAACTCATATATCTTTTCTATAAATTTTATAAAAGATGATGACATCTTTGACTTCATAAATATGGTTTGTAAAGAATAGTTGATCATCAAATTAATTATACTCCTATATCTCTCAGTCTAAGCATATGACATAATAAAGCAATCATGTTTTACCCATGATATTTTGTGACCGTTTAATAAGTTATTTATACAATCTAACTCTATTCTTTAATAATAAAACTCGTAACTCATAATAACTTAGAGGTTTTAATCCTTCATCATATCTTCCAATAACTTCACTTATCTCCTTAAAACTATCTAAATGATATGTACTAAGGGGAAGGCCAACCTGATAGAAGAAACGAGTAATGTGCTTAATTATACTTCCCTTTATTTCCTTATCACAAGCATAACTTATATTTTCTTATCTTAATTTTACTTCTACTTGCCCTTTTTACTTCTATGGTCCGTGATACATGTATAAGTCCAACGATCCCTTTTTACCCTTCTTAACAACCATGATTTCTTTTCCTTTATGTCATATACTCTTTTCCCTCTTGGATTGATACTTTTAGAATAATTTTCTTCATTATCTCTAATATATTTAATATTATCCTCAAATAAAATTTATTCATTCCTTTATATTATTTTTTCAATCATATAAGCCAGCAGCTCTTTTTTTACATAAGGTGAACACTTATTGCAGGCCGATGTGTTTTTAAAATTCCTTATTTGATGCTGCTTTGCAAGAAAAATACCACCTCTAGTAGTATTATTATAAAAGATGCAATTAATTATATTAGAAACTTTATGATCTTTTCGATAATTGTATTTTCAAGCAAGGTCCTTAATTTTTTTTAAGAATCTTTTGAATTTCTTTATAAACTTGTCATTAATCCAGAATCCCTAATAATAGTTCTAAATAAATAGAGATTAGTAGTGTTAAAATCTAAATAGTATATTATAAATCTAAATAGAGATTGGTTTGTATAGTAATTAAAAATCTACTATTAATAGTATATTATTTAATGATAACAATAGTCAGAGGGGGAACAAACAACTATTAACAATAGTTAGAGGGGGAGAAAAGAGTCGTCGATAATGAAAAGTAGAGGGAAGGAGAGGGCGGCGATGATAGAGGAACTTTTGGTTGATGACGGCAATGACAAAGGATGTTGTGGATGATAGTAACAACGGTGGAGGAAGCTTCGGATGACAGTAGTGACGACGGAGGAAGTTGTGGAAGACAGCAGCGATAGCGGTGGAAGTTGCGGACAATGATGTCATGGGCGGAGAAAGCTTCAAAGGTTTTCGTTGGTGGCAGAGGAAGCTATGGTCCTCTCCCTCGATGGTGGAAAGAGTTGCACACAAAAGCAATGGTGGTGGAAGGAACTACGAATGATGGCTAGGCTATCGGACCCATCCATCGGTGATAGAGGAAGCCTCAATCCTATACGTCGGTGGCGGAGACAGCAACAGAGGAAGCATTAACGGTGGAGGCAGAAGTCGTGTTAAGATTTATAATTACATTGATGATTGTACTCACGGGTCTATAGAAGCTGAAAATCTTAATATTCTCAAATAAGAAAGGAGTGTCACCTTTCTTGCCCACGGTTACATATGTCTCGTTGTTGGTGCCAAGAGTAAGTTGTGTTAAGATAGTAACACCATAATATCCTAAAACGGAGTTGAAGAAGCCAAAGATCTGATTAAAATACGATAAAGAAGCAAACCCCTTTATTAATGTTACCCCAAGGCCCTGCCTTCATCACATCGCCCTGAATGCTTGTCTTCATCCATGAAAAACATGAAATATGATCAACGTTATAATGAAACAGATCCTTAGAGATTGAGAGAATTCATGCATAAAGGCAAATTAAATGAGCCTCACACCATTTGCAGATAGCGATATGTATGCATGCATTTGCCGAAGTTATGATTGCATGCCCTTCTACGGGGGAGGGATCGGGGGTATAAAGATAGCCCTCGCGGCCTTTAATGTCGTCTTCAATACTACAGCTAAGATAAAGAACCTGCATACTATCACTCAATATGTATGATTGGAGGCCCTATTTTAGTCTAAATATCACGTCATTAGTGAAACACCAACATGTCGGTCTTTCTTTATGCTTAAGAAAAGTCAAAAGTCTTACTTCTTTAATAGAAAATAGGATGTCAATTCATGTGTGATGTGATAGGACAGACGCACACCCATTGGCATATCTCCACAAGATAACATTCAAATTTTTAATCTTAAAAAGAATTTATAGGGCACAAGAGGACAATTATCTGCATATGATTTTCTTTCCTTCGTTGTTGATTTTGTCTGGGCTTTTAATTTAATGTTTATATTCGTTGACCATGATTATAAAAGAAAAAAATCATTGGATCCATCATTTAGGCTCAAAATAAATTAAAAGTTACTCGTACTTATTCAATGTAGAGCATAATCTATTATCTTTTGGGTGGAATTGCCATATCATGGGCAAGCTTCTTATAAAAAAATATTATTGTAGAAGGATGATGGCTCGGTGGATTTGAAAACCATCATGGCACTATTCTTTGTATTTGGTCCAATGTTGCACGTAGAAGTCACCCATGAATGCTATGATACATAATAGGGAGGAAGAAAAAGAGGCAATGAGTCGATACAACAAAGAGATGGATATAGAAGCAGGGACAATGTGAGCTTAGAAAAAAGAATTAAATAGACCTCATAGATCAGGGAGATAATATATATCCTTCATCGTGCATCCTTGTTGATTAATAGAGGCTTTCTCTGATGCCCTCTCCCGATGTTTTTCCACTGATGATTTTGACTTATAACGTCAAACTGATATGTTAAAAGGCTTCAATACAACATTTCATGACATGGCTGTGATACTAAATTAGTAGGACTCCTTTTTTTAAGGTGTTTTTTTTTTCTCAAAGAATATATCTTCCTAAGAGAAATTTGATAGAAAAAAAAAATTTAAAAATCAAGAGGAAGAACACAGGGAAGAAAAAAAAACACAAAGAAGAAACAAGAAAAGAAAGATAGAAAGAAATTTTTTTGAGTATTTATTAAAAATTTCAACTCTCCTTCGGTTTTGTGTTATATGAACTTCGTTTAGAGACACTCATCTGTGTGCTCGCTGTACTTGTCATCACACAAGTTAAGAGATAACAAGTTAATTTTCGTCTGCCCTAGAAACAAGTAGTGCAGTAATGTGAGAAGCTAAATGTCATTTATGAGTACAAGCCCATGGGACGCTTGTCTTGCAGGTGGCTGTGTCAAATTTTACATACTATAGTTAAACAAGGCAATAAGGTAGACTGAATCATCGTACAAAATTGAGTATGCAGTGAAGAAGGTGTTTATTACCATTCAGTGCTATAAGGTTTTTGGAGAGAAAAACAACCACCACATAGGACGAGTCCCCCTGTCAAATATCACGAAACCTAGCAACTTCAAGATAGGTGCTTAGAGAAACCAAAGGCCATTGACAACGGTGCAACTCTACAAGGATCCATCTGATCATAGCTAGCGTTCCTCTACCCCGTGAGTTTTGGATGTGAATCGGAATACGTAGTTGCCCAACACACAAGATTGATTTTAGTCGAAACATATCAAAGAGGACCCACAAACACATCATAATGTATTCAAAGATACATTAAGCGACGAGTACAACGACGACGACGATGATCACAAGGAGACGAACATCAGCTGCCGCTACTTATTTACTAGAGCATCAATGTAGCAGCGATTTCCCTTCGGCATTCATGGACTAGTTTTTACCCTAAGGTTATCTTCTTGCAGTAAATTCCAATTGCGTCGATAGCTGTGCTTGCACGTCCAAAAAATCCCACGATCTTGTAAGGAGGAGGAGGAGGAAGTGGTGGTGGGTTACAAGGCAAGGGCAAGTCTCCCTCTTGCTTCGTACCAACAGTTACATTTTTGCCACTGTTGGTGTGAAGAGTAAGCTGTTTTATGACAGTAGCTCCTCCCAAACGACCATAAAATCCTGAGATTGAGTTGAAGTACTCGTTCTCCCCGAGAATGATCTTAAAAAATTAAAAACAATGAAATAGTTAGAATCCTAAGAGGGAAACAGTAATTTGAAGCTCATAAAACTTTTTAGATAGTGATAAGCTGGTTTCCTCGTACATATGAACGTACCTGTTTCAATTCACCTCTTGTGTCTCCAACACTCAGGGTTTGGGGTTCGCCATTGATGAAGTAGGTTATAATCAACCCGTATATGGCATTTCCATGGTAAATCTTGATTTCGTTGATGCCTTGAGTTTCGGAAGTATCACACGTCGTCCCTCCATTCCCACCCCACGGCCCGAACTTGATATCTTCGCTCTGCATGCATGCGTGCATCCATTCATTCATCAGGAACACCAAATATAATCAAAATTATAAAGAAACACACACACACACACACACACACATAGAGAGAGAGAGAGAGAGAGAGAGTGTGTGTGTGTATATATATATATATATATATATATATATATATATATAGAGAGAGAGAGAGAGAGAGAGAGAGAGGAGGGAAATCATGCAAATTGAGCTACTGATCACCATTTGCAGATAAGTAGGCACTCGTTCGGAGAAGATATGATCGCACGCTCTCCTCGGAAGGGAGGGGGATATATATAGCCGCAAGCGCTCGCACCTCCATGAGATTGATGATGATACCAACCAAGTCTGTGCTAAGGTCATTCTTTAATGTGCCGGAAGCATCGGACACGTATTCATTGACCCGTCGCCGCTATAATGGCATGAGATCCTTGCTGTTATATTGAGCTCTTTCTTTCTTCAGTATGTAAAAGGCATCAATCAGCACAACCGGTTGCATTAGCAATCTCCACAAGATAACATCACATACGTCTTTCTTAAAATAAATAAAAATAGAGAAAAACACATACTGAGTTGGGGCAAAGGACTCGTGGTCGCTAATTACCCACCCAGTGACTGACCCCACAGAAGTACTGTGGCCTCCTATTAGTATCCGAATTCTAATTACCACCCACGGTCACTAAAACAAGCGCATCCTGTACATTTCACTTGTCTGTCGACCAATGCAAGTGCAGCGTCTTATGTTTGAACGTGCGCTTGGTCGATGCACACGGACAGCAGAAAAGCTCAGGTAAACTACTTCAAAGAAAAACTTGGGAGGGAAACCCTCTTGATCGCCATTAGCAGATGCGCTATTTAATACGCGTGCATTCCATTTGCAGATGTTACTACTTCACACGACCCTCCTCCTTGATAAGTCTTTCCCGGAGCAAAATCATGGCGTAGAAGAAGTCGGCTTCGTACACCGTTAGGCGACTTGGCACCATGCATTATTAGCTGCGATTAAGGTTGATATGGTAAGTGTCTTCTTTTTGTCTCCTACCTGAGCCAGACCAGCCGAGACAGTTTGATCTGTAATCATTAGATATCTTTACTAAAGAAAACTCAATAGCACACATTCCCTTTGGCGTGTCTCCACTACAATTGATTTAAGGTCTTTCTTTAATCTTAAAATGAGTTGGGTTCTTTCTTGAATCTTAAATTGATGATGATGACATGTGCCGTCAAGCACAACACAACATCCACAGTCCTGTTGGTCACGTAGGCACCCCTTAATTGACGGCGCTCCAAAGCTCGAAAATGATAGGTCTTGGCTGTACCAAAATCAATAATGATAACCGACTCATACCGATCGGAGTAGGCCCCGCTCGCTACGTCGAATGACCTGTGGGGCCCAACTAGTGTGAGAAAGTGTTGATATAGTATTTAGCCGTATTTAGGTGGCCAAAAAAAAAAAAAAAGAAAATTTGGGTTATCATTTAAGAAAGCAAGAGCATAATTGAAAAGTCAATCATAGTGGAGCAAGATGGATTCTTTTTTTTTATTGTTGACAACATGGGCTTTTTTGATAATTTTGAAAATCTAAGTTTATTTTCCCTTGTAAATAGCACTTTCTCAAAGAATGATCAAATAGATGTAAGATTCAATGTTTTTATCTTCATGTTGTCTTATTTAGTAGGGAACAAAGAATTGGATTGCGCATGAACTATATATACTCTTGCTTAGAAAAAAATTTCTCTAATCAATTAACTGCCTCAACAAAACCAAGAAAGTTTTAAACTGTTCCAAAAAGATTAGATTTGAATTATTATGGTTGAGCCAACAAGTGTGGGGTGGAGGTCAAAGAAAACATTTTTTTTTCATATATGGCTCTTAGAAAACCTTTTTTTATAGTAGGAAATCAACTATATATTGTACCAAACAGTTTGGTGGTCCAACTATGGGCCAGTATTATTAAGGAACAAGTGGAGTCTTTACAATGGAAGAACGTGGTTAAGGTTTTCCAATGACATCATTATAGACAACGAAAACCTATTACATGTTGGTTGGACATGAACTATCAACCTTCCTCTGATCCATGTTGGTTGCACACCATCCACACGATGGGCTAAATTGAAGTATCTAACACCTAAAATATTAACCTGGTGACAAGTACTTACACCTAAAATATTAATCTGATGACGATGTATCATATCCTCTTGCTAAAGATTGAGAGTTCAAAATCTTATCTAACATCTTGAAAGTGTTAGCTAGTCTAGTTGATAAAAATATTAATAATTTATCATAGGGTCATGGGATCGAATCCCGCCTTTGCCACATATTCTCTGAAAAAAAAAAAAAAAAAAAAAAAAACTAGTGCCAAAGGATAGCTTGACCTATGTGGATGAACTTGGAAGCGTATTATAGTGACTTATTTTTCATATGTATCTGGTTAAAGATGAATGGGTTATCAAAATGGTTGGGGCGCCATGCAAGACATCTCTACATTATGTGGTAAATTCTATAGTTTCCTTGACAAACGTTTCAATCTCTTCTTTAAAGACTACCATAACATGATGTCCTTGTTGTCTTTCTTCTTGTCTTAGAGACTACTGATAAGATAACATCACTCAGTGAGCATGACTTGAGGTCTTTTTTAATCTAAATAAATATCATGTCAATTAGTGTAACAATCTATGTTTTCATAATAAGTTAATCTTTCTTTAAGAAAAACTCAAGTCATGTGATATAGATGTATACCCGTCCACATGTCTCCATAAGATAACATTAATGTTTTTCTTGAATGCTAAAAAGAGTTTATAGGGATAATAAGTGACTTTATTTAAAAAAAAAATAGAATAGTAGTTTGGAAGATTTAGAACACATTATGGCATTATGGTTTCTAAAGTTTAGCTAATGCTTAGCCTAAGACCCACTCCTCGCTGTATTAGACGTCGCATTTGGTTTGGTATTTACTAAGATAAATCACTTTTAGTTATTCACGAATCTCATGATATTTTTTTAATCTAAATAAATATCATATCAATTTGTGTAACAATCTATGTTTTCATAATAAGTTGGTCTTTCTTTAAAAAAAAACTCAAGTTCTTTCTTTATTTAATCGAAACCAACACGTCAATGTGATATAGAAGCATACCCATCCACAAGTCTCCATAAGATAACATTGATGTTTTTCTTGAATGTCGAACAGAATTTATAGGACACAAGATGATAGTTATCTGCATGTAACTTAAAAAACAAAAAAATAATAGTGGCTTGGAAGATTAAAACATATTTTGACATTATGATTTCTAAAGTTTAGCCAATTCTTAGCTTAAGACCGACTATTCAGCGTATTCGACATGGCATTTGGTTTAGTATTTATTATAACAAATAACTTTTAAATACTCATGAATCCCATTTTTAAGAAAAACTCAAGTCTGTCTCCCAAAGATAACATTGTTATTTTTCTTGAATGTTGAAAATGGTTTATAGGGCACAAGATGATAGTTATTGCATGTGACTTTTTTTTTCAAAAAAAAGTAGAATAGTGGCTCGGAAGATTTAGAAAACATTATGACATTATGATTTCTAAGGTTTAGCCAATACTTAGCCTAAGACCCACTGCTTGCCATATTAGACATCGCATTTGGTTTGGTATTTACTAAGATAAATAACTTTAAGTTATCCATGAATCCCATGATATTTTTTAATCTAAATAAATATCATGTCAATTAGTGTAGCAATGTACCTTTTGATAATAAGTTAATCTTTCTTTAAGAAAAACTTAAGATCTTTCTTTATTTAATCGAAACCAAGACATCAATTAATGTGATATAGACGCATTGAAAAGTGTTTATAGGGCACAAGATAACATGTGATTTTATTTTTTTTAAATAGAATAGTAGCTAGGAAGATTTAGAACACATTATAATATTATAATTTCTATGGTTTAGCCAATGCCTAGCCTAAGACCCACTACTCGTCGTATTCCACATCGCATTTAGTTTGGTATTTACTAAAATAAATAACTTTTAGCTACCTATTAATCCCATATTACTTTTTTAATCTAAATAAATCCCATATCAATTAGTGTAACATTCTACGTATTCATAACAAATTGGTCTTTCTCTAAGAAAACTCAATGTTTTTCTTTATTTAATTCAAACTAAGATGTCAATTAATATAATATAGATGCATACCCGTCCACATATCTCCACAAGATAAAATTGATATTTTTCTTGAAAAAAGCTTATAGGGCACAAGATGACAATTATCTACATGTGACTTCTTTTTCTAAAAAAAAAAAGAATAATTGCTTGGAAGATTTCGAACATACTATGACATTATGATTTCTAAGGTTTAACCAATACTTAGCCTAAGACCCACTACTCATCGAATACGATGTCGCATTTGGTTTGGTATTTATTATGACAAATCACTTTTAGTTACTCATAAATCCCATGGTAATTTTCTAATCTAAATAAAGACCATGTCAATTAGTGTAACAATTCATATTTTCATAACAAGTTGGTATTTTTAAGAAAAACTCAAGGTCTTTCTTTAATCCAAACCAAACTCAAGGTCTTCCTTTCTTTAATCCAATCCAAGATGTCAATTAATGTGTATAGAAACATACCCATCCACATGTCTCCATTATATAACATTGATGTTTTTCAAAACAAGTTAATCTTTTTTCAGGAAAAACTCAAGGTCTTTCTTTATTTAATCCAAACTAAGATGTCAATTTATGTGATATAGACACTTTGATGTTTTTCTTAAATGCTGAAAAGAGGTTATATGTCACAAGATAATATGTGATTTTATTTTTAAAAAAAACTAGAATAGTGGCTAGAAAGATTTAGAACACATTATGATATTATAATTTTTAAGATTTAGCCGATGCTAAACCTAAGACCCACTACTCACTGTATTCCACATCGTATTCGATTTGGTATTTACTAAAATAAATAACATTTAGTTATCCATGAATGTTATCATAATAAGTTGATCTATGTTATCATAATGTTATCATAATAAGTTGACCCACTACTAAACACTATCCCGATTTGTATAACAATCTATGTTTTCATAATAAGTTGATAATTTTTTAAGAAAAACTCAAGGTTTTTTTTATTTAATCTAAACTCAATTAATGTGATATAGACGCATACCCATCCACATATCTTTGCAAGATAACACATATTTTTCTTGAATGTTGAAAAGAGTTTACCAATTTCACAAACTTATTAAGTAACTCATATATCTTTTCTATAAATTTTATAAAAGATGATGACATCTTTGACTTCATAAATATGGTTTGTAAAGAATAGTTGATCATCAAATTAATTATACTCCTATATCTCTCAGTCTAAGCATATGACATAATAAAGCAATCATGTTTTACCCATGATATTTTGTGACCGTTTAATAAGTTATTTATACAATCTAACTCTATTCTTTAATAATAAAACTCGTAACTCATAATAACTTAGAGGTTTTAATCCTTCATCATATCTTCCAATAACTTCAATTATCTCCTTAAAACTATCTAAATGATATGTACTAAGGGGAAGGCCAACCTGATAGAAGAAACGAGTAATGTGCTTAATTATACTTCCCTTTATTTCCTTATCACAAGCATAACTTATATTTTCTTATCTTAATTTTACTTCTACTTGCCCTTTTTACTTCTATGGTCCGTGATACATGTATAAGTCCAACGATCCCTTTTTACCCTTCTTAACAACCATGATTTCTTTTCCTTTATGTCATATACTCTTTTCCCTCTTGGATTGATACTTTTAGAATAATTTTCTTCATTATCTCTAATATATTTAATATTATCCTCAAATAAAATTTATTCATTCCTTTATATTATTTTTTCAATCATATAAGCCAGCAGCTCTTTTTTTACATAAGGTGAACACTTATTGCAGGCCGATGTGTTTTTGAAATTCCTTATTTGATGCTGCTTTGCAAGAAAAATACCACCTCTAGTAGTATTATTATAAAAGATGCAATTAATTATATTAGAAACTTTATGATCTTTTCGATAATTGTATTTTCAAGCAAGGTCCTTAATTTTTTTTAAGAATCTTTTGAATTTCTTTATAAACTTGTCATTAATCCAGAATCCCTAATAATAGTTCTAAATAAATAGAGATTAGTAGTGTTAAAATCTAAATAGTATATTATAAATCTAAATAGAGATTGGTTTGTATAGTAATTAAAAATCTACTATTAATAGTATATTATTTAATGATAACAATAGTCAGAGGGGGAACAAACAACTATTAACAATAGTTAGAGGGGGAGAAAAGAGTCGTCGATAATGAAAAGTAGAGGGAAGGAGAGGGCGGCGATGATAGAGGAACTTTTGGTTGATGACGGCAATGACAAAGGATGTTGTGGATGATAGTAACAACGGTGGAGGAAGCTTCGGATGACAGTAGTGACGACGGAGGAAGTTGTGGAAGACAGCAGCGATAGCGGTGGAAGTTGCGGACAATGATGTCATGGGCGGAGAAAGCTTCAAAGGTTTTCGTTGGTGGCAGAGGAAGCTATGGTCCTCTCCCTCGATGGTGGAAAGAGTTGCACACAAAAGCAATGGTGGTGGAAGGAACTACGAATGATGGCTAGGCTATCGGACCCATCCATCGGTGATAGAGGAAGCCTCAATCCTATACGTCGGTGGCGGAGACAGCAACAGAGGAAGCATTAACGGTGGAGGCAGAAGTCGTGTTAAGATTTATAATTACATTGATGATTGTACTCACGGGTCTATAGAAGCTGAAAATCTTAATATTCTCAAATAAGAAAGGAGTGTCACCTTTCTTGCCCACGGTTACATATGTCTCGTTGTTGGTGCCAAGAGTAAGTTGTGTTAAGATAGTAACACCATAATATCCTAAAACGGAGTTGAAGAAGCCAAAGATCTGATTAAAATACGATAAAGAAGCAAACCCCTTTATTAATGTTACCCCAAGGCCCTGCCTTCATCACATCGCCCTGAATGCTTGTCTTCATCCATGAAAAACATGAAATATGATCAACGTTATAATGAAACAGATCCTTAGAGATTGAGAGAATTCATGCATAAAGGCAAATTAAATGAGCCTCACACCATTTGCAGATAGCGATATGTATGCATGCATTTGCCGAAGTTATGATTGCATGCCCTTCTACGGGGGAGGGATCGGGGGTATAAAGATAGCCCTCGCGGCCTTTAATGTCGTCTTCAATACTACAGCTAAGATAAAGAACCTGCATACTATCACTCAATATGTATGATTGGAGGCCCTATTTTAGTCTAAATATCACGTCATTAGTGAAACACCAACATGTCGGTCTTTCTTTATGCTTAAGAAAAGTCAAAAGTCTTACTTCTTTAATAGAAAATAGGATGTCAATTCATGTGTGATGTGATAGGACAGACGCACACCCATTGGCATATCTCCACAAGATAACATTCAAATTTTTAATCTTAAAAAGAATTTATAGGGCACAAGAGGACAATTATCTGCATATGATTTTCTTTCCTTCGTTGTTGATTTTGTCTGGGCTTTTAATTTAATGTTTATATTCGTTGACCATGATTATAAAAGAAAAAAATCATTGGATCCATCATTTAGGCTCAAAATAAATTAAAAGTTACTCGTACTTATTCAATGTAGAGCATAATCTATTATCTTTTGGGTGGAATTGCCATATCATGGGCAAGCTTCTTATAAAAAAATATTATTGTAGAAGGATGATGGCTCGGTGGATTTGAAAACCATCATGGCACTATTCTTTGTATTTGGTCCAATGTTGCACGTAGAAGTCACCCATGAATGCTATGATACATAATAGGGAGGAAGAAAAAGAGGCAATGAGTCGATACAACAAAGAGATGGATATAGAAGCAGGGACAATGTGAGCTTAGAAAAAAGAATTAAATAGACCTCATAGATCAGGGAGATAATATATATCCTTCATCGTGCATCCTTGTTGATTAATAGAGGCTTTCTCTGATGCCCTCTCCCGATGTTTTTCCACTGATGATTTTGACTTATAACGTCAAACTGATATGTTAAAAGGCTTCAATACAACATTTCATGACATGGCTGTGATACTAAATTAGTAGGACTCCTTTTTTTAAGGTGTTTTTTTTTTCTCAAAGAATATATCTTCCTAAGAGAAATTTGATAGAAAAAAAAAATTTAAAAATCAAGAGGAAGAACACAGGGAAGAAAAAAAAACACAAAGAAGAAACAAGAAAAGAAAGATAGAAAGAAATTTTTTTGAGTATTTATTAAAAATTTCAACTCTCCTTCGGTTTTGTGTTATATGAACTTCGTTTAGAGACACTCATCTGTGTGCTCGCTGTACTTGTCATCACACAAGTTAAGAGATAACAAGTTAATTTTCGTCTGCCCTAGAAACAAGTAGTGCAGTAATGTGAGAAGCTAAATGTCATTTATGAGTACAAGCCCATGGGACGCTTGTCTTGCAGGTGGCTGTGTCAAATTTTACATACTATAGTTAAACAAGGCAATAAGGTAGACTGAATCATCGTACAAAATTGAGTATGCAGTGAAGAAGGTGTTTATTACCATTCAGTGCTATAAGGTTTTTGGAGAGAAAAACAACCACCACATAGGACGAGTCCCCCTGTCAAATATCACGAAACCTAGCAACTTCAAGATAGGTGCTTAGAGAAACCAAAGGCCATTGACAACGGTGCAACTCTACAAGGATCCATCTGATCATAGCTAGCGTTCCTCTACCCCGTGAGTTTTGGATGTGAATCGGAATACGTAGTTGCCCAACACACAAGATTGATTTTAGTCGAAACATATCAAAGAGGACCCACAAACACATCATAATGTATTCAAAGATACATTAAGCGACGAGTACAACGACGACGACGATGATCACAAGGAGACGAACATCAGCTGCCGCTACTTATTTACTAGAGCATCAATGTAGCAGCGATTTCCCTTCGGCATTCATGGACTAGTTTTTACCCTAAGGTTATCTTCTTGCAGTAAATTCCAATTGCGTCGATAGCTGTGCTTGCACGTCCAAAAAATCCCACGATCTTGTAAGGAGGAGGAGGAGGAAGTGGTGGTGGGTTACAAGGCAAGGGCAAGTCTCCCTCTTGCTTCGTACCAACAGTTACATTTTTGCCACTGTTGGTGTGAAGAGTAAGCTGTTTTATGACAGTAGCTCCTCCCAAACGACCATAAAATCCTGAGATTGAGTTGAAGTACTCGTTCTCCCCGAGAATGATCTTAAAAAATTAAAAACAATGAAATAGTTAGAATCCTAAGAGGGAAACAGTAATTTGAAGCTCATAAAACTTTTTAGATAGTGATAAGCTGGTTTCCTCGTACATATGAACGTACCTGTTTCAATTCACCTCTTGTGTCTCCAACACTCAGGGTTTGGGGTTCGCCATTGATGAAGTAGGTTATAATCAACCCGTATATGGCATTTCCATGGTAAATCTTGATTTCGTTGATGCCTTGAGTTTCGGAAGTATCACACGTCGTCCCTCCATTCCCACCCCACGGCCCGAACTTGATATCTTCGCTCTGCATGCATGCGTGCATCCATTCATTCATCAGGAACACCAAATATAATCAAAATTATAAAGAAACACACACACACACACACACACACATAGAGAGAGAGAGAGAGAGAGAGAGTGTGTGTGTGTATATATATATATATATATATATATATATATATAGAGAGAGAGAGAGAGAGAGAGAGAGAGGAGGGAAATCATGCAAATTGAGCTACTGATCACCATTTGCAGATAAGTAGGCACTCGTTCGGAGAAGATATGATCGCACGCTCTCCTCGGAAGGGAGGGGGATATATATAGCCGCAAGCGCTCGCACCTCCATGAGATTGATGATGATACCAACCAAGTCTGTGCTAAGGTCATTCTTTAATGTGCCGGAAGCATCGGACACGTATTCATTGACCCGTCGCCGCTATAATGGCATGAGATCCTTGCTGTTATATTGAGCTCTTTCTTTCTTCAGTATGTAAAAGGCATCAATCAGCACAACCGGTTGCATTAGCAATCTCCACAAGATAACATCACATACGTCTTTCTTAAAATAAATAAAAATAGAGAAAAACACATACTGAGTTGGGGCAAAGGACTCGTGGTCGCTAATTACCCACCCAGTGACTGACCCCACAGAAGTACTGTGGCCTCCTATTAGTATCCGAATTCTAATTACCACCCACGGTCACTAAAACAAGCGCATCCTGTACATTTCACTTGTCTGTCGACCAATGCAAGTGCAGCGTCTTATGTTTGAACGTGCGCTTGGTCGATGCACACGGACAGCAGAAAAGCTCAGGTAAACTACTTCAAAGAAAAACTTGGGAGGGAAACCCTCTTGATCGCCATTAGCAGATGCGCTATTTAATACGCGTGCATTCCATTTGCAGATGTTACTACTTCAAAGAAAAACTCAAGGTCTTCCTTTCTTTAATCCAAACCAAGATGTCAATTAATGTGTATAGAAACATACCCATCCACATGTCTCCATTATATAACATTGATGTTTTTCAAAACAAGTTAATCTTTTTTCAGGAAAAACTCAAGGTCTTTCTTTATTTAATCCAAACTAAGATGTCAATTTATGTGATATAGACACTTTGATGTTTTTCTTAAATGCTGAAAAGAGGTTATATGTTACAAGATAATATGTGATTTTATTTTTAAAAAAAACTAGAATAGTGGCTAGAAAGATTTATAACACATTATGATATTATAATTTTTAAGATTTAGCCGATGCTAAACCTAAGACCCACTACTCACTGTATTCCACATCGTATTCGATTTGGTATTTACTAAAATAAATAACATTTAGTTATCCATGAATGTTATCATAATAAGTTGATCTATGTTATCATAATATTATTGACCCACTACTAAACACTATCCCGATTTGTATAACAATCTATGTTTTCATAATAAGTTGATATTTATTTAAGAAAAACTCAAGGTTTTTTTTATTTAATCTAAACTCAATTAATGTGATATAGACGCATACCCATCCACATATCTTTGCAAGATAACACACATTTTTCTTGAATGTTGAAAAGAGTTTACCAATTTCACAAACTTATTAAGTAACTCATATATGTTTTCTATAAATTTTATAAAAGATGATGACATCTTTGACTTCATAAATATGGTTTGTAAAGAACAATTGATCATCAAATTAATTATATTCCTATGTCTCTCAGTCTAAGCATATGGCATAATAAAACAATCATGTTTTACCCATGATATTTTGTGACCGTTTAATAAGTTTTTTATACAATTTAACTCTATTTTTTAATAATAAAACTCGTAACTCATAATAACTTAGAGGTTTTAATCCTCCATCATATCTTCTAATAACTTCAATTATCTCCTTAAAACTCTCTAAATGATATGTACTAAGAGGAAGGCCAACCTGTCAGTATGTAAAAGGCATCAGTCAGAACAACCGGTTGCATTAGCAATCTCCACAAGATAACATCACATACGTCTTTCTTAAATTAAATAAAAATAGCGAAAAAAACATACTGAGTTGGGGCAAAAGACTCGTGGTCACTAATTACCCACCCAGTGACTTGGCACCATGCATTATTAGCTGCGATTAAGGTTGATATGGTTAGTGTCTTCTTTTGTCTTCGACCAGCCGAGACAGCTTGATCTGTAATCATTAGATATCTTTACTAAAGAAAACTCAATAGCAAACATTCCCTTTGACGTGTCTCCACGACAATTGATTTCAGGTCTTTCTTTAATCTTAAAAAGAGTTGGGTTCTTTCATAAATCTTAAAACGATGATGATGACATGTGCCGTCAAGCACAACACAACATCCACAGTCCGTCCTGTTGGTCACGTTAGATACCCCTCGATTTGATGGCCGCTCCGAAGCTCGAAAATGATAGGTCTTGGCTGTACCCAAATCAATAATGATAACCGACTAATACCGATCGGAGTAGCCCCACTCGCTACGACGAATGACCTGTGTGAGAAAGTGTTGATATACGATTTAGTGTTTGGCCGTGGCCAGATAAAACAAAAAAAATAGGAAATTTGGGTTATCATTTAAGAAAGCAAGAGTATAATTGAAAAGTCAATCATAGTGGAGCACTATGGATTTTTTTTGTTGTTGTTGTTGACAACATGGGCTTTTTTGATAATTTTGGAAATCTAAGTTTATTTCCCCTTGTAAATAGCACTTTCTCAAAAGAATGATCAAGTAGATGTAAGATTCAATGTTTATCTTCATGTTGTCATATTTAGTAGGGAACAAAGAATTGGATTACGCATGAACTATACTCTTGCTTACAAAACATTTTCTCTTATCAATCAACTGCCTCAACAAAACCAAGAACGTTTTGAACTGTTCCAAAAATATTATATTTGAATTATTATGGTTGAACCAACAAGTGCGGGTGGAGGTCAAAGAAAACATTTATTTTTCATGTATGGCTCTTAGAAAACCTTTTGTTTTTAGTAGGAAATCAACTATATATTGTACCAAACAGTTGGTGGTCCAACTATGGGCCAGTGTTATTAAGGAACAAGTGGAGTCTTTACAATGGAAGAAAGTGGTTAAGGTTTTCCAATAACATCATTATAGACAAGGAAAACCTATTACATGTTGGTTGGACATGAACTATCAACCTTCCTCTGATCCATGTTGGTTGCACACCATCCACATGAGGGGGTAAATTGAAGTATCTAACTAAATCATCTTGGAAAGATTAAGAATAGAGTAACATGTACTAACACCTAAAATATTAATCTGTTGGCGATGTATCATATCCTCTTACTAAAGATTGAGGGTTCAAAACCTTATCTAACATTTTGATAGTGTTAACTATCCTAGTTGATAAAAATTTTAACAATTTATCATAAGGTCTTGGGATCAAATCCTGCCTTTGCCACTTATCATCTGAAAAAAAAAAAAAAAGTGCTAAGAGGTAGCTTGACTTATGTGGATGAACTTGTAAGCATATTATAGCGACTTATTTATCATATGTTTTTGGTTAAAGATGAATGGGTTATCAAAATAAAAGCACCTACATTATGTGGTGAATTTTATAGTTTTCTTGGCAAACATTTTAATCTCACAATTATATATATGCATATGTATGTTTGCGCTCCCTTCTTTAGAAACTACCATAACAGTCAGTGAGCATATGACTTGAGGTATTTTTTAATCTAAATAAATATCATGTCAATTAGTGTCACAATCTATGTTTTCATAATAACTTAATCTTTCTTAAAGAAAAACTCAAAGTCTTTCTTTATTTAATCCAAACTAGGACATCAAATAATGTGATATAGATATATACCTGTTCACATGTCTCCATAAGATTACATTGATATTTTTCTTGAATACTAGAAAGAGTTTATAGGGATAATAGGTGACTTTATTTTAAAAAAATAGAATAGTAGTTTGGAAGATTTAGAATACATTATGGCATTATGGTTTTTAAGGTTTAGCCAATGCTTAGCCTAAGACCCACTGCTGGATGTGTTAGACGTTGCATTTGGTTTGGTATTTACTAAGATAAATAACTTTTAGTTATTCATGAATCTCATGATATTTTTTAATCTAAATAAATATCATATCGATTTGTGTACCTGCATAACATGACGCCCTCGGTATTAGATAATGGACCTGCATATATAACATCACTCAATGTGCATAACTTGAGGTATTTTTTAATCTAAATAAATATCATGTCGATTAGTTTTCATAACAAGTTAATCATTTTTTTAGAAAAACTCAAAGTCTTTCTTTATTTAATTCAAACTAGGACATCAATTAATGTGATATAGATGTATACCCGTCCATATGTCTCCATAAGATAACATTCATGTTTTTCTTGAATACTAAAAAGGGTTTATAGAGATAATAGGTTATTTTATTTTTTTTAAAAAAATATAATAATAGTTTGAAAGATTTAGAACGCATTATCCCATTATAGTTTCTAAGGTTTAGCCAATGCTTAGCCTAAGACCCACTGTTTGTTGTATTAGACGTCACATTTGGTTTGGTATTTACTAAGATAAATAACTTTTAGTTATTCATGAATCTGATGATATTTTTTTAATCTAAATAAATATCATGTCAATTTGTGTAACGATCTATGTTTTCATAACAAGTAGGTCTTTCTTTAAGAAAAACTCGAGGTCTTTCTTTATATAATCCAAACCAACACATCAATCACTGTGATACAGAGACATACCCATCCACATGTCTCTATAAGATAACATTCATGTTTTTCTTTGAATGTTGAAAAGAATTTATAGGGCACGAGATGATAGTTATCTGCATGTTACTTTTTTTAAAAAAAATAGAATAGTGGCTTGGAAGATTAAAACATATTTTGACATTATGATTTCTAAAGTTTAGTCAATGCTTAGCTTAAGATCGAATATTCGACATATTCTACTTGCATTTGGTTTAGTATTTATTGTGACAAATAACTTTTAGTTACTCATGAATCCTATGGTATTTTTTTAATTTAAATAAAAATCATGTCAATTAGTATAACAATTCATATATTCATAACAAGTTAGTCTTTTTTAAGAAAAACTCATAGTCTTCCTTTCTTCAATCCAAACTAAGATGTGAATTAATGTGATATAGATGTATACCCATCCACATGTCTCCAAAAGATGAATGTTGAAAATAGTTTATAGGGCACAAGATGATAGTTATTGCATGTGACTTTTTTTCTCTAAAAAAGTAGAATAGTGGCTTGGAAGATTTAGAACACATCATGACATTATGGTTTCTAAGGTTTAGCCAATGCTTAATCTAAGACCCACTGCTTGCCATATTAGACGTAGCATTTGGTTTGATATTCACTAAGATAAATAACTTTAAGTTATCCATGCATCCCATGATATTTTTTTAATCTAAATAAATATCATGTCAATTAGTGTAACAATGTTGATAACAAGTTAATATTTCTTTAAGAAAAACTCAAATGTATTTCTTTATTTAATCCAAACCAAGACATCAATTAACGTGATATAGACATATACACGTCTCCATAAGATAACATTAATGTTTTTCTTGAATACTGAAAAGTATTTAAAAAATTAGAATAGTGCCTAGGAAGATTTAGAACACATTATGATATTATAATTTCTGCAATTTAGCCAATGCCTAGCATAAGACCTACTACTCGTCGAATACGACATAGCATTTGGTTTGGTATTTACTAAAACAAATAACTTTTAGTTACCTATTAATCCCATAATACTTTTTTAATCTAAATAAATTCCATGTCAATTAGTGTAACAATCTACCTTTTTTTTGTAATATAGATGTAATATCTAAATAAATTACATTTAATTCAAACCAAGACTTCAATTAATGTAATATAGATGCATACCTAACCACATATCTCCACAAGATAATATTGATATTTTTCTTGAATATTGAAAAGAGTTCATAGGGCACAAGATGACAATTATCTACATGTGACTTCTTTTTCTAAAAAAAATAGAATAGTTGCTTGAAAGATTTTGAACATAGTATGACATTATGATTTTTAGCCTAAGACCCACTACTAGTCGTATTCGACGTTCCATTTGGTTTGGTATTTATTATGACAAATAACTTTTAGATACTCATGGTAATTTTCTAATCTAAATAAAGACCATGTCAATTAGTGTAACCAATCATATTTTCATAACAAGTTGGTATTTTTAAGAAAAACTTAAGCTCTTCCCAAGATGTCAATTAATGTGATATAGACACATACCCATCCACATGTTTTCATAAGATAACATTGATATTTTTCAAAATAAATTAATCTTTCTTTAAGAAAAACTCAAGGTCTTTCTTTATTTAATCCAACTGAGACGTCAATTTATGTGATATAGACACTTTGATGTTTTTCTTGAATGCTGAAACAGGTCATATGGCACAAGATAACATGTGATTTTATTATTTTAAAAACTAGAATAGTGGCTAGAAAGATTTAGAACATATTATGACATTATAATTTTTAAGGTTTAGCCAATGTTTAACCTAAGACCCACTAGTCATTGTATTCCACGTCGTATTTGATTTGGTATTTACTAAAACAAATAACATTTAGTTATTCATGAATCCCATCATTTAATCTAAATAAACACCATGCCGATTTGTATAACAATCTATGTTTTCATAATAAGTTGGTCTTTCTTTAATAAAAACTCAATTAATGTGATATAGACATATACCCGTCCGCATATCTTTACAAGATAACACTGATGTTTTTCTTGAATGTTGAAAATAGTTTATAGGGCACAAGATAACAATTATCTACACGTAATTTTTTTTCTTAAAAAATAGAATAGTGGCTTAGCTTAAGATTTAAAACATATTATGACATTATGATTTCTAAAGTTTAGCCAATGCTTAGTTAGCTCAAGACCCACCATTTGGTGTATTCGACGTCCTATTTAGTTTGGTATTTATTACGATAAATAACTTTTAGTTAGTCATACATCCCATGGTATTCTTTAAACATAAATAAAATCTATATCACTTAGTGTAACAATTCATATTTTCATAACAAGTTTGTCTTTTTTAAGAAAAACTCAAGATCTTCCTTTCTTTAATTCAAACCAAGGCAGTAATTAATGTATATCTCTAAAAGATAACATTAATGCTTTTCTTAAATGTTAAAAAGAGTTTATAGGACACAAGATGACAATTATCGGCATGTGACTTTTTATTTAAAAATATATATAATAGTGGCTTGAAAGATTTAGAACATATTATGATATTATAGCCGATGCTTAGCTAAAGACCCACTATTCGATGTCCCATTCGGTTTGATATTAACTATGACAAATAACTTTTAGTTACCCATGAATCCTTTGATAAAAACTCAGGAGAGAACAAAAAAAGTGACAATGAGTTCATACAAGGAAGGGATTGATATAGAAGGGAAAATGCACCCTACGAAAAAGAAGAGAAAAAAAAAAGATTAGGTAGATGATATATATCCTTCATTTGCTTACGTGATTTCTCTCCACCAAAGAGATCGTTTGTGCTTCAAGACTGAAATATAGTTTGGACGGACATGTACAGATCCGTGTAGCAATACGAGTGCTTATGTGCTGAGATATAAATTAGGTGATTGACCACTAAAAATAAAATTTATTAAATTAATGACCATGGAGGATACACATGTATATTGATAATATCCATTTATGTGAAATAAATATGAATAATTTTTATTATTAATAACTAAAATTATCTAATGGTAAATAATAGGGTGAGTTCTATTTGGAAGAGAAGATTTTGAAATCAATGGAGAAATCTCAAGCTTAACAATCAAAATATGGGGTTAATGATCCTATTGAGGCTAAGAGAAGACTTCAATAAAAAAAATCAAAAAATAAAAATCAAACAAGTCAATGCAAGAGAAGATTAAAATAATTTGGCACTTTCTATCTATATATAGAGGATGAAAATCAAATCTTTTACTATATGAAATCAATTACAAACAACTTTGAATCAACCCAAATCAAGCACAACTTTTTTATATATTCTCTCATATATATATCCCGGATAATTTCTTACACCTTTTTTCTCATCATCTCTAGACCTTCGATTGAAAAATCCATACATCCAAAGTAATTTTTTACATCTCGCTCTTTATCAAAAAGATACGTGAGATATTTATAGAATAATTAACCTCTAATTTTTAAGATTTTCTTTATAGAAAGTTCATCGGTATTAGGACTCATTGTTTCATGGCTAAAACTACTTACCAACCCCAAAAAGCTCATGACTTAATCCCATGTTTATACACGTAAACTCTAATCCAGTTCCCCCTCGAGTCACCAAATACTCTTCAATTTTCTAGTAATTTGAAACTATTTTTTGGACAATCTTGCCTTGTGAGTTTCACCCCCTTCTTTTTTCTCTCTTGAGGATTATTTTTCATCTATTACTTCTTTGTTACGATGTAGTTTGTACATCGTAGATCCTCATCGTTCTGTTAGGTGGCATGACTCATCTTCACTGAACCAAACCAAGGTTTGACCTCAACTATGTGACTCAATATTTTATATCATCCTTTACCGACAAGTACTTGAAACAGAGAGATCCTATTCATGAAAAGAATTGTGGTTATTACTTCTTTCAGCCTCCCCAGGTCTCGACGCTATGCTCCGTTCAAAAACGGGGTGGTATTGTCGATCACCCTCGCGGACCACCGAACTCCAAAACCTCAATCCTTCATCCGACTAACATAAAAAAACCTCCCCTTCCACCCTTTATTACTAGAAGGGGCCCCTCCGACTCGAAAGCCCATCCGGGCGGACAGAAAGTAACCACCCGACCCCTTGGAAAGACGGTAACAGGAAAGAAAGAGGCTGAGGGTGGGGGTGATATTGGCGTAATGACATTCACCCAAGAAAACCACTAGGTAGCTCCACAAGTTCGGCGCCACTTGGGATGGCAAAATCCGCCAGAAAGACAGACAAGACGCAATGAGGGGGTGGAGGGGAAAGCGTAGACCCACCTCTAGGGCGTCCAAAGTCAGCGCGAAACCCTTTGGGATAGGATCATACGCTCGCTATCCCAGCTCAGGCGCACTTAGGACGTGGTCCTCCGGGATACAGTAGTGCTCCCGGAGTCCCCCCAACAGAGACTCGCTCACAGAAGAGTTGACATCGTGCGGCCACATCAAGGCCTCCAGGTCACGTGCCGCTTCCCCTTCAGAGGATTCCACTGGGGGCGTCGAAAGACGTTCCCTCCCAGCCACACGGGAAGGTGAAGAAGGGGAAGGATGAAAAGACGACATCTTAACTGACCTTATCAGGGAGGTGCTACGGAGAAGGGGAAGACGATGCAGGAAGCAGAAGGATGGAAAGGGGACGGCAAGGCCAAAAGAAGGGGACTCAGTAGCAAAAAATGGAAGCAGAGCCGGGCGTCCGCTATTTGAAGAAGATGCATCACCAAGACTGGCGCCCCTTCACCTCCCATGAGCGGGCGGCAGCCCACCTGCGCATGTGCGTAACCGTCACATCGCATCGGGAACGACCAAAAGGCACCCCGCCTTGAAGAAAGCCTGACGTGGCAACCCCATTGGAGCGGCGACAGCCTGGCGCCTCGATCTCCATGCCCGGAAGCGTGCGACGAAAGCGACCAACCCCTTCTGAAAGGAGGTCGAAAGCGACAGCTTTCCAGCCCCCGCCACCGATAAATAGCCAAAAAAGAAAGAAACACGGACAAGTAACCTCTCGGGTCGACAAGCCGAGCTCACCTCCTCGGCCGCGTAACGCCCGAGGCCACCTCCTCAGCCACGTAATGCCCGAGTCCACCTCCTCGGTCGTGTAATGCCCGAGGCCATCTCCTCGGCCGTGTAATGCCCGAGCTCACCTCCTCGGCCGCGTAATGCCCGAGTCCACCTCCTCGGCCGCGTAACGCCCGAGTCCACCTCCTCGGTCGCATAATGCCCGAGGCCACCTCCTCGACCGCGTAACGCCCGAGGCCACCTCCTCGGCCGCGTAATGCCCGAGCTCACCTCCTCGATCGCGTAATGCCCGAGGCCACCTCCTCGGCCGCGTAACGCCCGAGGCCACCTCCTCGGCCGCGTGATGCCCGAGGCCACTTCCTCTGCCGCATAGCGGCCGAAACCTCTCTCTCACGGCCAGCCCACCCGGAGACGGAAGCCATGCATCGGACTCCCCTTGCACGACAACCGACGCATAGCTCCTTTCGGGGGGAGAATATGATAAGGGCAAAAATGGCAACGTGCCACGTCAGCCACGCCGGGTGGACACGCTCCTCGAGGACGCACGCATTAATGCCGACTCGACGCGCGCCAACGTCACCAGCCCTCAGCCATGTCAGGTGGACGCGCTCCCCGGGGAAGCAAGCATTAATGCCGACTCGACGTGCGCTAACGTCACCAGCCCTTAGCCAACAACTTCAGCATTTGACCCGTGCGCGTGGCTGAGGCAAAGGAGCACGACGACCGAGGCGTGCCCATACCCTGCGGTAGCCCGATCTTCCACGCAGCCCCAATGGCCATGTCAGACGCCATGCAAGGTACTGTCCTGTCCCTGCGAGCAGCCACATCAGGTAACATCAAACTCATCTATAAATACCCCGAAGTTCTAAACGGACAGGGGAAAAAACAAACACAACACGCTTGGAGGAACTTCTACTTCTCTTCCTCCAAAGCCCTCTCCACATCATCGCTAACTTGATCGTCGGAGGGGTCGGGCCGAGCTTCCGACCCGACCTTTGTGCAGGAACGAAGACGGTGTCACCTCTTCCCGGCGCTGCGGTGGAGCTTCCTCCCGACCCGAACCGCCGACCTGCCGAACCGAACGACCGATCCCGAAACACAGTGCTCGGCCGCCAGGAGACCCCGAGGGACGTCTCCCGAGATCCCCGACATCCGGACCCCAGAACCGAGCCGCGTTGGCCCCGAGGCCACGACTAAAAAAGTTATTTACCATAACAATAATAATAAGGATGATGACAATAATATCAATAATAAGGGTTAGGATGACAACTTATGCTCCTTAATGTATAGCAGTGAATCTTTACGAACTACTAATACATCGGTATTTAGAAATGAGAGTATTGGCTTCAACGATAACAATCAGATTATCGATTATAGATTATCTCTTATAATTAGTTATTTTATTATTTAGTTCTTACATTTTAAAAAATTATATTGGGATCAAGATTCCTATATATGGGATTAAAAAAATAATTTTATAGTATTAAAATTTAAAAAAAATAAAAAAATAATTAAAATAATAAACTTAAATAATAATTAAGATATTAAAAATAATTAATTACAGAAATATATGTAATTAGCCATAAACCCACAATCTAACGTCCCTCTACAGCAAGGGAGAACCCCTCTCTTTGCCAGCACGTACACTTTGGTTCTTATCGGTCGGAAGAGTCACTTGTGTAATAATGAAACGTATCCCTCTCCTCTTTCTGGAGAGACGCTCTGCATTCCTCTCCCTCTGGCGAAGGGGGAAACCCTTCGTCTTCCTCCCCTAAACCCTCCTACCTATAGTTCACATGCCCCCTGTCTTCCACGTCGTTTCCTTCGTCTTCGTCTTCAATGCTGCCGCCCTCCTCTTCGAGGCCTTCTCCTTCCACAAGACCAACTTTTCCCTTGAAACCCACTCCCAGTTTGAAACTGCCCTCTTCTGTGAACTAACTCTGCGTTGAAAGCCCCGCAAGCTCGGAATGCATCACTGGAGAAGGCCCCGGTTTCTGAGGCGAGAGCACCTCTTCGAAGCCTTCGGCTCCTCAGGTGGATGATGCTGCCGCTTTGCCGAATGGTAACGAGGTAGGCGATCATGCGTGGTCGTTGGTTCCGGGTCCGTCGTCTCCAATGAAAGAGCATGATGGCTCTAAAGGAGGGCCTCAAGATTCCCGTGCCCCTTCTTCTGGCCCACGGATCATGTCTTGGGTGGATCTGTTTGCCGGCCGAGAAAGGGCAAAGTTTCCTTGTTCCTGTTTTATATCGGATTAAACAATCCTCTGATGTTGCTGCTGCTTTTGATTTAGAGAGTATTACTGAATGGCGTAAGCCATGGGTTTACAGCCTAGTTGGTAAATTTCTTGCTCGATCGCGTCCTCTTCCTGTTTTGAAGGATTTTTTCGGAGATCGATCGTGGACTGTTTCTGCTCCTTCGTTGATCTTAGACATGCCTAATGATTTTTTTCCTATTTCGTTTCATTCCGAGGTGGATGTTCTTAAGGCGGACCTTGTCCTTCCGGGGATAGTTTTTCCATGTTTTCCCTTGGCGTCCGGATTTCAATCCCATGACAGAAATGCCGAGATCTTCCCCACTATGGATTCAACTTCCCGACTTACCCCTTGAATATTGGAATCGCGAATGTTTGTCCGGCATTACGAAGGCTTTGGGTCGCCCAATTAAAATCGATGATCGGTCTTTGAAATTGGAACGTGGTCACTCTGTTAGAATCTGTGTGGAGATCGATCTTTCTTCTCCCCTCCATCAACGAGTGTGGATCGGTGCTGCCCAGACCGGGTATTTCTAGGTTGCTCGTATAATAACTTGCCTTTCTCTACTTTCGTTGTGGTTGTGTTGGCCACAAGCTGTCAGATTGCTCTACTAGGCTGGTTGAGAGGCAGAGTGCTGGTGTCCAGAGGTTGGATGCCCTTGGAAACGAGGGAACCCTTCTGGTGCCCACTTTGGCATCATCCTCTAGTGGGAGTGTTCGGCCGACGGTGGAGGGTGAAGTTTATGGACCTTGGATTAGGGTCCAGCGGCGTGGTTCCAGGAAGAGATTTGTGCCGGCGCTGGGAAGGGGATTGGCAGTGGCGGCGGAGGCTGTTCCTTCTTCCACACGTGAGGCGCACGTGGTGTAGCGGTCTTCTGGGGAAGCTGGATGTTATTACTGTGCAGGGGGCTCGAGGACAAATGATGCTTTTTTACTCAGGTGGAGCGATTGGGGGACCCCAAGGCAGATGGGGTTTCACCCGGATCCAGCTGGCTCGTTGGAACAGATGCCGAGTCAGATGGGGTTTCACCCGGATCCAGCTGGCTCGTTGGAACGGATGCTGAGTCAACTGGAGGCCACGAGGCTGTCAACTGGAGTCTGCTTCAGCTTACGTGCTCCTGTGGTACCCAAACCCGTGGAGATGCCGTTGCTGAGTCAAGCCCAGCCTGGTGCGAAGCGTCAGGTGCTGATGGGGAGCCCGAGGCGGGCTGTTGTGACCGCCTGTGTTGGCTCGTCTAGCATCGTGGTGCCTCGGCATCGTCATTGGATTTGATGATCTCACTCCTCCCCCGCCGACGGTTGAGGTGGAGGGTGTATATTCTATCCCTTCTGCTCCTGTGCAGGGGAAGAGGGGAGTAAGGAGGTGGCCAAGGCCAATGTCAGCACAATGATCTCACTGCTAAAGCCCAAGAGAGGACAGGGTTGCGGCTCCAAGGCCTCTCATGGGGTGGGTTCTCATTAGTGTTTCTGTTCATTAGCGTTTCTTCTCTCCCTATTTCCGATACGAACATTATCAGCTGGAATTGTAGAGGAAATAAGAGAAAACTTGTGTTAGATTTTCTTCAATACTCCATTCGGATTAATCGCGTTTGCATGGTGCTCTTGCAGGAAACCCATTCGGACGAGACAGTGATTAGGAGGGTTGCAAGGAGACTGGGTCGTTCTTGGTGCTTTACCGCGTTTCCGTCGGCGGGAGCCTCTGGTGGCATCGCGCTGCAATGGAACGCATCATGCGTCAAGACCCAGGTGCTTTCGATCCATTCTCATTACTTCAATGCTGCGGTCAGATTTATGAATTCGCATCCGTGGATTTTAACTGGTGTTTATGCTTGATTTTCTATTACAAATCGAAACTTACTGTGGAATTCTCTTGGTGCAATTGGTCTAAATGATTTTCCATGGATAATTTGTGGAGACTATAATTGTATTTCTTGTGCACAAGACATACTGGGGGTACCCCTTTTACGTTTTCTGCGTCGGTGAGGCAGTTTAACCAGTTTTTATTGTACGCTGCATTATGTGATTTGGGTTTCATTGGTCCCAAATTCACACGGTGCAACGATCGTAAAGGCAGTGCTGTGTTTTAGTCCATGTTGATCGTGCGTTTGCTAACCGTAAGTGGTCGGATCTATTTGGTAACTCAATTGCTTGCCACCTTCCCAGAGCTTGCTCTGACCATTGCTCGATTCTTGTGTGTGTCTATGCGACATAATTTTTCGTCGATAATGTTCAAATTCCACCATTTGTGGGTTGAGTGTAGAGAGATTAGGGATATCATCCAAAATGTTTGGATCCCCACCAAGACTTGCTCTAGATCCCCTATGATTGAGTGTTCCTCTAATTTCAGTAGACATAGAGGGCCTTTATCCTTCTGAAATAGGAATTGTCTTGCGTTGAGGATGCCCTTGTGCGTACCCAACAGGAGATTTCCATTCTAGAGAATAGGGAGGTTACCTGCAATTTGAGTGACCCTAATGGCATCCACTTGACCTGTCTTCCTTATAATCATGTTGCCCTCCTAAGACAGTTCAATTTGAAATGATGGTCTCAGGCTAAAACTAAATGTGTCCGTTAGAAGAAGAAATAACTTTATCCATCATATTCAGTCTGCTTCCTCTATAATTACTGATCTGATGACCATTAGAAATAAATTTATCAATTTATTCTGATATTTGGAAGGCTAATGGGTGTATTGATTTCTCCCTGTTTATTAACTTATTTACCCACAATGGGGGCTTATCTTCTATGTATGTTAATCACTTGGTCGGTCTGAGTGAGATTTGGGATGCCCTTGTCTCTCTTGGGTTAAATAAGTGTTCGAGCCTGATAACTTGATTGTTGAGTTATATCATTTTTACTAGTAGATCATTTCTACTTCTATAATTCATGCCTTTTAGTATTTTCATGATCATGCTTTTCTTCCCTAGTGATTTAAAAAGCGTTAAGCGTCAAAAGACGCCAAGATCCTAAAATGCCCGAGGCACTAAGCGCTTGTTTGAGTGAAGCGAGATGCTCTGAAATTTAAAATATAAAAAATATATAATTTAATTGATAAATATGATTATATAAATAAAAATATGATATTAACTTATTTATCTTTTAATAACAAAAATATCAAAAGACTTAAAACAATAAAGTTTGCATCAAATTCAATCATCATCAAAATTAACATTCTCATTCTTAAACATATCATCATCCTTCTTTTCCTCTCGTCCATTTTCATTAAAATATATTTCCTCTTATTCGACAATAGTAAAAGATGAGCTTGAGTCTTTTGTACTCATTTTTTTCTTCGTCATTTATCTTGTATATGTCTATAATTCTCTAACACCTGAGGCTCTTAACATATCTCCCCATGTCTAGCTGTGATATTCAAATATAAGCTTATCTTCGGTGTTATGTAAGTTCGCACCCATTTCGTCATAAACCACTCATTTGAATCTTCAATGTCTTGTAATAAGATTGCATCAATGTTATTTCGCAAATCATGATGAGCTTTCAATTTTTTATTATACTTTATATTTAAAAGATCATGTAATCGTTTATTCTCTAATTGATTTCTTCTCTTTGTAGGAATCTATCATGTCATGTAATTAAAAATTATATTAATACATCTATATAAAAGTATATTAATTGAAATAAAAATATTCTGTGATCCTTATATGCTCAAACGCACTCTAGTTTCGTTTACAACCTGCAACACTATATGTTAAACTAAGAATTTTGATTATCAATTGCTGTAAGTTTGAGGTGAAATATTTCAAATAAACTTCACCATTCAGTTATAAAATTTATTTTATTATTAACAATAATATATTATGTATAAAATTAATTATATAAATTTATTAATACCTAAGGATGTAGTTGTCCAAAATCGAATTGCCAATGGAATTCCAACAAGACTATCGATATTTTTGTATAAAGATAATTTATGTATGATCTTATCTTGCACCTCAAGGCTTAGAACCAATCTTGTTATGTACTGATATGACTTATTTACAACTTCTGTATTAAACTCAATTGAGGTGTTTTTGTAAAAGAATTTTAGATTTAAATAATATCCTACTGCATGTAGTGGATGATGAAGTTGATAATGGAGGGATTGGTTGGATGAGGTGTTGCTCATGTGATTGTAGGCCGAGTTGCATGACTGGGGCAAAGGCTGATCTTGCTGGCCGAGCTACTTAACTCGGGCATTGAATTGACTGATTGGATGAGACGCTGCTCGTGTGATTGCTAGCCGAGTTGCGTGACTCGGGCGAAGGCTGATTCTGTTGGCTGAGCTACTCGACTTGGGCATTGGGGGGATTGGTTGGATGAGGCATTGCCCGTGCGACTGCTGGTCGAGTTACGTGACTCGGGCAAAGATTGATCCTGCTAGCCGAGCTACTTAACCCAAGCACTGGATGGGCTGATTGGACAATACACTGCTCGTGCGACTGCTGGCCGAGCTACTCGACCCAAGCACTTGATGGACTGATTGGATGAGTTGCTGCTCGTGCGATTGTTAGCCAAGCTACTTAACTCAGGCACTGGATGGATTAATTGGACAAGAAGCTGCTCGTGCGATTGCTAGTCGAGCTACTTAACTCGGGCACTGGATGGATTGATTGGATGAGACACTACTCGTGCGATTGCTGGCCGAGTTATGTGACTAAGGCAAAGATCGATCCTGTTGGTCGAGCTACTTAACTCGTTCGCGCTTCATTACATGTTTATGGCGGGAATTTTTTGGCGGCTAATGGATTTTTGGTGGGAATTCGGCGAATCTGGGGATATGGGAAGTTATGCCAGATTAGACGCTGACATTACTTCTTGCCTCGGGGAGTCCAAGCGTCGGCTTGTGGCGGCGTGGTTCTTCTTTATAAACCCATGTCTGTGGAATGCAGGGGCATTGTTCAATCATCGTGTTTTCTGCTCACGCCTCGGATCGTTGCTTTGTACTTTGTGGTCAGGATGTCTTTGTCTTCCTCCTCTTTGCGTCAGTCGATTTTCGAGATCAGCAACTCGAGTTCCGGTAGTTCTAGGGTAGAGGTGATCAGATCCTCGTCGGGCGGCTCACCCCCTTGCGGATTCGAAGGCCTTTGCGGCCCTTTAAGTGATGAGGTCATGGCATTATGTCAATTCGGTGGTGATTGAGAACCTTTTAGGTCTGATTCGGGATTGTTATAGTATCCCGAAGAATTATGGACTTCGCGCTCTACGTCCTGGTCAGCTTCCTTATGATCTCTTTCCCAATAGGTTCGGGCTGACCACGGATGCTCTAGAGGCGGGGCTGCGCTTCCCGTTGCACTCGGTTATCGAAGAATGCCTCCATTGGTGGGGGATCTCACCATCCCAGATGGCGTCGAACTCCTTACGTTATCTAGTGGTTTTTCTCGGGGAGTGCCAGGGGGCAAGGATTGAACCTACCTGAACCCTTTTCTTAGCCTTCTTTCACCTGTGCAAGGGGCGGGACGGGTATTATTGACTGCCCGAAGTTGGTTTAAGATTAGCGGGGCACCCCTGTGCAAAGGGTGGAAGACCCATCATCTCTTTGTGAGTTGTAGTCGGGGATGGGGGTTTTGCGTCGGATGGACCTTCTGAGCCATTAACAACGTTCTCCCATTTCTTTCACATGAAAATACTGAACGCGTAGAGCGATCGAGAGAGATCTTGTCCTCCTCTCGGGCCATCAGGGGAATGATCGAGGAGTGGCTGGTTGAAGCATGACTAAGCCCAACCCCTAGGGGTACGATCGGATTCGTGCTCGTAGTGCTTTTTTTACTTTTGACGTCTTACTAATCGAACCTTTGTTTGGCAGAAATGGTGAACCTCCAGATTCTGAAGGGGATGCCTCGCCCTTCGGCCGTGGCGCAGCCGACTCGGGAGCATGAAGGATCCAGCCCCAGGGTTCCTTGAAAAAGAGCACACCAACGCAAGTGTCGAAGTCGCCTAGGGAGCCGAAGGCAGGTCGGCTAAAGAAGAAGGCCAAGGTCGGCACTCGGAAGGTAACGGAAAGCATGGCGAACCGCGGAGTTGCGACCCCGGGTATGGGTGAGTCGGGTGGCGGCCTCCAAGGCAAGGTCAAAGTCGCCTAGGGAGTCGAAGGCAGGTCGGCTGAAGAAGAAGGCCAAGGTCGGAACTCGGAAGGTAACGGAAGGCATGGCGAACCGCGGAGTTGAGACCCCGGGTATGGGTGAGTCGGGTGGCGGCCTCCAAGGCGAGGGTTTGGTGTGCACGTAGGAGAGGGTGCGTGCCAGCTCTCCTGGCGAAGGTCCTTCAGAAAGATCGACAGTTCGCCCGAAGTCGATGCGGGACCTGTGTCGCATCCGGGCTTGCTCCAAAGTGGAGCCTTTTTAAGCCCTCAGTATGGTCGACCTTGCGGAGGAGCCGGGGGCCCCCTACAGCACTAGATGGCCAACTCTCAAGGCTGAGAGAAGGATTTAGTTTGATGGGTCGGCGGCCCAAGAGTTCTCGCGAGGACGCTCCATCCGACGTTGGCTCGTCCTCTGAAGCAAAGGCCGAGAAATGGTGAAGTAAATTTTCTCGGCCTTTACTTCATATTGATCTAAGGACGATCGTTATCATAAAAGTAAGTTTAGATTTGACAACTAAATCTTTGTTTAAGGTCATATCTAACCTACTACACTTTTTGTCTATTTTCAAATAGATTTTCATTAAGTAAGAATTTTCTATACTTACATGATTTCTTGACCTTCATGCATCGTAGCTGAGGGAAACTGAGACACGAATCACCGCTTGTGCCAGCCTCTAAGAAGTTTAAAATGATAGAAACGAAGCCTTCCAAGGCGATCGTATTGTCCAGCACCACAGCGTTGGGAACGCCCGCACAAGTATCGACGAATGCCCGTGTACCTGCAGACTTATTATGCAAAGAACAGACTTGTATCGCTTTGGATGTTAACCCTCTATATCTGAAAAGATTACATTAACGCTATAAAATTTGATTTCGATGTCACGTTAGAGGAAATCGCTTCAAACTTCTTCTTTTGGATATTGATGTTAGCGAATTTCACCACTGTCTTACCGAAGTGCTAGCTTTAGCATTACAAGTCAGATACAACACTTAAGCGACTTTAAAAAACTTAGAGATTGTAATTAAGACTAGAGAAATTATTCCCTACACCGTTGATATGTGTATGTCAGCTTTATATTCAAAGCTGAGAAATATGCATAAATCATACGTTAAACATTCGTCACGATACAATGCATTACCTTGTTATTCAAAAGATATTGAGCTGTTACTACCGTTCACTTTGGTTATTCAAGAGTTTGGATCTTTTGAAACCCATAGCATGATAACAAATTTATCATCATACCTACGTATCTCAAAGGTATAGAGAACGAAGGTTGGAAGGAATCTACCTTTTGTATGATCGAGTATCAGTCGTATGTGCCCACTTTTAAAGAACTTGGAATACCATGTAAATCAAAATTTCCTCGTCAAAAGAGCGGTCCAGCTAGGTGGACCTACAAACTAAAGAATGAGAATCACACCTCAAACATAGCCTGTGTTTTTCGTATCTCTATTCTTCTTCGGGTCCGTGACATAGTGCCAGTAATGAATGGACATATGAGCCTGGTGGCATCTCTCTAAGGCGGGTGCTGAAGTCGGTCGCGTCTTTAGGATGTAAGATGATATCTTTGCATTTCGAAATAGTCTCGTCTTTAGTCACGAGAAAAACGCTGTGGAATACAACACTGAAATCAGAATAATGTGATGTTGGGAAAACACGGGCTAAGGTTGAGGTGTGATGCTCATTCTTTAGTTTGAGGTATGAAATCACTATTCTGATTTCAGTGCTGTACTTCACAACGTTTTTCTCGTGATTAAATATGGGTCTACTTTGGAATGCAAATATATCATCTTGCAACCCAAAGACACGATCGACTTCGGCACCCGCCTCAGAGAGATGTCACCTGGCTCATATGTCCGTTCATTCTTGGCACTATGTCACGGACCCAAAGAAGAATGAAGCTACGGAAAACACAGGCTAAGTCTGAGGTGAGATGCTCATTCTTTAGTTTATAGGTCCACAAGGCTTTACCGCTCTTTTGACGAGGATCTGTTGATTTACACTGTATTGCAAGTTTTTTAATAGTGGGCACATACGATTGATACTCGGTCATACGAAAGGTAGATTCATTTCGACCTTTGTTCTTTATACCTTTGGGATACGTAGGTACGACGATGAAATTTGTTATCATGCTGTGGGTTTCAAAAGATCCAAACTCTTAAATAGCTAAAGCGAACGTTAGTGGCAGCTCAATATCCTTGGTATAACAAGGTGCTGCACTGTATCGTGACACATATTTAACGTATGATTTATACGTACTTCTCAACTTTGATTATAAAGCTGACATGCACATATCAACAGTGTAGGGAACAATTTCTTCAGTCTCAATTGCAATATCTGACTTCTTCAAAGTCGCTTGAGTGTTATCTGACTTGTAATGCTAAAGCTAGCACTTCAGTAAGACAACGACGAAAGTCGCCAATATCAATCTCCAAAAGGAGAAGTTTCAAGTGTTTTGCTCCAACATGAGGTCGAAATCCAATTTCATGGCATTCCTGCAATCTTTTCAGATATAGAGGGTTAATGTCCAAAGTGATATGAGTATGTTCTCTGCATGGTAAGTATGCAGGTGCACGGGCATTCGTCGATGCTTGGGCGGGTGTTCCCAACGTTGTGGTGCCAGACAATATAATCGCCTTAGAGGGCTCCATTTCTGTCGTTTTAGCCTTCTTAGAGGCTGGCACAAGTGATGATTCTTGTGTCTCAGTTTCTATTAGCTGTGATGCATGAAGGTCAAGAAATCCGGTAAGTATAGAAAATTTTTACTTAATGAAAATCTCTCTGAAAACATACTAAAAGTGTAGTAGGTTAGATATGACCTTAAATAAAGATTTCGTTAGTAAATCTAAACTAACTTTTATGATAACGATCGGCCTTGGTCATTATGAAGCAAAGGCTGAGAAAATTTGCTTCACCATTTTGTCCTTTGCTACTCCAATTTGCCATGCCTTCACCATTTCTCGGTCTTTGCTTCATAGGACGGGCCTCAGGGCGAATGTTAAGGTGTGGTGCTGCATGACTTTCGGGTCGATCCTGGGTATGTCTTCTAGGCACCACGCGAATACGTCGATGTTTTCCTTCAAGAAATTGACAAGCTGTATTTGGTCCGCCTATGGCAATGTCATCCCAACTTGAACGACCTTGTTGGGTCAGCCTTCTCTTAAGGGTACCTCGATTAGTTGCTCCATTGGCTCCGGGTGTGTGGCACATTGAAGTTATTGCGGGGGCCCGAGGCAGGTTGGGCATATCGTAGCCTTTTCGGCCTCAAAAGAATCCCGCTGTCCGATAACATTGTCAGGATTCTTTCTGGTCACTTCGGACCACCCCGACCCACGAGGAGGTCGGGAACTTCAGGGCACGGCGGTAGGTGGAGATGATTGCCTTCAGCCTGGTGAGAGTTGGTCGGCAAAGGATGACATTGTAGGCAGAAGGCAAATTGACCACTATGAAGGCGGTCATTATCGTCTTGGTCCTTGGTTCATCTCCGATGGTAACGGGGAGCAAGGTAGTCCTGAGTGGGGAGACGGAATCCCCTGTGAATCTCATGAGCGATGATGCCAGTGGGGATATATCTCCTTCCGTGAGGTCGAGCCTTTTGAAAAATTTGAAGTATGGCACATCGGCGGAGCATCCGATGTCGACCATTACTCTCTTCTCTTTACCCGTGCATTGGTGATACGAATTGAGACCACCAAGGCATCATCGTGGTTCGGGAACTCAGCTTCTTTTGCTCCGAAGGTGATCTGGGGCCCGGGCTCCGATCTCAATTGTTTTTCTACCGTGCTGTGTGAATAGGCCTTCCGCGCTGTGGTGCTACTACCTCCAGAGGCCCGCCTGCCAATAATGACGTCGATCTGCTTCTCGATCGTGCCGCTCTGGTGTGGAGACGCTTCTCTTGGCTTTCTGAGGTAGCGCCCGAGATGTCCTCTCATGATCAGCTCCTCAATTTGGTTCCGGAGGTTGCGACACTCTTCTGTGTCATGACCGTAGTCTTGGTGAAACCTGTAATATTTAGATCGATATTTGTGATCAATTTTCACTGGGTTAGGTTCTCGCAGGAGTCCCTTCTCCCTTATCTAGAGAAAGATTTCAGTGCGAGAAGTGTTTAAGGGTGGAAGAGGGGGCCTCGAGTGTGGCATCTCGGGCCGATCAGTTCTCCTTAGAAGTTTCACCATAGGTGGGCCCGAGATCGTTCCTCGGTCTTGCTCCATTCGCGGGCTTTTGTTGTCTTCTCGCTTTCCGGCCAGCAAAATCTCGACCGCAATGTACTGGTTGGCGCGCTGGAGCATCTCGGTGACCACCGTGTGGGGCCTCTCAATTGGAGACCAAAAGAATCTTGAGGGTTGTAGACCAATTAGAAATGCCTATATGACCAAGGAGGGGTGAGCGTCTGGGACTCTTCGGTTCTCGTTGGTGAATTGGGCGATGAACTGAGAGAGTGATTCACCATCGCCCTGGGACAACGCGAGCGTGGTCATGGAGGATTTGGGTCGGATGCTAGCAAAGAAGTTTTGTTCGAATTCTCTTGCGAGCTGGTCGAAGGTCGAGACTAAGGATGGCTGTAGTCGACTAAACCATGTCGCCTACTTAAGGGAGTGGGAAATGCCCGGCACATCAGGGCATCAGAGGTGCCATAGAGAGCCATCTGGGCTCAGAACGTGGCGACGTGTTCCATTGGGTCGGAACTATCATCGTAGGTCTCTAGTGTCGGGAGTCGAAAGTTGAGCGACACGGGCTTATCGGATTTCGTGAGCGAAAGGGGATCTTCTCACGTTGCTTTCTCCGATTTCGCCTCGGGACTTGAGGAACTCTCGCTGGAACTTGTCTAGGCGATAGTTTATTGTAGATAGTTGGACTCTAAACGAGTCATCCATTGAGTCTGATGACAGGGTATCAGGCTCGGGATATGGCGGGGGTACTTGGTGGGATGTAGGCGCGCTTCGGTTCGGCAGCATTCTCATACCTCTCACCTCAACCCGCTCCTCGCTTTCGTTGTGGGTCGGATTTTGTGCCATCGGGTTGGTTGGAGGGATATTGGGTGGCTGCGAGGTGAAAGCAGGTAGGGATTGTCTGCATCATTCCGACCAAGGTTTGCACTTGCTTTGGGAGACCGAGGAACGCCTCAGAGAGATAACACCTAGGTTACGACGCCCACATCCCTCTGAGTGGCTGACGGCCGCCCTCCGGGCCCGTGGGAGTTGTAGATCGCCGGTGGTTCTTCGGCGAGGCGAGCTTCTTCGTCGTTTGCAAAACGTTCCTATGACATCGGCCCTCCTTCTACCGCCAAAATGTTTATTCCGCGAACCTTGAGCCGTGACCGCGTGGTTGACACGGCTTGGTCCGACTGGCGATGTCCAGGATCATCCTGAGGGCGAAGGTCTCAGTCGGTCGGGTCGAGGTTGAACTTGGTGAGGACGCGCCTCTTCTCGAACTCGTCCGCCTTTGCTGAACCTGGATTCCTGCACACAGGCCTGGGTCGGGATAGGGTATGATCTAGACTTGGGCCCCTCCAAAGCTCGAGTCAGTGGTATGCTAATATTCTCATACCCCCCGTCAGATGTTGGCGAGGGGTTTTTATCGTAATTCCTGGGGGTCGTTGTTTGGGATACGTGGGACGACGCCGCATGGCGCCGCCCCTGGTTTCTCGGAACAGTCCTTGTTTCGGTGGGACTAGTTGGCGAGGTGCTATATGGTGCGGGGATGATCGTTGTCGCTCGAATAATCGGTGGCGCATCTGTCGTGGCATTGTCTCCCTCTCAAGCTCTTGTGCTCAGGCTATTCTGGCGAGGGTTAGGTCCCCATAGGATGATCTATAATATACCCTATCACCTACGACGAAGAATAATATAATTAATAAGACTTAGGAGTCACATAGTTCTTTCATTTAAATTGGAGACATAGAGTAATTAAAAAATTAAATAATTCAAAAGATAAATCTAACCAGCTATATACAGTTGCTTCCATTATCGGTTATTACTTAAACGATATTTCATTCATTAATTTTTTTCACAAACTTATCAAGCTACTCATATATCTTTTCTCCAAATTTCATGAAAGATGATGTATTTTTTGACTTTATAAACATGGTTGCTAAAGAATAATAGATCATAAAATTAATTATACTCCTATATCTCCTGTCGGTCTAAGCATCTGATATAATAGAGCAATCATGCTTTACCTATGATTCTTTGTGGTTATTTAACAAGTGATTTATATAATTCAACTCTCTTTTCAATAATGAAACTCATAACTCATGATAACTTGGAGGTTTTAATCCCTCACTATATATTCCAATAGCTTTAATCATCTCCTTAAAACTATATAAATGATAAGTACTAAGAGGAAGGCCAGCCTGATAGAAGAAGTGAGCAATGTGTTGAATTATTCATCCCCCCTTATTTCCTTTTCACAAATATACTTATATTTATTTTTTTTAATTTTGCTCCTGCTTGTCCTTGTTGCTTCTGTGATTCTTGATACATATATAAGTCTATCGGTTCCTTTTTACCCTTCTTAACTATGATTTTTTTTCTTTTTTGTTATATACTCTTTTTCCACTTGTATTGGCACTTTCAAAATAATCTTGATCATCATCTCTAATATGTTCAACATTTTCTTCGGGTAAAATCTCTTAAGATTTATTCCTTTGTATCTTTTTCCAGTCATATATGTCAATAACTCTTTTTTTACATGAGATAGACACTTCTTGCAGATTGATGCATTCTTGAAATTCTTTACTTGATGCTACTTTGTATGAAAATCATCACCTCTAGTAGTCTTATCACAAAAGATGCAAGTAACTACATTATAATCTTTAGGATCCTTTAGATAATTATATTTCTAAGCATGATCCTTTCTTGAATTATTTGAAGAATCTTCTAAATTGCTTTATACATTTGCCATTAATCCTGAATCCCTAATAATAGTTTTAAATATATTTAGATTAGTAGTGTTAAAATCTAAATGGTATATTATCAATCTAAATAAAGATTGCTTTATACATTTGTTAACAATCTACTGTTAACAATATATTATTTAGTATTAACAATAGTTAGAGAGAAAAAAAAAAACTGTTAACGGTAGTTAGAGAGAGAGAAAAGAGTCACCAATAGTGAAAAGTGGGGGAAGGAGAGGGCAATGGTGATGGAGGAACTTTCGGACGATGATGGTGATGGAGGAAGTTGCAGATGATAGCAGTAGTGGCGGAGGAAGCTTCAAATGATAGCAGCGGTTGCGGAGGAAGTTGTGGACATACTAGCGGCAACAGAGGACGTTGTGGATAGCGATGTCGTGGGCGGAGGAAGCTTCAAAGGTGTCCATCGGTGGTGGAGGAAATTATGGTACTCTCCCTCGATGGTGGAAGGAGTTGCACATGGGACCAGAGACGGCGGAAGTAACTGTGCACAAAGGCTAGGTCATCGAACCCGTCCGTTGGCGACAGAGAAAGCCTTGGTCCTGTGTCGACGATGGAGGTAGTAGTAGAGGAAGTGTTGATGGTGGAGGCAGAAGCTGCACTAGGGTTTATGGCTCGGGGTCGCACAAGAGTGCAAGGGGTGGGTTTTGAGGGTACAGTAATAGAAAGTAGTTAGTTGGTTCAATCAAACTAACTAGTTATTGTTCAATTGAACCAGACTTAAATGTCTAGTTCGGTTGCTTCGTTTAAAATGGGCCTCACCCAAGGAGTCCGACACTTGGGGTCAGACGAGCGCCCAGGCGACGCTTCACTGAGCGCATCGTCTAGTTGAAACTTGAGTCACTCGAGCCTCACCTCGCCTCACCCGAGCACCTATTTAAACCACTATTCTTCCCAATGATTGGGTCAAGACCTTTTTGGTTTTTATCCTAAAATCTAAAAACTCCCATGAAATTAAGGATTTTAGGTCAATTTCTCTTTTTAATGTTAACTATCGGATTCTCGCCAAAGTGTTGACCAATAGGATTAAACCACATCTTGATTACCTTATTTTTTGAGAGAAATTTGCATTTAAGTTGGTTGATATATTAATGATAATATTCTAGTGGCCTAGGAGGTGGCATGGTCACTTTATAATTCAAAGGGTCATAATCCATATATGAAGATTAAAATTGATAGAGAGAAGGCTTACCATGAAGCTTGCCAAGTATCCTGACAAGTTTATTTCTTAGATCAAAACATGTATATCTACCTTGTTCTTTGCTTGCTTGTTGAATGGGCATCCCTCTCAATTATTTAGGGGTAATTGAGGCATTTGGTAGGGAGACCCTATTTCTTTGCATTTTTATATTCTTATTTCGTTGATCTTATCCTTTCTTCTAAATGATAAATGTTTTAGGGGTGATATCTCACCTTTTTGCTTTAAGAGATCCTATAAAGGCATTTGGGCACTCTGATTTCTCCTTGGCGTATTGTTAAATATGAGCATAAATTGTTGGTTGAACCTGTTATGGATCACTTAGGACACTGGCATAGATCCTTATTGTCATCGGCAGGTCACATCACATTGATTAACTCTGTTCTTGTTTGGTCACATTGTCCAACGTGGAAGCCGATTCGAATCTAACCTAGTCTCTTTCTCGAGCTAGTCCCAAGTAGTTCTTTATCGGTCATCCAAATCCTACAAAACTATATTGGGGCTCGCACGACAGTGCTCCTCTGATGCGTAAGTTAGTGAATAAGTCGAACAAGTCAAATAAATTATTTGTTACCTTGTCGTGACATATCTGTGGAGCCCTCTTTATAGTGGTTGCTCTAAACTGTTACTCTTGGATGTTACACTATTCATGTAGACATGTGGCGTCGATCTCGGGTGTAATGCCGCGGACCCACAGCAAGTCTAGGATTGGGTAGTTTCCGAACATGTGTAGATTGGATGGTGGGGGCAACCAGTTATCCAGGAAATGTGGAATTGCAGGGTGTCAACACGCTTGCCATGTGGAGGTCATTCAATGCCAACATGTTGGCTTTCGTGAGGCCCAGGGTCTAGCCACGTGGCATTGAGGTCGCGTTGGGGGGTCAGCCACGTGGCTCCATCGTGTCGACCATGTGGAACTAAGGTGCTGGCCATGAGGAATCGGTGTTTTGGCCATGTGACTTCATCAAGTCGACCATGTGGCTCCATCATGTCAGCAACATCATTTTGCCCATAGGAGTCAACTCTATCCTGCTTCATTCTTTGAGTGTTACGTGGATGCCTAGTGCAGTTTTGAATTGGGTCACTCAAACTGTGAGGAATTTTCTACGATCTAACTCTTATAGGTCTAAGGGTTTTCATTTGATTGCTTGGGACAAGGTGATTCTTCCTAAGCAAGATGGGGATTTAAGGAATTAAGGACTTTTCTTTGATGAATTTGACCTTGTAGGGTAAGTGTATTTTCCTATACTTGAATGATTGTGACAGCCTTTAAGTTTATGGTGGTTAGGGCTAAACATGGTTTGGTGGACCTGTGGAACATTAATTCCCGTGCTAATACTAATTGGTGTTGGAAATTATTTTTACATGTGTATCTTCGTGGTGTCTTTATGAAATTTGTTGGTAATTGTTCTTCTATTCGTCTTATGGATGATCCTTGGATTTTATGTGCCCCGTTAAAATGTTTGCCTATTTGATTAATATTTCTGTATTTAAATCTTCTCTTGTGATTACAAATTTTATTTGGGATGGAACTTTGTATGTTGATAAGCTAGGTTGGTTTTTGGGGAGGATTTAGTATCGAGAATTTGCTAAGTAGATCTTTTTCCTACGTCATGCGATGATTTTTGGTCTTGGAGACCTGATTTAAATGGGATTGTATCCATGAAATCTTCCTATGCTTTTCTCCTCTTTAACCTGAGCGGCTTTGTTGGCCAAGCGGAATGATGGCGTCGTTTTTGGTCTTGAGCATTGTTTTTTCTTTTGCCAATTCTTTTATATCCTTATGGTAGCTGTTGGATCGAAAACTGTACCTTGATCTTTCTGCTCCTATATGGTGTACAGGTGAATGGATTGTTGAGGGATTACAATTGGGGGGGTGAACTGGGCTTACGGGTGGTCGTCGTTATTGCTCCTGGGTTATGGTGGATCTGAAGGGCGCATAATTAGGTACTGTATAATAACTCTAAGCTGTCTATTTCAAACAATTTTTTCACATTATTGTGGGATCAGTCTTGGCTTATGTCAGGGTTAAATTATCTGATAGCAATATGTAGAAGAATTGATGGTCCCATCCTCTTTAGGAGTTCAACCAAATCGTGATAGTTCAGTGGAGGAGACCATAGTGGGGGTGCTGGTTTTATTTTATGAAATGAGGATGGTTAATCCAATTTTTATCGAATACAGATTTTGGAGAAGGGGAGGTGTTGTACTGTGAAGCCATAACAGTTTTGGTGTTCTCTCGGGGGGATTCCAACAAGTACATATGGAATCAGATTCACAAATACTCATCAATGTCTTGTTGCACAACTATTCTGTCTCGTGTCCATTAGAAATGTTGTTCTTCATATTTTAGCACTGTTGAACTGTTTTGACGTATATAATCTTTTGAGGTCCATTAGAAATGTCTTGTTGAACTGTTTGGGAAAATGAGATTGTCAATTGATTGATCAGGTATGTTAGAGAGTCTGTCATTATTTTTTTGAAGAAGGGATTGACCCTCTGGTCTGCACTTTTTGATACATTCCAATGCTAGGAGTGTTAATCTTCTGATATAGTTAATTAAGTTCAGCTACTTCAAAAAAAATATAAGGGTAATCTACAGACGATCATTGTCTCAGTTAGAAATGAAACCCAGAGGAAAAAGAATAAGAATTCGAAATTCTTCCAATGCTTTATCTGTTCTTGATCAGAAAATATTAATTAGTGATAAGATGGTTTTCCTAGAAGAGTTGATGTGTGTTTATTCTAACAGGCATAGAAACTCAAGAAAATTTGTACATGTATATCGGAGTTCAAATATGTCAATAAAATATATACCTCTATGGATGTGCGCTTTTTGTCTCTAATAATCAGGGGCGGGTTGGGTTTTACCACGAAGCTTATTTCCAACCCGTAGATTGCATCTCCTGGGTAAATCTTGACCTTAGTAAAGAAGAATATATATCTTGCTGCTTCCATATCGGTGTCTGCAAATGGTGAGAAGCTCAATTCGCTTTCATGTTTAGTTCTTTCGAATGGGTCTTCTCACCATTTGCAGACACCGACATGGAAGCACGAAGAGATGTTAGGATTGCACGCCCACCTCCCGTGAGGAAGGAATGGGAGTATTTATAATGATAGCTTGGAGACTCACAGACAAGTTGGCTTGTCGAGTACACCTCGATCGCTGCGATACAACACACACCTATCTATTCCTGGGATTGATGATGAACATCGTCCGTATTATAACTTTATAAGTAGAACGTAGGTCTTTTCTTAATGTGAATATAATATAAATTAGCATGTCCCTAAAAAAAAAAATGCCCAATATCAATCGGTCACGCGCGCACCCACTAACTTCTCCACAAAGTAACATTATTAAATATATGCATGTATTTTAGTATGGCCATCCTCTATACTATGATTCCACAAGTAGGACTTAAGGTCATTTTTTAATACGAATAAAATGTTAACTTACTTGTCCCTAAATAAAAAGACTGATTCGCATAACCACAGACAAGTCTTCACAAAATAGCATTCATAAATATATGTATTAATTTTAATTAATACAAGAAACAATATGGGCATCCTCCATACTGTTATTACACAAGTAGGACTTAAGGTCCTTTTTGCTCTGAATAAAATATCGATTAATATGTCCCGAAAATAAATTTTTTGGTTCGTGTACCCACTCACAGGTCTCCACAAACTAGCATTCTTAAATATATGTATGCATTTTAATTAATTTAAGAAAATGTATGATCATCCTCCATACTTTCATCCCACTAGTAGAACCGAAGGTCTTTTTTTTAAGTAATAAAATAATAATTATCATGTCCCTAAAAAAAGACATTGAATATACTTATGAATTTTAATTAATGCAAGAAAATGTATGGCCACCCTTCATACTATCATTCCACAAGTGGGACTTAAGGTTTTTTTGATCCGAACATAATGGCAATTAATGTGTCCTCCCCCCCCCCCACAAAAAAAACCTTGACTCACGAGTCAACTCACAAGTATCCACAAAATAGCATCCCCTTGTATGGGGATTGCGATTGTCACCGAGGGTGGTGGTGGGACGACAAGGGGTTCCAAGGGGCCTGCTAGTTGAGACGAGAGGAGCCTCATCCACTGCTGGCGGCATCGTGTCTTGGAGATTCATGTTAACCTCGGTAGCTTAAGAACAAGAGAGGAAGGATTCTGACACCTTACCCAAAGGCACAGGGCTGAGACCCACCTTAATGAGTCATTGCTTGCTAATGTGAAGGATGGTGGTTGACTTGAATAGAGCAAGAACAATTCGATAGAATTTTTCCTTTTTTGAACAATGCAACCTCGAATCTATGTTGGAAATCTTCCTTGTAGACCAACCTAAGTTGATCGATTACCTGTTCTTTGAAGAAATAAAGAAAACCATTTTCTTCCAACGCTTATTTGAGGTCGGTGTCTCTGACTTTACAGCCAAGGTGGGTGGAGAGAAAGTAGGCTAAACCTCTAAAGCACATGCTATAGCACGTGTGTAATAAGGTTAACATCATGATGATGCTAAGCCTTTCGCATTCTTCAACGAACATTGCAAGATATCATCAGGAGTTCAACACCATCTGAGCGAGTGAAAACTTTCAGTAGTGGAAGGCCTAAACCAAAAAAGGATGGAGGGCGTTACAACACGGCACTAGGCCGAATTGACGTATAGAGCACTAAAAAACACACAAGACCGAACGCGGAAGGAGCGCTACAACAACGCACAAGGATTAATCAACCCATAGAGAGCAACAACACCGCCAAATCGATCAAAAAGTTTTGGAACCACTCGGTGTCGGTAAAGTTTAACTTGGGACTAACTTGAAGAAGAGATATTGGTAGATTCTTTCTTCTTTGAAGAAGAGACCTCGGTAGGCCAAATCAGCACCCAATTTGGACAAACAAGATCTTACTTAACGGTTTATATACAATTTGAGTACATAGTTTTATATGTTCCTTCTAGTTACCTGCACTTTCTTTCTTCTTTTTATTGCTCTTTCTTGTTCCCATTTCACTTGATGAATCAGATAGCAATACTCTTGATGATTTTAGTCCAAACATATCATAGCAGACCCATAAGTGGTTTATAATTTATTTAAGAATACTTTGAGGACAAGAACATCAACGACGATAATGATGACAGCAACAACAATCAGGATGACGATGGGGACAACAACAATAAGGATAACGATGATGACGACAACTACTGCTCCTTATTTAGTATAGCATATGTGTAGCAGCAGCAGCCCTTTACGGACTAGTGCATCCATATCTAGGAATCAGCCAAGGAGCAGTACACTGCAATGGCTCCCACGGCGACAGTCGGTTGACCAACAAATCCACAGAAGCCCACAATGCGACCTCCCTCCTCTAAAGCAAGGGAGAAAGGATTGCCCGTCTCTTTGCCAGCACTTACGTTTCTGTTTTCATCGGTGGTAAGAGTAAGTTGTGTTATGAAAATGTCGTTTCCCAACATTGGTTTGAAGTATCCCGAGATGGAAATGAAGTGTTCGTCCTCGTCGAGGGTAATCTACAAGCGATCATTGGCTCAGTTAGAAATGAGAACCGGAGGAAAAAGAATAAGAATTTGGAACTCTTCTAATGCTTTATCTGTTCTCAGAAAATAGCATTTAGATATAAGATGGTTTTCCTATAAGAGTGATGTGCTTTTGTTCTAACATGCATTGAAACACAAGAAAATATGTACATGTACATGCGAGTTCATAGATGTTAATAAAAAATGTATACCTCTTGGGATGCACGCTTTTTGCTTCCAATAAGCATGGGAGGTTGGGTTTTACCATCCACGACGAAGGTTATTTCCAAACCGTATATTACATCTCCTTGGTAAATCTTGACCTTGGTAAAGCGGTCAACACGACCTGTATCGAACGCATTCCCTGCGTTCGCACCCCACGGCCCCTCCTTGACAACTTTACCCTGCTTGCGTGCATGAATGCGTCAGCACCACCAAATATAATTGACATTATCGTATGATATTGCTGCTGTGTATAATATATGCAGTCGAAAGAACTCAAGCATGAAGGCGAATCGAGCTTCTCACCATTTGCAGACACCGATATGGAAGCACTCCTTTCCAAGAAGATGAGTTACGATTGCACGCCCTCCTCGGTGGAAAGCGATGGGAGTATTTATAACGATAGCTGCAGTACAACACATACCTATAGCTGAGATTCCTCCGTATTATAATTTCTTGACTTCAGGTCTTTTCTTAATCTGCATGAAATAGCAATTAGCATGTCCCTAAAATAAAGATGTCCATTAATCCTTGGGTCACGCGAGCACCCACTAAGTCTCCACAATGTAGAATTCTTAAATATACGTATGTATTTTAATTAATGCAAAAAAATGTAATATTATCATTCCACAAGAACGAGTTAAGGACTTCAGATCTTTTTCTAATTAACATGTCCCTAAAAAAAGACTTTGATTGGATCACCCACACACAAGTCTCAACAAAATAACATTCTTAAATATATACACTTGTTTTAATTAATGCAATGAAATGTACGGTCATCCTACTATCATTATACAAGTATGACGTACGGTCATTTTTTAATCTGAATAAAATGTCAATTAACATGTTCTTAGAAAGAACTTTTGATTTGCCTACGCTCACACAAATCTCCACAACATAACATGGGCTTCTTAAATATTTGAATGTTAGAAAATGTATTGTCGTCTTCCATTCTATCATTCCATAAATACTAGGACCTAAGGTCTTTTTCTAATCATAATAAAATGTTAATTATCTTGTCCCTAAAAAAATATCCACTCACAACTCTACACCAAATAACATTCTTAAATATATGTATGTATTTTAATTGATACAAGAAAATGTATGGCCATCCTCCATACTATCATTCCACAAGTAGGTTTTAAGGTTTATTTTATAATCCGAATAAAATACCAATTAACATGTCTCAAAAAAAAAAAATTGATGAATTGCATGTCTGCTCATAAGTCTACACAAAATAACGTTCTCTTCGGTGGAGATGGCAGTTGTGATTGAGGGTGCTAGGATGACATGGGGTGTTGAGGGGCTTGTCGATCTCTCCGACGGGAATTGTGATCATTACTGTTGTTACTTTTATTATTGTTCTTGTTGTTGCTATTGCGAGCATCATTTTTTATGCTAACTCCCCTCGGGGCAGGAAGAGTTAATCATTCACAAGGACTCATTGCCGAGAGGTGAGGAGACCCATCTTCTTCGGCTAGCAATAACTCATCTTCTTACTGACATTGGCTAGCAGGGGGCACGGTGCTTTTGTCCAACCTTGGGGTCGGAAGAGGTTTAGGACTCCAAGATGGGGTGGCAATGCTCCCACCCAACTTCAGCTTCCCGACACTCACCGGAAGATGGGAGTCACTCCACTAGTTAGTTTGATGTAATGCTCATGTATGTTTCTATCTTTTAGTTTTGTTCATGCTTTATACAACATGTAGAGAGCTTACAGTAGGTTTTGCAGCATAGTTTAGTTAGCTTTTAAGGTCATTTTGAGCTTATAAACATAGGTTGTGTGCAATCATTATGAAGAGAAAAAACTGTTCCATATTGGTGTTATATGGGCACTTGCAAGGATATTTGGTCACGACGGACTATCTTTGACCCTTTGTTGTGCGACCATGTAGAACTTTTGAAGTATATATTCATAATTCATATTGCTTATTATGTATTTGTTGAAATTGGCATCATAGTTGGACCGATGTAATTATCATATTCTATAGGAGAGAGGTTTTCTGAGGAAGTTTGCTAGTTGGTTAGAAGTATGGACACGATAAACACGTAGTTAGTGCTAACAACTTGATCTCTAATAAAGTTGAAGTCGATCATAATATGTTTCATATATGAGTAAAACATCAAATTAGCACATAAGTAGGTGGAACTAATATTATCATAGTATATTGTATGAGTGGATTAGGAGATAATGCTAAGTTCTTATGGTAGATTGGTAACCTAATTGAGTTTATTTCAAGGAAAGCCAACATAGATATACTATCATTAGTGTTGCTTACCAAACCAACATTAGCAAAGGCATGGAGATAAAGTGATGAATGATTACGAATAAGAAGTTTATGATTGAGAGTACATTTAAGATATCATAGAATATATTTTAGTGCAAACCAATGCGCAATGGAGGGCCGATGTATGAATTGTGATAATTTATTAAATACAAATAAAATATCTGGATATGTTTGAATTAAATACTACATGGAACCAGGTACTCATTGGTATTGTATTGGATCCGTAGAAGAGCCACCATCATATAATTTGGGTGACTCAATTATGGAGAGTGAAGTTGGTGACTTATTTGGCATTCTACGTATTTATCTTTGATAATATATATCGAATATACTTCTTTTAGGATAAAAAAAATTTAAAAGATATGAATGTTGCTTTCACTCTCAGAAAGTATTTTAAGGTTTCTAAGTCTTTGATGGACAATTGATCTATCAATTACTTAAAGAATTACTCGATCTCCATAGAATTTTTGTTTGTGATATTAATATCATTCAAATAAACAAGTAGATATATAATACATCTCTTTTGTTGTCATAGGAATAACAAGGTGTCATACTTAGAGCTGATGAAGCCAGTAGATGTTAAAATTAAGCCATTTTCAATATACTAGGCTCTTGGAGATTGGTAAAGTCTATAAATAACTTTTCATAGTTTATAAATATGATCTAGATATTGAGAATGGATGAAGTCAAGGGGTTGATATATAAAGACATCTTCAATTAAGGTCCAATGAAAAAAAGTATTGTTAACATCTAGCTATTATACATGTCAACCTTGAGTAATAAACAAACTCAGGATGAGTCAAATTATCATTGATTTAATAATTTGATTGAATGTCTCTATGAAATCAATACATGGTCATCGGTGAAACCCTTTGGTTACTAGACGTTCTTTGTATCTAGCAATATATCTATTTAGGTTTCGCTTAATTTGAAAATCCACTTACACTTAATGATATTTTGTGTGAGGTGAGATTGTACAAGGTTCTATGTGGTTTATGGAATATTAGAGCATCATATTACTCACACATGGCATTTTGATAGGGTAAAAATTTTTGAATTTGGGTGATGATTGTGGATTCAGTAGGCTCAGGTGAAGAGCTAGTGGTAGCATGAAAATCATGAATTTGATATGGTTTGAATATTTTTTTTTAGAGCATGTTGTCATGTGATGTCTAAGCTAGATGGTATTATTAGGTTGTGTTGAAGGTATATGAATTGATGAAGAGTTAGTGACACATACCTGATCATGCTGATGTACTTCAACGTCATTTAGTCTAGAAGAAGACAAAAGACATCATTTATGGTGCCAAGGGTGTTGTTTCATCCGGCATTACATAATTAATCAATCGAGAGGTAGATAGGGCAATTGCAAAGGTGATCAAGTGTTGTTGAACTAGAGAAATAAGTGAGTATAGATCTAGAGGAGAATTACTATTTGATGCTATGAGCGATGCACTTGAAGGGTTTGAGATGTACTTATATGGATCTTTTCATGGATGGTTGTGTTGGGAAATATGAGGGAGTATCACATGCCTAGCGAAAAAATAAAACAAAAATCGATTCCCAAATAAGGAGCAATGGATCATCAGGTGATGATCAGGCACTTAAAACTCAAAATCACAATACTATAAAAAGAGGATGAAATGCTCTTTCTTGAACCTATGCAACCTCGAAGTGATGTTGGAATACTACTTCGTAATAGACTAACCCAAGTTGATCGACCACCCGCTCCTTAAAGAAATCAAGAAAAACTTTTCTTACAACCTGTATTTGAGGTCAAAGCCCCCTTGACTTTATAGCCACGGTGGGTGGAGAGAAAGTTAGCTAAACCTCTAAATCATATACTATAGCATGCAAGCAATAGAGTCAACTTCAGGGTGATGCGAAGCCTTTCGCATTCCCCGACTAATGTCAAAAGATAGCATCAAGAGTTTGATACCATCTAGGGAAACGAGAACTTTCTATAGCAGAAGGCCTTGAATAAAAAACGATGATGGGAAATACTCGATCCCACCTCCAGTACGTTAGTGCATGTGCAAAAGAAATGATGTGACTCATAACGTCGATCACCTTGATGAGCAAACATAAGCTCAAACTCAACCGGAATGTGAAAGTCCTCTCAAATGTAATCCAAGCAGGAGGTAGACATGATCAAGTCAAAATTGAAAGAGTTCGCCATAGGTGGCGAAGCTCTATCACTCGATGGATTCGCTTTCGAGTGTATGGCCTCCTCACGCATGGCCAACACCACTCCTATCGTGAAAGAGTTTTCTACTAACGACATCGTGGGTGGTGATGGAATCAAACGAGAACTGGTAGAGAATGTTGAGGAGGATGACTTTTGAATAATTATTGAATTTGAACTGGAGGTCAAAGTCAATGTCATAATGCCCCAAAGCGAACCACGACCCTGAGCACCCGTTTAGTTCATTGACAGCTCGAGAAGGTGGGCAACATGGCACAATCTAGGTGATCGATTGCTGTGTCATCATCAAATCAGTTAGGGATTTATTCGGATCATAATTGTAATCTTTTCGAATCCCCCACAATCCATACAACAGACATGTGGAGGCCTAGATCTTGTCATGCTTGCTTGATTTCAAGCAATTACAATGGGAAGTCAGGAGGTAGATCCTTCCTGATTTCACGAAACAACCGATGTCGCGCGCACATCGACGATGTCGACATGATACTTTGTACGCGAATCTGCACATAAAAATTCTAAACAACTATGCGAGGCCAAATTGACCATACAACCCATGCAAGGCCGAACCGGACCATGGAGCGCTACAACAATGCACAAGACCGAATAGGCCCAAAGAGCGTTACAACAAGGTGCTACGTGGAATCGACAATGTGAGTGCTACAACCCACACGAGGCCAAATCGGCTCATGGAGCACTACAACAACGCGCAAGGCCGGATCAGCTCAAAGAGAGCCACAACCTGCCCAATTGGCCAAAAAGGTGTGGATTCACTTGGTGTCCGTAAAGTTTGACTTGGTATTGACTTTAAAAAGGGAGCTCGGTTGATTCCAAATCAGCTCCCAATTTGGACGACCAAGATCTTACTTAACGGTTTATATACAATTTTAGTACATAGTTTTATATGTTCCTTCACGTTCTTTCTTCTTTTTATTGCTCTTTCTTGTTCCCATTTCGCTTGATGAATCAGATAGCAATACACTTGATGATTTTAGTCCAAACATATCATAGGAGACCCACGAGTGGTTTATAATTTATTTAAGAATACTTTGAGGACAAGAACATCAACGACGATAATGATGACAGCAACAACAATAAGGATGACGATGGGGACAACAACAATAAGGATAACGATGATGACGACAACTGCTGCTCCTTATTTAGTATAGCATATGTGTAGCAGCAGCAGCCCTTTACGGACAAGTGCATCCATATCTAGGAATCAGCCAAGGAGCAGTGCACTGCAATGGCTCCCACGGCGACAGTCGGTTGACCAACAAGTCCACAGAAGCCCACAATGCGACCTCCCTCCTCTAAAGCAAGGGAGAAAGGATTGCCCGTCTCTTTGCCAGCACTTACGTTTCTGTTTTCATCGGTGGTAAGAGTAAGTTGTGTTATGAAAATGTCGTTTCCCAACATTGGTTTGAAGTATCCCGAGATGGAAATGAAGTGTTCGTCCTCGTCGAGGGTAATCTACAAGCGATCATTGGCTCAGTTAGAAATGAGAACCGGAGGAAAAAGAATAAGAATTTGGAACTCTTCTAATGCTTTATCTGTTCTCAGAAAATAGCATTTAGATATAAGATGGTTTTCCTATAAGAGTGATGTGCTTTTGTTCTAACATGCATTGAAACACAAGAAAATATGTACATGTACATGCGAGTTCATAGATGTTAATAAAATATGTATACCTCTTGGGATGCGCGCTTTTTGCTTCCAATAAGCATGGGGGGTTGGGTTTTACCATCCACGACGAAGGTTATTTCCAAACCGTATATTACATCTCCTTGGTAAATCTTGACCTTGGTAAAGCGGTCAACACGACCTGTATCGAACGCATTCCCTGCGTTCGCACCCCACGGCCCCTCCTTGACAACTTTACCCTGCTTGCGTGCATGAATGCGTCAGCACCACCAAATATAATTGACATTATCGTATGATATTGCTGCTGTGTATAATATATGCAGTCGAAAGAACTCAAGCACGAAGGCGAATCGAGCTTCTCACCATTTGCAGACACCGATATGGAAGCACTCCTTTCCAAGAAGATGAGTTACGATTGCACGCCCTCCTCGGTGGAAAGCGATGGGAGTATTTATAACGATAGCTGCAGTACAACACACACCTATAACTGAGATTCCTCCGTATTATAATTTCTTGACTTCAGGTCTTTTTTTAATCTGAATGAAAATGCAATTAGCATGTCCCTGAAATAAAGATGTCCATTAATCCTTGGGTCACGCGAGCACCCACTAAGTCTCCACAATGTAGAATTCTTAAATATACGTATGTTTTCTAATTAATGCAAAAAAATGTAATTCTATCATTCCACAAGTACGAGTTAAGGACTTCAGATCTTTTTCTAATTAACATGTCCCTAAAAAAGGACTTTGATTGGATCACCCACACACAAGTCTCCACAAAATAGTATTCTTAAATATATGCACTTGTTTTAATTAATGCAAGAAAACTTATGGTCATCCTCCATATTATCATTATACAAGTAGGACTTTCGGTCTTTTTTTAATCTGAATAAAAATATCAATTAACATGTCCTTAAAAAAAATCTTTTGATTTGTATACCCACTCACAAATCACCACGACATGGCCTTTTTAAATATATGAATGTAAGAAAATATATTGTCATCGGCCATTCTATCATTCAACTTGGACCTAAGGTCTTCCTCTAATGTTTATTATCATGTCCCTAAAAAAATATCCACTCACAACTCTGCACCAAATAATATTTTTTAAATATATGTATGTATTGTAATTGATGCAAGAAAATGTATGGCCATCCTTCATACTATCTTTCCACAAGAAAGATTTTAGGTTTATTTTTTAATCTAAATAAAATGTCAATTAAAATTTCTCTAAAAAAAATCAATTGATTCACATGCCTACTCACAAGTCTTCACAAAATAACATTCCCTTCGATAGGGATGGAGGTTGTGATTGAGTGTTCTAGGATGACATGGGGTGTTGAGTGGAGGTTGTGATTGAGTGTTCTAGGATGACATGGGGTGTTGAGGGGCTTGTCGATCCCTCTGAGGGGAATTGTGATTGTGATTGTTGTTGCTCTTGTTATTGTTCTTGTTGTTGCTATTGCGAGCAACGTTCTTCATACTAACTCCTCCAGGGCAGGAAGAGTCAATCATTCACAAGGACTCCCTCCTTGTAGAGAGAGGGGGTGACCCATCCGCTTTTACTAGCAGCAACTCATCTCCTTGCTAACGTTGGCTCATAGTGGGCATGGTTCTTTTGTCCAACCTTGGGGTCGGAAGAGGTTTAGGACTATGAGATGGGTGGCAATGCTCCCACCAAACTTCAGCGTCTCGATGCTCATAGGACAATGAGAGTCACACCACTAGTTTGTTTGATATAAATCTCATGTATGTTTATATCTTTTAGTTTGGTTCCTACTTTAGACAATATGTAAAGGATTTATAGTTAGTTTAGTAGCATAGTTTAGTTAGCCTTTATGGTCGTTTTGAGCTTACAAACATAGGTTGTGTGCAGTCATTGCAAAGAGATAAAATTGCCTAAAAATACAATATCCAAATAACCATTTTAGGAATTTTTTAGCTTAATAAAGTGGCACAGAGTATTAGCCAATATATCACCTATGAGCTACCGTGGTGACACTTGGCTAGATGGGCTTTTGGGATATTGTCTATGACTAGTTTGCAATCTTATTCCATAGTGGTGTCATGCGGACACTTGTAGGGACATTTGGTCATGACAAACTACATTGAACCCTTTGTCATGTGACCATATGGAGCTTTTGAAGTTTATGTTCATAATTTACATTACCTATCGTGTGTTTGCTGAAATAGGTGTCACTGTTGGACTGATGGAACTAGCATATTCTATGGGCGAGAGGTTTTGTGAGAGAGTATGCTAGAGTATGGACATGACAAACACATAGTTAATATCTAACAACTTAATCTCTAATAAAGTTGAAGTCGATCATAATATGTTTCATATATGAGTGAAATATCAAATTAGCACATAAGTAGTTGGCACTAACATTATCATAGCATATTATATGAGTAGATTGGGAGGTGATGCTAAGTTTGTGTAGCAGATTGGTAACCCAATTGGGTTTTGTTTAAAGGAAAATAATGTAGGCCGACATAGGTATTCTATCATTAGTGTTGCTTACCCAATAAACATCAATAAATGAATGGATACAAAGTGATAAGTGTTTACGAAAAAGAAGTATATGATTGAGAGTCCATTTAAGATATTGCAGAATATATTTTAGTGTAAACCAATGCACAATGGAGAGTTGATGTATAAATTGTGATAATTTATTAACCACAAATGAATTGTCTGGACATGATTAAGATAAATACTGCAAGGAACCAAGAACTTATCGGTATTATATGAGATCAGTAGTAGAGCTACGATCATATAATTTGGGTGACTCGATTGTGAAGAGTGGAGTTGATGACTTATTTGGCATTCTATATGTTTATCTTTGACAATACATGTCGAATGTACTTCTTCTTAGATAGAAAAAAGTTCAAAAGACATGAACATTGCTTCCACTCTCAGAAAATAGCCACTGCTTACTAATCTGGAGGATGGCCACGGACTCGGACATGGTGAGAGTTATTTTGTAGAAATGCTCTTTCTCGAACCTATGCAACCTCGAAGTGATGTTGGAAAACTTCCTAGTAGACCAACCCAAGTTGATCGACCACCCACTCCTCAAAGAAATAAAAAAAAAAACTTTTCTTACAACACTTATTTGAGGACTTTGCAGCCACGGTGGGCGGAGAGAAAGTTGGCTAAGCCTCTAAAGGATATACTATAGCACGCAAGCAAATAGAGTCAACTTTAGGGCGATGCAAATCCTTTGACATTCCCCGACTAATGCCAAAAGATAGCATCAAGAGTTTAACACCATCTAGACAAACGAGAACTTTTTATAGCAGAAGGCCTTGAATAAAAAAGATGATGGGAAATACTCAATCACACCTGCAGTCCGTTAGTGGAAGTGCAAAAGAAATAATGTGACTCATAAGGTCGATCACCTCGATGGGCAACCATAAGCTCAAACTCGACCGGAATATGATAGTCCTCCCAAATATAAACCAAGCAGGAGGTAGACATGATCAAGTCAAAATTGAAGGAGTTCGCCATAGGTGGCAAAGCTCTATCACTTGATGGATTCGCTCTCTTAAGTGTATATCCTCCTCATACATGGCCAACCCAACTCTTATCGTGAAAGACTTTTTCGCTACTGACATTGTGGGCGGTGATAGAATTAGTGAGTCGTTAGTGATAGAAGATAAGATTTTCCTAACTATATGAGGAAATTGAAGCATCTTCAACTATTCAATAAAGCTTCATTCAATATTTGTTCTTATCTTCTATTATTTTCATCATGGTATCAGAGTTCTTATCTTCTGTTATTTTCATCATGATATCAGAGCCGCTTGCCTAGAGCAAGGCCTAGAGCAAGCTCTCTTCTCGCTGCCAATCTTCTCCATTGCCATTCTACGCCAACGTTCGTTCCCTTCCACTACGGCATCTCTAGTGTTGCGCTCATCAGCACTGCCCCACCTTTCTTCCTCGTTGTAGCTATTTTCCTTCCTCTTCTGCTACAGCTTCCTCTTCTGCTACAACAACTTCCTCTTATGCTACAGCTTCCTCCTCTGTTGCAGTTTCCTCCTTTGCTGTAGTAGCATTACTGCAACATTGCTGTAGATTTCTTCTCTATCATCGCAGCCGTCGTAATCGCAACCAAGACCAACGTCGTTGAGAAAAGCGAAGCTTCGCTCTTACCTTCGGCCAGCGACCAACGTCGTTGAGAAAAGTGAAGCTTCAACCTTCGGCCAGCGATCAACACCGTTGCATTCCTAAGAGGCTTCGTGGTCAATCCTCATCTTCCGCACCGCGGTAGTGATCTGCCAACATTCGACGAACTTAAGGAGAATGAAGGGAACGCCCGTGCCATCATAGCAACAGCAATCGCAGTAGCAGCAGCAGCGATCTACACTTATCTTACTCATGAAGCCTCTCGCTTGTAAACAATTCTTTGCATCGATCCAAGATTGATATCCTTGTTAGGAGCACCATCTTGCGGGGGCATGATAGAAGATAAGATTTTCGAGGAAATTTCTCTATTCTGTTGAGGAAAATCCTCTATTCTGTTAGGGAAATTCTTCCTCCTAATTTGTATAAATAAGAGAGGGAACATGTTAATGTATTAAAGCATCTTCAACTATTCAATAAAGCTTCATTCAATATTTGTTTTTATCTTCTATTATTTTCATCGTGGTATCAGTTAGAGCTTCGAGAACTAGTAGAGAATGTGAAGGAGGATGACATTCGAACAATTATTGAATTTGTACCGGAGGTCGAAGTGAATGTCAGAATGTCCCAAAGCGATGTTTTTGATGTGCGGAGCGATGAATGCTTGACCCACTATTTATAGTGGTCAAAGGCGACCCAACCACTACCCCGAGCACCCATTTAGTTCATTGAAAGCTCGAGAAGGTGGGCAACATGGCACAATCTAGGTGATCGATTGCTATTTGTCATCATCAAATCAGTTAGGGATTTATTCGGATCATAATTGTTGTCGCGCGCACATCGACGATGTCGACATGATACTTTGTACGTGCATCTGCACATAAAAATTCTAAGCAACTATGCAAGGCCAAATTGACCATACAACCCATGCAAGGCCGAACCAGACCATGGAGCGCTACAACAATGCACAAGACCGAATAGGCCCAAAGAGCGTTACAACAAGGTGCTAGGTGGAATCGACAATGTGAGTGCTACAACCCACACGAGGCCAAATCGGCTCATGGAGCACTACGACAACGCGCAAGGCCGGATCAGCTCAAAGAGAGCCACAACATGCCCAATTGGCCAAAAAAGGTGTGGATTCACTTGGTGTCCGTAAAGTTTGACTTGGTATTGACTTTAAAAAGGGAGCTCGGTTGATTCCAAATCAGCTCCCAATTTGGACGACCAAGATCTTACTTAACGGTTTATATACAATTTGAGTACATAGTTTTATATGTTCCTTCACGTTCTTTCTTCTTTTTATTGCTCTTTCTTGTTCCCATTTCGCTTGATGAATCAGATAGCAATACACTTGATGATTTTAGTCCAAACATATCATAGGAGACCCACGAGTGGTTTATAATTTATTTAAGAATACTTTGAGGACAAGAACATCAACGACGATAATGATGACAGCAACAACAATAAGGATGACGATGGGGACAACAACAATAAGGATAACGATGATGACGACAACTGCTGCTCCTTATTTAGTATAGCATATGTGTAGCAGCAGCAGCCCTTTACGGACAAGTGCATCCATATCTAGGAATCAGCCAAGGAGCAGTGCACTGCAATGGCTCCCACGGCGACAGTCGGTTGACCAACAAGTCCACAGAAGCCCACAATGCGACCTCCCTCCTCTAAAGCAAGGGAGAAAGGATTGCCCGTCTCTTTGCCAGCACTTACGTTTCTGTTTTCATCGGTGGTAAGAGTAAGTTGTGTTATGAAAATGTCGTTTCCCAACATTGGTTTGAAGTATCCCGAGATGGAAATGAAGTGTTCGTCCTCGTCGAGGGTAATCTACAAGCGATCATTGGCTCAGTTAGAAATGAGAACCGGAGGAAAAAGAATAAGAATTTGGAACTCTTCTAATGCTTTATCTGTTCTCAGAAAATAGCATTTAGATATAAGATGGTTTTCCTATAAGAGTGATGTGCTTTTGTTCTAACATGCATTGAAACACAAGAAAATATGTACATGTACATGCGAGTTCATAGATGTTAATAAAATATGTATACCTCTTGGGATGCGCGCTTTTTGCTTCCAATAAGCATGGGGGGTTGGGTTTTACCATCCACGACGAAGGTTATTTCCAAACCGTATATTACATCTCCTTGGTAAATCTTGACCTTGGTAAAGCGGTCAACACGACCTGTATCGAACGCATTCCCTGCGTTCGCACCCCACGGCCCCTCCTTGACAACTTTACCCTGCTTGCGTGCATGAATGCGTCAGCACCACCAAATATAATTGACATTATCGTATGATATTGCTGCTGTGTATAATATATGCAGTCGAAAGAACTCAAGCACGAAGGCGAATCGAGCTTCTCACCATTTGCAGACACCGATATGGAAGCACTCCTTTCCAAGAAGATGAGTTACGATTGCACGCCCTCCTCGGTGGAAAGCGATGGGAGTATTTATAACGATAGCTGCAGTACAACACACACCTATAACTGAGATTCCTCCGTATTATAATTTCTTGACTTCAGGTCTTTTTTTAATCTGAATGAAAATGCAATTAGCATGTCCCTGAAATAAAGATGTCCATTAATCCTTGGGTCACGCGAGCACCCACTAAGTCTCCACAATGTAGAATTCTTAAATATACGTATGTATTTTAATTAATGCAAAAAAAAATTAATACTATCATTCTACAAGAACGAGTTAAGGACTTCAGATCTTTTTCTAATTAACATGTCCCTAAAAAAGGACTTTGATTGGATCACCCACACACAAGTCTCAACAAAATAGTATTCTTAAATATATGCACTTGTTTTAATTAATGCAAAGAAATGTACGTACGGTCATCCTACAATCATTATACAAGTATGACTTATAGTCATTTTTTTATCTGAATAAAATGTCGATTAACATGTTCTTAGAAAGAACTTTTGATTTGCGTACGCTCACACAAATCTCCACAACATGGTCTTCTTAAATATTTGAATGTTAGAAAATGTCTTATCATCCTCCATTCTATCATTCCATAAATACTAGGACCTAAGGTCTTTTTCTAATCACAATAAAATGTTAATTATCTTGTCCCTAAAAATAGATCCACTCACAACTCTACACCAAATAGCATTCTTAAATATATGTATGTATTTTAATTGATACAAGAAAATGTATGGCCATCCTCCATACTATCATTCCACAAGTAGGATTTAAGGTTTATTTTATAATCCGAATAAAATACCAATTAACATGTCTCAAAAAAAAAAAATGATGATTTGCATGTCTGCTCAAAAGTCTCCACAAAATAATATTCCCTTCGGTGGAGATGGCGGTTGTAATTGAGGGTGCTAGGATGACATGGGGTGTTGAGGGGCTTGTCGATCTCTCCGACGGGAATTTTGATCGTGACTGCATTTGCACTTGTTATTGTTCTTGTTGTTGCTATTGTGAGCATAATTTTTTTTGCTAACTCCCCTCAGGGTAGGAAGAGTTAATCATTCACAATGACTCCCTCCTTGCCGAGAGGTGAGGAGACCCATCTTCTTCTGCTAGCAATAACTCATCTCCTTACTGACGTTGGCTAGCAGGGGGCACGGTGCTTTTGCCCAACCTTGGGGTCGGAAGAGGTTTAGGACTCCAAGATGGGGAGGCAATGCTCCCACCCAACTTCAGCATCCCGATACTCACAGGAAGATGTGAGTCACACCACTAGTTAGTTTGATGTAATGCTCATGTATATTTCTGTCTTTTAGTTTGGTTTATGCTTTATACAACATGCACAGAGCTTACAGTAGTTTTTGCAGCATAGTTTAGTTAGCTTTTAAGGTCATTTTTAGCTTATAAACATAAGTTGTTTGCAATCATTGTGAAGAGACCAAACTATTCCATAGTAGTGTCATGTGGGCACTTATAGAGACATTTGGTCATGACGGACTATCTTTATCGTGCGACCATGTAGAGCTTTTGAAGTATATATTCATAATTCATATTGCTTACCATGTGTTTGTTGAAATGTGTGTCACAGTTGGACCGATGCAACTAGCAAATTCTATGGGAGAGAGGTTTTGTGAGGGAGTTTGCTAGTTGGTTAGAAAAATGGACATAACTAACAACTTGATCTCTAATAAAGTTGAAGTTGATCATAATGTGTTTCGTATATGAGTGAAATATTAGATTAGTACATAAGTAGATGGCACTAATATTATCATAATATATTATGTGAGTGGATTAGGAGATGCTAAATTGATGTAGCATATTGGTAACTGAATTGAGTTTTGTTTCAAGAAAAATAATATAGGCCGACATAAATATTCTATCATTAGTGTTGCTTACCCAATCAACATTAGCATGGAGATGAAGTGATGAATGATTACGAATAAAAAGTCTATGATTGAAAGTCTATTTAAGATATCGCAAAACACATTTTAATGCAAACCAATATGGAATGGAGCGTCGATGTATAAATTATGATAATTTATTAACTACAAATACTAGGACCTAATGTATTTTTATAATCAGAATAAAATATTTATTATCATGTCCCTAAAAAAAGATTCACTCACAAGTCTGTACAAAATAGCATCCTTAAATATATGTATGTATTTTAATTGATGCAAGAAAATGTATGACCATCCTCCGTACTATCATTCCATAAGTAGGATTTATGGTTTATTTTTTAATCTGAATAAAATGCCAATTAACATGTTCGAGAAAAAGATCGATTGATTCACGTACCCACTCACAAGTCTCCACAAAATAACACTCCCTTCGATGGGGGTGGCGGTTGTTACTTGGGTGGTTGGATGACATGGGGTGTCAGGGGCTTGCCCATCCCTCCGACGAGAATTGCGATTGTGACTATCGTTGCTCCTGTTATTGTTGTTGTTGCTATTGCGAGTAGTGTTCTTCATGATGACTCCCCCTTGTGTGGGAAGAGTCGGTCCTTCATGGGGACTCCCTCCTTGCGGAGACGGAAGGAGCCCCATCCGTTGCTGTTGGCAGCAACTCATCTCCTTGCTGATGTTGACTCGGAGGCGGCGAGTTGCTTTTGTCCAACCCAGGGAATGGAAGAGGTTTGGGCCTCTGAGATGGGGCTGTAGTGCTCTCGCCCGACTTCGACTTCCCAACGATCATGGGAAGATGGGTGTGATGCCATGAATTTGTTTTTCATGCCACATCTGGCAATTGCTTGAAGGTTGTTGCCTTGGAGGTCCACGTCTGTAAACGAAAAGAAGGGTTAGCCTCGGTTGCTAAAGGATAAAGGATGAATGATTCTGAGACCATACCCCAAGGCCCAGAACTGAGGACTGCCACAATGAGCACACTATTTGCTAGTCTGGAGGATGGCGGTGGACTGGGGCTAGAGCGATTTGGTAGAATTGCTTTTTCTCCGACGCATGCAATCACAGAGTGATGTTGGAAAACTTCTTGCTAGACCAAAACAAGTTGATTGACCACTCGTTCTTCTTCCAACCCTTATTTGGGGTCGAAGTCCCCTTAACTTTGCAGCCATGGCGAGAGGAGAGGAAGTTAGCTAAACCTCTAAAGCACATGCAATAGTATGCAAGTAATAGAGTCAGCGTCGGGGTGCTACAAAGCCTTCTATATTCCCCGGCATCAAAAGATAGTGTCGTGAGTTCGATGCCATCTAGGCAAATGATAACTTTCTATACCAGAATGCCTCAAATAAAAAATAACGATGGGAAAACTAAGTCCCACCTCCAATACATTAGCGCAAGTGCAAAGGAAACGATGTGACTCATAAGGTCAGTCGAGCGGCCATCAGCTCAAACTCGAACAAAATGTTATAGGCCTCCCAATTATAATCCAATCCAAAGGCAAACATGATCGAGTTGGAATTGAATGAGTTCATTATAGGTGGCAAAACTGTTGAATCCCATATTTTGATGTTGAAATCAATTGATTTATTTATTAGACTAATATACTTTTGAGATAAGTGATATAGGAAATATTTTGATCATAGACTTAGACAATCTAAAGGTCAACTATCAAGTAGGAGAGTCAGATATTGTATCGAGAAATTATCGTGTCAAAAATTGGACGTCAAACTGAAGGATTGATCAATGTGCCAAATATCAGACTTCGTGCTATAGGTTTACGCATCATGCCGGAAGGATCACATATTGTACCGAAAGATTGGTTGTCATGTGAAACTCGATACCAATGGAATGGGTAATATGTCAAAGGAAAGGACGATGTGTCTGAGATTCAGACGAAGCATCGGAAGATCAAACTGACATATCAAAAAATGTGTACAACGTGTTGAAAACTTCATAAATAAACTAAATATATGGTTGATTTGTTAAAATCTTGCTCGAGATTAGTATTGAGTCAAAACCAATATCAACTTGTCAAAAAAATCATTGAGCTTAAATTGGGTCGAATTTGGCGTATTAGAAGGCCAAACTTTCTCCTAAAATAGGGTCGGACAGTGATACTATTAGGACAGGTGATAGTACCATCTAAGTCAGCCAACAAATATTTTTTATGCTTATTAACCTTTCAGTACCATATATGACAATAGTAGTACAACCTAGAGCAACAATATTACTACTTAGAATTCAAACTTTACAATGATAGTACAACTGAGTATAGAATTGTAATGTCAAAAATTACAATTATAATAACATCCGTATCTTAAAACTTCTAAAAAATTTAAAAAAAAAATTTACTCCTTTCTTAAAGCCTTTAGGGCATTTATAAGCTACGAGAGGGTTAAGGAATCATCCTTCGTCATGCAAATCATCGTGTCGGTGTGCATAATGACTTTTGTATGTAATTTCTTAGGTTGTCTTTCACGAGAGGGTTCGCAACTCTTCTTCTTTTTATAATCTAAACGAAACTAGCGTCAATTACTACGACCAGGCTCGTATTGGTTAACATGTCGCCACAAGAACGACACGTTTGCTTTCTTTAATGTCAAGAAAGAGACCCTAAACCCTAAGTCATTCTAGGAACTACAGCATTATACAAGGAGACAACAATCATAATCCCTATCGAATGTATACCTTTTTAACTATTGTTGTCAACATCATGTGTTTTTTCTATTTTGTAATATCTGATTGTCATTTGCTTTTATAATATCAAACTAGATTGTGTGTTCCAGTCCTGACTCTATTTTATTTTATTTTTCTCAGTATTTAATTGATTATTGTGCAATGTCCTCTCAATTTGAGTTAGATCCTGCTTTCACTGGTCAAATATTAGAACTTAATAAGTATATTATTTTCTCTCCCAGTAACTTATGTTTTTGAGGTTAATGATACCCCAGTCAAGATCTTCATTAGATAGAACAAGAGACAGAGCCCCCGGCAAAATAAAACAGAAAAAGAAACTCATTTGCATCGGTGACTTCTGTTGATCAAATAGATCTGCAGTGCAGGAGAGCTCTTGAATCCATCTTTCGATAGGACTGTTGGCCCTCAGGACAAATTTAGCCGCCATGCAGAAGGAATGCATGGTGGAACATACGGATGACCGAGAAGCACTTATCCTGCTACGTAAACTACGTCTTCCTCAGAGCGAAATCTTGGTGCAGATGAGCTCTCAGCTAATCTCCATAAAATGTCATCGGGTGCAACAACACAATATTGACTCGAGCTCTTTCTTGAATCTTAAAACAAAATGACTAATAGTAGAAACGACAAGTTCCTGTGCCTCGGCCCAGCGACCAAACACTGCAGCCCGGCCTGCTGTTCGTCGGCGTCCCGCTACCCCACAAGTGACCGCCGCTCCAAGAATGTCAACCCGAGAGAACCGATGGAAGCTACGTGTTGGATTGGCCCCCACTCGCAACCCACATCCGGAGTTTCTTGTGATGCGATTTGCGCGTGTCAATTTCCATGTCGCGGTATACGTGAAGGAAATGGTGATCTTAGATCAAGCATCTACCACTCAAATATAATATTCATTTCTGATGATATTTTTGCCGGTGTTCTCCTGTAAATTTGCTCCAGTAGTTTTTCCTATGAAGTCAGTTTTTGGTTTCAACAAAGATGGTTCATTTGATTGCATTCTAAAGCATTCGAATTCATGGTTGCAATTGAGAGATGAATCACCCGTACACATGCCAATGTGGTGACAGATGAGAATCGATCTGTTGGGTACTCTGTGCATGGCAGTTGTTTGTCAGCTTATTTGCAGAAGACGTATATGGCGCTTCAAGCTCATTAAGCTTATACATCTCCGTTTTCTCATCCCTTACTTTCAAGCAGAAAATTCAATTCTCACACCTATATGAATGTATATAACAATGATTCAAAGCCAAACTGATTGAAGAAATTTCAGTATCTACAACTCTGTACTGGTTATAAAAGAATGAAGAAACACGAACAATTAGATATGGAGAATCAATACGGAAGATACAATAATGAGCTCAGGGACCGATGGGGCATGATCCGCCATTGTTGCTAGACCCATTGGTGCAGCCCGAAGCTTGAGAAGAGTCATGGGGGCCTTGCGGTAAGGATTGGAACATGGCACCCAAGTTGTTCGCCGCCTTCCTGTATCGCATTGAGCTCCGTGCTTCCGCCGGGGACTGGAAGCTGAAGAGCAACAGGATGAAGACGATCATGGCGGCCATCACTTTGAACAGCTTTCTGCTCAAAGTGATGGCCGCCATACATGATGTGCAGGGAAGGCGATACATATATATATATATAAAGAGAGAGAGAGAGAGAGAGAGAGAGAGAGAGAGACTGAGAGAGAGAGAAACTGCCCCCGGTATAACGCAGTCCAAATCTCTCATAAGTATTTGACCCGTCACTCTTACTAATTCCATTAAGGAAGCAACGAGGTAGGTAGTGTTCTTTGCCTTGCCTGAATTGAATTGGTCTTCCCATTGGCTTTCCCTGGGGTTGGAGCTGCTGCACTACAGAATGGAAGAGAAATCGTTGAATGATGAGACTGACCTCTATCAACCATAGGAAAATCTTGGAGTTTTTTCTTTGACCCAAAATTTGGACTGCACCAAAAATTCAACAATGTGACATACAATCAAAAATTGGACTTTTTCCATCCCTTGAATAAAGATAAATAGATGTTCTTGAATATTCAGTTCTTGGCATGGCTACAATGGCAGTTTCTTTTCTGACATACTTAACAGTCATTTATTGTTGTTTTAATTTCCTTATGCTACAGATGAGAAGAGCAAATATATATATATATATATATATATATATATATATATATATATATATATATAATTCTTAATTCTTTTCTTTATTGCTGCTACCATGAGTTAGGTGGGACGACTTAATTCTTTTCTTCATAGATGGAGGCTTATCTTATATGATGTCCAGTGTTCTCTCCCTGTTCTTTAATGTTTGGATAATACGCACGATAAAAAAGATATTAAAAATGAAGTTTGCAGTTGCAGGCTGTCACCATGAAACAAAACATATGCCACAAGAAAACCTTTCGAGATATTATGCTGTCTTTCCCACAGTTGATGATGACTTCTGAAGTTCTCTAAGAAATAATTTCTTAGATTGTCAACTACTGTCTGTATTATATATTATCTTGATTTCTAATAAAATGTTTATCAAATTTCTAATAAAAAAAGATTTCTTTTCCTCGATTGGCTCCACTGGTCTTCAACAGTATGTAGATTAGACTGATGTTTAGTACTAAGACTATGTGAATATATATTAATATATACATATATTCTCTCTCTGTATGTTCTTTGCGCAGAGTCAATGAAGAAAAAGTAAAAGCTGAGGAGATTGTTGGATATTGCCACATACGTCCACACTTCAATCTCAATCATCCACCACATAGTTTCTTTAGCTTGAAAAAGTCAACCCTGGATGGATACAGTCAAATTCAACAATCCAACTGTTGTAGGATAATAGAAAGTTCATGTGTACACACTAATTTATATATGAATTTAATCATCACAAGCTCACACACATCAAAAGCTGCAAATTGAGTTCTTATGAATGCTCTCTTATGTATGTACTAATGAATCGAGGCCAAACTGAATGAACAACTCTCATCTACAAATCTCTCTTTCTTTTCTACGCAACATGGATATAACATGGAGGAATGAAAGGTAAATATCATGATGGAGGAAGCTGCAATGGTCAGCTCAGCCACCGGTATCTGGGCAAGGTCCGCCGCTGTTGCCAGAGACATTGCTGCACCCTGAAGCCTGAGAAGATCCGTCGGAGCCTTTCTGTAAGGATTGGAGCATGACATCCACGTCCACCAGCACCCTTGATCGCATCAAGCTCCGTGCTTCCGCCGGGCATTGGAAGCAGAAGAAGAGCAGCAAGCAGATCATGGCTATTGCTTTGAACAGGTTTCTGCTGCTAAAAGAACTCATTGCTGATGAAATGGGGCGAATGAGGAAACTTGATTGCATAGATGAGCAAGGAAGGAGATGTGTATATATAGAAGTTGCTCCTGGTGCGCAGTCCAAACCTCCCGAAGTATTTGACCCGTCACTTTTACTTCCATTGAGGAAGCAGCGAGGTAATGAACTCTCTGCTTTGCCTGAATTAAACTGGTCTTCCTCTTGGACTTAGAATGGCACTTGGAAGACCATTTAAGTTTCCAAGTTGATACTTGGACCTAGAATTCCGACACTGACCATTCTCAAACATAGGAACATTGTGTCATCTTTTGTTGAACGAGAAGTTGGATTGTGGGAAACCTGATAAAACGTGAAGGATCATCCTTGCCGAACAACTGTGTGTGAATTTGACGGTATGGCATATGATCCAAGTTCTTGATTCAGCTCTTGCAAGCTCTACCTTTGGCAATTGTTCTTTTCTGTTCTACATTCTCAGAAGTCATTTATTATCACTTGCATTCATTGTTACAGTTATCATGCTAAATTGTGCTGAGAACCACTAGGTTTATGTGCACGAGTGAAGTTTATTAGCATTTCATAGGCAGGAACTTATCTTATCCACTGGTTAATTTCAGTAAATCAAGAATTCATGTAGCTAGAATAACCAAGTCATCAATTTCCATGAGCAGAATCAGCAGTGAAGAAAAGAAATGAGAACAATTCTGACCTGCTTCAGTATGAACTGAAATTATTTGCTACTTAGTTCAGATGATAAAACCAAAAGTCAGCTTTTGAGTTGACTCAAAGAATAAAGTTTATGACTAGTGGAAGGTGTCAGGTGGCTGCCAAGGACTGGTCATATGTTCATAATAACTTGTGATGATAAGAGTTTTCATTCACACTACAATTTCTTAGTAAAAGTCTTTGAGTTTGAATGACTCATTTGGAAAGCTCAGTAACATGAATAGCCTGTTGAAATTTTTGTGAGATATCTGAAGATATTAACTTGAAAATGCATTACAATTACACACCATTTTGGACTTTTGTGTCCTAACTTCAAATGCAAGTAACATATGTTGAAGATTTTGCTAAGGAAACCTCTTTTACACGGAGCAGAAGGAATATTGGCCCCTATGACTCCAAAAGGCAAATGCAGATCAATAAGAACTAATCACTGTAACATATAAGCCATGAAATCAGCACTTGAATACAAATATCTTGTGCTAGAAATCAACTACACCATTTTACTGCAGTAAAAAGAGAGCATGCGAGATACAAGGAAGAGAGAGAGAGGGGAGGCAGTAAAAGATGCTGCTATCAGTGACTAGTCCAGGCTAAGGACATGTCATAGTTGCATGCAGACATTGGTTTGCAGGCATTGGGTTGAAAGATTCCAATCCTATCTCTTTTACTTTTCCCCTCATCTTTTACTTTCACCTGTCTCACTCGAGTGATGTGAAGGTGACATGTAAATAAAGCAAGGAAAAAAAGGACAAGCTCTTGTGACCAATTTTAGATCCATCTCTGCAGAATCATTAAACATCTGAGCACCATCTGCATCAAACATGTCCCTCTGCTGTTTGTTAATTTATGATCCACAACATGCATCTATCACTCTTGCCTTTTCAGTGGAGATATGTATTTTCTTCAGTCCTATACCATCATATGATGTAAAACATCATCGATGATATGGTTTATACATTAATCTGCTGATATATAGTATATCACTGGCAATTTGCGACCTTATCTCCAACATTGTGGAGGACAGAGTATCTGTAGCTTTTGTTCTTGGATTGTGAAGGACACAGGACCACACCCAAACATAGCCTAAGCACACAAAATTGAAGCGAGCAGTACTGGTCTAAGTCACTGCCACATCTCCTTCGAGTTGAAATAGTCATTGCATTGCATCCAAAACACATAGATCATAAATAAGCAACCAAGTGTTGGAATCCATCAGAGCAAGAATTCCGACCGGCCGGTTCGGCTGCCGGTCCGACTGACCCAACGACCGTATGGTTCGGAGGTTTTTGGGTTCGTAGCTGATAATTTCTTATTCAGATAATGATTAGTGACACATTCAATAGGATTTCAGTGATAGAAATAATCTTTTTATTAATAAAAAAAATAAGATTGTCTTAATTGATTCTCTGATCTCCCTTTATTTAATGTTATTAAGCTATCTTATACTTAGCTGCCTGGAGAGCATCTTATTCCCGTCATCGCCGGTGCCGTCACCGCCCACCTCTGTCTCGCATATGTACATGCATGATGACCTTGTAACACACAGGCACCGATACATCCTGAACCACTTGATCTGTCTGAGTCTATCAATCATTAAAATACGCTTAAAATTCGATGAATGTTAGCAAGATTCGTTTATGATCATATAATAATTTAGGATTCAACAAAAATAAGCATATAATATTTAGTCCATGTTAAAGGAGTTTATTGCAAGTTTGGGTTAGGAGAGGAGAGGAAAGGGTGCAGCCCAAAAGTGGTGAGTGGAACTTGTGAAAGGGGGAACAGCTCCAAGAAACCCAAAGCCCAAGAACTCACCACCTGCCCTCTTATTTCCTGTTTCTGTCTCTCTCTCTCTCTCTCTCTCTCTCGCTCGCATACATCAGCCAAAAAGAGGAGGAAGTCTGGAACTCCCTTGAAGGAAGAGTGGCCTGAGCGAGATGCAGCAGCACCTCATGCAGATGCAGCCCATGATGGCAGCCTATGCCTCCCCAAATCAAGTCACTACTGATATCATCCAGCAGGTGCTCCTTCCGTCCCCCCTGTTCCTCCTCCTCTACCAAGCGTTCTTTGTCACCCGTTCCTTAGTTCATCTACCTCTTAGCTCCTCTGCCTTGGTTTCTCAGTATAGTAGTTGTTAATCTGGTTCTTGTTTCTCTTTTTCTCGTCGGACTTCTTGGTTTCCTGGTTGGGCTTATGGTTCTTTGAGGGTCTACTTGGAGATAAAAGGTTTCTTTTATGTTTTTAATCTTTCTTTTGGATTCTTGAGCTGGTTTTGGGCAACAAGCTCGTCACTTTAATGTTCTATGTTGCATTGAGAGAATGGTGTGACTTTTCTTGGTTGCATGGCTTAGCGTGTCTATTTAGGCGTTGGAACGGAATTCGTGGGTGTTTTGAGCAACGTTTAGCCAGAAAGTTTTAGTCTTTCATCGTGAACAGGGGAATGGCTTTCTCTTCCTTTTGGTTTCTTGGCTGAGCTGTCTTGTTCTGCTGCATTTCAATGTTGAATCTATTCTAGGCAACCAAATGTCGTTCTCATTCTTGTTGTTCAGGCTTCTTGTCGGTTGTAGAGTTTATATGGGTTTCTTGTGCTTCTTTGAGTACCTTTTGTGCAGGGTTTATTTGATGGCTTACTGACTGTTGCCCTTGCTAATCCTTCTCGTTTCATTTTCCTGTGTTGATCCTTATTGTCTTACAGATTCTTTCATCTGGTTTTTGTTATTTGTGTTTGATGGTGGAGAGTTGGTGTGATTTATGGACGTCCGGAGTTGACATATTCAAGAAATAGAGTATCATTAGTATTAGTTTTTTGTGGATGAATGTGATTTCTTTTATAATCCTATATGCCATATATGCTTGTTGGATGTCCCATTTTCAAGTGGGTCCTTGTTGTTTATCCCATACCCTAAGTCCATGCTTGTTTGGTGGTTCATCATTCGATATTCCTTTTCCCCATTATTCTTTATAAACTTGATTAATCTTTTTGTGTCTGTTAATTTCTCAGCCTTGATTTTTCGGTCGATTCTGCCTTTTCCTGGTAATCAGTACCTGAGACCTATGATTCTGTATGAGGTATATATAGATAATCTGAATCTTGAACATTGTCTTGTCTTCTCCATATCCTTTGTACATGCTTTGTGACCTGCACCTAATTGTTTTCTATGTCACAATCTTGCTTCTTGCACTCTTTCGCTCTCATTAATTTTTCTTCATCTTCTTGCCTTCTAGTCCTATTTCAAACTTGGGTGAAGAGGGTGACGGAAGCAAATATTAATTTAGCTGTAGAGGATAATATCATAAGTATTATACATTATCTATTACAGGGAAAGAACCAGGATCTGCAGTATATAGATTATCTTATGCGATAACGAAAAGAGAGATGCAATCTTAAATGTTGATAACTAATGAGAATAAAAATTAATCTTGTTCAAAGGTTCATAAATTTGTTTGCTTCTGCGTGGTTTATGGTTCAGTATTGATTTAAGGATTACTTTTGTAAATTTAACAAAATTGAGTTAGGTCCTTCAGACAGCCTAATAGAAGATGAGGTGATGAATTGGGGACCCATGCTTGCAATGCAAATGTGAGGTGGGATCACGGATGTACAAATTGCCCAAGTGAAGGGGTCAAACTGATGGAAGAAGAGGTGGAACCCACGCACCAACTAGTGGAAGATGAATTGAGCAGGTGCTTCATATAAAACGAAAACTGATGAAAGATAAAAGAGGATGGAGTGAGGTCCCACATGCTCACATTGCCCAAAGGAAAGGTTGCATTTGCTGAAGCAATAGGACAGGTGGGTTCTATGTGATACACCCTTTGGCCAAACCAGTGTGGCAATTTGCCCTGGTTCCCCCCTTCCCTCTGGCCATCTTTTAGATTATATATAGGGGAGGCTGGTGTTAGTTCTGTATATGCAATCAAGAATGCTAGTTTATTCTTCATATTAACAAAGTTTGTTAATATGATGAGCGAGAGGATGGTCAATAAGAATAGGAGGACTTCCATCCTTTATCATATTGATTGGATACATCATTGAACTATAAAGATTACATCTCGTAGGTAACGCCTTCGATGTATTTTAATGTGTAGTTTATACTTTGACTCATTATGCATATCACTAACATACAAGAACAGACATTTGGTTATCATGGGTTGTTGGATCAACCTTTCATCCATACATATTGTTGAAATTGGCACTTAATCATTGACATGCACATGTTGATCCACTCCCCTGGTGTGACATTGAACTCAATCTTGGAAAAGTTACATCGCTTGAACCTTTTATAGTTATCGATAAAATGATTATTGCCTACAATTCCATTGAGTTCAGATATGCAAGAGGAAATTTAGTTATGTCAAGAACTTTAAATATGAGCCTGTATGTTCAGAATTATTCAGTTTCTATCAGTGCGTCAATTAAGGTCTTTCTTTGTAAGTCTTATCCAAGTATGTTGTGCTGGTTTTGGCTTTAGTTTTGGTTTCTGACTTGCCAGAGGTTAATTCAGTTTTGGCCATTCGTGGCAATTTAAGTGGTTTCAGCTATTTCTGCACAATTTTACCCTTTTTTTTTTTGCAAAAGGAAATTTTACCTGTTCATTAAACATATAGGTCTCTTCCAAGCCCTTTATATTTTGGATTTATTTAATTGGTGCAAATCATCAACAAGAGCCATTGCTGATATCTTGATAGGTTTATGTGTTAGGTTTATCATCAACTAGAGCCATCAACTAGGTTTATTTTATTTCTTTTTTATTTTAATATAAAGTAACGCGTGCTAGTCAAGAAATGGTTTGGGTTATTCTTTCTATATTCTTGACATCGATCAATTTGATAGCCTTAACAGAGGATGAGGCCAAGATTCTTTTATTGCACATTCATATGTTATTTTTGAAAATAAATTAGACGGTGTTAAGACACCAATATATCCTTCTAAGCTATTTAGTTTTATTTTGTTCAGGAATGGAAATATCATTTTTATCCTTTTTGAATGCCTATTAAAAACTCTCTATAAGATGATTGCAATGATCACTGTCCAACATACAGTTGATAAGAAGGTCAACTTAAAAAGGCAGAAAAGCTGAAAAATATGATATATTCCTAAAAGGATATAAAAAATGTAAAGTAAATTGTATAATATAGAAATATATAGCATATGCATGTGAATATGTGTATAAATACACACATAACATCATCTATTCAATTTAGAGTAACCTTGAAACATCATAAACTCCTACCTGTATCTACCTTAATTACCTATTTAAGTATTAGGTAGTTCATTCAAGTAAAGCCATTTTTTAGTGTTTTGCTAACAAGCCATGCTTTACTTAGCTTTTGCTAGATATGTCTTTTGAATTAAACAGGAAAACAGGGCGACCATTGTTTCATCACTAAATGAAGGGGGTTCTGTTAATTGGAAATAACAGAGAACCACTCACAAATAAAGAGGCAGTATATGATCATAGGAGGGGGCATGGTCCCCCTTTCTTCTTACTTGGCTCCACCCCCTGAGACCATTGGTCATCTGGATGTGTATTCATTGGAGCTGACTTTCTATATGGTTTTAATTTGAAGTTATTTTCCGACGATAACAATAGCCTTTTTGTCACCTTATTTTACTTTCTTTTTTCAATTGATATTGCCTTCAACAGATGTTAATAGCGGGAAAAGTCCATGTAGCAAAACCAAAATAGTTCAATCCTAGTGATTTATTGTTGTATCTGTGGCATTAAACAGCTATTAAATCTTGATGTGCTAGTACCTCTTCAAATTGCAGTACTTGGATGAGAATAAGCAGTTGATTCTGGCTATTTTGGACAACCAAAATGCAGGGAAAGCTGATGAATGTGCTGAGTAAGTATAATCCGATTTGTATGCACTAGAGATGGTCATTGTGGTATTTTCATGTTAAAATCTAGTGATATAGTATCAAAATTGTAGTCCTTCATTGCTTGGTAAATAAATCTTATATGCACATTTGTGAATCATAATCGTGAAAGCTCTTAGACTCTATCGGCTACCACAGGAATCAAGCCAAGCTTCAAAGAAATCTCATGTACCTTGCTGCCATTGCTGATAGCCAACAACAAGTTCCTACCATTGCCCAGGTAAGGCTAACATTTTATTCTGGATTTCTTCTTTCCAACCTTTGTGGATACCACAGAATAGAACCATTAGAATCTTTGGTAAAATTTTGATGAAATTGTTGGTTTGATGTCTCATTTCTTTCTGATGAGTGTTAATGTCTTGTCTTTTGCAAGAAAATCGATGTTCTATTGTATAAATTTCTCAATTCTCAGCTAAACCATTTCTTTGGCCACCTAATAAATTAAGAGATAAAGTCCAAAAATATTGTTTTGTTTGATTCAACTTTGATCCTTGTATTTCTTTGAAGAAAAGCGGCCCACTTGATAGTTACTTTTTAAAACTATACATTGGTCCAATTGAATTGTTTCTTCCTCCATGCTTTGCGGTTAGAAATTAGCATAAGATTTTTTTTACTGTGTACGGAGGATGTTTCAGCCTAGGGTCAGCCACAGGAATGCCACATGCAGTGTTGCCTGTGCAACACCATTTTTAAGCTTCTGTACATCCCTGTGCACTTGGACTTGTATTCATCGAGACAGCAAAAGGTGCAGGGATAGTATGTAACGAGTGGTGTGTGCAAACATTCTTGTATTTTTTTTTGCTGTGCTGAATTTTGATGGTGTTCAGCTTTTTAAGAGGCCGGTGAAGAAAATGTTGTGTATAAATGTATTCAAAAGACAATTCCTTATGGATTTCAGCCATTAATAAAATTCCAACCGTTGACAACCCTTGTGCTCGGATCAGTTGTGTGATTCGGATCCAATGACTCAGAACCAAAGAGTGCCCATTATATACCAATGAACTGAAAGGTCTCTAACCTAACCCCTTCCTGTATGAAACAGTAGTCGACTCCCAAAGAACCACCTTGCTGAACTCCCAACTTGGGAAGCTTGCTTCTTGTAGTCTATCATTGCTGGAGACTGCAGTCAATCTGGTTTAGATGAGTATCCAACAATATTGGTAAATAACAAATACAAGGGTTGCATCATATAGCAACTGCAATAGTAATAGCATGTCCTACTCTATTCGTAGTTGTGTGTTCTTTTGTCTTCCCTCTCTTCTTTTTCTTTCTGCTGCACATTTTTTCCCTTATTTTAAAGCCATCAAATCTGCTAGAATTTGTCAAAGTCAGATAATTGGGTTATTGTTTCTACTATTCCTGCTGATTTCTGGCTCAGACTGAAAAAACAAGCAAAATCAGATTAATCTTGGATGATATTGTAATTTGTAGCTCATGTTATACTAGCTTACCTACCCTTAATGAAGGTAATCTTTAGAAGTTATTACCCTCTTGTTTTTCGTTCTTTGACATATAGCTGGTTTCTCGGATGAGGAAAAACCATCCTAGGAAACTTGTAATCAGAATTCACTAAAACAGTTTCATTTTAGCCTTTAAGCCAGATCAGTTTGGATTACGAATCTCATCATTTATCTTTAATGCCAACAGTTTCCCCCAAGTACTGTCATGCAATCAGCCCCTCGCCATGTTCAATACCAGCAAGCCCAGCAGATGACACCTCAGTCACTTATGGCTGCACGATCATCAATGCTGTATGCGCAATCGCCGATATCCGCCTTACAGCAGCAGCAGCAGGCAGCACTGCATACCCAGCTTGGAGTGAGCCCTGGAGGGAACAGCGGGTTCAACATGCTTCACGGCGAGGCCAGTGTAGGAGGTAACGGGCCACCAGCAGCTGGAGTGTTCTCCGACTTCGGCCGCAGCAGTTCAGCGAAGCAAGAAACTGGGATTGCATTAACGACTGAAGGACGTGGGAACAACTCAGGGAGGCAAAACGGAGATGGCACGGAGCCTCTGTACCTGAAGGGCTCGGAAGAGGAAGCAAACTAGTATGTAGCTATTCTGGCATCAATCAACTTCTTATGTTGCAACTTCTTATTAAGTGTTCGACTTATGACTGCCATTCCTCATCGAAATGGTGCGCTCGAAATGGTGGACGTTGACCTGATGTTGCTAATACCCATCAGATTTTCCACTTGATCCATCAGCTCTACAATTAGCATGTCAAGGAAGCAGTAGATGTTTTGCTTGAAACACTTTGTAATGACTCTACGGTATTAGTAATAGTAGTTGTTCTGGCCGTGTCAACGGTTTTGCTTCCATCAAGCTATTTAGATTTGTTGCATCTTAGCATAAATTCCACTGCATGATCCATTCACGTAGATTTAGCAGCAGCTCCAGATAAAGAATATTCTTTTACAAAGCAATGATACAGAAGAAGCTCCTGTTCTTCCTGTTGAGACCAAACAAATCCTGTTGTGCAGTGGAAAACAGGAGCTAGTTGAAAAAGTAAAATATTCAGATTTATTTATTCGTCAGTTTTATTGATGAATACACGAAAAGAAATGAAAAAATAATAATTTTAACATACAAGTTGATCATGGCAACCGACGGTATCGTTAGTGTCGATACAGTTGTTGAGCGATTCTTTTGTTACTCTGCATCTATGTTTGTGTTCTGTCACCGTAAAATCGAAATCCGTTACCAAAGTCATCATGGACAGATAGACCCAGAGATACGTCATCATGGACAGATAGACCCAGAGATACGTGCCCCCCCCCCCCCCCCCCCACATCGATGTCAACACCATGCTCCTCCTTGTCAACCACCACCTGAGAAAATACTATCATTGCCCTCCTCAATCTCTCCATCTCTATCGGCGAGACGGTCAGTGGTGGTGGATGTAAAATGGCGACAGAGCGCTCTGCGACTCTATCATGGAGTGACGTTTGCGACACAAGACCCTACAGCTAGTTAATTCAGGAGTCTTACTAATATATGCAGCTCTCCCATGTCTTGTTGAATTTATTTATTTGTATTCATTCCATAATTTCCAACCTGATCGTGTGGAAAGTTTTAACAATTAATTATGTTGAATCGACCGACTGGAAAACATTTATATTCTTTCACCTATCTAAATATTTGCAGATTGATTGTGCATAATCCCCCTCGTTTTTTCAGCTTCTCCTGCAAGTAGATGCATAATTCCCCAGATGGAAGGAAGTTGCTTAAATTTTCTATGGTTGGGCAAAGTTGCGTAAATTTTCTCACCACAAAAAACAAAAAAAAATTGCAAGCGGCTGATGGAAGGAAAAGGAGAAGGCATGGCCTCAAATAATTCTAGCATCTCATAAGATTTGTTCCAGAAGAAATCCATAGATATCCCTCGAGTTTTTTCAGAGTTCTTGCACGCAACCAACAAGCATTAACATGCCAATTGGATGCATGTAACTGTGTTCTCCAAATTTAGTGGATAATGACATGGTTCGGTAAGCATGGCAGCATACACAACAGACTCGTTAAATTCGGTCTTTACATCAATGCTGCACTATACAAGTTGTCTTCTGTGAAGGTGTTCTGTAGAAGGTTCAGTCTAGGGATAGTTTTGCTAGGGTAAGAGCTAATACCTTCACTCCGTTTGCAATGTCCTCCATTGATGCATACTCTTCAGGCTTATGGCTGTAACCTGCAACCGCAACCATTGATGATGATTAGATGCACGATGCAGTATTCCAACTTGAGTAGAATGTAAACCAAGTCAAGTTCAGAACTCTGCGATAATGTTCTGAAAAAGAAAAATGCTATTGGCAGGATACAAGTACTTATCGAGGAAAACATAATACCTTATGCTGTATATTTCTTATGTGTGTAATGTTTGCACCTTCAACTTAGTACTTATATCAAATATCAGCATTTCCTATTGCAATACTGAACAAAAGAGACATCATAAAGTGATGTTAGGGAGTGCATACCTTTGTAGCATGGAATGAAGATCATGCCCATGGGAGATATTCTGCATTTCATGCCATAGCACAGTTTTTAGCATGTATTTGTACTGGAAAGCATGGGAACATAGAGACTACTCAGTACTCACAGTGGTTCAGTTTATTTACCTGGCCATGAAGAGAGAATCATGATAGGCTCTACTAATCATTAATTTATGACTGAGGTTCAGTTGTCGTGAAGCAGCTTCCATTGCATCGATTATTGATTTATCACAAAGCGCAGGTGGATCCTGATTAACTACTGTGAACTGTGATAGTTTAACTCCTCGATCCGTAGCAATTTTAGAAGCAGAATGTTGAATTTTCTCAATCACAGTATTCCTTCGCTTTTCATCAATGTCTCGTGTGTCTGTACAAAATGTCGGGACATGATTTTTAATGCATATCAGCAAAGCTTAGCATGTTAAAGATGGAATATGAAAAAAAAATTGTGATTAGCTTTGGATTTAAGCATGACCATGTAAGCATATATCAGAAACATAACTTAGTTGATGACATGGAATGCCATCAACATGATCTGAAGAAACATGTAAACTATAACCAAGGTGGCATGCCAACACAAAAGCATAGTTCTTTCAATTAGTGGTCCAAAAGCAGATTGAAAAGCAGAAAATTCCAGATATTCTGATTTCAGTTTACATTTATTTGCAAATAACATATTTCCTCCATATGTTTACAAAAACAAAGGAAAAAGAAACAACTAAAATGTTTGACATTATCCAAAATCATCAAATTGATTTGATTGAGACCAGGGAGTCAGAAGATATATTTGTAAATATTGTCAACAAAAGATGTCTGCAATGAGTCACAAGAGTGACATACCAATCTCTAGATGTGATCTGCTCGGAATGCTATTGATAGCTCCAGGGTGCAGCTCCAGAATACCTTGCAGAAACAGAAAACATTACAATGACAAGCCATCTTATTCTAAAGAACATTACATTTCTGAAAATAACTTCTTAAGATGACATTGCAATTAATGCATAATACTAAGGAAGAATGACAAATGTATCCATGCTGAAGGTGTATACCTACAGTACCAACAGTATCGATGGATCCAGATGCTAGAACATGTTTCTCAACAGCGAGAGCCAACTCTGCTGCTGCCAATCCTGCATCATTTCTGTTAACAGATTGGAATTAAGAAATTATTCCATATGATAAGTAATCTTTACTGCCTTTCAGAAGATGAAGTTCTAAAGTGAAGGAATTCCAACAAATTAACCGACTCTTCTGACATCAGTACATCTGAGGCTTATGACTAGCAGTTTAAGCTAGGAAATAATCTGGCCAGTGTGGCTACCAGTAACCAAAATACATTATCATTCTTGGCATATTTAAACAACTCAAATGTGCATACTAATAACTTAAGAAATATTTACTGAAGTCTAAACTTCTGTCAAACTTATCCCAGAGCTTGAAGTTAGTCACTCAAGAGCATAAATTCTTTGATTAATTTTTAGGTGTTTTTGGAGATGTAAAAGTACTTGAATATCTAATCGTTTTCCTGTTTCATAGTGATCACCAAATGGAGAGAAGATGAACCGGATTCATAAGCAATTTATTAATTACAGATTAATTTAACAATGATTTCAGATGGAATACAATGTATATTAATTCCTAATGCAAATTTAAGTATATCTGCTGCCTGGATAGAAAATAACAGTTAACCACAAATATATATGTTCATTGATTAGACAGTAAGAGTTCCATAAATATGTCGCCTATGCAAACCTTGCTGGCATTAGGACAGCTCCAGCATGACCTCCATTTCCTTCAAAGTCTACCTTGATACTTGCAGGAGCAGCAATTGCAGTAACAATGCCAATTGAAACACCTGAGGTCAGCAAGATAGATTGTAAGGATTGACTTAAACATGTCAGAAACATGTACTCAATAAAACAAAAACTCCTGCCTTCTTCTTCCAGAATCGGCCCTTGCTCTATGTGCAATTCCAGAAAAGCAGAATAGCTCTCTTTTGTCAACGATACATTTGGCAAGTCTTCTTGACATATATTATAGCCAGCACTTTTTGCAGCATCAAAGAAAGAGATGTTTTGACCATCAACTGCTTGTTTAAGTGCATCTGTAGCTGCCTCACTCCCAGCCAATAATCGGCTGCAAGTTTTATAATGCAATATAAAAAGAAAAGTACTATCTCTTAAACGAAAATTTTGCATGCTTGACTTATGAATGCAAGTCATGAAGAAGCCAAACCAGAATAGCTACATTGCCCAGTAAAGATAAGCAATATCAAATGAGTGTGAATAGTACATAGAGCATAATAATTTTATGACTAGGCAATGTCTTTGGACTCCCAGAATATTAAAGTATAGACCTTCCCAAGCAGCTAATTCCAAAACGTGTAGGTTCCTCGGAGGTGAACATAATAACTTCCAGGGATCTCCTTGGTTGGAAATTGGATCTGCAAAACAATTCTTAAGAACATTAAGAATGGAAAGAAAAACATTCTAGCATATTACAGAATGGAACATTGAAAACCTTTTCAGTGTGTTTATTGCTTCCAGTGAACCCAAAACACCAACCACTCCATCATATTTTCCAGAAAATGGAATTGCATCAATGTGAGAACCAGTAGCAACAGCTGGAAGTCCTGCCTCGTAACCATTCCTGTCAAAATTGGATGAAGTTATCATAAAGGACTAAACCAGAGAGTTGCCCAATAGGAAAGATCATATATATATGAAAAATGTAATTTTTGAAGGCAAATTGTTTTTGATTTAAAGTAGCAGAATAAGCCTGAATGTCAAACTTGCATTTCCAATTCAAAGAACTCCTAACAACAACAGCTCAATAGAACAAAAGGTTATTTGTTCAGTATGCCTTAACAATAAAAGATACAGGATTTGATAACACATCTCAAACCTGGTCTCAAGTGAATCTTTGGCAGTACAAAGACTAAGAATTTTCTTGGTAATTTGATATATACTGAAAAAGAATTCTTCAGTATAAATGACTGAAACGAATGCTTTTTCAACTCACCATCTACCAAAAATGTTGCCCACAGCATCCTCGCGTACAGATAAAGCAGCTTCTTTCATCAGGCTCTTTATGTAGCTGCACATAAAATTCAAAGTGGCTTTGTAAAAAACAACTAGAACTAAAAGAAGAAAAGAATGTGTTCTCTCATGCATGTTTGTATAAAACTACCCTAAAATGCAACTGTTCTAGTTGAAAGCCATATGAGCATGGATATCTGTAGAAAAGAGAAAGAAAGAAAGTTTTTATTATTCAAAATATATAAAAGCAAAAAATCATTAGTGACGAATCTCAACATTTCATGTCTTGAGAGCTTTTCTTTCATTTAGATGTCATGCAAAAAACTGAAAGTTGTAGAATGGAACTCGAGATTTAATGTTCAAACAGAAAAAAACAGATACAAGAGCTGAACAGTATATAACTAGAAGTGGAAAGGACATCATGAACGAAAGAGGCATAATTCTTAATATATCTAGCTCTCATGTCATTGTAGTAGTTAAACAAACAACAAATAATGGAAGACCACACACCAATGAATTCAAACTCAGATGCTAACCATTCCGAAACAAGAGAGAACTGCCAAGTTTTCGAGAGATACCTTCTAGCAAGCACATCCTTCTCACTGTACAAAATGCGAGTCACCGATGGCTTAGGTGTATCCGAAAAGGCTGCCAATTCATCTATCTGCAAATTCCCCAGCATCCAAGAACATCACAAACTCACTTCAGACACTTCCAGATGCCAATATTGCAAATTTAAAACCCCAAGCACAAAATCCCAGAAAGAGAATGACAAAAGGAGAAACAAATGAAAAAGCACCATCTAAAAAGAGTATTTTTCAATTACTTATTCCTCGTAGCGCAGGCCATGCCTACCAGCCTTGGAAAAGAAAGCAAATGAAACAGCATTCATCTAGCAAGAACAGAAAGAGAATAAAAAGGAGGATTTTCATTTTCACTTTGCGCAGGGAAAATCTACCAGCCTTCAAAGAGAAAACAAGTAAAACAACACTCATCTACCAAGAACATAAAGAGACTAAGAAAAACCCTACCTTACTCAACAAAGAAAAGTAAATGAAACATCATTCATCTTAAAAAGAACACAGAGAGGGCAAAAAAAAAGGCGTCTTTTTCGTTATGTTTCTTTCTTTTTTTTCAAGGGTAGGGCAATCGCACCTGCCTCTGCAAGCCCACTGCATCCACCGAGAGGGACGACGGGGAAAGAGAGAGGACGGAAGGGTGGGAATGAATCGGGTACCCGGAGAACTCCTCCATGGTCCGCCTCGTGGCGTCTTCATGACTGGCAGCGGAAATGGCTGAGACGAGGAGGAAGAGGAGGAGAAAGGGGAGAGGAGGAATTGGTGACATCTCCTCGTTCCTGGATGGACAGCGGGCTCGTGGGGCGTCCGACTGGAGCGAAGGGATGCGTCGCCTCTTTGACAGATACGACGAGGATGGCAGCAGCGCGATGAGTCGTAAGCGACTTATGTTGGGAATATGAAATGAGTAGATACTCATAATGCCGTGGCTGCCTTTTGTCGCGGTTGATGAGAAAAATATTAAAATATAAAAAAAATATTCTCGTGAATCATTATCTAGACATCCAATATGTAAAGTTCAATATACCCGACGGACTTATAAACTCTTAGTTCTCGTACACCTCAATCAATGTGGGACTAAATAATTTTATCAGTATTCTCTTCCGTAAAAAAATTATATATTCCGAAAAAATAAAACCATGCAGGTACGCTTATCACTCAAAACGAATAATTCTTCACGAGCCTACGAGCTGAGTTGATCGATCAAATGATCCCTTATCACTCGATATCTGAAATTTTATGAAGCTTTTCACCATCATTAATTCTTCCAATAATGTTAAAGCTACTCGGACCCATTCAACATAAGACTTAGTGCAGTAGGAGTGATGTCAGAACACTGACAAGTTTCACATCTTTCCCAAAAGAATCCATCAGACATCACTTAATTTCCATGTCGTCCATCAAAGAAAGTTGGTGATGATGCAAACAGGCAACAAGTTTTCTGTGGGTGCAGAGAGCCTCCGTTTAGTGTCTCCATTTCTAATCTGCCTGATTATTAAGAACATTACGTGCTCATCCATCATTAATTGGAATAAGAAAAAGGTGCCAGACTTTGCAAGCCAAGATTCCTGTGATTTTGCTTTGTTTTCATGTCAGGATAGGATGGATTAACAGCATAATTCAGCAAAGCAAAGACTGGAAGAAGATTCACAGATAAGAATCATGTTCATGGTACTGATAAAGAGCTCTAACACAAGAAAGACATATCATCCCAAGGAACAACATTAAAAGAGATCTCATGGAAGTTTCAGGAGTGCATACTAAGCACTTCATCATAGACATGGACCACTAGACATAGAAATCACAAGTACCGAAATAGAACCTATCCTTGGTTATATCAGAGGTCTGGTGGACAACATGTAGGCAAGCTATGCCATGATGATCCATACTGAAGGACTACCAAGTGGACAGGATGGAATGAAGTGAATTGTAGCAACAAAGTTCCAAGCCTGCAAAATGCCCACCTTTGACTTTACAAGTTTTCTTTGTTTCTTCAATTCTACTTTGAACACATAATTATTCAAATCAGACAGATTCAGGCCTTTTCCAGATTACATGCTTTCTCGTTTCTTGAGTATTGCTTAAGTAACATTTATACATGGAACTTCGGGGAAATCTGCTTGTAACTCCCATCTCACTGAAAGATGCTGGCTCATCGTCAACCGCTTAAGGAGGCGGTAGTGTAATCACGCAGAAAGTGCAATGGTACACAAGATGATCATCAGAGAGGTTGATCTTGATGAAATCCACCAGGCCTCTATGTCTGAGCAGACTGGGTAAGCAACCCGGCATGGTTGTGCTCCCCCTCATAAGTGACAATGAGCATAGACGGGTCTTCCAAGCACCTTTCAACTTGTTTCCTTGCAGGGCAGCCCCTTATGCTGCTACATTTGTAGTATCCCCTGCATTATTTTTCATGAATTCATGGTTTCTTGGATATAATCCAATAGCAAAAATATCAAGACTAGGATGTCCAGGCATACTCAGATAGTAAAATACAAGTTGAGAAATTAATCAAAGAAATTAAAAAGTAAGTTTTATAAAAGATAAGCTTTGCCTCTTTCAACTTGTTTCATACTTGAATTGCCTGAATAGAAGCGAAAACAAAGCTGATAATAGCCTGAACAAGCTATTCTTGCCCCCAAAAAATGGCATAGAGAACAATATTGGTAAAAGAAAAAAAGAGTGTGCATACTTTGCACATGAGCATAATCTAATTTGCTTGATTGAACACTTAAAGAACATAAATGACAATTTGAGTTTGAAGAAAATGCTTGAGCTAATTTAAGCTCAATTTATCAGTTCTGACAAGCGATAACTAAGTTGGTAGTAGGGGAGGGAACTATTGGAATCCAGTGAAAATTATCACAATGGTGTACTTAGTTGTTAGATGTGCTGCACAAAGCAAATAAATTAAACCAACAGAAGCAGAGACTCATATATAGAATCTAGCAATAACAAAGTGTACAATCTCAGATAAATTGACAAACGATACCTAGGATGAGGAGAGCCCTTGATTGGCTTTTGCCCATATTTCCTCCATGAGTACTCATCAGGAGGAGTATCTGCTGGTTTATTACTGATAGCAGGAACTTTAATGGATCTCTTCACTCTCAACTTCCTACAGATAATACAAGTGATGATGAAACAAAGGACATCAGTTCCAAAATATAGATAACATCCACAATCTCACCTTCTTTTTGAGCAATGACACCGCTGACTTGTTGCACATTTGCCATCTCCATCCACCCCTCTACATATGCACCTCCTCTTAGGAGGAGGGTGCACGGATGATGCAGCCAGTCCACCAATCGGATGGAATGGCTTCCCATCCAAGCTGGCAACACTCCTATCCATACTCAGTGATGACAAGAAGGACCTAGTCGATGACAAGGATGGTATGCAGTTAGAGCTCTCAAATTTGAGATTTATGGCACTATGGCTCCTCGTAAACATGTCAGGCTGACACTTCTGATGATGCAGCTGAAACCTTTGATCATTCTCTTGCTGGCACTGAAGGAATTGGTGCTGACTTGATGATGCAGCCTGTGGCCCAAATTGGCTCTTGAGAAAGCTCCCTTGGGTGATTTGTAGTGGGTTTTTAGCACTTGAATCTAATACTTGTATATTGTTGTCTATGATATTTCTTGGGAGGAGTTGGAGTGGGTTGGGAGCAAGGCCTATTTGAAATACTGAATGATTGTCTGAGAAGATTTTATGATTGGAAGGGTATTGGACTTTGTGCACCATCCTAACTCTTCCATGGCCAATACTGTTGCTGAGCAAAGACACCAATCTCCTAAATCTTGAAACAGCTTCCTTTGTTTCAACCAACAGGTCTTGAGACAGGACCTGATCTTGAGGCTGGGAGACAAGGCTCAGGATCCTGTGGCAGCTCTCTACTGCAGCTCTATTAGCTTTCTCCACCTCCTCCATATCAAAACCACAGCTCCCAAATCATCCTAAAAGTCCCATCTTTTTAAGCACCAGGGGCATCTGAAAAGTCCCAAATGCTGCTTCGTCAAAAAGATCTCCAAACTATTCATTCTACAGGCTAAAAATTTGTTATAATAGAATAAATTTTGACGGTCTTCCCACAAGACAGAACGAAAAATGAGTAATTTATTCCAGAAACGTTCCTAAAAAGAGCTTCGATTTTAACCCTAATAGTTCAAATGAAATGAAGGCATGACGACGTATCAAACAAACAACCACCTAAAGAGCTCTAAGAACAGACCGAAAAAAGAACATCAAGATGATATTTTGATCATCGAGTCGAGCTCAAAACACACACTTTTAAATAGTTTAATGATCAAAACACAAATCCAGTGCGAAATATCAATTCCACCATCGCAAGGAAACAAGAGGATAGGAGCTGAGATACGCGAACTGACCTTGGCGAAGAACCCTAGATTGTGGGTGATGTCGGTCTTCCCATGCCATCCGTGGAATTGGAGGGTGTGCAAGGACAACAACAACGACCGCGCTGGAAATCTTCTCCTCTTCGCCCCTTTTTTCATTTTAATACTCCAAGCCAGATGGAAAAAGGACCACCCAGGGGGCCAAACTTGCGAGAAAATTTTATGCAACTTAGCCCCTGTATCTATCGAAATTGCTGAAACGATTCCTATCTTTGTTAGATTTAGAAGGTCCTCATTTGATTGCATCTTCCTATTTCACCCTTTTCTTATGTAAAATACTGAATATACCCCCGTGTCTAAATCAATGCCTAGTGATTCCTTTGCAAACGAAAACAAAAAAACCACACCCTCTCGTGTACTCGTGCAGCAATTGGACACAACTTGTGGAGCCCACGTTTGATAGACTATGTGCTTCCTTGGTAAATGTGGGTATAATTCTTTAAGACGTTTTTTGAAGTAAAAAAAGTGAGTTAAAAAAACAATCTGATAAATCTGAGATTAAAAAAAAATTGAAGTTCCACTAAGAAGATAATTAATACAATCATGTTAATGTATTTAAGTAAAATTCCGATAATTCCTTTTTTAACCTAATAATCATACCGCTGATCCATGAATTGAACAGATAAATAGAGAGATTGTTTTACTGATCCACTGCAAGATCTCGTCTTTTTATATGAGACAGAATCCATTGATTCCTCCTGACATCCTTATCTGAATGAAGAGGTATTTTTCTCATTTAAGCAACAACTTAGAGGGGCCCATAAGCTGATCAAAAGTCAAAGATTGCAGCTATCAATCTTATCCTGACGTTGTTGCAAGTTTAAGGGCATATCACCTGCATCACCTTGGAGTCCATTGCAGTTCCATCCCATAGCCTATGGATGCTGATGCCAGAAAATTCTATCATACGCTAAAAATGAGAGTTGCATCATTAGATCGGAACGTTAAAGTTCTTCAGATCAGAAAACCCACCATTTGCAAAAGAATAATTTCTAAACGAGATCCATAAGTGTCATTGTCCTCGACCCTTACAAGAACAAGAAAAAGGATACCGGCAAGAATTATAATCAAATAGGTCAAGAATCATGATGCATTCTGCACAGAACAAGTTAGGCACCAGTGTCTTTCTTCTGCTAAAGCAGTCTTCATGACTCTTTCCACCTTGTCTTTTGCCACCTTTCACACACAAACAAATCAGTCAATTCTCGTGGAAGATTCTCTAAGTCCCTAACAGATTCTTAACATCTACCGTAAAATACGAATGCATGACAGGTTCGTAAGACGAAGGTTTGAACTGTACATGATGCTTGGATGACATAATTGTTATATCTTGGCAATTAATTTTCGACGAGTTTAGTTTTCTTTTCCCAGGTTTTGAGAACTGCGTGTACCTTTGAATCAATGGCCACTTCCACAGATAAATCCCGGTTGGAGAAGGTGGACCGGATGGCGGTGGCCTTCAACTCCATGTGCTTCAAACGCCGGAGCACAGAGATCATAGAATCCATCGACGTCGAACAGTTCTTGACGTCCACTTTGATCGAGGAGACCTCCACTTCCGTGACATTTCCGGATACCATCAGCTCAAGATCTCTGCCGCGCTTCCGTAGCTTCTCCCTCGCCTGCTGCAACTCCTTCAGCCGCTCCACTGCCGATTGAACTATAGAAATCTTGTTCCCCTGCAAACACATCACAACGTTGCGATGGCCAAATCACTCTCGCTTTGCACTGCGAAACATGGGAGAGGAATTGGGACCTTTGACGTGCACGAGAGCATGGAATGGAGCTCAGCGTAAGCCTGGCTCAGCTTCTCCCTTCTCTCCCTCTCCCTCATCATGTGTCGAAACCCCCGGCTCGTTCCCGCCCTCTCGTCGGAGTTCCCCGGCCTGACGGCCATCTCCATGGATCCCAGAAATCGGTTCACTCTCCGGTGGATGTTGTCGACGTCTCCGAAGCACCGGAAGGAGGGAGCGGTGCCTTCCGACGCTGTGTACTCGACGAAGGCTGACGGCGGCGGACGCTTCGCCGGCATCGATGGAACAGGGATGGGTTCGAGGAGGTCGAAGGGATAGTGTGGCGGCGGCGGTGAGAAGGCCCAGTCGAGGATGATGTCTTGGTGCGCTTCCTCGTGGGAGGAGAAGGCGCCGTCCATGGCGGTTTCCCAGGCTTTCTTTGGGCTCCGCCTCTCCTTCTCTTTTCCCGCGTGATTTAAATTACGGTCTGAAGGTGCGTGAGAAGCCAACGGGTCATCTGTTTGACCGAAAGCAAACCGTCGTCGGAAACGTGTGGTTTGAAGGTGTGTGAGAAGTCAACGGGACATCTGTTTGACCGAAACCCGTTTGACAAACGAGTCAATTTGTTCCCATTACTCAAGCGGATCTATTGGCTAAGACGATTGTTTTTTTACACTATTCTGGGCTGCATGGATTTGACCGGATTTATGACTGCAAACCGTGTGTTTTGAAGTAATCGCTGTCTCAATTGCATCACTTTGTTCATGTTTTAGTTGGCGAAGACGGTATGACTCGTCACATTCTATGGGCTCGAAGAGTAGTAAATAGAGTATTAAGTGCTTCGAAGATTTACGCGGTTTAGCCGATTTGAATTTGACAATCCATGTTGTGCGACATGATTTATGTTGTGTGGTGAGAGGTCAGATTTTATACAAACATAATTAACATAATTCTCAAAAGAAAAAATAAATTGTGTTTATGATCTTTTGATCAATGAAAATTATACTTTCGGATTGGATTTTCCACTAAATTTGAACTTATTTCTCCTTTTCTGCTAAGCACACCACTTCAATTCATGAACAATTGGAATTTGTTCTTCACAAGCTTTCTTTTGAAAAATCAACGCCTTTTTTCAAGTATTTATTTTCAATCATAAAAAAACTAGTCATCGAGCATATAATTATTACATAACATAGACAATTTTATTTTCTTTAGAATGAGTGCCACCTCCTCTATTGGCCTCTAAGCTTTAGCTGTCAACTTATCCCAGTTGGGATCCACACCTGCTTTAATCCCTGGGGACAATGTAATGAATGCATCCTTTGTCAGATCAATCTCTTTTCTGTGCCTGATCTGAAACGATGGATAGTTTATCTTCTTGCTTTCAGAGACTACTAATTACTTAATCAGTGGGCACCAACATAGCCAACTACTACTAATTATATGAGCTAAAAGAATAGTAGTCTGTGCATCCAGCACTAAGTAAACAGATGCCCCATCATCATCCACATGACTTTGCTCCCTCTTCCAGTTGGTTGTGGATTATTTAAAGGGAGAAGCAGACACTAGGAATCTCATCATTCAGGTTCCTTCTCCAATTCAAGGAACAAACCCATACACTACTCACAGAAGTAACCTGTGGAGCAGTTTATTAAACACACCATTGAAAGACAACCCAGACACAGCAATCTTGAAGTAGATAGCATTGCTTTGTGTCCATACACAAAAAGATAACAAAGCAAACAGGAAATTGTAACTAAAAAACATATATATATATATATATATCTAATATATATGTAAGCACAATACACATGCAGATCCCCATGCTTGACACAAATCCACCAAGTTGTTTCTTCTTGTTGTTGCTCCTGCTGATGACATAAAACTTGAACAAGAAAGAAGAGGTGTTCAGCTTCTGTTCTTGCATTTCTCCATGGCTCTTGGTGCTGTCATTAGGAGAGAATTGGATATTGTAACAAAGCAGTATCTTGCCAAAGAAAACTAATTCAATTATTTTTTACCAAAAACTATGTATGTCTAATGAAAATGAAGAGGAAATTAATGTCCACTTCTCTTGATGGTGAATAATAAATAGGTAAAGATACTGACCAAGTCCAATAGCTTCAGATCCCTTCATTATCCGCAGACGCTTGCATGAGTCCACGAACATCCTGGATTGTTTGAGATGGAGTTAGTGATGCAATTTTGCAAGAACAAATGAATAAAGATGAAGATATCAGTGGCAGTATTCTCAAGGAAACTTACTCCCATGGAACATCTCCAACAAGCATCCAGTCTCCATCCTTGTCTTCATAGGTTGGCACATACTCAGATCCATTCAGCAGATCCATCACTTTGCTCTCGTTCATGAAATCCCTCCCACTCATCCCCTGAGAGCCACAGTTTCCTGATGTCGTAAAAGACCAAATTTTAGTTAGCTCACACAAGAAATTATTTGAGTGCAGCTCATTTTCCCCTTAACAGCTGCTATTCTGCTGTTTTCTGATATGGAAAACATGCTTATGTTAATTACTGATGCAGTAATCTGGACTTAAAACCGTAGACAGTACTGAGCTGTAAGCTCATGCACGCAGAAATATTCCACACCAAAAATTAGTTGGCTCGCATGAATCCTGTGTTCTGGTATGGCTACGAACTTGCCGATCATGAAGTTGGGGTGCAATATGGTAGTGGCAGTCACATGGTATGTCTCACATCATGATTCCTTGATGGAGATTGCTCAAAGGTACAGTACCAGCGCATGCACGTAGATCAGGTATTAGCCTGCATAGTTAATCTCTGGTTGTTGCTTACCACCTGTGAAGGTGCTGAACATCTTCTGCAAGGCCATGGACAGCTCATGGTAGCTCCTGTACATCTTCAGGTCCACCTTGCGTAGGTACGGCGCCCCGTCCATGCTAACCTTCACGAATGCGGCAGAGGTGCCGGACTTCTCGCCCTCCTCCTTGCCTCCCTTGACGGAGTGGACAGAGAGAACGTTCTTCCTGAATGATCGGACTGGTGGCCAGCCCACAACTTGTGCCCTGAGGTTGAACATGTGTGACGATATTGATCAGTAGTCATATTGCTTAGATCGATACAAGCAGTTGATTCTCTCACCCTATAGCATCCTATGTTCTGCTTTTGTTTTCTTTATTTGTAGACAGATCAACATGATGTCTCCTATCTCTCAAGACCTAAAAGGATGACGATTTCTTTTTGTATATAGAAAGTTTTCAGATGCAAATGATCACCAAGAAGGGAAAAGAATATTGTGTACTGTATTCCAAATCTTATTTGACTGATCACAAGCAAGTAACAACATGTTTTTTAGGATCAAGTGATAGAAAGATTGAGAGAAAAAGGATGCCATTTATATTCTTTGTAGAGAAATATTCCTTAAGACAACATATTTAATATGCTTCTGCACTGCGTTAATAGAAATTAAGTGCATAGGAAAAAATACTACACAAATTGCAGCATTCTTTTTGTTGTCCGTGAAATATAGGTCTGTTCACCACAAAGAACACAAACAACCACAATACTCTTATGAAAGCAAGAACATATCTGCAGGCGTAGAACATGCAGCAGGAAAGGTAATGGGGAGACGTACTTGGGAGCAGGTGGCTTCTCAGGGTCACTGCCACAGGAAACGACGTTCTTATGGCTCAGGGATCGCTTCATTGTCTCGGCAGCCTCCACCGCAGCTTCCTCCGCGTCGGCTGGGGTCTGAAGCTGAAGTTTCAGATCGATAGCCTCGGCAAACCCCCTCTTCCCACAGTTCTTTCCAGCTTCCGCTTCGCCTCCCCCACCGCCGGGCAACCCCAGCCGCAGCTCCGTCTCCTCCAACCCCAATCCACTCCCCATTCTCCCACGATCTTTCGCACTCCAATTTTCTTCCTCTCTTGTTTGGTTTCAACACCAAGAAACGAAGCAAGCTAGCAGAGATGCACGTTAAATATATAATCTTGGCATTGCGTCATCTGAATTGGATCTCGAAAGCATTCAAAATGTTTTGGGCACCCATTTAGATCCTACCTTGCCTTTACCGTTCTTGTAATTGGAAACACAAAGTAGGCCCCACTGGTGACTCGAATCACGTAAAGGTATAAACGACAAGCGAGTAGGAAGCCGATGATAAAACGGGGTCATGTTGACGTACTCGCTTAGGTGAGGGTGCGTTTCACACCAGTGCTCACGGTGGACGTCGGCGGCGTCGTTGGCTGTGGGGTCGGGTAAAATAGGCAATTTATTGGGTGGGTCAGGTTCCGGGTGCATGTGCGGAGATTCTTAGGCAGCGGGGCCCATGTGAGGCTGTTCGTAACATGTCGCGGCGGGAGAGGGAGGCGGTCGCGTCCCACCCGCGCCCATGTGACTCGTGTCTCGCCTAATTTGGTCAAAGTCAAAATAATTAGAAAAACCATTTCTCCTGATCTGGTCCAATTCAGGATGTGAAAGGAGGAAACGTTGCATTATTAATCCATTGCTTAGCACTGAAGGGAAGTACAGACATGAAGGCAGGCACTTCTGTTTAGAGAGAGAGAGAGAGAGAGAGAGAGAGAGAGAGAGAGAGAGAGAGAGAGAGAGAGAGAGAGAGAGAGAGAGAGAGATTATTATGGCATCCCATGAGGAGAGTTCTTAATTTGGCTGCAGACAATGTCATGTGGGTGCTGCTGGTTTACTGAGATTGGGATTAGCCATCCAAGTTCATGATATAGACCAGGGAACAACACAATTTTATTATAGTTAGGAGTTGACTTCAGTGAATAGTGTTATATACTGATTTATTTTCTTAAAAATAGTGAAGGTGGGTATTGCAGTGCTTAATGTCGAAATGAATGCTTGTGAATGATAGATACCAGCAGCACACACAGATAAAAAGATTGCAAGAGAACATAGAGATTTCTATTGCATAATATGAACCTATCCTCTTCCTGAAGCTGTGTAACAGTATGAGGAGAACTCTGAATCAAGAAGGCAGTGCACAAATCTTCCTTTGGCAATTCCTCCTTCTCTTCAGTCACCTCAAACATAGGTAACATTCTGCATAGAATGCAACTGGGAAGAGTGTAGGATAGCATGCCAAACTTCTGAAAGCAACTGAAGAGCTGATGTTTCATCACTGAGTTGGATTTGCATCAGTTTCTTCACATGCATCGGTCATCAAAATCTGCAGCAAGAGCATGTGCAGAGACTCGGTGATGCTGAGAGGGATGTTGGCTCTCATCTAGGCTGTGTTTGGAGTGCCAAGGGAGAGGAGTAAAAGAAATGAGGCAGTGAGTGCATGTCGTATAGCTGGCCTGCTATAAGTACCCAAACATTGCCTTCTCATTTATATGATACAGCAGAGAAAATGGCACGTCGATGATGCTCTCTCCTTCCTTTGTTGGCTCCTTTATCAAGCCTAGGGTTTGGCACAAGTCTATTACTTTTGTTAGACTAGGGTTTCAGTTCTTCTCTTTTGTCCCTTGGTACCAACTCCTGAAAACTATTCATGGATAGGCAAATCCAACATAAATATTAATGTCTCTTCTGTAACTTTGATCAGAAAACAATGCCTTCTTCATCTAAAACTTTAAACTAAAAAGAACAGCGAGTTTTGATGTTGAACAGCACACTTGTATGTTGATATGAAGTTACTTGTGTGCCTCTACTTTCTTCTAGTGAAGTAAGGGATAGATGATATGTAAATGTAATCTTTTTTAAATAATAGTAATAAGATACTATTAGTTCAAGATTAAATCAAATAAAAAAAGATATTAAGATGAAAGTAAAAAAGAAAAATTATATTCAACTTTTAAAAAATAATACTTAGATCTTGAACTATTATTTGACTTAAGCCTTGTAGACCCAAACATTTAGATTTGGAGATGTTATCTATTTATAGGTATAGAATAATAATTTAAATCATGAGACCCTTATTTTTAAAATTCTAGCTAGTTAATTTATTTAAAAGATAAGAGATAAGAATCTAAAACTTCTAAAAGATAGCACTTTAAATTTTAATACTCCCTCTTAAAATATAATTTTGGAGATAATTCAGAGAGATTTGATAAAGATACATATGACATTATCTTTGCTTTTGATCTTCATAACCTTAATAACTCCTTCAAGCACATTTTCTCAATTGAAATGATGTTCAATTTTAATATGCTTGATCCTTATATAACAAATTAGATTTATAGCTAATTTTAAGACACTTTGATTATCATACCCGTAAATAGTTAGTTTCTTAATTTGATAGCAAATGCCCTCAATTAAATGCTTTAATCATATACATTCTACTTTGGTTATAAAAAGAAGCCTTGTATTCTACTTTGGTTATAAAAAGAGAGTGATTATTATTTCATACTACAGATACCAATAGAATTATATAAAAAGATATAACTAGAAGTGGATATATGATTATCCAAATCACCTCCTAAATCAATATTTACATAACTATGTAATTCAAGATGCATGCCCTTCTTATAAAATAATCTCAAACTAATAATAGAATTTATATATTTTAAAATTCTCTTTGTTACATTAAGATGTGTCTTCCTCTAAGGTTACATAAAATGACTATCACATCTTATTTTGTAATTCTAAACTAGAAGATATTATCGATAACAGCATAAAGAAAATCAAGGGACCAAAAGATTCTTATCATCATTATAACTTAGCTTTTTATATTTGCATCAAGTATAGTAAAATCTTTATTTTATCATTATCAATGATGATCATATCATTCATATATAGAAGAACAATAATATATATGCTTTCTTATTTTTTTTATAAATAAGTGAGGATCGAAAAAAAAACCATAGAAATGTAAGTATCAAGTAATTTTTTTTGTACTATGCTCTAGAAACTTGCTGTAACCCAAAGAGAGCCTTCTTGAGTTTACAAATATAATTTGATTAAGAAATAGGATTGTACCCTAGTAATTCTTTCATATAAATGTCATTGCCAATTTCATCATATAGGAAGGCATGCTTCATATTAAGTTGTCAAGGTTTTCATCAAAGATTAGCTGCTAGAGCTCTCACTATCCTAGCAGATGTCATCTTGGCTAAAGGGTTTCTCATGATCTTCTTCGTATTTTTAAGAAAATCTCTTTGCAATAAGTCTTATATTATAGTAATCTATATTTCTATCTAATTAAATATATATTTACAAGCTTTAGCACTAGATCTTATGTTAATTTTTATGAAAAACTTTCATTTCTTCATCGATGACATCTCTCTACTCCTTAACACCTTTGACCTTATCAAAACAAGTAGGCTCAAGATCATCAATTGATTCATAATAAAAACAATGACATATACTTATATTGTCTCTATCTACATAATATATTGTCTTGATAATTATCCTTTTTAATATTCTCAACATTATTACTCATTTTATCACTTTAGTCTACCATTGGTGATGAGGAAATAATATGAGTAAATACAAATGAGGAAGAAGCTAAGCCAAAATTCGTATGAGCACTATATAACAAGAAAAATCTCAACCTTAAGTTTTGAACATGTATCATTTTTAATATTGTGATTGATATTTTTAAAGTAAACTACCTATGGAGAATAATAAGAATAAACTTCATTAATCACAATATCTTGAGATATCACATAACTATGTATATATGGATCTATGTATTTTTAATTTTTTTTCCTTTTTTTCAAAATCAATAAAAATAGATTTCTTAGCTTTAGTATCATATTTTCTTCTCTTTGAATCTAGTATATTAATATAGTATGAACCAAATACCCTAAAATGTTTAATTGCTTCTCACTAGACATGAACTCATATTGAGACTTTAAATTGATTAGACTAATAAAAGCTCAATTAATAACATAAATTACACATGTCATATCTTCTGCCCATAAGGTTCTTAGTAAATTCTTAGTATAAGTCAACACTTATAAGTCCCCACAAGATGTCAAATTTTTTTTTATGCCATACTAATTTGTTGTTGTGTATTTACATATGTAAATTTTCTTTTGATATCATTCTCTTTATAAAAGAAAAAAAATCTACCAAAAATGAACTCCCTATCATTGTCATTGTCGGTGCATAATCTTTTAACTTTTCTTACAAGAATACTTTAATTATTAACTTGAACTCCTAAAATTTTAAAATAAAACTTTTGATTTTTTTCATAAAATAAATGTAAGTGAATCTTGTTACATCATCAATAAAGTGAAATATATAATGAAAAGCTAAATAAGATGAAGTTTGAAATAAGCCTATTACATCTTGAAAATGATCTATCAAAATATTGCTTATGTATTTTGTCATTCTGACAACCATCACAGACTTCATTACTATTAAAAGTAGTAAGATTAGAAAGATTATTAAATATACTTTTTTACATCAAAAATTTTAATTTGAGAATATTTATATGACCAAGTATAACATTTTAGATTGATAATCCATCATTTGTACTCATCTTATCAACATAAGAATTAAATATTGATAAAATATATAAATCTTTGATCCTTTTATTAATACCTACTACATCTACATTAAATATTTTTAAGTTGCGAAGAAATTTGACTTCATTAGTACATAAAACTAAGAGATCTTTATTTCCAAGAATCTATATAATTAATTTATTTAAAAAATAAAAATAATACTTTAAATCATAACACTTGTCATTAGCCTATGCTAATTCGATGCAAATCGATTCTTGTGTAGCTTCCTCGTATACATCTCTCATTTGTTATTTATAGCCGTATACATCTCTCATTTATTATTATGGCAATCAGAAGTACACGTTTCTCTTCGAGGAAACACTAAAATTTTGTTATTTAAGGTCATATATGCCCTTCAGAATTGTAATGATGATGATTGTGATTGATCAACAAAATCAAACACCAACCATAATGTGTTTTGGATTCATGGGTGAGGTCACAATTAAACCTAATAATCCACCAGCCAGTTGAATTCCTAAGATATTCCTTACTATTTTATATAGAAGATGGTGAGTTAGTCATGACTATTTTCTAAGCAACAAAGTTAAGAACCAGTTTTGAGCCTTCTTCATTTCTTTTTGCAGCAGAGATTTCGAAAAGATCCAAGTTTTTATGTTGGAAATTAGAGTTCTTATTTAGTTTTCTTGTCTCTTATATCACGAAAAGACATAATAAAAAGAAGTATGAAAATGAAAGATTAATTGAATATGATCACTCTATGTTGGGAAATAGACTTTTGGTTTTCTTGTGTCTTACATCAAGAAAAGACATAATAAAAAGATGAATGAAAATGAAAGATCATTGAATAGGAGATCATTGAGAAAAACTATTATAGCAGAATAATTCTTTTCTTCTTTGTGTATCAAAATATGTTTCTCATCGTAATATCAACTTATTATCAAAAGTAAATATTAATCAGTATAGTATAAACAGTAAAACAATGAATCAATCACAAAGTGAGATACCAAATTTTTTACGTGAAAAATCCAATACGAAAAAAACCATGGAACTATAGTCTACTTCAAATCTTCATTATCACTAATAATGATAACATATTTACAATAAGTCTTCTCCAAATAACTAGAGAATTACGATAATATCATGAACATATATCTTGGTTCAACAGTAATATATCATTATCATCATAAATATATTTAAACAAAGAAAAGATTTAGATCTCTCAAAGTGAATATATTAAAAAAATATATTAGAGAAGATAAATTATAGATAATCATTATTAAAATTATAGAGCTTATTGTAAGAATTCTTCACATAAAATTTAGATCAAAATTGATAAAATTTTACTGTTTGATCATCTAATAAAAATCTCAAAATCTTAAATTTCTTTTTCTGCTCCATATTGTTTCCACCGTTCGCATGCCTCTCAACCGGCGCACATCTTCACTTTTTTTTAATAAATTAGATTTAGACTTAATATTCAAATCAACCTGTCTAAGACCCAACAGAGAAATAGACTTTTGATTTTCTTATCTCTCATATCAAGAAAAAGATATAATAAAAAGATGTGAAAAAGGAAAGAAAAGATGTATGAAAATGAAAGATCACTGTATTGGGAAATAGACTTTGTTTAGTTATCTTGTTTCTTACGTCAGGCAAAAGACTGGAAATATATCTGTCTCTTGCATCACGAAAAAGTCATAATGAAAAGATATATAATAATAAAGAATCAATCGAATAGGATCGAAACAGTTCATGAGGCTAAACGGTTTTGTCGCAACAAGTCACTGTCGTCTCTTTTTTTCTTTTTTTTTTCTTTCTTCCTCCTCTATCCGAAGCTAATCACTTGCATGTTTTTCATGCTCTCTTGTTGTTCGTCACGTGCTGAAAGTTAAGAGAGAAAACAAGGAGTTCCTTGTTTTCTCTTTCTCATCCTCTTCAGCAACTTAGAATGATCTTATTTTCACAAAGAAAGGAGTTCCTTCAAAATCTCAGAACTCTTGTTATAGGGGGGAGAAAATTGTGAAAGAAGAATGTTTGTATGATAAGTTTCACGTAGTCTCACGTAAAAAAAATCAAGTTTGATATCTTCTGTTTAAACTATAAATAAAAGTATGAGATTTAAAATCATATATCATATATCACCTATCGGAATCTATATTATCCATACAAATAATATCTAGCAAACTTAGCGTTGAGCTTTTTTTTATTATATTTTGACATATATCACTTTATAACTATTGCATAAATGCATACATATATTGTGATGTCCTTAAATTTGTGCAATGGGAATCGGATCGTGATGAGATCACGATAGTGAGATCGATTCACCTTTAAACACATATCCTAAATAATCCCGGTCATATGTTACTCGAGAGGGATATCGTGATAACCGGACAGACTTGTGTGCTGTATACCCGTCCATATGATGGATGCAGCTGGTCTCATAGCTGCTTGTGTAGGGACACTAGGGATACAGTACAGGTGTTCATTGGAGAATGACTTAACTGATTGATCCGCTTACGGAATGCTGGATAGTTGATGATGCCTTATTGTCAGACAGTGATTCCGTAGTCCTAGTGGTGTATCTGGTTCTTAGACTTGAGACACCAAGGATGTCCTATATGAGTGCTCCACTCTTTGATACCAGACTTATAGGTTTGGCTGTCCCAGATCTAGTATAGCTAGTCATTGGGAGTGGTAGTCGACCTTACGAGGGCTATTGAGTGTCAATAGAGGATCATCCACTCTCGGCGTCATGAGAGGAATATCCCATGTGTTCTTGCTCAGACAAATCTCTGGCCAGGGTCATTCGGGTTGAGAGAGAAAGAGTTCTCCGGGAGAATCCGATTAGAGCGAGACTCGAGAAGAAACCGTATGGGTATGACAACACCATGCTCTATATACGGTCTCTGGGATATTAGATGGATGAGGGACTATAGGTACACGGTAACTGAGGACAGACAGGTCCAATGGATTGGATTCCCCTGTATCGTCTGGGGACTACGGCGTAGTGGCCTAGTACATCCGTAGTCGATGAGTCGAGTGAATTATTACAGAGATAATAATTCACTGAGTTAGAAGGAGTTCTGACAGGTATGACTCACGGCCAGCTCGATATTGGGCCTAGAGGGTCACACACATATGGTAGGCATTGCGATGAATAGAGGTTCAGATATAAGATATCCGACGAAACCCTTGCCTTATTGGATGCATATCCAATACCCACTAGGGGAGGACCCATTAGGGTTTGATAGGGGACCTCTATAAATAGAAGGGATTCAGAGCCCCATAGGGTAGAGAGCTTTTGTTTGTCTTTTCCTATTCTCCTTTCCATCTCCACCTCTGAGTAGGCCTGGAGTTTTGAGGAGCGTCGTCGCAACCCTACTGTGTGGATCACCGCTAGAGAGGAGGACGCTTGACCTCCTTCACCCTCTCCTAAGGATCTGCAATGAAACAGGGATATACGATCTCCCTAGGTAACATAATCTACTCTATACGCAGTTTCATGTTTCACGGATTTTTTACGTACCAATCTTCGCACGACGACGAACATCTCTTTGGGAATCGGGGATTTTGTTTTCTTGTTCTTCTGCTGCGCATGTGATGTCGCCCCCAAGGATTTCCCAACAGAGATTCGGTCACCTTGGGATGGCTATGAACACTCCATCATTCATATACAAGCCTTTGCATGAGTATCAAATTCTTCGAGTTAGCAATTCCCCTCACCTCTGTGAGCTTTGCACAACTCTTTCGGTCACTGAATAATTCATTCCATCTTACATTGTCTTATCCTTTACCAAGTGCATTGCTTGCCTTGAGCACCATCAAGTATGATTGTCAACGTTGAGCCATAGCTCAAATTTAGCCATCCCAACCTTTGTGAGTTATACATTCTTCCTATCTTGCTTATCCTCATGGTGCCTCTTATGCGAAGGGTTGGCCATTTCTCTAAATGTCAATCTCAATTGTCCGTTCCTCTAAGCGACTTCTTTTTCCCAACATCTCCATACCTGTTTTCCCCCCAAACGCTGGCGCATACTGGCTGCCCTTAACGCAACCCTACTAGGTCCCCCACGTTTGCATACCAAGTATTTCTATGAGTGCTTGTCCTGCTCTGATACCATCTGTCATGGATTTAGCTGGTTTTGCCTAAGTCATGCAGCACCCTTGCGTGTATATCCGCAAAGGTCAACTTCCCATAAACCTCCCATGGTCCTTTAGGACATATAAAAGAGAAAACGGGTTAGAGAAAACATCTCACTCGTGATCCACAAGTAAATATTTCATAAAATACTTCATAGCAAATGCAAATTATAAACAAACTTTATAAACTCTAAACTGTTACACAACAAAGGGTTAAAATGGTCCACTATAGATCGAATATCTCTCACAAGTATCCACATGACATAATATTTATTTACAAGCCTAAAACGACCATCAAATTCAATTAAAATGAGGCTGTTAACCCTTCGACCATTCCTAAGTATTAACATCCTGTTAAGAAGTTTGTATGTGACGGTTAGTTCAATTGATACATCGAACAATTATTCGTTATCTTCGCGGATGATCTCTTGTATTTTTTTTTTTTTGTTACAATACATCGTGATTCTCATCTAATCTAATAGTGTATTTATCGATAATCACTCTAAAATCAAAACAAAAATAAACACATTCATCAAAATATTTATTTTCAAAATAATCTCAAACTATTAATCAAAGGTACTTCGACCCTTTTTTTTAAAATATGAAATCGTCGATTCTAGAATTGAACCATTGGTTCGATTTGAAACGGATAAACTATCATACTATTTCGGTTCCGATTTTAACTCGGTTCGAATTTAGTTTTAACCCGATTTGATTTCGATTCGGACCGCCCCATCTCTCGATATAACCTTATAAAAGATACACCATCATTCCTTGCAAATCACATGATATTTATGGATTCGCAGGGACAGATGCATCATCATCTTCTAGAAGCTCATGGATTGTGACAGTTTCACATTGCCGGGAACATAACCCAAAAAAGGGGAAAACACACGTTTCACATTGCAAGCTACAAATGGTCCCCACATCTATCTATGCACATGCATCTGAATCTATATCGTAAATATAAGTGGCCAAACTAGGATTCTGATATAAAATATTTATCAATAAATTAATTGACACTCTCAAATATATCAAATAAAATTTTAAATTCTTAATATTTTATAAATAGATATCATACATCATGTAACCGAATCTATATTATCCATACTAATAATATATAGCAAACTTGGCTTTGAACTTCCGTACATCCAACAAAAGAACAGTCACCGCATGCCAAAATCCGTCGGTGGGTGTAAAACGTTGTGCTTCTTGTTGTCTGTCCTTTTCACCTCGGTACATCGGACAACTTGATCAGCAGTTTGCATAGAGAAGATTCCAACCTTCTTCTTCTTCCTCTGGTCACTTTGAGCATGTGAATCTCGAGGTGGTCGAGCTCTTTCGAAGCCCTATAAAACGCCATGGATTGCTTGGGGAGAGTTCAGGTGAGCCTTGTGTTCCGACGCCTAAAAGATCATGGCTTCCGGTACCGTGGCTGTGGCTCCCAACTCCTGCTGCTTCCATGTTTCTTCAGCAAAACCCAGATTCCACTCCATTCTGATGAACCACCCTCCAAAATCTTCGCTTAGGATGAGAGCTCAGGGGCTGGGAATCTCCGAAACCTTCTCCGATTTAAGAAGACAAGGAAGAGTGAGCTCTTGTCTTTCTTGCCTTCGGGTTACGCATCTCCTGCTATCTTTTTCTTTTAAGTTTCTTCCTTCAATTTTCTCTTAACTAAGATGATTTAGCTTCAAAAGGGAAGAATTGCGAGGTGAAATCTGTAGGATTGCCCTCCAAAAGGGAAATCTGCAGGAGAATGGAGCAATATATTTAGTAAACATAGTTATCTAAAAGGTTGTATCGATTGACATCATATGAAGCAGGTGACTCTAGATCGGACAAGGCAACATCTCTATCCATAAGGATATGGAACTATTGAGGCTATATGTATTTCATCATCCTCTATATTTAATTGCCCTCATGGAAGGTTCTGATGTTGACCCTGTCTGAGAGCACATAGCAATGCTATTTTGCCGGATAAGCAACGACACTGCTCCTTTTGCTGAAGAAATTATGAACATCACAGAAAAAGCAGTTGTCGATTACTTAATCATCTTTGACAAGATATGTTATCTCTTCTTAGGTTGCATTTATACCATACATCACTGCTGGTGATCCTGATCTATCGACAACAGCAAAAGCCCTGAAGCTACTGGACTGTTGTGGTGCTGATATAATCGAGTTGGGGTTGCCATACAATAATCCTATTTTGGATGGTCCTGTGATACAGGTTCTTGATTTTTTTCTTTTCGGATTATTTCTTGTATCACCAGTCAATCTATATTTGCCACTGATTTTTTTCCTTAGAGAGAGAGAGAAAAAAAGAAGAAGCAAGACTTCTATCTAATAAGATTCATGTTCCTTTTTTTCCCCTTCTGTAGGCATCAAACAAAAGAGCCTTGGCTGGCAAGACAAACATGGAAGCAGTCATCTCCATGTTAAAGGAGGTAAGCCATCCTTAGAGACAGCATCCTACTACCAATGCATAGGTCTGTTGCTTTGTTAGCTCTATCTATAATATATCTTACGACAATCTTAACTTTGAAAAAATCATTGGTTCGGCAACTGATTGTTAGAGTAGAGTTGCCTTGGTTTCAACATTAGCACCTTCTGATCTATGAACATCTCAAATGCCTAATAAAAAAACAGCATATTAACAGGTAATCCTTTCGGTACTTAAGCCTCCATTCAATAAAAGAATCTCTCTTGCTTTTGAAAAAAAAGATATGCACTTGGAAAATCTAATGTTTGTTTCGGTCTTAGTTCCTCCAATTACTTTGACAAGTTATTATAAAGTTCAAATGGAGTCAGCAAACAAGCTTGTAGGCAGTTGTCCCTTATAACACATTGTAATTAAATGGTTAACCCACAATCTCCAAGAATGTCACCATGAGGATGCTCAGTGATATCACATTACAGTTGGGTTGCTTTCGGGCCAATCTTCTTGAACTCTTTCAGAGATCATCCCATACTTTTGAAGTTCCAAAAGGAATATAATGTGTGATCAAATTTATGCAGGTAGTTCCACAAATCTCTTGTCCGATTGTAATATTCTCATATTACAATCTAATACTGGCCCGCAGAAGTGAATGGTTCTTGTCTGCATTGGAAGATGCTGGTGCCAAAGGTAATGCATGACTTGTTCAGATGCTCAAGCTTCACTTATCTCCAACTTCAAAATATACCTGACATATGAAATTTGATTGTTCTACACTTGGAAGATAATATTTCTTCATATTTCTATGAAGAGGACATAGATTTGTTGTTAGCCAAATGTTCTTACTAGACATTTGACCGTATGAAGAGAACAATATTTGTCATATGGTCAGAAAAATGTTAAATGTGTACTCTGCAGGGCTTATTGTGCCAGACCTTCCATTTGAAGAGAGTGCTGATTTGAAGAGAGAAGCTGCCAAGAAAAACGTTGATATGGTAGGCTTATTCAAGCTAAACTCTTTGTTCCCTCTACTTCATAGTTTAGTATTTCTTTGAGGTATAAATTACATAGCCATCGGAGTTATTGAAATCAAGTAGCTTCTTTCTTCACATTTCTTGATTCTTCTGTATGTTAAGGATTTATAAATTGTGATCAACTTAGTCATATGGTAGTCTTTATAGCCACAATAGATTACTAAGTTTCTCCTTTGAAGGAATTCTGATTTTGTGATCTTTATATCTTCTTACGATCAAAGGTTTTTCTCACTACACCTACTACCACAAAGAAGAAAATGAAGGCCATTTCTGATGCTTCAGAAGGATTCATATACCTAGTAAGTATTCTTATTTGCAAGTGTTTATGTAATATATGAAATTTCGTCGTCGGTAATGAATCAATCGTTCTGATGCTTTATCTCTTCTATATGCTTGCCATCCAGATTCTCTATATATTCAATCAATTACCCATAAAAATGTAACTCGATTCAGAGAGAATACTCAAGTTGAACAAAATATAGAATCCGGATAATTCTAATATCTTATTACATGATTTGGCTCCTCCCTGATCATGCAGGTAAGTTCTGCTGGAGTTACTGGTGCAAGAGACACTGTGAATAGACAAGTCCAGTTTCTTCTCAAGGAAATCAAAGAGGTGAGCTCCTTCTCTATCCTCTCTTATGTTTCTTACATGTCCTAATTATCTACTCCATGATCTTTTTAGGAAGAAACTTGTGCAAATCTAGGCCAGATAACCTGTTTATCTTGTTCCATGTTCTCACAGAAAACTGCAAAGCCTGTTGCGGTTGGCTTTGGCATATCAAAACCAGAGCATGTTAAACAGGTCAGTAACACAATTGATCTGCTCTTGTCAAGCCTTGTTTCTGAGATTAACACCAGCAAAATGCTGCTTCAGCTTTCATTGTGGGGAGCTGATGGTGTTATCGTCGGAAGCGCAATTGTTAAGCTGTTAGGGGAAGCTAATTCCACAGAAGAAGGATTAAAGCATGTGGAATCCTTTGTGGCATCTTTAACAGCAGCACTTCCTCGCGGGGATCAGGGACTTGAAGAAGAACATGCTTCTTCCTTCATCTTGCAACAGAGGAGAAAATTGTGGCAAGTACCGCGATCTGCATCTTCATCATCTCTGCATCAGCATCACTGAGGACGTCAGAAACTAGTCTACATTCCCATTAGCTTGTGGTCACTGTAGATTGATGAATGCGTGCTGATATCCAAGTCAAAAGTACAAAATGGTGCTTGTGGGCCATAAAACAAGAAATTATCTTGTGTAAGCAATGGAGTCTTCTTAGATGTTGATATACTAAATATTTTGGTCTTCTGCATTTTGTTTGATACATCCGTGGCCAAAACATGATAAAATAGAATCATGTCAAAACAATAGTCATATGTCTCCTCAAAATAGAGTAAGCATATACTGAAGAAGAATAATCTTAGATTGCACTTGTAGCAAGCAAATACGATCAACTCACAGTTCCTATGCACTGCCCAGATGAATTCACTTATCAACGAAGTCTTAACTCGAGGGCTTTAAAGGTAAGATAGAGGAAACGACATTCCATGAAACATGTATTCCACGTTTAAATCTTATCGTCCGTCGTTTTCACCTCATACATCGGAGAACTTCATCGGCAGTTTGCATAGGGACGAGTCCAACCTCGTCCTTCCTCTGTTCACATTGAACATGTGAATCTCGAGGGGGCCGAGCTCTTTCGAAGCCCTATGAAACGCCATGGATTGCTTGGGGAGAGTTCAGGTGAGCCTTGTGTTCCGACGCTTAAAAGGTCATGGCTTCCGGTACCGTGGCTGCGGCTCCCGACTCCTGCTGCTTCCATGTTTCTTCAGCAAAACCCAGATTCCACTCCCTTCTGATGAGCCACCCTCCAAAACCTTCTCTTCTGATGAGAGCTCAGGGGCTAGGAATCTCCGAAACCTTCTCCGATTTAAGAAGACAAGGAAGAGTGAGCTCTTGTCTTTCTTGCCTTCGGGTTACGCATCTGTTGCTATCTTTTTCTTTTAAGTTTCTTCCTTCAATTTTCTCTTGACTAAGATGATTTAGCTTCAAGTAGAACTGGTTCGAAGCTCACTCTAAATAACAATCTGATGCATGTAATATTATGAATATTATTTCATTTTGAGCTGGATGTGTGCTTAGACAACCTGACCTGACCTAATCTTTTATCAATTGAAGAATTACCCTCCAAAAGGGAAATCCGTAGGAGAATGGAGCAATATATTTAGTAAAAAGAGAAATAATCAATTATCTAAAAGGTTGTATCTATTAACATAATACGAAAAAACCTTTATTTTAGGATTGAAATCAAATAACATTAGATCGATTTTTACGATGCATACATTTTGATATCATCTGAAAAGGATCTCTGTGTGATACGGACATCGTCTTTAGATTAATGGTTCAGAGAGGTTGAGAGAGAAACTATAATCTCTCAACTGCATCCTCTATGAGATTCGTTGTTTATCCCTTACATGTCCTGTCTATTTATCGACGAGAGCAGAGGATTTAGGATAATTATTATGAGAGTTTCTCGTAGCATTCCCTAAGAAATTCTACTATAATATGGATTTTTTTATTAGTCAATATCAAAATTTAATTAATTCTATTATATATATCTTATCCAATTATAAAGAATAATCTAACTGAATCTAAATAGAATAAGGTAACATCTCTATCCATAGGAATATATAATTATATTTAATTGTCCTCTTGATAGGTGTTGAAGTTGACCCTCATATAAGAATATAAGTTAAGTAATGCCATCATCGTTATTATGTCCATGTATGAGAGGATGATATGATTTATAACACATTTCATTTTGATAACAATGGGTGCACTAGACAAAAAAAAAAAAAATCTCAACGGTAGTTTTGAACATATATCATTTTTAATATTGTAATTGATATTTTTAAAATAAACTACTTATGGAGAATAATAAGAATATCTCGAGATATCACATAACTATGTATATATGGATCTATATATTTTTAACCTTTTTTTCTTCGACCAATAAAAATATATTTCTTGATTTTAACATCATACTTGTTTCTCTTTGAATCTAGTATATTAATATAGTATAAACCAAATAGTCTGAAATATTTAATTATTTTTCACTAGACATGAACTCATATGGAGACTTTAAATTGATTGGACTAATAAAAGCTCGATTAATAACATAAGTTGCAGATATCATACTTTCCACTCGTAAGGTTCTTGGTAAATTTTTTGTATAAATCAACATTTACAAATCCCCACAAGATGTCAATTTTTTTTTGTTATGCCACACTAATTTGTTGTTGTGTATTTACATATGTAAGTTTTCTTTTGATATCATTCTCATCACAAAAAGAAAAAAATCTACCAAAAATGAATTCCCTATCATTGTCGGTGCATAATCTTTTAACTTTTCTTTCAAGAATACTTTAATATTAACTTGAACCCCTAAAATTTTAAAATGAAACTTTTGATTTTTTTTTCTTCATAAAATAAACATAAGTGAATCTTGTAACATCATCAATAAAGTAAAATATATAACGAGAACCTAAATAAGATAGAGTTTGAAATAAGCCTATTAGATTATTATGAATAAGTCTTAAGAAAAATAAGATGGAGTTTGAAATAAGTCTTATAAATGATCTATTAAAATATTGCTTATCTGTTTTGTAACCTTCACAGACTTCATTACTACTAAAAGTAATAAGATTAGGAAAATTATTAAATATACTTTTTTAATTGTGATTTTTAATTTAAAAATATTTATATGATCAAATCTAACATTTTAGATTGATAAACTATCATTTGTACTCATCTTATCAATGTAAGAATTAAATATTGATAAAATATATAAATCATTGATACTTTTATTAATATGTACTACATCTATATTTAATTCTTTTATGTTACAAAGAAATTTATCTTCATTAGCACGTTAAACTAAGATATCTTTATTTCCAAGACTCTATCTAATTAATTTATTTAAAAATAAAAAAAAATAATATTTTAAATCATAACACTTCTGGTCACTCTATGCAAATTCTATACACATCGATTCTTGTGTGGCTTCTTTTTATACATCTCTCATTTGGTCTTTAAAGTCTTATATATCTCTCATTTGTTAAAGTGGCAATCATAAGTATACGGAAACATTAAAATTTTATTATTTAAGGTCATATATGCCCTTCAGAATTGTAATGCTGGTGATTGTGATTGATAAACAAAATCAAACAACAACCATAATGTATTTTGGATCATGGGTGAGGTTGCAATTAAACCTAATAATACACCAGCAATCTGAATCCCTAAGATATTTCTTACTATGTTACACGGAAGATGATGAGTTAATCATGACTATTTTCTAAGCAACAAAATTAAGAACCAGTTTCGAGCCTTCTTCATTTCGTTTTTGCAGCAGAGAATTAGAAAATATCCAAGATTTTATGTTGGAAATTAGAGTTCTTATTTAGTTTTCTTGTCTCTTATATCAGGAAAAGGCATAATAAAAAGATGTATGAAAATGAAAGATCAATTAAAAAGATATCGAGAAATCGAATTTTGATTTTTTTTATCTCTTACATCAAAAAAAGACATAATAAAAAGAAGTATGAAAATAAAAGATCAATTGAATAGAATAGGATCACTGTGTTGGGAAATAGACTTTTAGTTTTCTAGTCTCTTATATCAGGAAAAGACATAATAAAAAGATGTAGGAAAATGAAAGATCAATTGAATAGAATAGGATCACTATGTTGGGAAATAGACTTTGTTTAGTTTCTTGTATCTTGCATCAGGAAAAAGACATAATGGAAATATATCCTTGTATCAGGAAAAAGTCATAATGGAAAGATTTATAATAATAAAGAATCAATCGAATAGGATCACTATGAAGCTGTTCATGAGGCTAATCACTTGTAGCTTTGTGGCAACAAGTCACTGTCGTTTCCTTTTCCATGTTCTCTTGTTGTTTTCACTATGCTGAAAGTTGAGAGAAAAAAACGGAATGGTCTTTTCTTGATGAGGCTAATCACTTGTAGCTTTGTGGCAACAAGTCACTGTCGTTCCTTTTCCATGTTATCTTTGTGTTCTTCACTATGCTGAAAGTTCAGAGAAAAAAAGGGAATGGTCTTTTCTTTCTCATCCTCTTCCTCAACTATGCTGAAAGTTCTTTTTTTTTTTTGAAAAACCTTCGTTTGTTCATCCATGACATCCCTCTACTCCTTAACACCTTTGATTCAAAATAAAAACAATGACATATACTTACATCGTCTCTATCTCTATCTCTATAATATACTGGCTTGATAATTATCCTTTTTAATCTTCTCAATATTATTACTCATTTCATCTCTTTAGTCTATCATCGGTGGGAAAAATAATATGAATAAATACAAATGAAAAAGAAGCTAAGCCAAAATTCATAGGAGCACTAGATAACAAAGAAAAATCTCAACCTCAAGTTTTGAACATGTATCATTTTTAATATTGTGATTGATATTTTCAAAGTAAACTATTTATGGAGAATAATAAGAATAAACTTCAATCACAATATATCGAGACATCACATAACTATGTATATGTGGATCTATACATTTTCAACCTTTTTTTTTTAGCTAATAAAAATATATTTCTTGGCTTTAGTATCATACTTGCTTGAATCTAATATATTAATATAGTATGTACCAAATGTTTGAAATATTTAATAGTTTCTCACTAGACATGAACTCATATGGAGACTTTAAATTGATTGGACTAATATAAGCTCGATTAATAATATAAGTTACACATGTCATACCTTCTATCCATAAGGTTCTTAGTAAATTCTTAGTATAAATCAACACTTACAAGTCCCCACAAGATGTCAAAATTTTTTGTTATGTCATACTAATTTGTTGTTGTGTATTTACATATGTAAGTTTTCTTTTATATCATTCTCATCACAAAAGGAAAAAAATCTACCAAAAATGAATTTCCTTTTATTGTCAGTCCATAATCTTTTAACTTTTCTTTCAAGAATACTTTAATTGTTAACTTGAACTCTTAAAATTTTAAAATAACACTTTTGATTTTTTTTTTTCTCCACAAAATAAACCCAAGTGAATCTTGTAACATAATCAATAAAGTGAAATATATAACGAGAACCTAAATATGATGAAGTTTGAAATAAGCCTATTAGATTATTCTGAATAAGTCTTAAGAGAAATTTGCATCTTGAAAATGATCTATCAAAATATTACTTATGTATTTTGTCATACTGTCAACCATCGCAGACTTCATTACTATTAAAAGTAGTAAGATTAGAAAGATTATTAAATATGATGATGATTGTGATTGATCAACAAAATCAAACACCAACCATAATGTGTTTTGGATTCATGGTGAGGTCACAATTAAACCTAATAATACACTAGCGAGGTGAATTCTCCTTACTATTTTATATAGAAGATGATGAGTTAGTCATGATTATTTTCTTAGCAACAAAGTTAAGAACCAGTTTTCAGCCTTCTTCATTTCTTTTTGCAGTAGAGATTTCGAAAAGATCCAAGTTTTTATGTTGGAAATTAGAGATCAATTGAATAGGAGATCACTAAAAATGAAAAGATGAATGAAAATGAAAGATCAATCGAATAGGAGATCACTGAGAAAAAATATTATAGCGGAATAATTCTTTTCGTCTTTGTGTATCAAAATGTGTTTCTTTTCATAATATCAATTTATTATCAAATGTAATTATTAATCAGAACAATATAAACAGTAGAACAATGAATCAATCACAAAATAGATACCAAATTTTTTACATGAAAAATTCAATACGAAAAAAATTATGGGACCGTAGTCTACTTCAAACCTTCACTATCACCAATAATGATAATATATTTACAATAAGTCTTCTCTAAATAACTAGAGGATCACGATAATATCATGAACATATATCTTGGTTCAACAGTAACATATCATCATCATCATAAATATATTTACAATAAGTCTTCTCTAAATAACCAAAGGATCACGATAATATCATGAACATATATCTTGGTTCAACAGTAACATATCATCATCATCATAAATATATTTAAATAAAAAAAAAATATTTAGATCTCACCAAGGGGGTATATTAGAAAAGTATATTAGAGAAGATGAATTATAGATAATCATCATTAAAATTATATAGCTTATTGCAATGATTCTCTACATAAAATTTGGATCAAAATTGATAAAATTTTATCGCTTGATAGTATAACAAAAATCTCAAAACCTTAACTTTGTTCTTTGTATGCTCGGTATTGTTTCCACCGTTGGCATACCTCTCAACCCGCGCACATCTTTTTTTTTTTTTAATAAATTAGATTTAAACTTAATATTCAAATCAACCCGTCCAAGACTCAACAGGGAAATAGACTTCTGGTTTTCTTATCTCTCATATCAAGAAAAAGATATAATTAAAAAGATGTATGAAAATGAAAGATCAACGAAATAGAATAGGATCACTGTCTTGCAAAATAGACTTTGTTTAGTTTTCTTGTATCTTACGTCAGGAAAAAGATGTATAATATGAAAATATATCTGTCACTTGTATCACAAAATAAAGAATCATAATGAAAAGATGTATAATAATAAAGAATCAATCGAATAGGATCACTATGAAACATTTCATGAGGCTAAACGGCTTTGTCGCAACAAGTCACTGTCGTCTCCTTTTTTTTTTATTTCTTCCTCCTCTATCGGAAGAAACATTTCATGCTTTTCATGCTCTCTTGTTGTTCTTCACGTGCTGAAAGTTTAGAGAGAAAACAAGGAATGGTCTTTTCTTTCTCATCCTCTTTCTCAACAATTTAGAATGATCTTATTTTCACAAAGAAAGGAGTTCCTTCAAAATCTCGAAACTCTTATTATAGCCGAGAGAAAATTGTGTACGCTTATACTGAAGAAGAATAATCTTAGATTGCACTTATAGCCAGCAAGTAAGATCAACAAACTGTTCCTATCTGTGCACTGTGCTGATGAATTCACTTTTCAACGTAAGGGTTTCAGAGGTAAGATAGAGGAAACACCATGAAACATGTGTTCGACGATTAAAAGCATTTGTTGGGTTGCATACAGTGACTCTTTCCCTTCCTTTTTTTTTTTTTCCATCCAACCGAAAAGAATTGATTAATCCTCCATTTATGACTTCAACTTCATGACCAAACAGTCGTTATCTTTTATAGCTTGGTCCACTGATACAAGCACCTGAAAAGTCAATGTGCTCATCCTTATCCGTCTAATAAGATCAATGTATTGTTTGTTTTCATATTTGATTAAGTTTATTATTTTTTATTATGTAGAATCTTGTAAATGCTATTACTTTACTGGACGGAAAAATTAAAATGAAAAAGTATCATCATCTGCTTCCCCTTTACCTCTTTGATTCCCCATCAATATTTTCATTGGATAAAAAGGATTGAATTAAACACTTGATCCAAGTTATTTATATGGCTAAATTTTAATATTTTGATTTAAAGATAATATATTATTAGACTCCGATTCTGAAATTGGTGATTCGGGAGTCCAATTTTTGGAATCAAATGATCAGTTTTAGATCTTATTTAATCAGTTTTGGTTTCAATTTTGATTCGAATTATACGTTTTTTTAAAGATTTAATTAAAAATAAATTAAAATATCAAAAAATTCATAATTTTATTTCTAGGTTTTGATCTTAATGTCATTTGATGTATTGATGAGTCTAATGATATAAGAAATAGATCAAATTAACTATCGCTGTTGCTAGTGCAACATGTCCCGTTGGGTCCTTCAATTATGCGTCCAATAATTGTCTGTTATTTTGGTCTCTTGTAATATATATATATATATATATATATATATTTGCATTGAGACGCGTCCAACCTCGTCCTTCCTCTATTCACATTTAGCATGTAAATCTCGAGGTGGTCGAGCTCTTTCGAAGCCCTATAAAACGCCATGGATTGCTTGGGGAGAGTTCAGGTGAGCCTTGTGTTCCGACGCATAAAAGGTCATGGCTTCCGGTACCGTGGCTGCGGCTCCCAACTCCTGCTGCTTCCATGTTTCTTCAGCAAAACCCAGATTCCACTCCATTCTGATGAACCACCCTCCAAAATCTTCTCTTAGGATGAGAGCTCAGGGGCTGGGAATCTCTGAAACCTTCTCCGATTTAAGAAGACAAGGAAGAGTGAGCTCTTGTCTTTCTTGCCTTCGGGTTACGCATCTGCTGCTATCTTTTTCTTGAAGTTTGACTAAGATGATTTAGCTTCGAGTAGAAGTGGTTCAAAGTTCAGTGAACAATTCCTTGTTTCTGTGTAAACTGAGGGGAGACTAAATGAACAGAATTTGCATCTTGGTATATGTTCAACATGAACTTCTATGATATAACTAGTGATGCAACTTGGTTTGGGTTAATCCATAGCTAGCTCAGTCTAAATAACAATCGGATGCATGCAATATTATGAATATTACTTCATTTTGAGCTGGATGTGTGCTTAGACAACCTGACCTGACCTGAAACTTGCTTAATTCTAATATTCATTCTTTAATGTGACCTAACCTTTTACCGATAGAACTGACCTTGTCCTATGACAAGCAAATGTTATGGAAGAATTGCCCTCCAAAAGGGAAATCTGTAGGAGAATGGAGCAATATATTTAGTAAACATAGAAATAATCAATTATCTAAAAGGTTATATCTATTAACATCATATGAAGCAGTTGAATCTAGATCGGACATGGCAACATCTCTATCCATAAGGATATGGAACTATTGAGGCTATATGTATTTCATCATCCTCTATATTTAATTGCCCTCATGGAAGGTTCTGATGTTGACCCTGTCTGAGAGCACATATCAATGCTATTTTGCTGGATAAGCAACAACACTGCTCCTTTTGCCGAAGAAATTATGAACATTACAGAAAAAGCAGCTGTCGATTACTTAGTCATCTTTAACAAGATATGTTATCTCTGCTTAGGTTGCATTTATACCATACATCACTGCTGGTGATCCTGATCTATCGACAACAGCAAAAGCCCTGAAGCTACTGGACTGTTGTGGTGCTGATATAATCGAGTTGGGGTTGCCATACAATAATCCTATTTTGGATGGTCCTGTGATACAGGTTCTTGATTTTTTTCATTTCTGATTATTTCTTGTATCACTAGTCAATCTTTTCCTAAGAGAGAAAAAAAGAAGAAGCAAGGCTTCTATCTAATAAGATTCATGTTCCTTTTTTTTCCCCTTCTGTAGGCATCAAACAAAAGAGCCTTGGCTGGCAAGACAAACATGGAAGCAGTCATCTCCATGTTAAAGGAGGTGAGACATCCTTAGAGACAGCATCCTACTACTAATGCATAGGTCTGTTGCTTTGTTAGCTCTATCTATAATATATCTTACGACAATCTTAACTTTGAAAAAATCATTGGTTCGGCAACTGATTGTTAGAGTAGAGTTGCATTGGTTTCAACATTAGCACCTTCTGATCTATGAACATCTCAAATACCTATTAAGAAAACAGCATATTAACAGGTAATCCTTTCGGTACTTAAGCCTCCATTCAATAAAAGAATCTCTCTTGCTTTTGAAAAAAAAGATATGTACTTGGAAAATCTAAAGTTTGTTTCGGTCTTAGTTCCTCGAATTACTTTCGCAACATGTTATTATAAAGTTCAAATGGAGTCAGCAAATAAGCTTGTAGGCAGTTGTCCCTTATAACACATTGTAATTAAATGGTTAACCCACAATCTCCAAGAATGTCACCATGTGGATGCTCGGAAATTTCACATGACAGTTGGGCTGCTTACGGTCCAATCTTCTTGAACTCTTTCAGAGATCATCCCATACTTTTGAAGTTCGAAAAGGAATATAATGTGTGATCAAATTTATGCAGGTAGTTCCACAAATCTCTTGTCCGATTGTAATATTCTCATATTACAATCTAATACTGGCCCGCAGAAGTGAATGGTTCTTGTCTGCATTGGAAGATGCTGGTGCCAAAGGTAATGCATGACTTGTTCAGATGCTCAAGCTTCACTTCTCTCCAACTTCAAAATATACCTGACATATGAAATTTGATTGTTCGACACTTGGAAGATAATATTTCTTCATATTTCTATGAAGAGGACAAAGCTTTGTTGTTAGCCAAATGTTCTTACTAGACATTTGACCGTATGAAGAGAACAATATTTGTCATATGGTAAGAAAAATGTTAAATGTGTACTCTGCAGGGCTTATTGTGCCAGACCTTCCATTTGAAGAGAGTGCTGATTTGAAGAGAGAAGCTGCCAAGAAAAACGTTGATATGGTAGGCTTATTCAAGCTGAACTCTTTGTTCCCTCTACTTCACAGTTTAGTATTCCTTTGAGGTATAAATTACATAGGCATCAGAGTTATTGAAATCAAGGAACTTCTTTCTTCACATTTCTTTGATTCTTCTGTATGTTTAGGATTTATAAATTGTGATCTAACTTAGTCATATGGTGGTAGTCTTTATAACCACAATAGATTACTAAGTTTCTCCTTTGGCGAAATTCTGATTTTGTGATCTTTATATCTTCTTACGATCAAAGGTTTTGCTCACTACACCTACTACCACAAACAAGAAAATGAAGGCCATTTCTGATGCTTCAGAAGGATTCATATACCTAGTAAGTATTCTTATTTGCAAGTGTTTATGTAATATATGACATTTCGTCATCGGTAATGAATCAATCATTCTGATGCTTTATCTCTTCGATATGCTTGTCATCCAGATTCTCTATATATTCAATCAATTACCCAGAAAAATGTAACTCGAGACAAAGAGAGAATAATCAAGTTGAACAAAATATAGAATCTGGATAATTCTAATATCTTTGCCAATCTTATTACATGATTTGGCTCCTCCCTGATCATGCAGGTAAGTTCTGCTGGAGTTACTGGTGTAAGAGACACTGTGAATAGACAAGTCCAGTTTCTTCTCAAGGAAATCAAAGAGGTGAGCTCCTTCTCTATCCTCTCTTATGTTTCTTACATGTCCTAATTATCTACTCCATGATCTTTTTAGGAAGAAACTTGTGCAAATCTAGGCCAGATAACCTGTTTATCTTGTTCCATGTTCTCACAGAAAACTGCAAAGCCTGTTGCGGTTGGCTTTGGCATATCAAAACCAGAGCATGTTAAACAGGTCAGTGACACAATTGATCTGCTCTTGTCAAGCCTTGTTTCTGAGATTAACACCAGCAAAATGCTGCTTCAGCTTTCATTGTGGGGAGCTGATGGTGTTATCGTCGGAAGCGCAATTGTTAAGCTGTTAGGGGAAGCTAATTCCTCAGAAGAAGGATTAAAGCATGTGGAATCCTTTGTGGCATCTTTAACAGCAGCACTTCCTCGCGGGGATCAGGGACTTGGAGAAGAACATGCTTCTTCCTTCATCTTGCAACAGAGGAGAAAATTGTGGCAAGTACCGCGATCTGCATCTTCCTCATCTCTGCATCAGCATCACTGAGGACGTCAAAAACTAGTCTACATTCCCATTAGCTTGTGGTCACTGTAGATTGATGAATGCGTGCTGATATCCAAGTCAAAAGTACAAAATGGTGCTTGTGGGCCATAAAACAAGAAATTATCTTGTGTAAGCAATGGAGTCTTCTTAGATGTTGATATACTAAATATTTTGGTCTTCTGCATTTTGTTTGATACATCCGTGGCCAAAACATGATAAAATAGAATCATGTCAAAACAATAGTCATATGTCTCCTCAAAATAGAGTAAGCATATACTGAAGAAGAATAATCTTAGATTGCACTTGTAGCAAGCAAATACGATCAACTCACAGTTCCTATGCACTGCCCAGATGAATTCACTTATCAACGAAGTCTTAACTCGAGGGCTTTAAAGGTAAGATAGAGGAAACGACATTCCATGAAACATGTATTCCACGTTTAAATCTTATCGTCCGTCGTTTTCACCTCATACATCGGAGAACTTCATCGGCAGTTTGCATAGGGACGAGTCCAACCTCGTCCTTCCTCTGTTCACATTGAACATGTGAATCTCGAGGGGGCCGAGCTCTTTCGAAGCTCTATGAAACGCCATGGATTGCTTGGGGAGAGTTCAGGTGAGCCTTGTGTTCCGACGCTTAAAAGGTCATGGCTTCCGGTACCGTGGCTGCGGCTCCCGACTCCTGCTGCTTCCATGTTTCTTCAGCAAAACCCAGATTCCACTCCCTTCTGATGAGCCACCCTCCAAAACCTTCTCTTCTGATGAGAGCTCAGGGGCTAGGAATCTCCGAAACCTTCTCCGATTTAAGAAGACAAGGAAGAGTGAGCTCTTGTCTTTCTTGCCTTCGGGTTACGCATCTGTTGCTATCTTTTTCTTTTAAGTTTCTTCCTTCAATTTTCTCTTGACTAAGATGATTTAGCTTCAAGTAGAACTGGTTCGAAGCTCACTCTAAATAACAATCTGATGCATGTAATATTATGAATATTATTTCATTTTGAGCTGGATGTGTGCTTAGACAACCTGACCTGACCTAATCTTTTATCAATTGAAGAATTACCCTCCAAAAGGGAAATCCGTAGGAGAATGGAGCAATATATTTAGTAAAAAGAGAAATAATCAATTATCTAAAAGGTTGTATCTATTAACATAATACGAAAAAACCTTTATATTAGGATTGAAATCAAATAACATTAGATCGATTTTTACGATGCATACATTTTGATATCATCTGAAAAGGATCTCTGTGTGATCCGGACATCGTCTTTAGATTAATGGTTCAGAGAGATTGAGAGAGAAACTATAATCTCTCAACTGCATCCTCTATGAGATTCGTTGTTTATCCCTTACATGTCCTGTCTATTTATCGACGAGAGCAGAGGATTTAGGATAATTATTACGAGAGTTTCTTGTAGCATTCCCTAAGAAATTCTACTATAATATGGATTTTTTTTATTAGTCAATATCAAAATTTAATTAATTCTATTATATATATCTTATCCAATTATAAAGAATAATCTAACTGAATCTAAATAGAATAAGGTAACATCTCTATCCATAGGAATATATAATTATATTTAATTGTCCTCTTGATAGGTGTTGAAGTTGACCCTCATATAAGAATATAAGTTAAGTAATGCCATCATCGTTATTATGTCCATGTATGGGAGGATGATATGATTTATAACACATTTCATTTTGATAACAATGGGTGCACTAGACAAAAAAAAAAAAAATCTCAACGGTAGTTTTGAACATATATCATTTTTAATATTGTAATTGATATTTTTAAAATAAACTACTTATGGAGAATAATAAGAATATCTCGAGATATCACATAACTATGTATATATGGATCTATATATTTTTAACCTTTTTTTCTTCGACCAATAAAAATATATTTCTTGATTTTAACATCATACTTGTTTCTCTTTGAATCTAGTATATTAATATAGTATAAACCAAATAGTCTGAAATATTTAATTATTTTTCACTAGACATGAACTCATATGGAGACTTTAAATTGATTGGACTAATAAAAGCTCGATTAATAACATAAGTTGCAGATATCATACTTTCCACTCGTAAGGTTCTTGGTAAATTTTTTGTATAAATCAACATTTACAAATCCCCACAAGATGTCAATTTTTTTTGTTATGCCACACTAATTTGTTGTTGTGTATTTACATATGTAAGTTTTCTTTTGATATCATTCTCATCACAAAAAGAAAAAAATCTACCAAAAATGAATTCCCTATCATTGTCGGTGCATAATCTTTTAACTTTTCTTTCAAGAATACTTTAATATTAACTTGAACCCCTAAAATTTTAAAATGAAACTTTTGATTTTTTTTTCTTCATAAAATAAACATAAGTGAATCTTGTAACATCATCAATAAAGTAAAATATATAACGAGAACCTAAATAAGATAGAGTTTGAAATAAGCCTATTAGATTATTATGAATAAGTCTTAAGAAAAATAAGATGGAGTTTGAAATAAGTCTTATAAATGATCTATTAAAATATTGCTTATCTGTTTTGTCATACTGACAACCTTCACAGACTTCATTACTACTAAAAGTAATAAGATTAGGAAAATTATTAAATATACTTTTTTAATTGTGATTTTTAATTTAAAAATATTTATATGATCAAATCTAACATTTTAGATTGATAAACTATCATTTGTACTCATCTTATCAATGTAAGAATTAAATATTGATAAAATATATAAATCATTGATACTTTTATTAATATGTACTACATCTATATTTAATTCTTTTATGTTACAAAGAAATTTATCTTCATTAGCACGTTAAACTAAGATATCTTTATTTCCAAGACTCTATCTAATTAATTTATTTAAAAATAAAAAAAAATAATATTTTAAATCATAACACTTCTGGTCACTCTATGCAAATTCTATACACATCGATTCTTGTGTGGCTTCTTTTTATACATCTCTCATTTGGTCTTTAAAGTCTTATATATCTCTCATTTGTTAAAGTGGCAATCATAAGTATACGGAAACATTAAAATTTTATTATTTAAGGTCATATATGCCCTTCAGAATTGTAATGCTGGTGATTGTGATTGATAAACAAAATCAAACAACAACCATAATGTATTTTGGATCATGGGTGAGGTTGCAATTAAACCTAATAATACACCAGCAATCTGAATCCCTAAGATATTTCTTACTATGTTACACGGAAGATGATGAGTTAATCATGACTATTTTCTAAGCAACAAAATTAAGAACCAGTTTCGAGCCTTCTTCATTTCGTTTTTGCAGCAGAGAATTAGAAAATATCCAAGATTTTATGTTGGAAATTAGAGTTCTTATTTAGTTTTCTTGTCTCTTATATCAGGAAAAGGCATAATAAAAAGATGTATGAAAATGAAAGATCAATTAAAAAGATATCGAGAAATCGAATTTTGATTTTTTTTATCTCTTACATCAAAAAAAGACATAATAAAAAGAAGTATGAAAATAAAAGATCAATTGAATAGAATAGGATCACTGTGTTGGGAAATAGACTTTTAGTTTTCTAGTCTCTTATATCAGGAAAAGACATAATAAAAAGATGTAGGAAAATGAAAGATCAATTGAATAGAATAGGATCACTATGTTGGGAAATAGACTTTGTTTAGTTTCTTGTATCTTGCATCAGGAAAAAGACATAATGGAAATATATCCTTGTATCAGGAAAAAGTCATAATGGAAAGATTTATAATAATAAAGAATCAATCGAATAGGATCACTATGAAGCTGTTCATGAGGCTAATCACTTGTAGCTTTGTGGCAACAAGTCACTGTCGTTTCCTTTTCCATGTTCTCTTGTTGTTTTCACTATGCTGAAAGTTGAGAGAAAAAAACGGAATGGTCTTTTCTTGATGAGGCTAATCACTTGTAGCTTTGTGGCAACAAGTCACTGTCGTTCCTTTTCCATGTTATCTTTGTGTTCTTCACTATGCTGAAAGTTCAGAGAAAAAAAGGGAATGGTCTTTTCTTTCTCATCCTCTTCCTCAACTATGCTGAAAGTTCTTTTTTTTTTTTGAAAAACCTTCGTTTGTTCATCCATGACATCCCTCTACTCCTTAACACCTTTGATTCAAAATAAAAACAATGACATATACTTACATCGTCTCTATCTCTATCTCTATAATATACTGGCTTGATAATTATCCTTTTTAATCTTCTCAATATTATTACTCATTTCATCTCTTTAGTCTATCATCGGTGGGAAAAATAATATGAATAAATACAAATGAAAAAGAAGCTAAGCCAAAATTCATAGGAGCACTAGATAACAAAGAAAAATCTCAACCTCAAGTTTTGAACATGTATCATTTTTAATATTGTGATTGATATTTTCAAAGTAAACTATTTATGGAGAATAATAAGAATAAACTTCAATCACAATATATCGAGACATCACATAACTATGTATATGTGGATCTATACATTTTCAACCTTTTTTTTTTAGCTAATAAAAATATATTTCTTGGCTTTAGTATCATACTTGCTTGAATCTAATATATTAATATAGTATGTACCAAATGTTTGAAATATTTAATAGTTTCTCACTAGACATGAACTCATATGGAGACTTTAAATTGATTGGACTAATATAAGCTCGATTAATAATATAAGTTACACATGTCATACCTTCTATCCATAAGGTTCTTAGTAAATTCTTAGTATAAATCAACACTTACAAGTCCCCACAAGATGTCAAAATTTTTTGTTATGTCATACTAATTTGTTGTTGTGTATTTACATATGTAAGTTTTCTTTTATATCATTCTCATCACAAAAGGAAAAAAATCTACCAAAAATGAATTTCCTTTTATTGTCAGTCCATAATCTTTTAACTTTTCTTTCAAGAATACTTTAATTGTTAACTTGAACTCTTAAAATTTTAAAATAACACTTTTGATTTTTTTTTTTCTCCACAAAATAAACCCAAGTGAATCTTGTAACATAATCAATAAAGTGAAATATATAACGAGAACCTAAATATGATGAAGTTTGAAATAAGCCTATTAGATTATTCTGAATAAGTCTTAAGAGAAATTTGCATCTTGAAAATGATCTATCAAAATATTACTTATGTATTTTGTCATACTGTCAACCATCGCAGACTTCATTACTATTAAAAGTAGTAAGATTAGAAAGATTATTAAATATGATGATGATTGTGATTGATCAACAAAATCAAACACCAACCATAATGTGTTTTGGATTCATGGTGAGGTCACAATTAAACCTAATAATACACTAGCGAGGTGAATTCTCCTTACTATTTTATATAGAAGATGATGAGTTAGTCATGATTATTTTCTTAGCAACGAAGTTAAGAACCAGTTTTCAGCCTTCTTCATTTCTTTTTGCAGTAGAGATTTCGAAAAGATCCAAGTTTTTATGTTGGAAATTAGAGATCAATTGAATAGGAGATCACTAAAAATGAAAAGATGAATGAAAATGAAAGATCAATTGAATAGGAGATCACTGAGAAAAAATATTATAGCGGAATAATTCTTTTTTATCAAAATGTGTTTCTTTTCATAATATCAATTTATTATCAAATGTAATTATTAATCAGAACAATATAAACAGTAGAACAATGAATCAATCACAAAGTAGATACCAAATTTTTTACATGAAAAATTCAATACGAAAAAAATTATGGGACCGTAGTCTACTTCAAACCTTCACTATCACCAATAATGATAATATATTTACAATAAGTCTTCTCTAAATAACTAGAGGATCACGATAATATCATGAACATATATCTTGGTTCAACAGTAACATATCATCATCATCATAAATATATTTACAATAAGTCTTCTCTAAATAACCAGAGGATCACGATAATATCATGAACATATATCTTGGTTCAACAGTAACATATCATCATCATCATAAATATATTTAAATAAAAAAAAAAATATTTAGATCTCACCAAGGGGGTATATTAGAAAAGTATATTAGAGAAGATGAATTATAGATAATCATCATTAAAATTATATAGCTTATTACAAGGATTCTCTACATAAAATTTGGATCAAAATTGATAAAATTTTATCGCTTGATAGTATAACAAAAATCTCAAAACCTTAACTTTGTTCTTTTTATGCTCGGTATTGTTTCCACCGTTGGCATACCTCTCAACCCGCGCACATCTTTTTTTTTTTTTTAATAAATTAGATTTAAACTTAATATTCAAATCAACCCGTCCAAGACTCAACAGGGAAATAGACTTCTGGTTTTCTTATCTCTCATATCAAGAAAAAGATATAATTAAAAAGATGTATGAAAATGAAAGATCAACGAAATAGAATAGGATCACTGTCTTGCAAAATAGACTTTGTTTAGTTTTCTTGTTTCTTACGTCAGGAAAAAGACATAATGGAAATATATCTGTCTCTTTCATCACGAAATAAAGAATCATAATGAAAAGATATATAATAATAAAGAATCAATCGAATAGGATCACTATGAAACAGTTCATGAGGCTAAACGGCTTTGTCGCAACAAGTCACTGTCGTCTCCTTTTTTTTATTTCTTCCTCCTCTATCGGAAGCTAATCACTTGCATGCTTTTCATGCTCTCTTGTTGTTCTTCACGTGCTGAAAGTTTAGAGAGAAAACAAGGAATGGTCTTTTCTTTCTCATCCTCTTTCTCAACAATTTAGAATGATCTTATTTTCACAAAGAAAGGAGTTCCTTCAAAATCTCGAAACTCTTATTATAGCCGAGAGAAAATTGTGTACGCTTATACTGAAGAAGAATAATCTTAGATTGCACTTATAGCCAGCAAGTAAGATCAACAAACTGTTCCTATCTGTGCACTGTGCTGATGAATTCACTTTTCAACGTAAGGGTTTCAGAGGTAAGATAGAGGAAACACCATGAAACATGTGTTCGACGATTAAAAGCATTTGTTGGGTTGCATACAGTGACTCTTTCCCTTCCAACCGAAAAGAATTGATTAATCCTCCATTTATGACTTCAACTTCATGACCAAACAGTCGTTATCTTTTATAGCTTGGTCCACTGATACAAGCACCTGAAAAGTCAATGTGCTCATCCTTATCCGTCTAATAAGATCAATGTATTGTTTGTTTTCATATTTGATTTAGTTTTTTTATTTTTTATTATGTAGAATCTTGTAAATGCTATTACTTTACTGGACGGAAAAATTAAAATGAAAAAGTATCATCATCTGCTTCCCCTTTACCTCTTTGATTCCCCATCAATATTTTCATTGGATAAAAAGGATTGAATTAAACACTTGATCCAAGTTATTTATATGGCTAAATTTTAATATTTTGATTTAAAGATAATATATTATTAGACTCCGATTCTGAAATTGGTGATTCGGGAGTCCAATTTTTGGAATCAAATGATCAGTTTTAGATCTTATTTAATCAGTTTTGGTTTCAATTTTGATTCGAATTATACGTTTTTTTTAAGATTTAATTAAAAATAAATTAAAATATCAAAAAATTCATAATTTTATTTCTAGGTTTTGATCTTAATGTCATTTGATGTATTGATGAGTCTAATGATATAAGAAATAGATCAAATTATCTATCGCTGTTGCTAGTGCAACATGTCCCGTTGGGTCCTTCAATTATGCGTCCAATAATTGTCTGTTATTTTGGTCTCTTGTAATATATATATATATATATATATATATATATATATATATATATATATATATATATATATATATATATATATATATATATATATATATATATATATATATATATATATATATATATATATATTTGCATTGAGACGCGTCCAACCTCGTCCTTCCTCTATTCACATTGAGCATGTAAATCTCGAGGTGGTCGAGCTCTTTCGAAGCCCTATAAAACGCCATGGATTGCTTGGGGAGAGTTCAGGTGAGCCTTGTGTTCCGACGCTTAAAAGGTCATGGCTTCCGGTACCGTGGCTGCGGCTCCCAACTCCTGCTGCTTCCATGTTTCTTCAGCAAAACCCAGATTCCACTCCATTCTGATGAACCACCCTCCAAAATCTTCGCTTAGGATGAGAGCTCAGGGGCCGGGAATCTCCGAAACCTTCTCCGATTTAAGAAGACAAGGAAGAGTGAGCTCTTGTCTTTCTTGCCTTCGGGTTACGCATCTGCTGCTATCTTTTTCTTTTAAGTTTCTTCCTTCAATTTTCTCTTAACTAAGATGATTTAGATTCAAAAGGGAAGAATTGCAAGGTGAAATCTGTAGGATTTCCCTCCAAAAAGGAAATCTGCAGGAGAATGGAGCAATATATTTAGTAAATATAGTTATCTAAAAGGTTGTATCTATTGACATCATATGAAGCAGGTGAATCTAGATAGGACAAGGCAACATCTCTATCCATAAGGATATGGAACTATTGAGGCTATATGTATTTCATCATCCTCTATATTTAACTGCCCTCATGGAAGGTTCTTATGTTGACCCTGTCTGAGAGCACATATCAATGCTATTTTGCTGGATATGCAACAACACTGCTCCTTTTGCTGAATAAATTATGAACATTACAGAAAAAGCAGCTGTCGATTACTTAATCATCTTTAACAAGATATGTTATCTCTGCTTAGGTTGCATTTATACCGTACATCACTGCTGGTGATCCTGATCTATCGACAACAGCAAAAGCCCTGAAGCTACTGGACTGTTGTGGTGCTGATATAATCGAGTTGGGGTTGCCATACAATAATCCTATTTTGGATGGTCCTGTGATACAGGTTCTTGATTTTTTCTTTTCTGATTATTTCTTGTATCACCAGTCAATCTATATTTGCCACTGATTTTTTTCCTAAGAGAGAGAGAGTAAAAAAGAAGAAGCAAGGCTTCTATCTAATAAGATTCATGTTCCTTTTTTTCCCCTTCTGTAGGCATCAAACAAAAGAGCCTTGGCTGGCAAGACAAACATGGAAGCAGTCATCTCCATGTTAAAGGAGGTAAGCCATCCTTAGAGACAGCATCCTACTACCAATGCATAGGTCTGTTGCTTTGTTAGCTCTATCTATAGTATATCTTATGACAATCTTAAATTTGAAAAAATCATTGGTTCGGCAACTGATTGTTAGAGTAGAGTTGCATTGGTTTCAACATTAGCACCTTCTGATCTATGAACATCTCAAATGCCTATTAAGAAAACAGCATATTAACAGGTAATCCTTTCGGTACTTAAGCCTCCATTCAATAAAAGAATCTCTCTTGCTTTTGAAAAAAAAGATATGTACTTAAAAGGTAATTAAAAGTTCAAATGTCACCATGTGGATGCTCAGTAATATCACATTACAGTTGGGATGCTTATGGTCCAATCTTCTTGAACTCTTTCGGATATCATCCCATACTTTTGAAGTTCCAAAAGGAATATAATGTGTGATCAAATTTATGCAGGTAGTTCCACAAATCTCTTGTCCGATTGTAATGTTCTCATATTACAATCTAATACTGGCCCGCAGAAGTGAATGGTTCTTGTCTGCATTAGAAGATGCTGGTGTCAAAGGTAATGCATGACTTGTTCAGATGCTCAAGCTTCACTTCTCTCCAACTTCGAAATTTGATTGTTCTACACTTGGAAGATAATATTTCTTCATATTTCTATGAAGAGGACAAAGATTTGTTGTTAGCCAAATGTTCTTACTAGACATTTGCTGTAGGAAGAGAACAATATTTGTCATATGGTAAGAAAAATGTTGAATGTGTACTCTGCAGGACTTATTGTGCCAGACCTTTCATTTGAAGAGAGTGCTGATTTGACGAGAGAAGCTGCCAAGAAAAACGTTGATATGGTAGGCTTATTCAAGCCAAACTCTTTGTTCCCTCTACTTTATAATTCAGTATATCTTTGAGGTATAAATTACATAGGCATCGGAGTTATTGAAATCAAGGTGCTTCTTTCTTCACATTTCCTGATTCTTCTGTATGTTTAGGATTTATAAATTGTGATCAACTTAGTCATATGGTAGTCTTTATAGCCACAATAGATTACTAAGTTTCTCTTTTGGCGAAATTCTGATTTTGTGATCTTTATATCTTCTTACGATCAAAGGTTTTGCTCACTACACCTACTGCCACAAAAAAGAAAATGAAGGCCATTTCTGATGCTTCCAAAGGATTCATATACCTCGTAAGTATTCTTATTTGCAAGTATTTATGCTTTATCTCTTCTATATGCTTGCCATCCAGATTCTGTATATATTCAATCAATTACCCAGAAAAATGTAACTCAATTCAGAGAGAATAATCAAGTTGAACAAAATATAGAATCCGGATAATTCTAATATCTTTGCCTATCTTATTACATGATTTGGCTCCTCCCTGATCATGCAGGCAAGTTCTGCTGGAGTTACTGGTGTAAGAGACACTGTGAATAGACAAGTCCAGTTTCTTCTCAAGGAAATCAAAGAGGTGAGCTCCTTCTCTATCCTCTCTTATGTTTCTTACATGTCCTAATTTTCTACTCCATGATCTTTCTAGGAAGAATCTTCTGCAAATCTAAGCCAGATAACCTGTTTATCTTGTTCCATGTTCTCACAGAAAACTGCAAAGCCTGTTGCGGTTGGCTTTGGCATATCCAAACCAGAGCATGTTAAACAGGTCAGTAACACAATTGATCTTCTCTTGTCAAGCCTTGTTTCTGAGATTAACACCAGCAAAATGCTGCTTCAGCTTTCATTGTGGGGAGCTGATGGTGTTATCGTCGGAAGCGCAATTGTTAAGCTGTTAGGGGAAGCTAATTCCACAGAAGAAGGATTAAAGCATGTGGAATCCTTTGTGGCCTCTTTAACAGCAGCGCTTCCTCATGGGAATCATGGACTTGGAGAAGAACATGCTTCTTCCTTCATCTTGCAACAGTGGAGATAATTGTGGCAAGTACCGCGATCTGCATCTTCCTCATCTCTGCATAGGCATCACTGAGGACGTCAGAAACTAGTCTACATTCCCATCCGCTTGTGGTCACTGTAGATTGATGAATGAGTGCTAATATCCAAGTCAAAAGTACAAAATGGTGCTTGTAGGCCTTAAAACAAGAAATTATCTTGTGCAAGTAATGGAGTCTTCTTAGATGTTTATATACAAAATATTTTGGTCTGTTGCATTTTGTTTGATACATCCGTGGCCAAAACATGACAAAATAGAATCATATCAAAACAATAGTCATATGTCTCCTCAAAATAGAGCAAGCTTCTACCGGAGAAGAATAATCTTAGATTGCACTTGTAGCAAGCAAGTAAGATCGACTCACTGTTCCTATGCACTGCCCGGATGAATTCACTGATCAACGAAGTCTTAACTCGAGGGCTTTAAAGGTAGGATAGAGGAAACACCATGAAACATGCGTTCGACGTTTAATAGCACACAGTGACTCGTCCTTCCTCTTTTTTTTCTCCGTGCAACTGAAAAGGATTGATTAATCCTCCATTTATGGCTTCAACTTCATCACCAACCAATCATGACCAACTGATACGAGGAGCACGAGAAATGTCAATGTGCATCCTTTTCCGTCTAAGATCAATGTATTGTTTGTTTTCATGTTTGATTTAGTTTATTTTCATGTGAAATCTTGTAAATGCCATTACTTAACTGGACGGATAAACTAAAATGAAAAGTATCATCTGCTTCTCCATTTTCATCTTTGATTCCCAATTAATATTTCCATTGGATAAAAAGAACTTTCTACATAGAGAATTGAATTAAAAACTTGATCCAAGTTATTTATATGGCTAAATTTTAATATTTTGATTTTGTGTGCCAAAAACAATATATCAATTTGGAGTTCGTGGATCTGATTTTTAATTTTTAGGAATCGAAATCGAATCACATATAATTTTTATTTGTTGAATATAAAGAGTAGTTAAAAATGTATGTTTTGTAGTGTCAGTTATCACGAGAAATATATATCTTTAACCGATCGTAAAAAAATATATATTTTTTACCAAAAAATATTAAAATATATATTATCATACTTTGGATTCCAAAATCATATAAAGAAAAGAAAAGAAAAGATGGCTTAAAAAGCTACAAACTATTGATAAAAATATTTAAGTTAAAATTTATGATAAATCGTACATCGTATCTTTATAAGTTAACTTTAGTCTTTTTCTCACTCAAAGCTTAAATCATTTTTCAAATGAGTCATTTTTATTTTTCATTTTTCAAGTGAGTCATATTTTTATTTGTTGAATATTAAGAGTAATTAAAAATATCTATTTTGTAATCTTTCCAAAGTTATCACGAGAAATAGATATCTTTAATTGATAATAAAAAATATTATATTTTTCACCGAGGAGATATTAAAATACATATTACCATACTTTTGATTCTAAAATCATATAAAGAAAAAAAGAGATGGTATGATAGGGCAATTAACACATCAAACTTTGTTTGACCTAAATCATTATCAAAATATTTAAGCTAAAATTGATGATAATTCATACATCAGACCTTAATCAAGGGCTTAATAGTAGTGGCTCTACATACAAGTTATTTGACTTCATCCTTGAGTAGCTCTTTCCTACTCAAGCCCTCTCATTATACTTAAATATTAGGTCGACTCTAATACCTAATGTTACAACCCGGACCTAATGGATTAACTAACTTATCAATTTCATTTGAATGAAATCATTTATCAAAATACTTAAGTTAAAATTAATAATGATATATTTATCAAACTCTTATAAATTAATTTTAGTCTTGTCAACTTCTAATGTAGAACTATCCTAATGTTACACATTAGGAAATAAATCAATTAATAGTTTAATTGATTGATAAAATTCTTAACTTATCCACATTATTAAAAAAACTAGTATGAATCATTTCTTTTACCATACTACACAAACAAAAAAGTTTATAATTGAAATAAAAATAATAATTTATTTATGATAATTAACTAATGTTAAGAGAGAAAATTATCAATGATTATATAATTCTTTATCAAACAGTAGTAATAAGATACTCGATCAAACCAAATAAAAGAAAAAAAAATTAAGATGTAAGTAAAAAAGAAAAGTCATATTAAATTTCTCAAGAAGAAAAATATTTAAGAAATCTTAAACTACTCTCTAACTTAAGCTCTTAACACTTATACATCAATCCTATGGATATCATTTATTTATAGGTATAAAATAATAATTTAAATTAAGAGATATTGTTTGAAGTAAGGTGCATGTGCCTTCGGAACCCAATTTTGCCTTTGCAAGTTGAGTCACCTTAATTCCTCCGTCAAATACTTCTCTGAGATAAGGTGCATATGTCTCAAAGTTCCCTTCATCTTTGGCACTATGCAGGATGAGCCTACTCCATCAAAATGAGAGACCCATGGAACGACATGATCCTGCTCTTGCCTCTGTAAGAGTTCATGTCCTTGACCTCTATCCAAGGAAAGCTTTGTACCTCCGCTCTTGCCTATGTAAGAGTTCATGTCCCTGACCTCTGTCCAAGGAAAGCTTTGTGCCTCCGCTCCATATTCCATCTTCTATGCCGACTCACTTCATGTAGCTTGGGTACTTCGCCTAGTTACACTCAAGTTGCTTCACTCCTCGTTTTGTATTGAGTTGATGGTGGCCCTCGCGCCCACCATTCCACAGGTCAGCCCCCCATTGAGTCCGATATCGATATCGACTCCAAGTATGCCTTCATTTGTGTTGCCTTGGGTCTCTCCCCCACTTGATCTCGTAATGCATTATCTCAAGCAAGATCATGCGATGACTCCTCACCGCTCACTCAGTCCGTTGAACTTTATGAAGTTGTTTTGAAATACTCCTCAATATGTGTGGTTCGTTGCATATGGTTCTCTCTCTCGATAGCCAAGACATATCCCTCCTAGATATCTGTCCCATTGGAGCAAGTTTTCTCTTCTCTTCCTTCTCTTTGGATGTTTCGGATACCACCTTCCCCTTGGACTACTCCGCCTTGCTGAACAAATTATGCATTGTTTTGCCTCCCGCAAACGCACTTGCTAGATTGTGACTCCATATCAATATAGCCACCACTGCACCCCTCAAGACCTAGCAATATGTTGAACTCACTACAAACTTCAACCTTATACAAACGTATCCTTCTCATGCTGAAGAGAAAGTTTCAATGCTCCATGGCACCGAGATTCGATCACCTTGGGATGGCCACGAACAATCCATCGTTCGTATACAAGCCTTTGCATGAGTACCAAATTCTTCGAGTTAGCAATTCCCTCACCTCTGTGAGCTTTGCACAACTCTTTCGGTTGCTGAACAATACATTCCATCTTACATGGTCTCATCATTTACCAAGCGCCTCGCTTGCCTTAAGCACTATCAAGTATGGTTGCCAACGTTGAGCCATAGCTCAAATTTAGCCATCCCAACCTTTGTGGCTTATACATTCTTCCCAGCTTGCTTGTCCTCATGGTGCCTCTTGCGTGAAGGGTTGGCCATTTCTCTGAATGATAATCTCAAATGTCCGTTCCTCTAAGCAACTTCTTTTTCCCTACATCTTCATGTCTGTTTTCCTCCCAAACGGTCGGGCGTACTGGCTGCCCTCAACGTAGCCCTACTAGGTCCCACACGTTTGCATACCAATTATTTCTATAAGTGATTGTCCTACTCTGATACCATATGTTACGGACTTAGCTGATTTTGCGTAAGTCATACAACACCCTTGCGTGTCCGTCCACAAAGGTCAACTTCCCAAAAACCTCCCATGTACCTTTAGGACATACAAAAGAGAAAACGGGTTAGAGAAAACATCTCACTCGGGATCCACAAGTAAATATTTCAGAAAACACTTCATAACAAATGTAAATTATAAACTATAAATAAACTTTATAAACTCTAAACTGTTGCAAATATTTCAGAACTCTAAACTTTATAAGTAAATTTTTCAGAAAACAAACTTTATAAACTATAAACAAACTTTATAAACTATAACTCTAAACTTTATAAGTAAATATTTCAGAAAATAAACTTTATAAACTATAAACAAATGCAGAACAAAGGGTTAAAATGGTTCACTACAGATCGAATATCTCTCACAAGTGTCAACATGACACAACCTTTATTTATAAGCCTAAAACGACCACCAAACTCAACTAAAATGAGCCTGTTAACCCTTCGACCATCCCTCTACATGTTGCGCAAAACATGAACATACCAAAAGACACCGACATACATAAATATTACATCAAACATCCTGTTAAGAAGTTTGTATGTGATAGTTCGTTCAATTGATACATCGAACAATTATTCGTTATCTTCACGAATGATCTCTTTAATCTTTTTTATTTTTATTTTTTGGTACATGATAAGTCAATCCAATAACATGTGATTCTCATCTAATCTAATAGTGTATTTATCAATAATCACTATAAATATCAAAACAAAAATAAACACATCCATCAAAATATTTATTTTCAAAATAATCTCAAACGATTAATCAAAGGCACTTCGACCCCTTTTTTTTAAACGGATAAACTATCATACTATTTCAGTTCCGATTTTAACTCGGTTCGAATTTAGTTTTAACCCGATTTGATTTCGATTCGGACCGCCCCATCTCGCGATATAACCTTATGAAAGAAACACCAGCATTCCTAGCAAATCACATGATATTTATGGATTCGCAGGGACGGATGCATCATCTTCCGCTGCTATCAGACGGTCAAAATGGATTGAGAACGGTCTGACGGTTTCACATTGCCAGGAACATAACCACAAAAAGGAAAAAAACACACGTTTCACGTTGCAAAATACAAATGGTCCCCACATCTATACACATGCATCTGAATCTATATCGTAAATATAAGTGGCCAAAATAGGATTCTAATATAAAATTTTTATCGATAAATTAATTGACACTCTCTTATTGTCTAGCAAACTTGGCTTTGAGCTTCCGTACATCCCAGAAAAGAACAGTCACCACATGCCAAAATCCGTCGGTGGGTGTAAAACGTTGTGCATCTTATTGTCTGTCCTTTTCACCTCATACATCGGACAACTTGATCAGCAGTTTGCATAGAGAAGATTCCAACCTTCTTCTTCTTCCTCTGTTCACATTGAGCATGTGAATCTCGAGGTGGTCGAGCTCTTTCGAAGCCCTATAAAACGCCATGGATTGCTTGGGGAGAGTTCAGGTGAGCCTTGTGTTCCGACGCCTAAAAGATCATGGCTTCCGGTACTGTGGCTGTGGCTCCCAACTCCTGCTGCTTCCATGTTTCTTCAGCAAAACCCAGATTCCACTCCATTCTGATGAACCACCCTCCAAAATCTTCGCTTAGGATGAGAGCTCAGGGGCCGGGAATCTCCGAAACCTTCTCCGATTTAAGAAGACAAGGAAGAGTGAGCTCTTGTCTTTCTTGCCTTCGGGTTACGCATCTGCTGCTATCTTTTTCTTTTAAGTTTCTTCCTTCAATTTTCTCTTAACTAAGATGATTTAGATTCAAAAGGGAAGAATTGCAAGGTGAAATCTGTAGGATTTCCCTCCAAAAAGGAAATCTGCAGGAGAATGGAGCAATATATTTAGTAAATATAGTTATCTAAAAGGTTGTATCTATTGACATCATATGAAGCAGGTGAATCTAGATAGGACAAGGCAACATCTCTATCCATAAGGATATGGAACTATTGAGGCTATATGTATTTCATCATCCTCTATATTTAACTGCCCTCATGGAAGGTTCTTATGTTGACCCTGTCTGAGAGCACATATCAATGCTATTTTGCTGGATATGCAACAACACTGCTCCTTTTGCTGAATAAATTATGAACATTACAGAAAAAGCAGCTGTCGATTACTTAATCATCTTTAACAAGATATGTTATCTCTGCTTAGGTTGCATTTATACCGTACATCACTGCTGGTGATCCTGATCTATCGACAACCGCAAAAGCCCTGAAGCTACTGGACTGTTGTGGTGCTGATATAATCGAGTTGGGGTTGCCATACAATAATCCTATTTTGGATGGTCCTGTGATACAGGTTCTTGATTTTTTCTTTTCTGATTATTTCTTGTATCACCAGTCAATCTATATTTGCCACTGATTTTTTTCCTAAGAGAGAGAGAGAAAAAAAGAAGAAGCAAGGCTTCTATCTAATAAGATTCATGTTCCTTTTTTTCCCCTTCTGTAGGCATCAAACAAAAGAGCCTTGGCTGGCAAGACAAACATGGAAGCAGTCATCTCAATGTTAAAGGAGGTAAGACATTCTTAGAGACAGCATCCTACTACTAATGCATAGGTCTGTTGCTTTGTTAGCTCTATCTATAATATATCTTACGACAATCTTAACTTTGAAAAAATCATTGGTTCGGCAACTGATTGTTAGAGTAGAGTTGCATTGGTTTCAACATTAGCACCTTCTGATCTATGAACATCTCAAATGCCTATTAAAAAAACAGCATATTAACAGGTAATCCTTTCGGTACTTAAGCCTCCATTCAATAAAAGAATCTCTCTTGCTTTTGAAAAAAAAGATATGTACTTGGAAAATCTAAAGTTTGTTTCGGTCTTAGTTCCTCGAATTACTTTCGCAACATGTTATTATAAAGTTCAAATGGAGTCAGCAAACAAGCTTGTAGGCAGTTGTCCCTTATTACACATTGTAATTAAATGGTTAACCCACAATCTCCAAGAATGTCACTATGAGGATGCTCAGTAATATCACATTACAGTTGGGCTGCTTACGGTCCAATCTTCTTGAACTCTTTCAGAGATCATCCCATACTTTTGAAGTTCCAAAAGGAATATAATGTGTGATCAAATTTATGCAGGTAGTTCCACAAATCTCTTGTCCGATTGTAATATTCTCATATTACAATCTAATACTGGCCCGCAGAAGTGAATGGTTCTTGTCTGCATTGGAAGATGCTGGTGCCAACGGTAATGCATGACTCGTTCAGATGCTCAAGCTTCGCTTATCTCCAACTTCAAAATATACCTGACATATGAAATTTGATTGTTCTACACTTGGAAGATAATATTTCTTCATATTTCTATGAAGAGGACATAGATTTGTTGTTAGCCAAATGTTCTTACTAGACATTTGACCGTATGAAGAGAACAATATTTGTCATATGGTAAGAAAAATGTTAAATGTGTACTCTGCAGGGCTTATTGTGCCAGACCTTCCATTTGAAGAGAGTGCTGATTTGAAGAGAGAAGCTGCCAAGAAAAACATTGATATGGTAGGCTGATTTGTTCCCTCTACTTCATAGTTTAGTATTTCTTTGAGGTATAAATTACATAGGCATCAGAGTTATTGAAATCAAGGAACTTCTTTCTTCACATTTCCTGATTCTTCTGTATGTTTAGGATTTATAAATTATGATCAACTTAGTCATATGGTAGTCTTTATAGCCACAATAGATTACTAAGTTTCTCCTTTGGCGAAATTCTGATTTTGTGATCTTTATATCTTCTTACGATCAAAGGTTTTTCTCACTACACCTACTACCACAAAGAAGAAAATGAAGGCCATTTCTGATGCTTCAGAAGGATTCATATACCTAGTAAGTATTCTTATTTGCAAGTGTTTATGTAATATATGATATTTCGTCGTCGGTAATGAATCAATCATTCTGATACTTAATCTCTTCTATATGCTTGCCATCCAGATTCTCTATATATTCAATCAATTACCCAGAAAAATGTAACTCGATTCAGAGAGAATACTCAAGTTGAACAAAATATAGAATCCGGATAATTCTAATATCTTATTACATGATTTGGCTCCTCCCTGATCACGCAGGTAAGTTCTGCTGGAGTTACTGGTGTAAGAGATACTGTGAACAGACAAGTCCAGTTTCTTCTCAAGGAAATCAAAGAGGTGAGCTCCTTCTCTACCCTCTCTTATGTTTCTTACATGTCCTAATTTTCTACTCCATGATCTTTCTAGGAAGAATCTTCTGCAAATCTAAGCCAGATAACCTGTTTATCTTGTTCCATGTTCTCACAGAAAACTGCAAAGCCTGTTGCGGTTGGCTTTGGCATATCAAAACCAGAGCATGTTAAACAGGTCAGTAACACAATTGATCTTCTCTTGTCAAGCCTTGTTTCTGAGATTAACACCAGCAAAATGCTGCTTCAGCTTTCACTGTGGGGAGCTGATGGTGTTATCGTCGGAAGCGCAATTGTTAAGCTGTTAGGGGAAGCTAATTCCACAGAAGAAGGATTAAAGCATGTGGAATCCTTTGTGGCATCTTTAACAGCAGCACTTCCTCACGGGGATCAGGGACTTGGAGAAGAGCATGCTTCTTCCTTCATCTTGCAACAGAGGAGAAAATTGTGGCAAGTACCGCGATCTGCATCTTCCTCATCTCTGCATCAGCATCACTGAGGACGTCAGAAACTAGTCTACATTCCCTTCCGCTTGTGGTCGCTGTAGATTGTTGAATGCGTGCTGATATCCAAGTCAAAAGTACAAAATGGTACTTGTGGACCATAAAACAAGAAATTATCTTGTGCAAGCAATGGAGTCTTCTTAGATGTTGATATGCTAAATATTTTGGTCTTCTGCATTTTGTTTGATACGTATGTGGCCAAAATAACATACCTGTTTCATGCTCGGTGTTCCTTGTGGTTTATGGACTCATTTCAACGTTTCACCATCAGCAAAAATAGAATCATATCAAAACAAAAGTCATATGTCTCCTCAAAATGCACCTTCCAAAGAGGAATAGTATATAAGTTGCCACCCATCCTGATAACAAAATAGTATCATCATGAATGCCACCAAAAAATAAATAAATAAATTGCCAAGACCTTCAACTGAGGATAGAGCCACTTGATTTCTGCTTGTCACTTGCAATAATTTTGAATGATGCAGTCTAAAATGCTCAAAAATCAATGACTAGATAATTGCAAGTCAATTGAATAAGCAGTTATCACCCATGAACAAAATGTTCGGAGAATATTAATATGAAACTCTCAGATCGGCCACACTACAATTTACAAACAACAGGTGAATGTGAAAGACTGGTCCATTTGAACTGTCATACAACTTTGTTTCCCACCTTGGAGCAAAAGAGAAAGCCCACTAATTAGTTCCACAATAATTGGAGAATGTAGCTTTACTTTTTTCCTTGTAACAAACTGGATTCATCACTTACTACAAATTGGAGTAAAACCAATACATAAATGGAAGTAAATTCTAGCTATCGTCCCAGTCACTTGTGTCAATCTCACTGTGATACCCAAGACTTGCGATCTTAGCTAAATAATGTATATAAAACAAATGATTGACTTAATGAACAAATATCAATAAGAAAAGTCAAAGGCACTGTGACATGAGCTGCAGAATCCAAAACAAGAAGACAAAGTCCCTGAATGAACACGAGTCAATAACATCAGCCCAACGTCAGTTCCAGTTTTTCTCTTATGCCTGGTTCTGCTTGTTGTTGACAGAGGAATCGGGATCCCATGTAGAATCCCACAGTGCAGAAATGCAAGAGTTTTGTCCACCCCCACAGATCTTTTTCTGAAGGTGCTCAAGGCTGGCGACTCGTTGCATCGAGGCTGTTCTTCCCATCTTTCCTCCAGCTACAGCACCATGGACAACATCAACTTGGGTAGCCGAAGCAATCTCTGGAACTGGAAGGCAGGGGTTCATCCTCCTGTCATGTGTCTGTGCCTGGAAAAAATGTTCCTTGTCATCATGGATCGGAACAGAAGCATCAGATGCATCAGATGGGCTCCCAGAGAAGGGTATGCTGTGTGCTGACATGTCGGATATGGTTGGGTTCAAAGGATTTATGCCAGTTAACCTCTTTACACTGTCCTCTGCCATCTTCACCTGAATATATGAACAAGATCAGAAGCATTAACTTGATCATGTTTTAATATCAGAGCATGCCAAGATCTGTCATTTATCAAGAAAGTCTAAGGAACTAATTGTGATGTCTTTCCAATGAGACCAACTGATACCTCTTCAATTGTTCATTGCTTAATGAATTGCACAAAAAGGCTTTTAATTGATTTGTTCCCACAAAAAACGAAAAAGAAACAGAAACAGAATGATAACCACACCATCCAGGTGCTTTGAAGCAGTATCTATACGGGGTCACAAAATATTACTAGGTTTATGATAACCAGAAAAGGTGATCAGTAATCATCAGTTGAAGCTTGTGCTTAGGTAGAAACAATGGTTGAACAATTTGCAAGACATTGCTTCACAAGCACTGCCAGTTGTGTGAGAACAAGAAACATTCTCCTTCACGGCATTTTCCCATCTTATCTTTCCAAGTGAAATGTGTCTTCCAAGTGTGATGCAATTATTACCTACTGAAAAGATTGGTGGGAAACATTACAGATCAACATTCTATATGAACAGAGGCTTTCTGACTAATGTCCATTATACCCCTACTGTCAGTCTTCACAACCAAACAAGCTATACATTTAAACTAGTGAGCTGAGGGGTGGTTCAGAAGGCGGATGGATTACCAAGTCATCTTTCCTAGACTGTTCATGTGCAGTAAACCCATTCAGTGGGAAATATCAAGTATTTGCTTTGGCTCCTCTTGATAAGATCATCCCGTTTGTTCCAAGCAATGTTAACCAATTATTGTTTCTCATCACAAGAAATGAAAAATGTTTTCTTGCAAGATTAAAAATACCTGAATAACAAGACCGAGAACATGAAGAATATCCAATAGCAATTAATGGCACCAAAAGGAGGAAAGCAAAGGCTTCTGGAGGAGCTTTGAAAATCAGTTGACAAATATTACGTTTATGTTATTAATCCAAAGAAATGTGCTCAGATGTACAGGGAATTATGTACATCTACGGCAATTATGTACAGGGAAGAAAGCATAACATATGAGGGGCACCTCAGTTGTTACTTTGTAACACCTTATTCCCCTCATTAGAAAGTCTTCTCACAGTACTATGTTGCTTTTGCTTACACTCTATCAGACTCCAGCAAATTGACTTTCTCATTGCATAGAATCTCATAAAAGGCTGCATAACTTTCCCTCAAGAGTGTGAAAGATTGCATAATTATCTTAGAGCAGGTACCACAAGACGCATATTATCGATGCATATGCAGTTTAAAACAAAACAAACTTGAAAGAATACTTGCAAATTCTAGAGGAAGATGATACATTAGCGAGTGAGAGATCTATTACCTTAGCTCTTAAAGTCTCCACATCTGCTTTCAGTACCCTATTGTCGACAGCAGCTTCATTGTACTTCTGATCGATATCAGCAAGTCGCTTTAACAGTGAAGAGTTCTCAACCCTTAACCGTGCAACCTATTCCAAATTATGTCAAAAAAAGCCTTAAAGGACTCCATTGCCATATAAAAATAAAAGGAAAACGATCAACAAGAGGATACCTGTGCTTCAAGCTCACTCAAATGTGCTTGCTTTCTCCTTCTCGAGCGTCTTGCTGATTCTCGGTTTGAGATCATCCTGAGAATGAGAAAGAAAAATGAGCAGCAGAAAGACCAGATGGGTAGGGCCTTTACAGCATATAGTTGATCCAAAAACCCTAGAATTTATCTATGTCTTCCAGTTAAACAAAATGTGGAACAGATTGCATGGAGATAATCCCACAACCTATGAATTCCAAAATAAAAACAGTACCAAATAAGTGCAAAAAGGAATATTTTTGAACAAACATGAAGACAAAATAGCAAAATTGCATCTCATTTCAGAAGGAAAAAAGCTTTTGGGTTTAAACATTAGCTTTCCTCAACATGGTACAGTGGCCAAGTATGATTCAAACACTTCTCTACAAACAATAATATTTAATAAAAGCATAGTCAATTACATCTGGAAAATTCAGTGTTCATTATAAGATTTGATACACTATGTTTGAAGATATATATATATATATATATATATATATATATATATATAAGATATGACAGAGAATTAATGGAATTTCACACAGATAACCTTAAATGTTGATGCCTATGAAACATGGATATGGATATGGACAACGATATGACATGATACGGATAGCTGACAAGCCTTAAAAAATTAAGATGCAATGGACACAACAGTTAACACATCAGCTTTCTCTAATATATGTTACATAAATGGAAAACATTCACGGAAGTACCAAAAACATACAAAGCATCAAGACAGAAGTCAAGCTACCTACATATTGCAAATATTCAATATGACATGAATTCTTATAAAAATAACATGTGTATGTATACAATTAATATTCACAAATAAATGTAGATGGTTTAGACATCCTAGTGTGTTTCGAAATATCTCTCACATTTAAAAGCAAAGTTTAACATACCAAAGCATATCACTCGGTACGAGCAATATGAACTGGTCCGATAGAGAACCGGAATGAGCAGTACATCAATACACCCTAGTGTATCATGTGTCGGTATGCTCGGTACAACTCAGTAATACCATACCGATAGCTGGTCGGTACACTGGTACGGACCGATAATGCGAACCATGTTTAAAAGTATCCAACAAGTTTACCAAATAATGACTTCCATTAAGCATTTGAAATCTGTGTTCCTTCCGTTGCATGCAAAGTGGAATAATCTCAAAAAAGTTTTTCAATCAGAACCATAATCAGCTAGTCATGAATTTCTAAAGTTCCACTTTCTTTATGATAGAAGTAACAGAAGAAGACAGCAATATCATGAAAATGATGTCCGAGTAACTCGGTATGACAAGGAAAAACTTCAATTCTGCCGGCTGATCGCACTAGTGATTATATGAGAAGATTTAAGGAAACAAACAGAAGAAAAAATAGATATTTTGCCGAAAGGTTGCAGCCGAACTTAGATAAGTTGATGAAGCCAAAGAAAATCATATCAGAAAATCAGATATGATCTCAAGAACATGCTAGAGAGAGAACAGAGGATAGAGAGTGTCTAACAAAACTGCTCTCTTTCTAGGTTCTATTGCTATTCAGAGAATCCAACACAGTGGTCTCCATAAAAGAACTGCTTAAATGGTTTAAATCACACAAACAACAGCACCTAGCAAGCCTCTGATTATCAACTATCATACAGTTCAAAGATAATTGAAGTCTCGAGGTATTTTATCTTTGGTTTTATATATTCTTTGTTATCTTTATAGTATTATTTAGATAATAAGCTAGAAATCTTATAACATCTTTGTTTAGTGAGAAGTTGCTTAGTTATCATAAAATTTATTTGAAGGGAGTTCTGTCTGTAAAATTTAACAAGACATTATCTGCAAGTTCCAGTTCCGACAAATTATCCTAGAACAGACTGGTGGTCTATAAAGAGGGATCAAAGTGGCAAATGCATACTACAAAATAATTTAATGGTGACTTCCTGAAATATATCCCATGTTGTCTTTCCTGAGATTTTCATCTGTTTTTCTTATTTTACTGCACTATATTTTCTTTCTCTTTTTTCTTTTCTGCTTTTATGCTGTGGAGTTGCAATAATTTGGTTGTACATCAATCATGTCAAACAAAGAAAATAAAATCATTAGTCTGATCATGAAACATCTTCATGATTGAAGCCTACCATGTTACTCAATGTTGCCTTGGAGGTGTTTGGGTACATGAATAAATAATCAATGAAAATAAATTTACCTATTGACAAAAACAAGTGTAAACAATTCTCTGCCCACAAATAGCCAAAATAAAAGACACTATGTTGACAAATTTAATATGAACTCAATGTTTCAAAGGGAGACTTTTTAACTGTATGACTAATGTATGTAAAAACTAGCATCACTTTGGCAACCAAGGAGCATTAGATATATGGGCTTATGCACCGGTTGCAAGTTCTCAATGCCACATGAATCCTTTCCAGCTCAGTCATATCACGTCAAGTCCCTTTAACCATGTCAGCCTAAACACACCGGAAGATTGTTGCCCTTTAGGCTTATGCCTCTCCTCTTATAACTTACAGGTCTGAGACAACCCAATTAATACAGTTGTATAATGAAAACCAAGTTTCAGAACACTGACGGTTTACTATCTAAATAGCAACATATAATAGGAGTGTTGACTGAACTATAATGCTTTCATTTTACCTCCTTAAACGTTTGACATCAGCAGGGTCCATATTTTCCCTAGTTTCTGCTTCCCCATCAGCTTCATCTTCATCCGAGTACTCTCTTGAGGATCCACTAGTTGCTGGCCTCCCTTGAACACCTGAATTCTGCATAACAGGTAAAGCTGGAAATCCAGTTGTTGCACCACCTGCCTTATCTTGCACCTTGGAACCATTTCCTAATCATGCAACAGTAAATGCAAAAGTAGCAAAAAAGGCATCCCAAGTCACATGATGGAGCTATGCAACCAATATGGCCGATATATTTGGTAAGACAACAATTGTACTTTTAGAGTGCAATCGTATCTCACATGTAAACATGTCTACTTAACAGATAATAGAACTGAAAAGAAAAAAGGAACAATGTCAGAGATGGAGTTATTATTCATCGTATCCAATTTAAAATTCCAAACTTATTGTATTAAGATATCAATTTCATAACTAACCACATTAGTCACATGAATTATAGAATGTGCAATTGCAAACAAAAAGAAGGTATTAGGTAATTTCTGCTACTCCAGCCCTCTGTGGGTTCAGATACGAATACACTTAAAACAATACAGAAGCCATCTGATTACTTCTCTACTCCATCCCTCCATTAGTCTGATAAACTAAGACTTCAAAGCATCTTCTAAAATTCTTCATATAGGTCAATGAATTATCATGACAAGGATTACTTTCTAGATAATTATACTATTTATAAAATTAATCCAAGGAACCCGCAAGATGTTATACATGAGAATTATATGATTTTATTGTTCTACTGGTGCTTCTATTGGTCAGCTTTTATAGCAATTTCTTGCATATTATCATTAAGCACAACTCGAGAAAATTTTAACTTCAAAGACATATAACATGATAATATTTGTAACAATTGCATATCCTAAACAATCTAAAAGCAACAGTTACATACAGCATACCTTTCCCAGGTGCTTGAGATCCCTGCTGTGAAGCATCCGAAGCAGGTGAACTGGTCTCAGCTATAGAAGCAGACTCTTGAGGATTTACACTAGAACCCTATAAATTTGAGAAAATTAGTTTAAAAAAAGAAAATTATATGAATATTTAAATTTCATTGAGATACAAATCTGTAGCTGAATTTTTTTTCCAAATGAATATAACAGGAAAGATACTTAGACAACAGACAGTACTTCAAACAATATTTGCAAAATAAAAACCAACCTATATCAGCAAAAATTGGAGCATTAAAAAAAGGTGGTTTTGATGAGACATCTTAAGGCCAACAGGAACCAAAGACCAGTGATTGCTGTACCACATGAAACAGTATGGTACGAGCGGTATGTACTGGTTTGGGTGTGAACCGATAACGGACCAGTCTCATTTCAGACAGTCTGATTAAAATAATAATAAAAATCAAAATGTGGTGGGCCTCGGACCATTTCAGCATTAAAAGGAAAAAAAATTAGGGCTTGTGTTTCACGCAGACCACTCCCATTTCAGACGGTCTGATTAAAATAGTAAAAAAAATCAAAATATGGTGGCCCCAGTCTATTTCAACATAAAAAAGATAAAAAATTATGGCTAACAAACGCAAGCCCACTTCTAACATACGATGCCACTTTGCCACTGTGATGCTGCAACGGTGCTGCCTCTTCACCGCTGTGATGACACCTCTTTGCTGCTGCCACTTCCGCTTCGATGCTGTTGCTGCTTCCCAGGTACACTGCCACTACAACACTTCTCTTCTTCTTCCTTCTTCCTTTCTCCTTTCTCCTCTGTTCCTCCACTGCCCCTTCTCTTCACCCTCTTTTTCTTTCTCATCAAAACACCAGTATGCACCAACATACTGTATACCAATGCACTAGTACAAACCGGCATGTACCATTCCAATAGATTGCCGAAACGGGTCTGATACCCAAAAAGGCAAACCTTGCCAAAGACAACTACATGACCAAACAATTGAGGAAGAAAAGAGGAGATAAGTACTCTTGCACGATTGTAGCTTTCTATGTTTGTAAGAACCTCAATTGGCCGTACTATTATCATAAATTCTATAGAAAATATTTAAGTAGTAATCATTTCTAGCAGCATCAAGGTAAGTCACAATAAGCGGCTGTCCCTACCTTCGCTAATTGAAACTAGGCTCATGGTTTGATTTTAGTAGTTTTGATTATAGTTTCAGCATGGTCCTAGGAGTTTCAACTTCAGCAGTTTGAGTATAGTTCAAAACTTTTGTGGGTGTTAACTTTTTGGTAAATTAAGATCAGTGATTTAAAAAGCGCTAGGCACCAAAAGACGTCAAGGTCCAAAAATGCCCGAGGCACTAGGCGCTCGCCTGAGCGAAACGAGGCGTTAAAATATAAAAATATATAATATAATTAATAAATATAATTATTTAAATAAAAAATATGCTATTAAATTAAGAAAATCGAGTACAAAATCACAATAAATAAATAAATCATAATAGTATTTTTTTTAAAATAAAAAATACTATTAAATAAATAAAAATTAATAGTATTAAAATCAAAATAATATATTATTAATCTAATAAATAAAAATACTATTATTAGTATACAGTTAGCAGTATACTGTTAATATACTGTTAACAGTATAGTGAGAAGACCGAGGCTGCTGAGGCAACGACAGCGGTAGCGGGCGACAATCGTAGCTGCAGCGGGAGTGGCGAGCAACAACGGGAGCGGTGACAGCAGCGGCGAGCGACGACAGCAACGACGAGCAGCGATTGTGGCAACGGCAAGTAGCGACAGTAGCGACGATCAGCGACAGCAGAGAGCAACGATAGCAGAGAAGAAATCTCGGCGGCAAAATCACAAGTGTTAAGGTTATGGAAGTCAGGGAAATCGCGAGAGGGAGCCTGATATCGATGATTTAGTTGGTTCGATTCGACCAACTAAAGCCCCATGAGACCAACCAGATCTAAAAATCTGATTTGGTCGCCTGGTTTAACCGAGGCACTCGCCTGAAGCGCTCGGCGCCTGGGCTCGGGCGAGCGCCTAGACATGAAGCGAGGCGCTCGGGCCTCGCCTTGCCTCGCCTCGCTTGAGCTCTTATTGAAATCACTGATCAAGATGAGAGAAAAACAAAAAATTGAAAGTAAAAAACAATCTTTTCTAAAATTCAGAATATAGTTCCACTGAATTTTGGTTGAACTATTAAAAGTTGACATATTTTACATCAAGTATAGGTTTGGGCATTGTAACATTTACAAAAACAAAAGGTGATACAGGTAAACATTAGAGAAAATGGGAAGCAATAAAGAAGCCAACAAGAAAGAACTTAAAAGAACCTAGAATGGAGCATCAACTCCATGGTGGGCTTCGGTTCAATTTCTCAAGCAAGTGCCTTATGACATCAATGAGATTTGTCATCAAGCCATCACAAACTTGGGCTTATCTGCTCTACTTTATTCTTCGGGATGAACCCTAATAGGCACCTTGAGGAAAGGAATGACCTTCACTTTTGTGAAGTCCTCTCTAACTCTCTAAGTAATTTGAAACTAAATACGCTCGCATCAAAATTATAAGGTGAAGAGTCATAGGTCTATTAAACCTACATGGACTATCATCTGATGATGTCCATCACTAGACCATCACCAGTGCAAACACTCTCACTCGCAAGGAACTATCCTCTACGGATTATCACTAAAAATGCTTAAATATCTAATCAATGTGGTACTAAATGTGGTTTTATCAAAGTCCCTTAATAAGGGCATGACAAGCCTCACGAACTCACATGAGCCACCATCTTAAGAGGTCCATCACTAGGTCATTGCCGACTTGGGCTGAGTGGAGCACAAGGTTGTATCCATTTTGAGACGGATCCTGCATGGTTTTTCTCTTCCACTATGATCCCTGAAAGGTGCCTCGGAGAGAGTAGTCTTTACCTCTTTACAGGACCTTGATTCTCCCACTCTCAAAGATGTGGGAATAGATGTGATCTCATCAACAAATAAGATGTGGAACTAGATTTGACCTCGCCAATTTTCACACTCTCAAAAAATTTGAGGAAGAAATAAGTTTGCCCAGACTCAGAAAAGGTACTGGCTTGTAAGGGTTGAACATTAGTTAATGGCGAAATGTTTCAGCTCTGAAATTCAAAAATAAGTGGTGATTAAATCTTTAACAAAAAGCTGCAATGAAAGATTTAATATGACTAGGATTTGACAAACCTAGGAAAATCATGAACAGAAGAAAATTGGGGTAAGTGTACAAAAGCTAGTAAAAAAGGGATATTTTTGTTACAACTTAGGGTACCATATCCACCTTGGAGGAAACATACTAATTGTTTATTATGATATTTTTCAGGCCTACATTCTCTTCATAGTGATAAAAAGTCATATAAAATATTTTTTAAAAGGAATAGAAAGAAAATGGGTTCTCTGATTTTATTCTCTTCTCCAAGCATGCCCGAATGGAAACAATCCGTCAGGGCTTCTTTCAGTGGTCCAGGTTTTCTCCCATTCCCAATGCATCTTAATTACAAATACCCTATTGCATTTTTCATGACATCTTATTAGAGGCAGATTGTTCATTCTTGCAAAGAACCTTTAAGTCAACAATTACCGATCATGTATGCCTGAGTTCTAATTGGATATCACCTTTTATAAGATTTGTTTGCCTTTCCCTATGTGATGATTCATCTCATTTGTGATGAAATCTCAGCCATTACAACCTTATCCCTTTGAATAGAATGATGCTATTGTGCTGCTAAGAAACCATTATAAAATATATAAAAGAGATGCCAAGCTAAGTACTTATGCTTAGCCAAAACACATATGATCCCATCCAAAATCCTCAAGAGACACAGTTGAGCATTCTTTGATTGATTCCCAATATATAACCAAAAGGGGCCCAAATATATATAAACTGCGGATTCTTATACAGAAACCTCACGGAACAGTCCAAAAGGAATACAAATCAAGTTTCACATTAAATGCTTAAGAAACTAGATCAAAAGTAATTAAAATTATGAGACCTTCAAATTTCTATTCTCACTCATATCATTTCAAATTGATTTATAATTGTTCTTTTTATTTCAAAAAAATCATGAAATTTTGACTTTTACAAAGCTCACAATCTCCCATCGTATACAGCTGTTATTACCAAGTTGAGGACTAGACCACAAGGACGAAATGGCACTTAAGTCTCATTTTAACTTCAAATGTTTGCTAGGAAAGAACTAAGAAAAAAGAGAGGGCTTTACTGCGAATCAAGAGGGCAATATAGTCACAGAAAAATAATTTATGAAGATAAACAAGAATAGGAACAAGTTCCACCAACAGAAAGAGCCAACCTTAAGCACGCATCTTATTTCCATTAAGTTATAATTTTGATCCCCCCTCGAGGGAAAAAAATTAAACAAGTCAAGCATTTAAGATATCAAACAGGGCATGGCGTGTACCCGCGACATGGCGACGGCGGCGCAGTACATATCCAGTTTCTGCTTTAGCATCGCGGCGTAAGCCACGGGATCGACCCCGGCCGGCGGCGGATCGGACGGTAGGACGGTGGTGGTGGTGGCGTTCCCCTCGACCTTCGCCGCCGTCGTCTCGCTCGCCCCCGCTCTTCCCCCGTCCTCCCTCACATCGCCACCACTATCAGGGTTAGGGTTGGGGTTGGGATTGGGAAGGTCAGGGGCGGCGACCTTCTCCTCCGCCACCTCCAGGAACTTCTCGAAGTACCACTCCGAGGCGCTCCGATTCATCCCACCGCCTCCGTTCGCAGCCGGCAGATCCGTGCCGGGCCAGAAAGGATCAGGAATCTCCTCCACGGAGAAGACCCTCTCCATGATCTTCCACTCTTACCTTTTCCACAATATCGTTATATTACCTTACACGGAAATCTCAAAAGAGTTAATTACAGAAATCAAAGACACAGGATCAGAAGGAGGAGGAGGAAGGAGAGGAGACAGATGGAGACGAAGAAAGAAGGAAAATGCTTCAGGTTTCTTCCTTCCCTCTTCTCTTTTCGGTCAAAAACTAAGCCGCTCGTGGTCGTTTTGATATATTAAGAGACGGCGAAGATGTTCTAATTATTTATTTATTTATGTATATAGAAAAACATAACATATTTGCCCTTACAATTCTAGCAAACCAATATGTCCCTTTTTACTAAGATTTTTAATATATATATATATATATATATATATATATATTAAACATAACATTTAGCTTCCCTCGTGCGCCTCTTCAGGGTGTGATCAGCTGTCTCGATTAAGGCGGGGAACAGTGAAGATCCCTCACAGAGCACAACGGGTCCCACCACCGAGAAACAGCTTCCTCCTTGAGGCCGCTGCTTATGCGGCAGTAATCTTATTCCCTGTTGGTTTGAGACAGGGGATGTCTCCTGCAACGATAGGGATTTATGGCATTATTCTTTGAGACTTGTGGCGAAAGAAAATTATCACTTTGTCTCTGTGCATGTGATACACATTCTTATACTTGACCGAGATTAAGCTAAATGTGCACATTTAGGATTAGGAAGCTCGTCATTTTCAAATTTGAATGGCATGTACTGAACTGAATTGACTCATTAATTTTTTTTTATTTTAAAAAATAAATAACGAAATTATAATTTAAATCTAAAATGTTACGATAATTATTAAGATTTTTTGCTAACCATCGATAGAACTAATTACTATATGATACAAAATATTTAAGTTTAAATTAATTAAAGTATTTTCATCTAATAATAAGTATTAATTACTAAAATTAATAATAAGTTATATAAATATCGATCTTTTAATAATAATATATGGCAATTTAGAGATATAATAGCAATTCATTAGTTTGGGAGGGTGAACATGAAAATATCACTGGTTTTGGAGGGTTTATGTGCCAATTTAATCACACTATCCAATATATGAGCAATCATGAAACACAATGACAAATACTCATTTGGGTTCCTAAAAAATAATTGAATTTTGTATTTATTCTTCTAAATTTAAGGTATATTTATATATTTTTTATAATATTTAAAACCTGCATATTTGTCTCAGTATGCTTAATTATATTCCTTATGTATATGTTTATTTTAAATAAATATAGTCATAATTATCTGAATTTTCATGATGAATATTAATGAAAGGGATGTATTTTAAAGATAGCCACATATGTTCAATCGAAATTTATAAGGGTGCATAGAAAGGATGTATATGTGAAAACTCTAATTGGATAAGGATGGAATTTTTGTGATGATAGATATTTCCTTTATGTTATATACACACATATATATATATTATAAATGACTGATTTTATGAGATTGCGTACGCGGCACTTAAAGGCAAAATGGTCCCACCACTAAATCCAATTTGAAGTTGACACGTGAGCGTTTATTCCCATTGGCCGTCACAGGGGGGACAAGAGAGGCCCCACTTTCTCTCTCTCTCTCTCACCATCTCACTGGAGAACCGGAGGGAGAAAGAATGACTGCGCCGGTGAGTCTTCCCACGTGTAAATCGTGCACGCTGCCAAAGTCTTTCTCGAAGAATCGTTGATTTCTGGTTTGAATCATTCTGTAACTTTACATGTGTTTATTTCATTGTGTAATTTGAGATGATATGATATGATTATTTGTTTCTATTTAAGTTCATTGATACGTGACAAGACGACCTAACGAGAACATGTGGAACGAAGGGTAACAGATATGGATACGGATGTGGGGCTCAGTAGAAGCCAAGTTGGGTGAGATGAAAACTATGCGTGTGGATAGGTGAGGTGAGGTTAGCATCATGAGTACCCTACCATCATGGCCCCCTCATCATTCCACATGCATAATGATTAGGATGCAAAGTTTGTTGCCAATGTTTTATCATGGCTTTGGAATGACGAATAATGGTGTATGTATGTATATATGATACAGGGAATTGTACAGTTCCTATGTGATATATGGGTTGAATGTTATCATGATCCCAGGGAGGGGTGGGTGGGTCACGGTGGGCCCACCGATGAAACATTCAAAGGGTGTCGTGGCATCTTAGCGTGGGACCAACACTTGTGGAGCCAAGTGATGGAGTCTCTGATAGGTGACATCATTCTCGATATCCTTATATCCCAGCACGAATCTTAAAGCGACATTGGACCGTGCACGACTCTCGAAGCGAGGTGGACGTGGAATGCCGCTCACCGTGACGGATACAAGGAGAAGAGAAGGGAAGAAGGGTCATGGGAAGAGGGAAGGAGAGGGAACGAGATGTCATCGTTGGGGGCATCGGGTGGGTGGCTGTTGGAGCTTGGCAAGTTCGCGGCGTACCTGACAGTCCCCGCGGCCGTCACCTTCGCCATCGCCACAGACTCGAAAACCACCCTCTACAAGCTCATGGGCTTCGTACGCTCTTTTTTCCTTCTCCTTCCTCCTCTTACTTCATCGTTCCAATTTGAATTGTTTATGATATAGTCATAACCTGATTAGCTCACGGACCTCGGAATCCCCCTCTCCCTCTCGACGCTTGGTCCTTCGTAGCAACCCGTACAATCATAAAGAAGGGTTTTGCTTTCGACTTTGTTAGGGTTTTAAATCAAAGAGACGTTTTAGATTTCGAGAGAAGGAAAAGAAAGACACTTTTTTTAGAACCAAGCAGAAATGGGAAAGGAGAGGTATAGGGTGCGAGGGATTTGGACTCAAGCAGGTTCCTTAACCCGCACCTTAATCGTTGAATCCCCGATTGGAGTGAATCGAGTGCAGGGTGTTAGGGTCATGAGGTGAGGGTAAATTGCCCCATCATCATGACCTCGCCCCAAAGCTAGTTGTCTTACACATTTTTCAGTCGAAATCATTTGAGCTAAAAAACTATGAACCCTTGCCATGACATTTTCTTCCAGCTATGCTTGTCTACAATTACTTGAAGCGTGCACCATTCTCATAATTTTGTGAGTATTTTTATACATTCTTAGATTCAAAATCAAGACTAATTTTTGGATTATTTATGTTCTTCTTTTTTCCTTGTCTTTCACTATTCTCTTAGATTTTTCATGTAGCTTCTCTAGTTGAAGGTACTATATGTGGCAGTATACAAGAAGTTGGCATGATTGCATATCCTGTCCCAAATTGTTGAATTTTATGAAATTGACTTGTTATTGATTTTTAAATCATAACTCCATCTCTGAATGGAATCTGATTCTGTCTGTTGATACAGATTTCTAAGACCTACTAAATGTTGATTTTGTGATTTTTGGATTTCATTAAGCTAAGAATTAATCGTACTTTTCTCAACTCATTGTTGGAAATGTAAACTTTATTTTGAGTTGGGAATGAGTGCCAAATTCTCAATCGTGCTTGGATGGTTTATATGATCAAATTTTATATCACTGAAGTAGTAGAGGGAATAAATTGTTATTGTAGTTATTCAATGAAAAGTTTCATACTTCAGATCAGAAATGTATTGTAGTAAGTTCGGACCATTTAGATGATGTTTAGAAGTATTTTTAATCAATGGCAAGATATTAGAAGGTGAGCTTGGTAAGTCAATAATTTGTGAAAGCAGCATAAACTGTCATGCCGAGATTGCACCATGAATTAATATTTCTTTATGATCAATACAGAAATGGCATGCTAAGTATAATCTTTATGCAGCGTTCTTATGTGGTTTATCCGCCTGAGGGTCCTCGCCCTCCATCACTAGAGGAGCTCAGAGAGATGGCTCCAGAAATCAGGCAGAAGAGCAACAGCCAATGAATATTCCACAGTGCAAATTTAGAACAAGAGGAAAAGTCATGTGTGGTTGATAAGTCCCTCCACTATCGATCATAAGCAGCTTATTTGCTAGCAAAAGGTTGCTGTTAATTGTGTCTTCAAACTGCAAATAAATGTTTCTTAAGAAGGAAGTTATGCGAGCCTCCAATCCCTAGCTTGTTGTATTTTGGAGCTTATCTGTAGTTTCTCACAATCATCTGCAGTGTCTTGATGACCAAAATAATAGAGTTCTGTTCGATCATAAATTGCATTGTTGGCATGTGGAAATAGTTTGGCTGAGGGAAGAGGATATGAAAACAGAGGATAGTTAGGAAGTTGTCAGATAATAAGTTGAGATATAACCATGATTTCTTGGAGCTCCCTAGGGTCAAGCTCACTTTGAAATGCTATTTCACTGCCAATTATCCCATATTAATGTGAGTAAATAGGAACTTAGCCTTTTATATCAAGATAATCTTGTTGTAGAAAAGATTATATATTGAGGTTATCTGATCACCCAAGCAGCAACAAGCAACCCTATTATGATATCAATACACATACTTTTGGATCAATGATATCATTATGAAAGTTAAAGCAAAAGTATTAGTTGTACCTAGCAATTGAATCATTTAAATTATTTAGCCTAGTTAATGAGTCAGTTTGCTCACTCTGATGAAGAAGTAATTGTGTCTTGCACCAAAAGACAGTCCATTGTTCATGGAGCATTGCAGATCCCAATCTGGCACAAAGGTTGCGTTACACAAAAGAAAAAGAATTGTACCTCAAGCCATCATTAAACATGAAGTTTTATGGTACATTCATCAATTGGAACTTAATGTCCCCACCTATTCAGATGTGACATTCAAAGGTGATGATGATATGCTTTCACATGAAAATGGCCATCTATTTTGATTGTGTTGGGTTTCTCCATCTTGCATTGTTGGAATTTGAACTATTTGGCACATACATTTAACTCATGCAATTTTGTAGTTGCTTTTTGGGATTTTGTTTTTGATATGGATCTTGTGGACATGGGATATCATATCTTTTATTTCACTAGATGTAATAATACAAAAATGATGTTATGAAATTATTTATGCTATTAGGGAACTATCAAATCTTGCAAACTTTGCTTTGAGCCTTTGAACTCTGCTATTCTCTTGTCAATAAAAATGTTCAACAGGGATCAATATGAAAGCTTTTTTTTCCCAAAAGATGTACTCCATGAAAAGGACATTAAATCCATTTTTTTTTCATTTTCTTGATCAAATTACGAGACAGTGATAACTTAATCCAATAAAAAAGAAATTAAATTTCTTTTCATTTATTGGTTCACTCTAAATTGTGACCAAAACAACCCATATCATAAAAAAAACAGCAATTAACATAATTAGTATTCATCCCTAAGATGATAGATATGCATTTATCTTTTAGTTATATATTACCTCCTATAATTAATTATCTTTAGCATTTTGATTCATATATTTTTAATCGTTAGTATTCTGATTCATACATTTTCAAAAGTTACGAATCTTATACTTATAAAAATATAATATTTAATTATATTTCTCCTTACATCATTGATTTTGTTGACGAAAATACTATACGTACTCAATGATAAATTGAAGTAAGACAACACATGCCATAAATCTTACGATATTTCCATCAACAAAATCGACGATATGTAGAGAAATAAAATTAAATATTTTATATTTATAAGTATAAGAATTTTAATATAATATTTAAAAATATAGGATTGAGATATTAAAGATAATTAATTATATAGATAATCTATCATTAACTTAAAATAAATAAATAAAATTATTTAATATATATATATATATAACGAAAAAAAGAGGAAACAAAATTATATTGATATATAATTTAACTATTAGATAATGACAACCTAAGATGATAAAAAGCAGGCTTTTTTTTCCCCCTTTTTTGTGTTTTCTTCTGATCGTGACCAAAACTGCCCATCTCATGAACAAATAGCACGCAGTGTTTCCCAAGAATACGCGGACCCGGCTCCAAAAAGACGCATCACAATCCGTTCCCGACTGCCTTCGGTCGGTCTCCGATTGTTCTCTCCGATATTGTTCAATCTTTTTCGGGTCTTGAGCATACAAGAACGTGCAAAAGATCCGATCTTTGTGTGTCTTTTGGTTGGAATCGAGACGCTGTTCGTTTTCCCTTCTCAAAATCTTAAATTGAAGGTTGGTTTCGCGAAAAAATCGTGATTTTATTTTATTTCGCGTTTGTGATTATTTTTTTCGATCATTTTATGCTGGAGCTGCTACAGATCTTTTATTGGGTGGGTTTTTTGTGGTGTCTTCTTTCTTGTTGGATGGACTTGTATTGGTTTCTTGTGGTAGTTAAATGTTAGCTCACGCCCTCCTCTTCTCATCCGTTTCTTGTTGGGGTCTTTTTGATGAATAGAGTTTGGTATTTCTAACTATTGATTATTTATGTGTTGTTTTGTCATCTTGCAATTGAGTTCTTCAAGAATGATTTACATCTCCTGTTCATCTCGTTGCAAGCTTCTTTTGGCTTATAAAAAAATACTTGCTTACAGCTAATTTTCATTTATTCCAAGATTCGAGTTCCAATATAGATATTTAGTAGTCAGATCTGTTGTTTATAAAGTTTATTACGTTGATATGCTTGGACAAGTTGATTCATTTTGTGCACTTTTCATCAGGTTAGAAAAGAATCTTTCTCAAAGCATCGGTGAGCACTGTGCTTTTAACCTACATTCTGCATCTGGAAATTCCTCAGATACAAAAGGTTTGGACAGAATAATTGATTTTATTGGTTGCCACCTTTTGATTGTTGTAATAGGGTCAAGAAAGGTTAGGCATGTAGGATACCAGAATCATGAAGTTCAAAAAAGGGAATAAGGTAGAGGTTTTGAGAAGAAAAGAGAAGCAGTGTAGTTCTTGGTTCCCTGCTATAATTTCATATGTACATGGATACGAGTATACTGTAAGTTATGAGCTATTTCTGACTTCCGATGAGAAGCCTGTGGTAGAAACAGTACATGAGGAAGATGTTAGGCCATGCCCACCGCCACTGAATCACAAAGCACATTGGGTTGTTGGCGACATAGCTGAGGTCCTTGATGTCTGTTCCTGGACGATTGGGAAGGTTGTCAAAGTTCTCGAAAATAATCACGTAGTAATCAAACTCTATGATTCCATCCAACTTAAAGAACATTGTTTGTCTGATCTAAGAGTACCACAAGCTTGGCAGAGCAACAAATGGATTATGACTGACAAGGTAAAAGGCTGATGCTTTGTTTCCCATTCTCCTTTTTCATTCCCAGTTTTCTGCTTCATCTGTTATAACTGTCTCCTTGGTCCTTTTGGTATGATTTTGTTATGGTTACAGTTTTAATTTAAATGGCTACAAAGTTTTATGCTGAAATTGCTGAAAGATTCTTCTTTCATTTGTCAATTGCTATAGTTTGTCTGGGTGAGTTCAACTCTTAAGTTGTGCTGGAAAATTTATAGGATATGTTGTATTGCTTATCTTTTCTATTCTCGAGAGGCATTTAGATTAAATTATCTTCATGTCATGCTATTTATTGCTGATCATATATCCTTAGCTGTCTCTTTGGTTTTCTAGCCATATCAAATCACAATGTTGTGCACAATATCCAGGACAAATGTGTAACGAACTATCCTTATATACATTGTGTTACATTCAGCAAGGTTTGCATTTAAAATTTCATCTTTGACTTTTTTGTTGCTTGCTTGTTCATATTCACAGTACAATTTTACTTTAGTACCATGGGTATACTTTCCTGGTTCTTGTTGCTTTAATTAATCATTAGCTAGATCTTGTCAGTTCATAGTAATGCGTAAAGCAGTCATTTTCTTGGTCGGTAGCTTCTTATAGATTATTTATGTGCTTGAAGCTTCCTGCTTGTATGACACAAGAAGGTGGGGACAAAATCATGTTTGATTGCTTAATGCTGGAAGAAAATTGAAGGCAAAACTTCATGGTGATCCTTAAAAGTATTAATCATGTAATGTATAAACATTCTTCTAGTTTGTCATATGATAATAGAGTCATTAGTCAAAAGCTCTTATGTGGAGTAAAACGAATGTTGATCCACTGATTGTTGCTTACTTCTATAAGATAATGTTAATTCATGTGTGGTACGAGTGCCAATTATGGCATTGAAGAAGTTGCTGATCACCTGTATATCGGTTATTGTTAAACTGTTGTCTTTTTTGGCACCTGTTATGCTTAATGCTATTTTGTAACTTTCTGCAAGCTGCATCAGATTATGTTATGCTTAAATTTCATACTAAACATAAAATTCTTTTTCTTAAATTTGATGTTATGCTTTATTCAACATGTAACTTTTTGGAGACCTCAAGAAATGTCTTGCTATACTCTTTTAAGTAGAGTCTTATATAAGTTCATCCATCACATGAGTGGAATGAACAATTCAGACAGTTATTATGAAATTATGAAAAAATAATAATAATAATAATAAATGACTTGGGATTCCTTGTTTTGATGCTTCTTATGACTGCAGATGATTTACTTTTTACTATTTTTAGATGTATTTTGTAGATATCTGATTAATGGTTCTTGCCCCTTCAGCAAATTTTAGGGAAGCAATTTGGCTATGATTACATCCAACCTAACACTGATACTGCAAGAAATTTGGTTTGTGGTTCAAGTCAAGTCATTGGCAAACAAGGTTCAACTGGATGGAGATCTAAGCAAAAGGATGTTGGCTGCAGTTCTCCTATTAAATCTGCAAAGAGGAATCTCAATGCCCGATGTGACTTCTCACCTGTTGATTTGGTTAGGGAAAGAGGCTGGAAAAGGAAATCCAGCACAGATAGATCTCACAAGTCGACTAAAAGAGCACTGTCTAAAAAGGTAGAAGTAGTTTCTTTCTCGAAAGATAATGTTACTAAAAATTTCCTCCATGAATCCAGTAAAGACAGACTAGCTATGTGTCGTCAGATAAATGCCGATGAGGGGTATATATACAATCATGCTTTGAATTCATCTTCGATACCTTTGGCAGTTAGTGAAGACAATAATGGATGCTCTGTTGCTAGTTGTAGTGGTAAAGAGTATCCAGGTCATACTTTTCAAAACCTCAAAAAACACTCTGAGGATACTGCATTTGATAGTTTGGGTGATGCCATGTCGTCATGTCCATTAGGAGGAGGAAAAGAGTACGAAACTGAATTTGGGGATGAATTGACTGCTAATGTCCATGAACTAGAGCTATATGCATACCAATCTACTGTGAAAGCTTTGCATGCCTCTGGTCCATTGAGTTGGGAGCAGGAATCACTACTAACAAATCTTCGTCTCTCTCTCAATATCTCTAATGAAGAACATTTGCTTCACTTGAGGCACCTATTATCTGCTTAAGTTCTTTGTTCAGCATCATATGGTTCTTAAGGTATATGTCTAACCTTCTGCAGAGCTCGTCTCGAGAATTAGAATTTACATAGTTGCGATCTATTATTAAGGAAGGAATTGATAACATTAGCCAACAAGAATGCTGGAGTTTCTTTAAAGCATTTCTTCTATTCTCATTTTGTAATATATATGTAAATTTTTCTCAATGCATTATGCACTTCTTTTTGCAATAGCTCAACATTTTCTGATTTTAAACAGAATCAATGCTGTTGTAATTATGAAATAAGAGCAATTGTGGTGCTTCTGATATTTATTTTTTCAGCTGAGTTATATTATTTGGAGGATTTTAGACTGTTTAGAAGCAGTTATGTCTAGTATCTGTTGGAAAGATTAATGCTGTTTGCCACATAATTATGAAACCATAATCTTACTCCTGTGAATCTCTTATTTTGGTTAAGAATCTGAATCTTGTATATTATCTTTTACATTTTGCAAAACTTTTGTATCATCTCTTGTAATATGGTTAAACCTCGGTATCGAGCTTTCTAAGTCATTGTAGCAGCTGCCTTGCATACATTTGACCTCCTCAATAGCAGATTTGGGCATTTGAAATGCCTACATTTTATTATTTGTTATGCATTCAACATCTTTTGCATACACCATCTTTGTTGTCCATGCATGATTGTTTATGGATCATTTGGTGCTTTAGAACAGTGTGATGAAGAAAAATAAGAACAGGGCACAGTGAAAAAGTGAGTTCTCAATGACTTATAAGTTCATTTTAGTATTTAAACTTTGCCAGCAAACTTTCCAAAATGTGCTGTTACTTTGGAGACAAGAATTAAAATGGGCTGCCTACACTAGAAGTCAAAGAAATGTGCTCCAAATATTGTCAGACAGCATGCCCTTTATGGACAGTGACATCAACTCATGAATGTTAATCCTAATTATTGAGCAAAATTCATGTATTATCTATGTAATGCTCACTCTGTTGATGCTACATGAAGCCAGGAATCTTCTCTTTATTTTTTGAGAGAGAAACTTTTGCATCTTGTTACATCAGCATCCAGAACACATGGCCTAAACTTTGTGGCATGTTTGGGAAATTAAAGCATGAAAAACTGAACACAACAACATAGTCATGCTGCTCAGACCTCTCAAATAGTGTGTTATTGAGATTGATGCAAGCTCATTTGCCCAAAAAATGCATGCTCTGGTGATATATTATGTTGACTTACTGGTTTACCAGATGGATTCTTGCATACAGCCACCATGATATCTCAAATGGATTTAAGGCCAAACTCAGTAGACATTATTTTCAGCAACAATGCTTGGTTGTGTGGCATAAAAAAGACTACTGCATTAAAACAGATACTGATGCATCTTTAAGATTCCATAACAATTTGATGTAGTTTCTTCCAAAATGAAGCATGCCAGAATAATTCAACTCAAGAAACCAACTTGATACAATTCTAAACAGCCCAAATGAGAAATGAAAATTGCCAAAATGCTAAGTTTATTATTATTGTTATGTTTATTGTGGCAATTCATTTAGCAACACCATCACTGACTTGGAAAATCTTTGTTCTGTCAATTCAGCACCACAAAAATTGAAACCCAGGAAATATGGGTAAGGCAGACAACTCCGACACTGCAGGGAGAAATATGTGACTCTTTAAGAGGCTAAGAGTCTAGTACGAATTGACTCGGTCCGATATCTCAAGACAAAAATGTCACAAACATTTCTAGGAAAAATCTCTGAAACTGCAAAGTACATAATAATGCTCAATCTGGAAACAGATTTGTATTTCCAACATATCTTCCATTGATATCGTGTCAACAGTGTAAATAACAAAAGATCATGTTACCTCCCCTTTCAATTTGAATCAGAGTATCCAGCATCTGCAACCTTGCGTATCTTGAGGTCCCTCGAACCAGCGATCCCAAGATGTGTTTGCAGGTCCTGTTGTTCTGCAGATAAAATATATATATTGAGTGAGGGTTGGATGCTACGCACTGCTTGTTTTTTCAGCATAGATACGAGAGATAGATTTGTAGATTACTCTGGGAGTAGAGGGTCTGGAATGCTCTCTACTTTGAGCAGAAATCTGCTTCGAAATCAAACTATGACATCAGTTACTAAGAAAGTAATATGATCGACACAATATTCAATTTGAATTGCATTTTCATACATACTCTTGCAATCCAGCAGACAGTTTCTCCGTTTTCTCAAGCTGTTGGAGCTCTTCCTGTTCAGAATCAATTTCAGTAAAAGGGTTAAGAAAAAGGAAAATACATTCAAGAGAAAAAGGTGCATTTCTGTGAATTTTTGGACTATTTCAATGCCGATACGAATAAAATAGGTGAATGGAGGGAGAAATAAACCATTAATAGGACCCAGGCGTTCTCACAAACTTGGAAAACTAGACGAAATCAGATTCGAACATTGGTACATTTAACACAAGCATATCGTATTCAAGTAATTTGCTTGTAACATAATTTCTAACTGGTGACGAGATGTTCTTCTACTTTATGCAAAGTTTGTGTCATTGATAGACTATAATGCCAATGTAAATTCAACATAGTAGCCTTTATCCGCCATGCATATAACTAATGACATGTAGTACTATCTATGTTACATATGTTCATGGATGGAATAGTAACCTAATCTAAAGATGCATCATAGTGATGTTTATCAATTACAACTAATGGTACTCGAGAGAATTTAACTACTAATCAAGTAAATATAATCATACTAGCAGAATTTTTGTGAAGCCATCAAGTTGATTAGCACAGAAGTAGCACATTTGGGTTTTTTGATTCCTTTATTATGGCTCAACTTAAAGATGTCTTCATAACTAACGGTTTTTCCTCGCACCGTAGACTCTGAGAGATCTATCAACTTCAAAACAGTTTGAAAAGGCAAAACCAGCATAAAAGTCTGTAACTTCATTTGTGACTGGTGCAAAATTATTTAGGTAACTTTCCAGACATCATACAAAGAAGGTGGATGCCCTCAATTTTTGTCTGTCTAGTTTAGACTAATACAAAATGGTGGCTTCCAGTGAATAGATTTTCACAACTGGAAATAAAAGAGAGAAGTAACAACTTGAGAAACAGAAGAAATATAGATAGATTTAACAGCCTTCAACCATGAAAATTGTACTCCTTTTGCAATGGCATAATCTATGCAAACAACTTACAATTAAGTCCTACTCTTCTCATCAGGATATTGTACTAATAAGACATCTAGGTCTAGCACAAAACTGACCAACAAGCATAATATGATTTGAACCCTTTGGAGGAACCAATCTGCTGTCAACTGAAAAATATAAAGGTGAAACATAAAGTAACATAGCTTGAAGACTCATGCAACCAAATTTAGCCCGAACTTGACCAAATAAAAAAAAAAAAAAAAATTAAATCCAAGTAAAACATATATGCATGCACTCAAGAGGTCAGGCAGTTTAGCAACCGGGTGAACAAACAGGGTTAGCTTGGTTAGAATGAATTAAGCAACCCGGAAAACACATATTTTGTCCATTTGACAGCTTAAAAGTAGTAGCAAACTTTCCAAGCAATTATTTAATTGTAAGGCACAAAGATGATTAAGAAATTTCATCATATTATGATGAACAAGTATCAAATAGATGTCAATTGTGGTGCAATATCTCACATATATAACATATGGTTTAGTTAATGATAACATTCCCTTGCCCTTTGGAATTAAATGGTGATTAATAAATAGCAACATCATGGATGTGGCTGATGCCTCAACTTTATATCTACAATGTGCATACATTGCATCATGGACTTGAATGATTCCTCAACTATATATCTTACAAATGTATAGGTTGGTTAATTTAACTCATTCCCACATATAAGCATTTCCTTCCTTGTAATGAAGTGTAATTGAAGGATTCATTGATGTTAATTTTCTTTGGTGGAGACTACTATTGTTTGCTCATCTTCATAGATCACTCATAACATTTCATGTAAGAAAAATCTGATAAACCACATGCAACCTTCCAGTGGCACTTGTGGAACATCAAACCAAAATAATACTACTAAAAACATGAGAACTCATTTTCAAGCTCATCAGAACCAATTCTGAAGATTTTCAAGAAAAGATCCTATTCGTGTACTATTACGTATTAAATGATGATTGCAGTGCAGAGCAGCATTCAAATAAATCACCAAAATGTAGGTTCAGAGCTCCAATCAAACCAAACCAAATTGCCTTACCAGCACAAAATTAGAATTCTTTTCTGCATCAGTGCGTGTGTGTTTGCAGATAATCGACCGCTTTTGGTTCGAGGGTCTCAAATTTGCTAACCAAAATTGTGAACTCTAAAGCAATGATCTTGAGAAGTAAAATAGATGCCATGATCAAATCTTTCCAGTGCGCTCACACAGAACTACGGGATAACATCCACAGACACCCGATCCCACCTCCAAAAAAGAACCTTTAAGCGGAAAGTGGAACAAAAGGCCTCTGCAGTTATCCAAAACGCTTAAAAAAGGATAAAACTTCTGTCCTTTTAATTTTCTTCGGTATATTTCTTTTCCACTAGGGAATTGGAGGCCAAAAATAGGTAGGGAGAGAGGGAGGGAGGGAGCGAGGGAGAGGGAGTTTACTTCCAGGGATCGAGATTCTTGCTCCAATCGCTTGACCTCCGCCGAGATCCGGTGCTTCCCTCTGGTGTCCGACGGCGCAGGGGCGCTTCGACCGATTACGGGGGTCGCTTCCGCCCGGTTCGCCTGCATTCCAATCGTCAAATAGCTGATCGCACCTGTTCCTCGTCGTACAAATCCAAATGGACGCAGAAATCGAGGTCAGGAACAGGGACAGCAGCGGATCTCTAAGGGTCCACCGTGTCTCCTCCTCCGACTCCTCCCCCTTCGGCTTCACATCCCTCCATGGCATCGACGGATCGAGCAATATCTATAGGAAAGATCTCTTTTTGGCTTTTGAACGACGCGTGAAGGACCAGCTCTCCTCGATCTTTCTGGATGCCTTCCCGAAGAACAAAAATATTATTGCGGCGCTCGATTAGTTGACTGGTTTTGATTCGACCAGCGGCTTGCACCTCATGTGGGACCCATGTGACTCAGCACTTCGTCCAATATACAACAGGTAGGTAAGACGGGTGCGCCGAAAACACGTAGGGAAAGTATTACCCTTGAAAGAGAAATTAGAAGGCAAAGTTGCATATATGTATATACATTCAATATGTAATTGACTAATTTTTATAGATAACTTCTAATATGATTTCTATATTTATGTTTTAATTTATGTAAAAATTTAACCTAAATTAACTCAATTTTTGACATATTTTGAGCATTGTTTGTGTGAAGAATGGGAGTCATTGCACATGTATCATATTGTGAGCATTTATAGAGATGATGATGGCATGCAGAAGAATTGAAGAGGCTACATTTAACATAACCATGTGAAATTAAGCTCATACAAATACATACATAGAAGATTCAGGACCCCTAAGAAAGGATGCTTTTATATCAGAAGAATGTGTCAGAAACTCAAAAGAGAACATCCATGCATGCATGCATGAAGCTGCTTCACAACTTCATCTAAATGAATGAATAAAACAAGATATGTGCAAAAGCATAAAGAAGAGAACAAAGGACATGGAGATAAACCCTAAGGAACTTGGCGCATATGATACACCTCATACTAGCTGTGAAATCTATAGAACTGGTTGAATGCCAGTAGAATTAGCTCCACTCCATGCATTGGAACTCAAAATTCTTTGAACCACATAAAGTAGGGAATCCACAACAAGTTACAGAGAGAGGGACAAACTAGGTTTTAGGTTTACAGTGTTTCAGTATCATAGAATTAGAGTTGCAGTTTGTAGGACAAATGGTTGGATAAAAGCCATTGTTCTGATGGAGGACAAATATTTTAGCATAGGTTACATAAACAATGTTGAAGGTAACTAATGCAGCAATACAATATCCATCCCTATACAAACAAAAAAAGTAGGGTTGTAGATGAAGACTTTGGAGTGCATGTGCTCCAGGGTGGAACATTGACCTAACTGGTCAACCGCAAAACTTTGTTATCATGCAATATGCAGAGACTGGATGATGGCTGATCAAAGGTGGTGAACATTAAACACAAGACAATAAAGTCTTGGCTTTTGATTTGGCATGGACAAAACTATTGTGTATGTGCATGTTTGAATTATTTCTAAGGCTAGTGGTGTATACAAAGGTAGTCAAATCTAAAAAACTTCTTTTGACCACATGGTAGGTGCATGAGACAGTGTATGTGTGATGCATTCCAGACAATAAGAGGTTGGGGTAACATGATCCTTAGATCATGCTGACAAAGAATTTGTCTTCTCCTAGATTGAGTCAAATAAGTTCAGATCATTTGATTTCCTTAATTGAAGATTTTGAATTACATATATATATATATATATATATATATATATATATAGAGAGAGAGAGAGAGAGAGAGAGAGAACTAATTTAATGGCCTTGTATATTTTGTTGATGTTGTTTTACTTTGTCTGAAAAAGAATTTTACTTGTCCTGCAAAACAGCTGCTCCACCACTGTCATCACACTATTGCACATTTGATGAGTGAGGTATTAGAACATACAATTCACATGAACAAGAAGGGACCAAGTTACATTTTGTTTGCACACAAGCAACAAAATCTATATTCTCAAATATGCTATATTTGAGCTCAGCTCAGTAGATCAACTTGCTATATTCTCAAACATTAGTTAGGATGTGCAGAGACATCAGGACATGGAGACTCAGCAGGCACACTGGATTCTCATAATAAATCACAATTATATCAGGGCAAGGGCTCATAACAGCAGGCACAGTGATGACAATTATATCAGCCTGCACCATCAAAACATCTTCTTAGCTTGTACCATCTTCTCAGTTTTTACAGGTGACTCATCCTCTATTAACTCAGGAAAGGGATATCAGGATCCAAGCTCCATGGTCTCCCAAGCAACTGCACCTGAAACTTTTGAAGACTCAAGACAAAATGAACTTTGTCAACAGGAAATGATGGTAAAAAGGCCATGATAATATTGAAATCCGTAATACATGCATTGTTCGAAGAGAATCAGCAGCTAATCTCAACCTAAATTGTCAGCCTATTGAGCTAGAGCTATCTCACATCACAAAACCGATGCAGGAATTTTGAGACCTGAGTGTCAAAAGTATGGTACATGAGGGCAAAGACATGGAGTTATGGTATAGTTTCTTTAAAGCTCTTTGTTAACCAAATAGCAGTTTCTCGAGGGGAGACCTTCTCAGGACCAAATGGCTTCAATAAGACCCCTAACTCTTCATATCTCTCCTGTTGCAGCAACTGAGCACTGAATTCGAGCAATCCCTCTAAGGCCTCTGCACGCTGCTGGTAAGATGAGGTGTCAAACCTCCGTTGCCTTGATTCTGATGATCCTCGGCTTGAAGCATCTGCAGCTGTAGGAATTCGATCAGAAGAATCACTCCCATTGTCACCTTCAGTTCGGAAGATTTGGATGGTACATTTGTCCTTGGTGATGGAACGGTCTCCAGAGTTCGGAGTGGCTGAGAAAGAGCCATGAGCTGAAGAGAGCTTATGGAAAGAGAAAAGGGGATCTTCAGATGAGGCTAATGGGAACTCTGCAATTCTGTCTATTCGAGGGGAGTTGACTGACACATCAGGGGATTCCACTCGATGGAGAATGTTGAGATTGCATTTAGGACGGGTTTCAGATGTAAGCAAAGGAAGAGATGCTCTTCGAGTGGTCTGACCAGTTCTATCTGCTGGAGTTCGTGATGCAAGCTGCGTCAGAAGTATAATTAGCTGTTGTGAGTACAGTTAATAAATAAAATTGTATAACTACAAATTGTGCAATTTAAATACTAGGATGACACATTTATCCAAGAAATTTGGTCATGTGATTTAAAGCATTTCAGCTTGCAAAAACACTAAACAGATTACAGAGAGCTGATATGTAACCACAACTGCTGATAGTGAACTTAATCTAAATAGAATGAGGAAAAGAAAATCTTTCATCAAAATTGAGCAAACAACAATAAAAATGTTAAATCTTATAATTCCTAGAATAGCAACCATAAAACTCACGTTGTTACATTCCCCCATGAGAATAACATGTTAATGCAATTTATTGTTGCTAAGAGATCTTTCATGTGTGGCCATTAGAAGAAACACTACAAACATATGTGCATACTGAGGCAGTATATACAGAAAAATAAGTATTTGATTTGATGTGCATCTTCTGTGCAAAAACAGAAGTTTCTACAATCAGGATAAGAAAAGAATATTCTATATTTAAAAGCTAAAGGTGAAAATATTCTAGTAAAGAAGAATATGGTCATTATGTTTAATGATTAATAAACATATGAGCAGGAGTTTTTATGGTCATACCGGTTCACTCTTTGGTCCAGGGTGCAATGCCTTTGAAGACTCTACTTGCATCATCGGAGTTGTGAAGGTTTTAGGAGCATATCTTGGGGTCTTCAGGGTACTTGAGCGCTTCTCATGGATTCCTTTGTCAATAACACTCTCCCCAACTTGACTGCTACCAAGTGAAAGATGCTTTATTCTTTGGTTCAGATAAATGGGGAAATCTTTAATAGTCTGAGTTGAACTTAGGGAGTCCTGCTCCACAGTCTTGCTCAGATTCGAGATCCTCTCATTGCCTAAAGAATTTCTTTTCTCCCTGTTCCTGTACATGAAATTGTCTTCATCATCTTGAAATCTAATTTTTCTGATGTGATTGCTTGTAACTTGGTGGATAGGAAGCATATTCCGTATAGGGCTAGACTTTAGATTGACTTGGAGCACATAAGGTTGAAGATGTGGATGCTTGAGTAGTTCTGCAGCCTGTTGACATGAACAGTCACATGAACTCTATTGGTCTCAAAAGTACTATGGTAATGAAACTACATACAGAATCATAAATACTAAAGAAGCTTTCAGAACTTGAATATACTGCTAATCTATGTACGTACACTTGGCCTATGTTCCGGGCTTTTTCTTAGCATGCTTCTAATAAGTCCCCTACTGCAGACAGTAATCAAGTTATCTCACGATCGCAATCCTCTGATCTAATATTTGGAAAAAGAAAAAGAAAAGAATAAACAGGGCATACAATGCACCAGAGTATGAACTTGGTAAAGGAGCCACTATGGACTTGTTAATTTTGTTTATCAAAGCCTGCATATCCTGTATAACAATAAACCATAGGTAAATCTCAAGGTAAGAGACAATGTAACAAAAAAATATAACGTAAATTGGATGATACATTTTAAAATTAAATAAAAATAACAAACAATCACCACTCATGCTTTTCAGAATTTAAATCGGACAAAACCGTCTAAGTTCATGCATTACTTTCAGCTACAGTCAGATTGATGTGGGAAATCCAGATCACCAATTAAAAAAATTTACTACATCTATCATGCAGAAAAAAAATGCAAAGTTGGGTGACTGTTGATGCAGCAAATAAAGGATGAAGGATAAGGTGGGTAGTGAAGAAATCAGATAACATGAAATGCAAAGGCTTGGAAATTTTTTTATTTTTTATAAATTTTAATTATCAAAATACTCGAAGTATATATTGCTATTAAAATTAACAGATGGAAGGGGATGATATGTTAATTTACTGTCAGGATCAAATTGAACATCCTAAAGGGTGATATAATAACATATCTTATCCGTTTAGAAAAATTTAAGCAATATTCTCGTGTATATTTAATCTGTATCCACTATCCTGGCACATATTCATAACCATATGCATCCTAAATAACATGGTACTAGCCTACTAGGTTTTCGTATCATGTCTCGAAGCAGAAAGAATTTTCCCATTGAATTTCGTAAAAGGTCAATTCAGTACATATCATTGTAAGAAGATATATTACCTATACTGAACAAGAGACCATGAGACTCACAACATGAAGTTTTGTCCATCTTTCTTTTTATTTGAAGAAATAAAAAATACATGCTCTTGTATGACCACTAGAAGGAATTGTCATGATGTCATCAATTGTAATATAGCTAACAAACAGGAAATAAATATTTAGCAAATAATTATTTGAGACTAAAGATTATTTACTAGAAATTTAAGAAGACAGAACAGTTTGTACAACAACAGACAAAATCAAATTGCACAACACTGTCCATGATAACAAAGTCAAAGGTTCTTTTGACATATAACTAGATCTCAAAGCCCAGTCAATACGGATGACAATATTAAAGCAATTTATTTGCAAATTGACATTCACATTTGATCAAACTTACAAAAGCTTTGAATGCAGGCTTTAAAGCAGTCATCTCGTAGATACAGCAGCCTGGATAATTAAGAAATTTATGTAAAATGCTAATTAGCTTGGGGATGCTGAAAATGGCACCTCTGTAACCCAAGCGTGTGAGACTTTACCTAGAGACCAGATATCAGACTTAGAACCATAAGGTATGTCCGCAAGAAGTTCTGGGCACATATAACAAGGAGTTCCAACAACCTGAATCAGGAACCAACAGCTCTCAGATATAAACAATGATATAAAACTTTTAAATGCATTGTTTTAAGCAGCTTTTGCACTCACAGAACATGCCAGATCATCTGAGTTTAAAATTTTAGCAAGCCCAAAGTCACCTGAAGAATGACACAGTTTTAAAATATCATGTCAGCTAAAGTTTCTTGAGTTTAAACTCATCAGTAAAATAATATTCAGCATAATGAAGATAGTAGATCAACTTAGAAGGAACTTACCAAGACGTATGCTTTGATCTCTTGTAAGAAATATGTTTGAACACTATAAAACAGCGTTGCAGCATATTCAGTAAACATAAACTTCAAATTTATTCTACTATTACATAAATAGAATACCCATTAGTATTCACAACACAACTTACCTTAACATCACGGTGAAGAATATGATTCTTATGTAAGTAATCAAGTGCCATAAGGAGCTGGACTAGCCACTTGCAAAGCTTCTGATTGCAGTTGACAGAAAAAATATTGAGGATGCATACAAACATATGCAGAAAGGAAACATTTATTTTACAGAAGTACACTAGACTGTTGTCTATATAAACAACCTCCTCAGGAAAAAGATGCCCATTGGTCTTCTTTATAACTTCAGCCCTGTGAGTAGATCTAAATGTCACCAGAAATGAATTTACAAAATATAGATTTAACTTAAAAACAGAACTTACATATCACCTCCCTCACAATAACCTATTACAATGCACACATAGCAGCCCTGAAAGAAGGCAAAATAAGCAAAGCCATCACAAGATAATAAACCACGTAGAAACACAGTAAATCATCAACATCAACACAAATATGAATATCATCCAACCAATATATTGAACTTGGAAAATAGAACTATATCAGTTGAAATTGGAAAAGGGCTATAAAAAGAAGATATATTACGCAACCACAAGCTTTAGGTTTGAATTCTCAAAATGCAGTAATAACTAGATTTCCTGGTGAGATTATCATTAAATGGTACTTTAAAACTTCAAACATCATTTTTTGTATATTTGATGGAAAAAAACAAGAATACATTACTCTAATAAATTTATCTATAAATTTCTGTTTAAACATGTATAATGCAGGTGCTCCTCGAGGAGCATATACAACATCAACTGCATTATATGTCATAATTGTATCACCAATTTTTTGTTAAACAGTTCTGTCAACAGAACAAAACCTCAATTGCCTCAGGCACTACGATTATTTAGAAATAATTTTCTTTTGTCCATTTTGTGCCTTTTATGGGATTTTAGAGCCAACAAGGTTAAAGTATGAGACTGGAGAGGTGACCATAGGACCTCAGTTTTTCTCATCCAACTTCCTTGCCTAACCAATCTGCTGCATTTTTTCCATGGATAAGCAAGGCAATGCGTAGGAAAAGTAGAGTCCAGTCAGATAATATGGCAGCAGAATGCAAACTCTGCCAATTTTTTTTAACTTTCTTGATTGAGTAGCATGGAGTGGTCCACTTGATTGAGTAGAAGGAAGCCCAGGTGTGGCTTTGGTGCAATCAGTGGATTGGAGTCACTGAAGAAGCACTTAATTCACTCCTTTTCATTAATTAAGCATCATGAAACTTCCAAGCATATCATGATGCAAGAGTATAATCCTATGAAGGAAGCCCAGGTGTGGATTTGGTGCAATCAGAAGATTTGAGTCACTGAAGAAGCACTTAATTCACTCCTGTTCATTAATTAAGCATCATGAAACTTCCAAGCATATCATGATGCAAGAGTATAATCCTAGGAAGGAAGCTCAGGTATGGATTTGGTGCAATCAGCAGATTTGAGTCACTGAAGAAGCACTTAATTCACTCCTGTTCATTAATTAAGCATCATGAAACTTCCAAGCATATCATGATGCAAGAGTATAATCCTATGAAACTAGACCTGATAGGAAACATAAATCATCCTTAGAAAATTAATTTAGCTGACATATTTTCATGGCCTCAAAGATTGCCAAATCAAATGTACTGTTTCAAGTAATGAGATATTTCTATTAAGATATGAAAAAAAGTACAAAAGCAGATTCTGTGTTAACTGATCTTCCAGATGGAAGGGAAATTTACAGACCTTTTCAACCCAGGAATCTTTGTATTCCACAATAAATGGATTTCTTACTTTAGAAATAAGCTCCATCTGCAAAAAGGAGGAAGACAAATGAAGGCATGCTCACCAACTTTTCACCACTCATGTAGCATCAAACTAAAGAGAAACTGCAGAATTTTCACCACACCGAAAGCATAACAAGCATTTGAAATCACCACCACCATCATCATCATCTGATCTAAGGCCTTCTTTTTCCCATCAGATATGGGGTCAGCTATAGTGCGCAATTCTAACTCAAGTAGGGCCCACGAAAGAATTGAGTGGACTTTGTGACCAGCCATCAACAGGTAGTCAACATATCAAAAAGTGACGTTGAACTCCCAGAAAAGCAAGATTAGGGGGAAAAGGAACTTTGCCATGATGCGAAACTGAATTGGAAAAGGAAAAAATGTCCCATCACAGGGATTAAAGAGACTAAAACTTGGAGAATGAAGATTGTCATAATCTTTTACAGGGAAAAAGAAGCCAAAGATGAAAAATGGAAAACAAGAATCAATCAGCTGCAAATAATGCTAAACATGGATCAAGTAAAGAAGCTCACCTCCTGGTGGGCAGACCGACGGGTCCGGTCAGTCTGGCGAGCTAGACGGATCTTTTTTAAGACATACCTGCAACAACCCAATGTGGGGAAGAGTTGGACTTAACTCAGTGAATGGAGTAAATTTTGAGAAGAAAGGAGAGGAGATACAGCAAAAAAGAGCTGGAACGGTCAAAGATCGGTTCATTGGCTTTCCTCACCTTTTGTTCTCAACTTTGTGCCGCACCAGTAGAGCAGACCCAAAAGCGCCCTTCCCTATCTGCTCCAAAACCTCATACTGCTCCATTTTAGGACCCTCGCTCGCCCAACCTTTCCTCAGATACGATTCTGCACAATCCACAACATAGAAAAGATCAAACCTTTCCTTTCAACACCAAAACCAAACATTCGAGAAACCCGCAGCTCGTGCTCCACGTGTTCTTAATGAGAGAGATTTTGCTAAGAACAGAAGGTGGAAACCCAAATGCAGATCACTCTTCTTCCCTTTTTTTTCTTCTAGAAAGTATTCAAACACACCTCAAGAGGGAGAGATAGATAGGGAGTTGCCCAAACCAAAATGCATCTATAAAGGAGCAAAAAATCGTAACTTTAACAAAGGTTTTACCTTGATTTAGAACAAGGTTGCTCCGGATTCAAGCCGGAGAGATCTTGATAGAAGAAGAACGTCTGCCGGCTCGCTATGCAGCGAACTGCACTGCTTCGGAGCGGATCGTGCTAGATCTCAGTCAAGAACTCGCATTTGTAGTTGATATCGTGGAAGACCACAATCCCTACTTCTTCATCGACATCATCGTCATCGTCTTCTTCTCCTTCTTCGCCCCATCCGAGACTCGAGTTACATTGAAAAATACTAGAGAGAGAGAGGCGGCAAAGTGGGCTTAAAAAGAGGATTCGATCGCGTACTTCGATGTCCCTCTCTCTCTCTCTCTCTCTCTCTCTCGCTCTCTCTCTCTCTCTCTCTCTCGCTCTTTCTCTCTCTGTCTGCTATGCTTCCTTTTTCTTGCCCCTTTTCTTTTCAGTGTAACAGCAGAAGACAGAGGGGTCTCTCAACAGAGGGGGTGAGTGAACAGTGTCGAGAAGTGTCGGAGAACGCCAAGAACAAGACGCGCCACATGCACGTAGTCATACGGGTACGGAATCCGGCCAACCACAGGATACCACGACTTCAAACGTTACTGGGTCCCACTTTCATGGACTACGCGGCCGATTGCGGTGGGTTTTTTTCCCTGTGTCGTGCTGTGGAGTCACGCGCACAAGCTGTTGCTGGACGGGGAAGAAAGGGCGATGACCCTCATGCGGGTCGACACCCACGGCGTATCGCAATTTACCAATCACGTATCGCCACGTTATCCATATTAGTGGGTCCCACTGACGCGAACCACGTGGCCTGTTCAAATTGGGTCTCTTCCGGTGTAACGTGTTGTGGCGTTCATCCTCACTTGTCTTTCTCCTACCAGCCTATCTCTACCTCGAAATCTACCCGCTTCGTGATGTTCGATTATTCGTGGGTCGTAGATCAAGGCCTGAGCAGGCCTCGATCACAGTGCGGGTGAGAAACGGGTAAGGTACTACCGGGGTACGAGGAGGCTTTCTTCATATGAGATCTAGCACAATCCTTTTTCGTACACCTTCATCGGACACCCGTTCAAGTACCCGCCATCTGGTGCCGTATGTCTCAAGGGGCCCAGAGCAAGGCCGCTGCTGCCTCCAATAGGTATGGACGCGATGGTTAGAAACTGAGTTGCAACAAGGGAACATAAAAAATGGCAGACACGTCAGTTCACTGTTTTAGTCTACTGCTTAAGCGACGGTAGGCAAAAGAGTGGGGTTTTCTTTTTATTTGTATTACATATTTTATCTCATTTATTTAATTATTCTTTTTTGTCTCGTAGCAGCTGTTATTATATGCTTCCTCTTTATAAAGTTCTTGAAGGGATGGTTTTGTTTGTTTGTAGGCAATTGGATAAACAGAACTACAATACATGTAGAAAAGTGCACTCACTCTCTCTCTATCTCTCTCTTGGGGAGGGGGGTTGGAGGAACCAATGGTGGAGCCCACCTTAAGAAATAGGAGAAGACCTACATAAGAACACAAGAGATGCAATGAAAATTCTAACCTTGAACATTCAAATCAGAGCAATCTTGGAAGATACTTATAGTTTCATATTTGGCAAAGTTTATATATTTATGTAACCCCCACCAAGTCTATATGAGTTGCATGTTTATTTCTCTAGATTTAATATTAATATATGTGTTATGCAAGACCAAAAAATTCCATAAATATCCTTGTAGTTTATCTCTGATAATTGACTATGATTTAACTGTCACATTAGATATGCTGAAATTCTAATTAAATAAAATAACTAATGGTATTTTTAAATACTTTTATTTTTAATTTAAATTATTTACTAGTATTAATTACAAGCAGTGACTAAAATGCTGTATTAGTATTATTAGTAGAGTTAGTAGATATGCTAAAACTTTCATATTTCATGTAAATAAATATGTGATCTTAGGAATATAGATCTCAGGTGATGATGTTTAGAATGACTGATTCATCATCTTCATCTTCCTCCAGTCCAATATCAACAACAACAACAACCATAATTCCAGTGGAAAACTACGGAATTCTCTACCAAGTCATCACGGTTGATGTGCTTTTCTCAGAAGCTCTTTTTCTTGTGTAGAACTCATCTACACTTCTTCTTTTGACCACCATTGCTGTGAACTGTTAGTGTTTCTACTGCATGCTACGTGAAAAAGCTTGCTATACACTGACAAAGTCACTGCATGCCAATTATCTCCATTATGAGTGCAGTGATTTCTTCACGCTTTTACTTTGTTTACTTTTTTGTGTTCCTTGACTGTAATGATTCTCCATGAAGCCGAAGAAAGCGCTCGTACAATATCACCAGCCTGAGTGCAGTAACTTCTTCAGCCTTTGTGCTGTTTACTTTGCTATCCTCGAAGTACATGTACGAGCTGAGACCGAGAAGAAGCAACACCTCCAAGCTTTTTTTGCTTTGCTTACTTCTTTTACTGTGACAGTGCCAAAGTTGTCGGCTTGTGTGCTTGATGTGGTCGATGGAACACTGCCACAGAGTCCTTCGGCCTCATACATGAGGTTGCTCTTCCTGTGTTCCTGTCCCCGGTGAATCAAACCGCTCTTCGTGTGATCCTCATCAGTGAGCAGCAGATTCTCGACCATAAACGATGACCACAATCGTACTCCAGTTATTATATGTTGGGATGAACATTCTATGGAGATCAGTAATGTGTCCATCTGATGGGATCATTCGATCTTGGAGTGGTCCATCATCAGGATGGAAAATATGATACTAATTAATGCTAACCATGTGGGTTTCACATGGTCCCGATCTCCTGTCTTATCATCCCTAAGCAATGTCTCAGAAGATGTGTGGCAGTGTGGATGTGCTCAGCATTAGAGTCTCTTTGGTTGTTTCTGCTGCTGCTTTCTTGTTTCTTCTGGTTTATCTGCGTGCCTTACAACTAAGGATAATGAAGGTGCATCGCTTTGAGGAAAAAGTTGCAAGTCCAGGCTAGTTTGTAGGGTTGTTCATGCCTGCATGCATGCAGGGTTTATCTTCTGCCTCTGACAACTAAGGAACAGAGGTGCATCATAAATTTCTCCCCATGGGAAGAATGAGAGTGAAGTTACCCTTTTTTTTGTCACTGAAAGCTGCAAGGCTATGCTAGTACTTTAGGTGTTTCATGCATGAGAGCTAGCGATGATGGTTATGTGCAGAAGGCAATCTACTTGCCCTCTTTCGCAAGGTAGAACAAGATCATCAATGCTACTTATTAGTGTTGCCAGTGATGTTGAATGAGACATTTCCTTACAACTACTGTAACTTCATTACTTAACCAACTTTCTTTGCTTGTTTCTGCTGCTGCTGCTGCTTGTTCTTTCTGGGTTTATCTTATCTGCATTACAACTAAGGAATGAAGGTGCATCATAAATGCCTCCAGGCATGGGAAGAATAAGATAGCTATGTGTTTTGTAATCCACTGTTGTTCATAGGAAAAAAGCTCTGTTGATTTGTTAGGTGCATCATACATCATAGTAATTGAGGTTCATGTTGCACATAGTTGTATGTTATGAGTGGAAAGAAGCCTACTTATCTTCTTTCTCAAGAAAGAACAAGATTGGTACCCCTTGATACTGCTAGTGATGCTAAATTAGATCCAACATTCTGTACCACACAAGTTACAAACAATAAACACAATGTCTGCACTCACCAAGCCTGAGCATTTCAGCTCATCCATGTGGTTATTGTCTGTCTACTATCCTCTCAAATTGATTCCTTGTCTGCAAACATGTTCAGTTGTTATCTACTTCATCCACTAAAAGCCATACAGGAATTACAGAACAAACAAAACCAGTGTTTTCCTTTCTGAAATCAATAGAACAGAGTACTGTTTAAGAACAGAACAACGACGATCTTAGCGGATCATGGTACGGATCTGAAACTGCAGGCAATAATTTTTCCCACGAGCCTACAGATCTCCATCTGCTTCCTCTCAGATCTCCTAGAGAACAGCAGATGCTGCACCGGCCTCTGAAGGCATTCATGGATTCCCCCGGCATTGGATCCCTCCTTCACCCGAGGAGGAAACCATCTTCTTCTTCACCTGAGGAGGAGGAGGTCTCTCCTGTAGAGTCATCGTAACAACTAAGGTGATTGATCGATCACTGGTTCGATTGCGATATCATCCACAACATGACAAATAATTATGCTTTTGGTCAACTGTGGAGTGACAACGATATCTACGGTGTCGTTTTGGCTTGTCGGTGACACGATGATTTGTCGGTGTGGATGCCATGTGTCGCCCCCTCAGGATGCAACCAGATGAGGCCCACAGATACATGAATCTAAAAGATGCAATGCATTTTCTCAATATGCGGCGGCTTAAGAACAGTATCAATGCTTGCAGATCTCCTTTTCTGTCCTAAATGGTGAGCTCACTTTGTCGCTGTTATGGGTTGGTTGTTAAAGTTAAAGAACACTGTAATTGCATCAACTAAGAATGTGCTTAATTATTAGATTTGTATGGTTATTCCATGAATCAAATCATAATCACCCAGATCGAAAAAGAACAGCCTTATCATATCAGCTGACTAAAGATGGAGATGAAACAAGATTAGAAGAAGTTTTAGAAAGCAATTATTGCAAACAACTATGACAACATAACAAAATTAGCAACAGCCTGCAAATAATATCCAATGAAAATGAGACTTAGCAAGTGGACTGTTCATGCAAGTTACATAACAAAGCAACAGCCAAGTAATGCATGCAGATTAGGCCTACCATATACAACCTCTTGATAAATTAGTCGATCATCACCGATAAGACATTGTATCTAAAGCCATCATAAAACATAATTTACATCATGCAGCATATAAACTGATAAAAGCAGCATGAGAGATAGTAGTCAGTCACTAGTTGTTGCCGTCATACACCCACAAGAAGAGCCTTCTTTCTGTCTTCGGCTGTTTTTCCTTCCATAGATATATTCTCTCAGACGAATCGCTGATCTTCTTTTAGCAACTTTTTTTGCTCTCTTGCTCGCATGATCTTCCTCAAATTTCAGCAACCTGTATTGAATGTTTGGCATTTCCAGTTCCAGCCTTCCAATTTTCTCAGACACCTTCCTAGCCCAATCGGAAATTTGCTTCTGTCTTTTGCTCCCAATGTCTTTTTCCATGGTTTCATCTCGAAGGGATGTAGATAAGCTTTCCACTTTGCTTGCCAACTTACTATTCACTTCAATGAGCTGTATTATGGATCCCTCAGCCTCCTTCAACTGTATGTTGATGGCATTGAACTCGGATCTAGTCAGGCTGCTGACCTTTAGAGATCTTTCCATATTCCTCTGTAGTTCATGTAAGCTTGCTTCGAGAATCACCAACCTCTGAGCATCAGAAAAAAGTCTTTCTATGACCATTTTGTTCCATTCCTGGTGGGTTGCAGCTTTTTTGGGTAGCTCTAGCTTGTCAACATCCAATTCTTTCTCAGCTTCCAGTTCACCTGAAGTGTACTCACTCTCATTATCTTCGATCTGGTAATCTGTCGTACTGTTCTCAGTTATCATGGGACTTTTCTTCTTCCAGCTGTCGTACCCTTCAGCAGCTCCCCACAGTTGAAGCATCCGATCCATGGTTTCATCAGTTTCTCTAGGCTCACCATTCTCATATGATGAAGAATTCAAAACAATATCAAGTTGTATATCTTTCAATATCTGTTCATACTTTGATTTAGTGGTCCGGTTGTGCGGGTTCCCCTTCAATTTTAAGCCTTCAATTTCTTTCCATGCAGCCTCCAAACTAGCATCTGAATCAAATCGTTCCAGCTCCAGAATACTTCCAGTATTCATCATCACCTCCTGGAGCACTTTAACCTTGTTGTGCAAACATTTTAGTCTTAAAAGTCCTGTAGGTTTTATCGCATTATAATCTTGGGATGTTTCTTCATTGTTTGTGGTGCTAGGAAAAGGATCAACCTGATCATCCTGAATGCATCATGTAGTTAGCTCAGGTTTTATTTTCTGTAAATCTTCTAAATTAGATATTTGTTGGCTTCTATGCAAAGTCATATATAAAGAGGAAATTTGAAACAACTTCTGACTAGATTATAAAACCAAGATAAATCCATTGAACAAGACAAAATATTTTCTACGTTTTCTAGATCTTTAAATGAAAACATTTGACCTTCTCTTTTAATGAGTTCCAATATACAGTGTGGTGATTTTGGTTAAATGCAACTCAGGTTTTTCAACTCAACAGGAATCATATAATTTCTAATTTTGTATATTTTCTGGGGAAAAGAGTACCTCAATTTCCTGATTGATTGATGTTGAATGGCGCCTTGCAAGGGAAAGGGTAAGCTCTTCTAGGAGAGCAATATCGTCACACAAAGATGCCAAATAGATTGCATATTCATTCAAGTCAGCCCTCAGTCCTCTGTTTTCTTCTTCAAGGACATAAATATTTTTCCCTGACTCATTGACGGTAAACTTTCTTGGTGTGATTTCCTTTTGTAGAACTTCCCTTTGTGTTATGCCATGACTCTCAAGGTTCTCACATATTTTTATCAACTCAAGTACCTTTTCTTTAAACACTGCTGCATTGATTGTTTCAAACTGAATGTCTTGCAATAATGATGTAATTACTACATCGGAGGATTTGAGCTCATCCATTTTTTTCCACACTTCAGAAGTCAAATTTTCATTTCTGCTTCTGAGCTCCTCGAGATCTTTATGCAGCGTACTAACTTCATATTTCAACACCTCATTTTCTTGACAACAACACTCAATCTGATTTTCCTTACAAGCAGAGTCATCCAGCAAGATGGAAATCTTGTTCTCTATTTCTTCTCTGGCCTTAGTTTCGTTAATATCCAACATAAGATCAATAGGTTTCTTACAAATTTGTGGGTTCACATCTTGTGCTCTTTTTAGGCTCTGCTTTTTCTGTGACAAGCAATCACTTGTCTTTGTTTGTAGGTTAAGTCGTTTGCAGATACTTCTCGAATTGTTCATTAGCAAACTTCTGCATTCATTTAAGCTAGCAAATGATTTTTTGAGATGTGTGTTTTCAACTTCCAGCACTAATATTTTTCCATTGATTGATCTGATCTCCTGTTCAAGCTTGTTCTTCACCTTGTTAAGATATTCTCTTTCATTACTTAGTAGCTGTAGTTCAAACAATCTCTCTGAATCAATACTCTTAAACATCACAAAGAGGCAGTCCAAGGCCATAAACTCTGAAAGGATAACATTGTTCTCCTCTTCCAAGTCATGAAGGTTGTTAGATATCAGTTTGTTTTCCTCAAGCATCTTAGATATTTCAATTTGTAACATGCTCTGAGCCTCTTGTAAGTATGTTGACTCTCTGAATAGCACATCCACTTCGGCCCTCAGTGCTTCCTCCCTTTGGTTGCTAGTCTGCATGTCCTTTGTCAGTCGTTTGTTCATTTCAAATAATTCATCATTCTTGCATTTTAGCAGTGTAAACTCCTCTAGTCTTATTTTGCATTCTCTATCAAGTAAAGTCTTTTCGGCCCTCAGGTCTGCAACGTACTTCCCTAGCTGCTCAAGAAGGGTGAACACAACTGATTTTTCAAGAAGCAGATGTTGCTTTTCATCCTGGGCCTCAGAAATAGTGTGCAGCATCTGTCTAATTTCATCGAAAACAAGTTGTAGAAGTCCTTCATCTTTGATAGCATCTAATGAAATGTACCGCAGATTGATCTTAAGTGATTTTGCAATCAGATGAAACCATTCCCTAAGTTTCTCATTATGCATTGTAAAAGATTTTATCTTTTTCTCTTGAGTCAGGCATTTCTGCTCAAGTTCCAGAATATGTTTTTCTGCACATCTTAATGCCTCTTGATGTTTCTGAGATCCTACTGAAAGAATCAAACTCTCCTCTTTCATATCACACAAACACCTTTGCAAGATGAAAATCTCAATCTGAGCATTCATAATTTTGTAGTTTTCCTTTTCAAAATCCTCCTCCCGCTCCTGACCTTCTTCCCGAAGAACATATATCAAATTTGCCAACATACTCAGCTGACTAGCGCTGGATTGAATAAGGGTACTGTGTTCTTCCTTTTCTAGTTGCAATAACTCCTGCAGCTCTGCCACACAATCAAGTCTTGAATCTTTCTCCATATCTAGAGTCAAGCTTCTGTTCTCTAAGTCACGGTACCTGCCATCCAAGTTCTCCAGACTCTGTTGAATGCTCTGCAACTGATGCAAAAAACAATTGAACATTAAATCTGGGTAAAAATATGAAAGAGCACAAGTATGAAGCTTGATATAGTTACAGACTAGTTGAGTAGAGTAGCAAAGGTATATGTACCGAAATCAACTAATTAGGAGTCTCAAGGTAGAAATAGATATGACAGTTGGACATGTTACCTGAGATATGAGAGTAGTTTTTTCAGAAAGAAGACAAGATTTTTCATCATGAAGTGATTTGCAGGAAACTTCCACATTTTTCAAATTTTCTCTCAAAACTTCTAGTTCAATGTTCATATCAGATAGGGTGTTCTCCAAGAACGTATTTTTCTTTAAAAGTTTCTCCATATTTTGAGCAGCAATCTCCATGTGGGAGATAAGTGCAGCCTTTTCAGCTTGATGGACAGAAAACATGTGCCTGAGATGGTCAGAGGATTCTTCTAATTCTGTTATTTTTATTCTTAATCTTTCTAGTTCACCATTTGCATCCAACAGCGAAGCTTCCAGGACAGCATTCTCCTTTGTCATTGTTTGCATATGGTTTAGCTTGTCTAGATAAAGAGTTCTTTCATCTTCAGTTTTTTTTATTGCCTCTTTCAAGTCAAGATTTCTCTTTCTTAAGTCCTTTATCAATGACTGAAGGGATTCTACACATAAATTGATTGCTTGTATTTCCTCTATCAGTGTGTTGTACTTCTGTTCCAAATCATTTCTGTCTTTTTTTAGACGACATAGCTCCACCTGAAGAGCTTCCTTTTCCTCTATATGGAGATCAGCTTCATCTTCAAGTTTCCTTTTCATATCAATCAGGGAAATAATCTCATCCTGAAGATCCATTATCTTCAGAGCAGATGAGAGCTTCTGTTCATTCAGCCTGTCATTTTCCTCCCTAATCATCTGGAGTTCTTCCTCCACATTCTTGAGCTTTTCAGCTCCACTTTTATTCTCCAGTTTCAGATGCCTCATCTCTTCCTCAGATCTGGTATGTCGCTTCTCGATAGACTGGCAAGTCATTTCGGCGTTCACATTTCTTTGTTGTTCATCTTGTAAAGAGATGTGGAGAATCTCCAGCTCCTGTCCCTTCTTGTTAAGCTCCTCCTGTTGTGCTATTATCTTCTGATTTAGAATGTCATGTTCCAACTGTAAAGATAGATTAGCCGTCTCCAATACAAGATTTCGCTCTTCAGCAATGTTCAAACATGAAGCTGCTGTAAGCATCTCATCATTAAGCTTCTTAAGGTCTGCTTTGGTGCATGAGGTTTCATCTTCCAGGTGAGACACCTTCGCCAGGGATTCTTCGTATCGAGTCAGGGCATCTTCTTTTTCAGATTTTACCTTAAAGCACATCTCTTTTAGGAGTTGAACATTGTTTTCATTTTTTTCAGCACGTGCTGATTCTGAAGTGACTTGCTTCTTCAGATCCTGGTTTTCATTAAATAACCTGGAAATTTCTTTCTGAAGTAATTTATATTCTGAACTTTTTCCTTCCCTCCCTCCAGCAAAATTTGCACTATTTGTATTCGTTACAAATGTTTCATTCAACTGCTTCAAACAAGCTTCGGTTGATGTTACCTCAGTTTCACCAGAATAAACCTCATTCAATTTCATCACTTCACCAGGCAAGCCGAAAACATCATGCTGTAATCCATCTCTGTTAAAGCTTTCCTCAGACGTTTCAGGATTATCCATCCCTGAATCAGATACAGGACATCCATATGGAGGCTCATCACAGAATTCAAGTGGGATTTCATCAGGAAAAGCTTCTGCTATAGTTCGGCGAGCCTGATGAAGTGCCCCGGTTGCATGATCGTATCTTTCTGCTAAAGCACGGTATGCTCGGTAAAATTCCTCCACAAGTTTTATAAGCTCAGGACGTTTTTTGTAATACATTTCTGCTCTTTTTGCAAAGGAATCAGCATCTTCTTCAATGAGCCTGATCATTGCTTTGATCTTGTTGTCCATATCTGCTAGGTAAGTGTACATGCATGATTATTAGAAAGCATCATCAAAATTACACATAAGTACTTATGAATACCATGCCAACTATGATTATTCTTTACAAAGAAAAAGTCAAAGAACATAAGGCTCTCTCTTGTCTTGAAGCATCAACTAAAACCAGAAATGTAGCAAATATTGAATCTAAACTTCATGATAGCACTTCATATAATCACAATCATCAGTTCAATCTTCGTGCCTCTGAGATTTTGCTTCTGTCCTTCTAGATGCCAGCAAATATGGCTGCTTTCTTGCTGAGATTGGCTTATTGCTGAGTCACTTGAAGATATAAGAAGATTAATAAGCCTATCTACTTTTTGTTATTTATTTGTGTATCCATATTTTTAACACATAATTAAGAGTACCGATTCAGCACACCAAGTTCATGTGTGCTGAAATAAGTGCTGCTAGATTGTTAACTTGTGATGAAAAGCTGGATCATCCAATGCTAGGCTGGTTGCAAGTTTGAGGGACTCTAACAACCTTGCGGCTCAATCACACCCTTGGAAGAAGAAAATTGATTACATTTTTTACCGGTGGACTTGAAACAAATGAAAATTCTCACATGCTATGAACACATTTTCTGCCAATTAGTTTTTCCACATTCGACTTGACATATTTATGCAAAATGTGCAATGCATGATTACTGCTAACTACACATCCATTTTGAAGCCCTCAGTGCAGGACAAGCAAATGCAATTAGATTTTGAAGGTTTGCAACTGCTACAAATATGCAGCATTCAGCACCTCAGGCACAAACTAAACCTGACAAAGTCGTTAATGCTTATATGCAGAGGTTAAAAAAAGTGAAATCTATAATGAAGAACTTCTTGTAAGATATCAAATGAATAAACTTGTCCCATTAACAAAACACAGATGAGATAGATATACATACCAGTGAGATTATCCTGAAGCCATTTAGACTGCTTCGGGCTGATATGACTGTCCCACCACCATGAATACAAGCGTCTAGATTCAGCATGAGATAGTGTTGCCATGATTTTAGATTAAAATGCCACTAGTATCTGCTTCTATCCCAAAAGACACTGTTTTCGGGCCAAAACACAGATCAAGAGCTGCACAATGTCACCAGACAGCAAATTACTGGTTTCAACAAATTTGATGACCCAAAAGAAGAGACCTATGAACTAGTGTTTCAGACATGGAGATATTTGGTTCCCCTTGGTAAAACATAAAGGAGATGGACTGAAAAGGAGAAAACAAAATGGTACCAGCTACAGAACCTCATAGTGGAGCATAGAGAATACCTCTTCAATCACATAACAGATCCAGAAAAATTGATGCTACATGTGATCCATTAACACCAGCCACATCCTAAACAAGAACAAAGGCATAGATCAATACAATAAAGATGACAAACAGAGATGGAAAGATGATGATAATGATGAAGAAGAAGATGATGTTTCCCTCACCTTGATGACAAGAGAGTAGCGATTAACCTTCCAGGACAATCCAAAACCCAACTTCTACCGCAAAATCTACAAAAAAAACATTTGTGAAGAAAAATGATGACAAAGTTTAAGGAATTAAACAAGCTTATGTGACAGATTTACTACCTACACCACGATCATGATGTTCTACTGCAACTTGGTAGACATTGATTCATGGGAAACTACGCATATATCACGAAAAATCTGATTAAAGGGAAAAAAAAAGCCAGATTAAAATGCCAAATGGTTCGTATGGCAACCAAACTAAAGAAGTCAAAAGAACGTTTTTTTCTCCCTAAGAAATATTGAAAATTTTCCGGAAATGATCTGCGACCTTTCGACGGCGGTCCTCGTCGAACTGAGAAATGAAGCCAAAAACCTGAAAGATGAAACGATCGCCAAAGAGAAACCACAATATCACATTTCCTGCCAACTACAAGTCAATCGAACCATTCGGAACGTTAAAAGTGGGTCTTCTGGGAACAACACGCTGACACCGAGAAAAAGATTTATCTTTTGGACTCAACAAGCAGCTGTGCTGAAAGATCCAGCTGCTTTTCCATCCACTCTCACCCCATTTGCCCTTTCTCTTTCCCCTCTCTGCTCTCCTCTTTCTCTACTTCTCCTTCAAGTTGCTCCTGTGTTAGATTCTTCTGGTCTGGCTAGAGGAATGAGATGGCAAGCAAAGCACAGAAAGAACCAAAAAGGATAAAAGAAAATCGAGTACAAGACGAAAACAGGAATGGAAAGAAGAATTAAGGAAATGGGACTGATTTTTTTATGCCAAATTGGTAGATCTGTGGCAATTAGGACTGGGATTACAGCTAGGAATAGTGCAGTGAATCCAGGAATGTCTTCCAATCACCTCATCACATGGATCTATTTCCATTCTTGTGGTACTACAGCACATGCACCACCCACCCACCAAAGATTTAGTAAATTTGAGTGCATTAAATGCATTTGCATACATTAATATATAATGTCTGGTACACTGTTCTTGCTGACTCCTTGTCCTTTGCTTTCTTTGACAGCAATGATAAGAGTGAGGAGTGGCTGTTGACTGTGACAATTCTTGTGCAAATATTAAGAAATTTTGAAGGTTCCTTTGATGCATCTCTAGGACTTCAATTTTTTATCTGAGCCACTTTTTGCATGACACTGATGAGTGATTGCATACTGCCACTCTCATAGTACTTACTATATGATGTATGTTTTTCTACCAGAGTATGGTTACCAATGCACTAAATTATAAGTAGGTGGGGAGTAACTCTACAGTAGGGTGTTCTTGCTGTCTTTTGTCCTTTGCTTTAATGATCAGTTCAGTTTGCTGTGGTTGGAGATTGTGATTTCTTTCTGCATGTGTAAGAAAATTTCAAGATTTCTTTCTGCATCTATAAGACTTCAATGGTTTAGGAAGGTTGTTCTTATTGATATTGATAATAATACACATGTTGGAATCTAAAAGCTCTCCAACCTAATTTAAGCAAACTGAAGAGAAGTTTGAGATTCCTTGGCTTGGATTTCTATGGGCTATAATTTTCAAGTGAGGTGCTTTTTGCTTAGCATTAATGATTATTTCTTGATAATAAACACAAGTGTTCAATTTTATAAGCTCAGTCAAACTGTGATAAATGTCTTTGTTTTATCTCTAAGATTGTGATAAGATTTCTTTGTTATATTTCTGAGACCCTTCTTGCTTGATATTGATGTTTCTCAGTGTGGGCATTTTGGATGAAATCATAAAAGTATTCCAAATTTATGTCATATAATTGCATTGTAGGAAGCTTCATCTGCCAGCATCTTTGTCAAGTTGCATAAATACAAATCAATCATGCTCAAATAATTTGGCAATAAATAGCACAATATTTTTTCCCATGCAAGGTCCAGAATATTTTAAATGGTTCCTGTGCAAAACATAATGTTGCACTGTCACAACAATGTAAATGGAACATCTTATATTTGAGTTCAATTGTTTCAGTACTCTGATATCCATTTAGTCTCATGTCAAAAAATGGATTTGTTGTTAATAATTCAGACTCAAAGATTTTTGGATCACATGAGTTTATGTTTGTGATATTCAACTTATTACTAGAAATGATATATGGTCAAGTTCTTCAAGAGGATTGATGATTGGCACCAAAATAATCAGTATTTATTAAGGGCAATTGTTTGAGCATCTCTATGTACTTTTGGTCAATGGTAGAAAGAACACAAACCATTTTTCTCCTAACTTGTCATGGAATTGGAAATCAATCTTTTTCCTACAACAAAATTGTGAGGAAATCTGACAACTCATAACATTCACATTTATGGTCAACATCTATATTAAATGCACATGTTTTCCATGGTTATTTATCAGTGAATGTAAAGTGGATTTTGACAGTAGAAGTGATAAAGATGCAAAAGGAAAAAAGACCAACAAAAAAAGGTGATTGATTTATATCTGAAAGAACAAAATTTTCTGTAGAAAAGTAATAATATTTTTCTATGGTTAAATTGCACAAAATATTTTTTCTGACAAATTATTCTATCAATCCAATGTTATTCCATGGATTCCCTAACATGGCAAGCTAATAATGAGCATCCAAATGTTGTTGTTCCTTTGTCTTTCCTTTGAACATGTGCAATCAATGTCAAGAGAAGTCCCCTCCAATCTACTTTGTTGTTTGCTTGCTAGGCGTACCTTCAACAACGCTATAATATATTACTACCTATCAGATCATATGGTCAAACCAAAAAGAACAAGTAAATATAATTTCATTCTCATGCAACATAAAGTCATAAAGTCTATGTCAATCAAACATATTGATGATTAAGACGTTTTGTAGTGGCATGTGATATATACACATATATAGCATTTATGAATGGACGATTTTGGTAGAAAATATTTATATTTTAGGTATTTTTCAAACAGTATCTTTCGTTTTGATTTTTCTCAAATAATATCCTTAATTTTAAAAACTTAAAATGTCCCTAAAAAAATTTTGCCAAAATTTCTTGCTATTTTTTTTTATCAATTTTAAACTATTATAGTATTCTCATTTGACTCGTTAGAGCAATTTTTAGTAGTGTTTGTAATATTTTTTATTGGGGTACTAAGAATAGAAAAATATTAAAAGTAACATTATGTTGTGTCCCTTTAATTGTCTTTTTTCATAGACTTATAGTTTGCAGTTGGTTTGGTTGAAATTAAGAGTTCATTTGGATCATTTATAATGTTTTTATTGTGGTGATTAAAACAATATAATAAGTTTTTTTTATTTTTACTTGAATGATCTTATTCATAAACTATTATAAATAATTACATTAAATTATTTCTAGTATAGTTTGATTCTATTTGGCTCATTTGTAGTGTTTTTAAATATATTTTATAATATTTTTATTGTGGTGATAAAAACACTAGAACTTACAAAAATACTATAACAAGCCAAAAAAAAAATAGGAACAGTTTAAATATTTTTTTTAAAGTAAAGATACTTTTTTAAAAAATAAAATAAATATTTTCTATGAAAATCATCCATTATGAATCAATGTAGCTGTAGAAAGACTTGAAAAGATTTTATTACAGCTATGTTCCTCTTCCAATTTTTTTTTCATAATTTAAATGTTTTTCATTTAATTAAATATATTATATAATATAAAATCCTAGTAAAAATTATTCATATGAGAAACCCAAAAAATTAAGATATCATGATTCATTATTATTATTATTATTATTATATTACTGTTCACAAGAAAGAGTCTAAAATGCAATAAGAAAAAGAGGGAGAGAAGGGAAACAAAACATGGGACCAGCACCAACCCACAGAAGTGGTCTTCTCCTCCCTTTGTCTCTCTCTCTTTCCACTTTCTGGAATGTACTGAAACAGCTACAGGAAATGGAGGGGTGGGGAAACAAGTGAGTCAAACACATTATTGCTTTCCATACTGCATAAAACCATTGGAGTTGTTGATGATAACATAAAGAATATGATAAGATATAACATAATGTGAAGTGATATGATATGATGTGATATTACATCTGCAATTACAAAGAATAATAATGGGAGATAGAGAAATTATTGGCATTTGGTTCCATCTCTTCTGTAGCATATTCTTCTTTGGTATGTACTTTCATTTTTTTCACTTGATGGTTTGGAAACAAGAGTTCAAATCGAATTGAACCCAAATTAAATTGAAATTGAATTTTAATTTGGGAGGATAATCTTCGTCAATTCGATTAATCGATTTGAACGGATTGAAAAAGAATAATTTTTTTAATTCATATTTTCGTCTTTCTAAGTATGTTGTTAACCGGTCTAAGTATTCATGTTGGTTGGAGTGTCTCGATGAATAAGATGCATTCATCATGTATTATTATTATTATTATTATTATTATTATTATTATTATTATTATTATTATTAACTCGATAATACTAATAGTAGAGTGTGATCGACTAATATGTTTGTCAGGCCTCCCAAATCGATAATATTAAAATTTAATAAATAGGATTCAATCACACATTTGAGGACATATAACATTCATAGTCATTCACATCCATAATTTCATAATTAATAAAACCTGTACAGTTTAAATTCATACACCAAGACAATAATCACATCATAAATCCAGAGGTGTGGAATTCTACAAAATCATAAAATCAATATTTATCATATGTTCATATTAATACACAAATTAAAACACTCCAAAATCCTAACATGAGAGGTCCATTAAACTTTTACAAAACTCATAAGTTCATATTTACCATCAACATTCCATTACACATCAAGTGTACTTATACAACAAAAATATATCATCTACTGAAGGTTTGCCCAAAGTCTTTTAGTTTTCCACTGTCGTAGCTCAATTTAAACATTCTAGCAAATAACAAGCTATCCTGAAAAATTTATATAGTAGTAAGGTGAGTACATAGAGCTCAACAAGTGACTAACATATCAATGGAGAAAATGGACAGTTTCAAAGTAAACAAGGTACCAAATACAAGGCAGTGATACAATAGTTCATAGATAGCCACTCAACGAATACAGAATTTGTAATGTCATTTCATTCGAAGCATATTTTGTTCATAATAAGGAAGTAAAGATTAATTGGAGCAAATCATTGACATAATCAAACATTTTGAAACATATCAATGGCAGATGAAATACTTTGGAATATATCAATGACATATGAAGTATTTCGGAGTATACCAATGGCATAGGAAGCATTTCGGTGCATATCAATAGCATATGAAATGTTACGGAGCATATCAATAGTATATAAAGCATTTCGGAGCATATCAAGAACGTATAAAATGTTTCGGAGTATATCAATAACAAATGAAATATTTCAGAATATATCAATAACGGATGAAATGCTTCGGAATATATCAATGACATATAAAGCATTTTGGAGCATATCAATGGCAAATGAAATATTTCGGAACATATCAATAGTGTATGAAATGTTTCATAGCATATCAAAAATAAATGAAACATTTCAGAGTATATCAATGACATGGGAAGCATTTTCATTCTTATCCAAATCACATATAAAAGCACATAAACAAAGCTCTTGATATCATATCAAACAGATAGAAGGTGAAGTGGGATCTCAAACATAATCTAGAGCATCGCGAGCTCTTAGCACATACCCTTTACCATTTCTGGTAAAGGTCTATATAATATCTTTATCATTTCTAGCAAAGGTCCATATAATCCCTTTACTATTTCTAGCAAAGGTCCAAATAATCTCATAAACACCATAATACAAAAGAATATTGTCAACAATAAATTGTGACATATCAAAAACACATGCGGAACAATGGAATGCATGTGCCTATACGAAACATTATGATACGAATATGAACTTTATATAATAGATTTAGGTATGCAAATACTTGTAAGACAAAAGTATATAGGGATTTAAAATAATAATGTAACGCTCAACCGAACTAAGGATGTTAGTGAAATCAATTTCCAAAGAAATAAAACAAGAATAAGCGAAATCGATCAAAGCTTAATATAATTTGATAGGCACATTACATAAATTATTTAGATAATAAATTATACTCTAATTTGCCTAAAACATGGATCATTGGAAAGATGTATTAATCTATATTTAGATAAATCAAGTTTTGTATGAATTGGAGATTCCAACATTGAGTTATCAATAGTTTAGTAACCAAAGGTTAGAGAACATTATCTCTATTTTGCAGAATTCATAGAGTTGATTTAAATAGATTAATCAATAGGAATTTATGCTCCAAATCATTCAAATTAGATATACACAGAAATATCTATGAGTTAGAGTTATAAGCGATAGAGTATAGAAAGATCAAAACTGACCGTCTCTATTTTACAGATTTCATAAGGTCAGTTAAAATAATAGTTTGGATAAGCAAATAGACTCTAAATTTATTAATATTAATATAAAAAAAAGATCTATTAGTTTATTTTCGGATTCATTTGGTTTTTCCAAAATCACAATTCTATGCAGAAAGTTATGGCTCAGAAAATATATAAAGGTCAAATCTAAAAAAATTTTAAATTTACAGTTTTATTCTCAAACGATAGAATAATCAAGTTTTTACGGTTTAAAGGACCAAAATTTACAGTTTTATTCTCAAATGATAGAAGTCAAAATCTTCTAAAGTTTTTAGAATTTAAATGAAATCAGAGATCAAAAATTCTATAGAATACTTGGCTTAAAGAGTCCCAAAGATGTGGAATTGATGCAAAATCTCAAGCTAAGACAAAGCTTCTTCTCCTACTTCAATTCCTCTTTCTTTCTTCTCTCAACCAACGTTAGCGTTTTAGCTCTTAAGTTTTTCTTTAATCTTTCATCTAATTATTTAAGTTTAACTAACAAAAGAGTTACAAGCATACATAAAAGAGGCTTAGGTATCATACGTAGAACCAACTTAGGTGGCACCATTAGATTAGCTAGTGACATATGTCCATCATTTTTTTTAACTAACATGAATCTATCATAAATCATATTATATTTTTAATATTTATATTTAGATCCCTACATTACAAATAAGCCCTTATAAAATTAAAAAAAAAATAAAGGTCGTTACAATGTTGCAATCGAAAAAGATTTTTAGTTGGTGTACTCGAGCTTTGCCTTTGTGTTATCTTATTATTGATTCTTTTTTTCCATCTACATCTAATATTTTTTAAAAAGAATGTCAATCTAATTTGATCAAAATTCTAGATTCCATTCAATTAAATTGAATTGATTCACCAAATTGAATCGATTCATTTAATTTTTTTATATTTTTAGATTACTTAAATTAAAAACTAATTCAATTAAGTAGGTCTCGAATGGTTTTGGTTTGGAGTATCTTATTTTGACTAACTCAATCATTATTTGTTGTGATAATAAAAATATTAGAATTGACCAAAAATATTGTAACAAACAAAAACATTATAACAGGTAGATTTTTTTTAAAAAGATAGTCTGAGTATTTTTTAAACCAAGGATACTTTTTGAAAAAAAAAAAGAAAAAGATACCAATTAATAAATATTCAAAATATAAATATTTTCTATGAAAATCATGCTTTACAAATCAATGTAGCTATAGAAAGACTTGAAAAGATATTATTACAGCTACTATATTCCTTTTCCTTTATTTTTTTCATGATTTAAATGTTATAATATAAAATCTTGGCAAAAAAATATCATATAACAAACCCAAAAAACTTATATCATGATTCATTATTATTAGTATACTACTGTTCACAAAACAAGAGTCCAAAATGCAAAAGGGAGGAGAGATGGGAAACAAAACATGGGACCAACGCCAACCCACAGAAGGAGTCTTTCTTTTGTCTCTCTTTCTCATCTCTCTTTCCACTTTCTGTAATGTACTGAAGCAGCTCTGCAGGAAATGGAGGGGTGTGGAAACAAGTGAGCCAAACATTATTGCTTTCCAGACTGCATAAGACCATTGGAGTCGTTGATATGATATAATGTTAAATGATATGATATGATGTGAGATATAACATATGCAATTGCACTGAATGAGGGGAGACCAGATTTGGTCACATCCCTTCTATAGCAGATTTTTCTTTGGCATCCACTTTGCATTTTTTTTTTTTTCTCTTCACATGTTGGTTTGAAACCAAGTGTTCAAATCGACTTGAATAGATTTGGTCTAAACTGATTTATCAATAATTTAATTTTAAAAATATAAATAATTATAATTTGAGAGGATACTCTTCGTCGATTTATTTAATCGATTCAAACCAAATCAGACTGGCTGAAAAAAAAAACAGTATTTTTAAGTTTGTATTTTCATCTCAAACTGAACCATTTTTTTAGTTCGATTCAATTTAGCCATTAATATTACGGTTCGAAAGTGTTTGAACACTCATAGTTTGGATATATAGATTTTATTAGATCAAAATTATATCATATAATATTATCATTATTTTTAGTTAATCAAAATTTCGTCATGCTAAACCCATATATTATAATGTACCAAATGTGCATATTTCTTATCATATCCTCTTATTAAGACACTTAATGTGATGTCATTCGAGATTATTTTTGCATAAAAATAATTTGAGAACGACACCATTAAACATAGATTGAATATGACAAATCTATTCATCTTAAATTGGAACAAATCACTGAATTATAATTTGCCAATGCTGAGTTTAGAAACAAGATAGATGGATCCATCTTTTTGTATTGCTTTCGATCATATAGAAAGAACCTAAGTTGACCTTTCCCCCTAATTTAGGAATTGGGTTCAGCCACACCCCTTCAAATCCGAATCCGAGCCCAAGCCCAAGCCCATATCCGAATTGGGTCTCGCCCTTGCACCCGACCCGGCCCACATTGCCTTGTGCCCCAAGTCTCTCCGATTTGGGCAACTCGATCGCTTGCGACACTATTAAGCCTCCTTCGCCTCCTCTTTCACCGACTACGGAGAGAGAGAGAGAGAGGGAGAGAGAGATCGAGAAGAAATGGAGTGCGTGTTCGGGCTGGTAGGCGACGGCTTCGCGTTGGTGGCGGCGGACACTTCCGCGGTTCACAGCATCCTCGTCCACAAGTCCAACGAGGACAAGGTCATGATCCTCGACTCCCATAAGCTCCTCGGCGCCTCCGGCGAGGCCGGCGACCGGTCCGTTCCCATCCCCTTAATCTTTCATTTGTTTTTCTCTTCTCGCTCTTCGTCGGTCCGTGCCCTCTGATTCGCCGGCCGACGGCCGTGATCTGTGTGTGGCAGGGTGCAGTTCACCGAGTACATCCAGAAGAACGTCCACCTCTACGAGTTCCGGAATGGCATCCCGCTTACCACGGCCGCCACTGCCAACTTCACCCGCGGCGAGCTTGCCATCGCCCTCCGCAAGGTCCGTCCTTCTTACCCCGTTTGCCCTCCTTCTAGGGTTTCCTTTCGATATATCGATCCTTGATCTGTCGTTGTGATGCGATGCGCAATTTTCCTCTTTTTTTTTCTATTTAGGGAAAACCGAATCAACAAATTTTCTTTCTTCTTTCTTTTTCGTGACGTAGATTGTTGATTGGTAAGACAATGTGGTTGATCATTGAAATCGAAGCCAACTAAGTGATTTGAGCGACCAAATCAGTGATGAGATTGTGGGATTATCGGTCTTTTTATGTCAGCTCTCTTTCTTACTTATGCCTTTAAGGTTATTTGTGATTTACATGACTAGGGTGATGATATAATTGGGTAGGTTGTTCTATAGATACGAGTGATTTAGGTGCTTAAGTTTTGAGAACTGCAAGTGATCATTTTGGAGTTGAGATTCTATTAGCTAGAAAAGAATTAGATGATTATGCCATTAACTCATTTGCAACACAAAGTTGTGGGTTTGTTTGAAGTCAGAATGCAGAGAAACTGTATCTAGAGCAGGTTAGTGGTCATGAGTTTGAAGTAAAAGTTGGCAAAATAATATACTAAAATGGGAAAACCTTTTCAGAGTTTCATGTTAATTACCATCATGTTCCATAAAATCTGAGCTTTAAATCAATGCATGAAAGAAAAAGTAAAGATAGATTTGCTTGATGTTAAATTTGTGTGTTATATTTAAGCAAAATGCACACAACATGCTTCTAAAAGAGGTTAGTGTCAGGAGTTATGACCAAAACCTCATGCCATCAACCAAAATGGAATAATCCCTTTCAGAGTTTCAAGTTAACCACTAATTTTGCCTTAGCATTTGAGCTTTCATCAAAAATTGGAAAAAGAAACTAAAAATAGGACTGCTCGAGTCACTCAGCAGTTGCCAAATCTCAAACAACATAGAGATCTGAGGCAACCTCCACCGCAGCTTAACATTGGCCCTGCAAAAACATTCCTTATTTACAATGTTGAACCTTTATTGGAACCCATGCAAGAGTCTCTTAATTTTACAAATTTCTTTTTCACCACAAAACACTTTTATAACTTTGCTTTTTTTTGTTATCTCAACCGCCTTTGCTGAATCTCTTTGACCTTTGGTGGCTGCAAACTATCTAGATACCTGTTAGACATGGAAGTCATCAATGGATTTGTCAGCATAAGGAGTTCTCTTCATTAAGCCATAGAATCTTACAAGTTTGCGTTAATTTTACCAGGTTTAAGAAGTTTTTGGTTCGACGTTAGTAAATCAGTATCACAAAAATGTGTCTTCCTAAGTGATAATATCTTAATAATTTATTTTCTCCAATATGTTTACCCCACTTTTGTTTAGCATAGTTTTTGTTCGCGCTATATATTGTTTTAGATAGACAATGGTAGTTATCTTGCTACTTCCTTTTATAAAAAAGTTACTCTTTCCCATATAATTATTCCGTAACTATGCATGTTAGATGCTTATAACTGGACTTGAATCTTCGACCACTTAACCGCATATGAAATTCACTAGAGATAATTATCCTGATACTCGATACGTGAGTAACTTTCTCATTAGTAAGTAGTATGTAATGATGAGCTTCATATCACATCTTGTAAGTACCGATCTCTTGTTTTCGAGAATCTGCTTTTGTAATTATTCAATTGTTTTATAATCAGTGTTTTTTTGGGATCGGATGTCATGAATTTTAAGCCTTATCGTCTTCTTGGTTTCCCAGAATCCATATTTTGTTAATATTTTGCTGGCTGGATATGACAAGAATATTGGCCCATCTCTCTACTATATCGATTACATTGCTACTCTCCACAAAGTTGACAAGGGCGCATTTGGTTATGGATCCTATTTTACATTATCGATGATGGACCGACATTACAAGAGCGGGATGTCATTAGAGGAAGCTATTGACTTAGTTGACAAGTGTATCATTGAAATCCGATCCAGACTGGTTGTTGCTCCTCCAAACTTTGTGATCAAGATTGTCGACAAGGATGGAGCTAGAGAATATGCTTGGCGTGAATCAATCAAAGATGCAGGTGTTTCTGCAGCCTGAGATGGTTACTAGGTTAACCCTCCTGGACTATATGGCTGATGAGCTCGTGTACGCCAATTTGTGGTCCGGACATGATTTGATGTGGTGTTAGTTTTAAATGCTCTTCTCCTTTTTGTGTTCATCAAACTCTTACTTTTTCACAATCGCAAATCCATACTATCTTGAAACAAGGGCGAGTTATTTGCGACAGAAAGTATTTTAGTCAAAGTAATTTGCTTATTTGCTTATTTCCTTTCGAGTACTGTTTCGGTGTAGCCGAATTATCTAATGTTTCATGACATCGTTCACTGATAACTTTCTGAATTATTTCCCACGCCTACTCTTATCAGCCATTGTCAACGAGTAATTCAAGGTGAATCTCAAATGTTTCATTGTGAGTTGGTTTTGACTTTAAACAGGTGGAAATCGGCAAGGAAGGATTCATTGTGTCCACAGTATATGTTTGAACTTTTCAATGTGATTGATTCATGTTGTCTTTGACCTTGGAAGTCCTCCAAGCAAACGCAACTCTTTCACCACCCCCATCATCTTCACTTGGCTGGCCATTAGAGTGGTAGCTCGGACTGATCGGATTAATGTGATCTCATAATGTAATGGATGAAGGATTGTATTGTTAGCATATCCTTGTCGTTCTTCGTTTTTAGTGTGGTGTGATAGGTCCCTTCAGCATATCTGAGCGACAGAGGAGTCATAGTTGACCGGTCTGAACCAACTTCTCCTAATCAATCGACTGTTCATCGGAGAAAAGATACAAGAAATTATGCAGATAAGCAATCTTGTAGTAGATCTGTTTCCGACGTGGAGCTTAGTCAGCTATGTTTTCTTTTATTATATTTAACTACATACAATCCTCTATATTTTCTTTCATTATATTTAATTATATACAAAACGTTCTGATGTGGATAAGAACCTGCAATTTAATTTCCGTCACAGTCCCCCTTTCACATCTCATGTATGTTAACTTAACATCATCAATATGACTCTGTTGCATCATGAATTCTAAAATCTCAAGAAGTTTGATGTGATGAAGCCTTGGATGGGTTGCAAACAATCCAATATCCTCAACAACAACAACAAAAAAGAATCTTTTACTTTGGCTTAATTCACTGGGGAAAAAAATAAGGAATCTAAAACTTTTGTCCATGCCTCCTTTTCTTCTAGTGACTTCTTTGTGATCTTTCCATCTCATGAACAATGTTTGATTCTGAGGAACACATTACTGCAGTAGGTGGGGGTAATGGCAGCAGATGCTTTCTCTGTTAGTGACACCAGCAACTCCTTTTATTAGGTAAATGGAACATGGTCAATGATTTGCAAGTAGAAGCAATCATGCTTCCTCACTGTGGAACCTAATGGGCACTGATTGATGCAACGATGGGGCTCTTGTTGTCTTACTTTATAATCAACCTGGCCTTTGCATCATGATGATTTCAAGGCCACTTAGACACTTTGATTACCAAATCTAAATGGGGCAGCATTTAGATTTTGTTCCTCAAATCTTTTCAGCATTGTATGTTGTCATACACAGCTACATAATCCAATAATACATAAGGAGGGGAAATCTGAGTGCTCAGAATTCAGGTTTTGGATTAGGAAAAAACAAAGTTTAAAATATTTCCAATAAATTATTAGTGCCCAAATTGAAATAACTGAAATTTTACATAAATGAAGAGAAAGGAACAAATCAGTACAAAGTGTCCAGAAAAAGGGTATCAGAAGTAAAGGTAAATAAAAGGCTTTTCAGAATTGTCCAATGAAGGTTTTGATGAAGAGTCAGTCAGTCAGTCAGAATCTGGTAATTGGAACATAAATAATTTGTATTTCCATGGAAAATAATAAAAAGGTTTTTGATTGGCCACCAAGGCATCAGAAACTAGACTTCTCATCACTCATCAGACAAAGGTCAGTCATTCAATTCAAATGCAACACCTGCAAATGTATTGAAACATTCATGCAATCCTCAGAATGTGTCTGCTTCATTGAGCAAATCCTCTTTTCATTGCAGAGAAGCAGCACGACAAAGGAAACAAAGAAGAGAAATGAAAGAAAAGAAACTTCTCAGCCACAAAAAGCTAAGACTACTCAGTAGAACAACGCTGAGTTCTCTCCTCCTTGAGATGAGTTACCCATCCTTCCATATTTCTTTGGAGATGCTACTGCAGGTGGCTTCGATGTAGATTCGTACTCTCCGGACCTCCTCCTCAGCATCTGTCTCATGCCATCAGCCACCCCAACTGCTGGATTCGACGTAGATTTACTGCAGAAGAACATGTGATCCCTTATAGCCTCCTCCACTGCATTGCTCTTCTTCCTCTCCCTGCTTGACTCATCTCTCACCACCTCAGAGCAGAGTCCACACAGCCATTTGCCGTCGAAGCTGGCCTTCACACTTCTTATGTAGCCCTCGGTGCATTCCTCTTGCAGCCCGCAGCACTCACACTTGACTGACTCAACCTCCATGGCTACTCCTGCTTTCTTTGGAGGGGAACTTAGTATGTGAATTATGGTGTTTAAGTAGTGATAGCTAGTGAGTGGGTGCTGTTGGAAGGGAAGGCTTAATGTAGGAGAAATTTTATAGCTGGAAGAAATATAAGCTTGATTTGCACCATGTTTTTATGGTGGGACATGAAAACTTATCCTTGCATTAAAGACAGGAAATGGAATTGGATTTGGGGAACTGCACCAACGAGTCACTAGTCTTCTTGCACTTCTGCAGGGCAATCTATTTGGACCACTGTTTCAGTTTTCCAAAAGATTTGTTGACTAGAATTTTCTTTCCTCCCTTTGTGTCTTTTGTATCAAAGGAAAGGGTGTATGTTATCTTTTCAAGACATTTCACAAGAAATATCTTGCCACAATGGACTAGATAAGGCCAAGAGATAGATTTTATGATGAAGTGTCATAACTTGGCAACAGAGTAGGGTGTAATCATTTACTTTAACTATCTGTACAGTGATTTATTTCAACAGAACGGAAATGGGTAAGTTAGATTGGCTATTCAGACACAGAAAATTTCTCTTGATGATGAAAGGAAACCAAAGGCTGCATTATCAATTGGCTATCTACATTTCCAGTCAATGAATGCTTGAGATCATGAATTGGTCTTATGCTGGAGATGAGCCAAATGACAAATCAGAGTAAGTAGTGACTCTACAGATTTTTCTGTCATGTAGAATCAAAAGCCCAAAGCAACAATTTTTTAACAAGAGAAGTGACTTTTATTGATTATAATTTGTATGATAAAATTCTACACAAACTCTCAATAAGAACCAGAATTCACAAGTCTTTAATGAGCTCTAGCATCTACCTAAACGATCCTTCATATGTACAGTCGATGGATTATAGCAACTTATCAAAAAGCCACTTGGACCTGCTTCATTGTCCTGATTGTGTCTGCATACAACGATATAATGGAAATGAGAATTTACTAAAATATCATAAGAGATAAATTTGGTGGGAAAGGGAAAAGAAAAAGGAATTTAGAAGATCTTTCATGAACTGAAAAATAAACATAACCATGAGGCAGAGAAAAGAGAAATCCATTAGTGAGACATTCTAGATATGTTTCCAATACCCAACTTCAATAAACTGTAAGAAAAGTCTTCGTCATGGCTATTGGAATGATGATGGCAACCATGTTTTTAATTAAACAGTTCACCAAACTACATACACACAATGCATCAATCAGCGAATGCACCACAGAAGCATGTATGAATATAAAAGATGCAGCAGTTGTGGTCAAAGACCACTCCAACAATACTGGAAAAACTAATATTGACTTATCATGGAAGCAAAAACACAAAAGAACTAAAATTATCTGCTGATGTTGATGATTTTGGATTATAAGTAACCATCTCTGCAGACTTCTTTTGAGTATCTTCACCAATTGCATAGCAATAAACGTTTGAAAGTATTTAAAGATGCTTCATCAAACAAAAGATTAAAGTATAGCTAACAGCATTACTGACAGATGGTTCCATTTCTACCAATGGCTATAAATCATTTGTTGAAACGGTTTCAAGCAAGACCAAATTCTATGCTTGGCCTAGTGGATTATCATCAGTGATTTAAAAAGCGCTAAGCGTCAAAAGGCGCCAAGGTCCAAAAACGCCCGAGGCGCTAAGCGCTCGCCCAGGCGCTCGCCCGAGCGAAGCGATGCGCTAAAATATAAAAAATATATAATATAATTAATAAATATAATTATTTAAAAATTTAAATTAAAATATACTATTAAATTAAGAAAATCTATTAACAGTATTGAAAATTAATAATTTCAAATAAACCTAACAATATTAACAGTATACTGTATACTGTTAACAGAAGAAGAAGGAAGTATAAGGGGGTGCTGAACTTGCTGACTGAGAAAAGAGGAAGCGGCAGCGGTAGCGGAGTGTAAGGAGGCAACGACAGCGGCGAGCGACGACAGCGGCAAGCAGCGGGAGCGGGAGCAGGAGCAGGAGCGGCGAGCAGCGGGAGACGCGAGCGATGATAGCGGCATCGTTTGCGAGCAGCGACAGCAGGAGCAGGAGCGAGAGCGGGAGCAGGAGCGGCGAGCAGCGGGAGGCGCGAGCAGCAACAGTGGCAGCGTTTGCGAGCAGCGACAACGGCGAGTGGCGATAGCGGCAGCATTTGCGAGCAACGACAGCGGCGAGCAGCGGGATCGGGATCGGGAGCGGCAGCGGCGTGGGTTAAGGTTTGGTTGTCACTTATAACAGTTTTAGTTGATTCGATTGAACCAACTAACCATCGGAGACCAAACCAGGACCGAACCAGAGCTAAAATCCTGGTTCGGTCGCCTTGGTTAACCCAGGCGCTCGCCCGAAGTGCCTAGCGCCTGGGCTCGGGCAAGCGCCCAGGCGACGCCTGTTTGAAGCGCGCCGCCTGGGAGATTAGCGATGCGCTCGGGCCTCGCCTCGCCCGAGCGCCCGAGCGTCTTTTTAAATCGCTGATTATCACTAGGCCAAGATTGTTTCGAGTCACACAAGTTTTCTATTTTAATGTGAGCATGCACATATTGGATTGCAACAATCTTCCATACCGTTGATATCTTCATGAATTCTTTAAGGACTGGATAGATACTCTCGAATGCAGTGTATATGTCATCTCTCACCTAAATCAGATCGAATATCATGAATAAAGGTGTAGATATCTATAATGCAACGTTACATTTGAATTTTAGCATTGAGAACATCACCTTCGCACCAGTGAGGACAATCTTTCCGGAAACAAAAATGAGAAGTACAACCTTTGGTTGTTTCATCCGATAGATCAGACCAGGAAAGAGCTCTGGTTCATACTGTTAATAGGCAACAAGCAGCTGCTCTCAGAAAAAAAGACCCACAATGTGTAAGACTATAAGTGCGATAAGGAAGCAAATGTTACAAAACTCTGTTGGTTCATCATATTTGATATAGTATCAACCTCAGGAGAGCAATTACATGTGTTCATACTGGAGTTAGTTTAATAGATGCAGCATCCTGATTTTGACCCACCCACTAATTTAGATTGATTAATAACCCATGAGCATGGTATCGGGCCCTAAAGTGGGAATAGTATAATGTGTTTGCACTATGAAACCAAAGAAAATTGGAATGGAGAAGAAGAAACCGTATGAAGATACAACTGAAATAAATTTTTCTTGAGCGTATAAAAGAATGAACTTACAGTACAGAAAGATTGATGAGAATAGGCAAGGCCCTCAAGCCTTATAGGAAACTTTACATCGCATGAACCAACAATGTTCTGGATCTTGAAATTCTATATGCCACAACGAAAAACAATAGAAATCTAAGGAGATATAATATAAAAAAAAAGGGAGGGGGAAAGTAGAAAACACCAGGAACTTAAATTACATGACTAAATACCTCAAATTTAACTGGGAAACCTATCTTCTGGATGATACGAGCATACTGAAAACCAGAAGAAGTGATAACATCAGTGATTTTAATGATAATAATCTAACATTGCTCTTTGCACAGGTTACAAACCAGCTAATAAACTCTAAAATTCACACTGTAAGCATAAGGTCCAATTTTGAGAATGGATAATATCATCAAAGTAATCACTACCTTCCGCGCTGCAAGGTTTGATTGCTGCTCGCTCTTTGCTCCTGTACAAACCTGACAAAAAGAGCAAAATCTTCATTGTAATCCTCATCATAGATCACAAGCACCAATGTTTTATCAAAGGATAAAAAGATCATGAAAGATGATAGATTCTTTAACTGAAATAGTAACATGAGTTTCCAATATCACTCAGAGATATTACACTGGAGCAAATTTATTTAGTTTATCCAATTGTATATTAAACAAACCTAAGGTTGAGATAATCTGAATCTGAGAGTACTCACGGCAATGTCAACAGAATAAGAACTAGGCATAATTTTTAAAGTTCTGTTAACCCAAGAAAAGCTCATTCCTTCACAGTTTTATCAACAAAAACAAGATCAAAAATGAAAAACCAAGGCAAATTCTAGGAAATACTATGTTAAAAGATATGTTCACAAATCATAATTAAATCCTATAATTCAGAGATTAGCACTCAAGGGATACAAAAAAAGCCTATAATCGTAAACCTTCAGATATGCAATTTTTTGCATGGTTATAAACCTTAAGACAACAGAAATTACATCATATAAGATAAAAATACAAGAAAAGCAAGAACTGTGTATTGCAAATGCCAATCAATTAAATTAGCATGACATTCTTTTGTTACTTGTCCATGATGCATAAGGGAAGCACTTTTTTAGAGGTCATGATTTCAATGTGTGTTTAAACAAAAAATTGCAGCTCTCATTTCACCAAAAGATTGAAGGTTCGAAACTTCATCTGACCAAAGTAACATTGTTATTCTATACTTATCGTTTTCTTTTATGCCATTTAAGCCAAACATACATATGATACAAATATTTCACAAGGGCGCAGGACCAGGTTATCTTTGTATTTTAACAGATACTTTATTCTTTTCCAGTTCAAACACCAGCTTTGCAAGTTTTGCAGCATGATAATGTCCTTAACAAACAAAAAGAGCAAAAGCAGGTAGAGAGTTCTTGCGTAAAACTTTTTTTCTTCTTGCATGAAGCATAAAAATTCTAACTACCAACAGAAATAAGCAACATGAGTAACAATTATGATAGCATAACATCATGGCATAAACCATTATAATAAAAAATACTATAACCAAAGAGAACAAATTAGGTAAGAAAAAAGTGATGTATATGTACATAATAAGTTCTGCCTACCATTTTTCCAGATGCAAATACCAAAGCTGTGGTTTTCGGATCTCTTATTCTCATAATGACTGCAGCAAAACGCTAAAATAGCACAAAAAAGAAAAAAAAAATCAAACAGCAAATCTTAGCACAAATCAATTTTACAAATAAATTAATGTTAAAGGTACTAAAAACAATGATGCTCAAATTAAAAGAAACCAATGGATGGTCACAAACATATAAGAATCTACATATAAGTTCCATGAAATTATCACTCAAATAATGGGCCAAAAGATCACTTAGAAAGGATGTCAAGATATTTGTTCTAAGCTCTATCAAGTAATTTTTGTCAACTAAGATTACTTGTGCCATATAATGGTCATTAAACTTGAAATCTTGAGATGATTATTAATTAAGTCAAGTTTTGTTGAACAGTCATAGTCAAAAGTATGCATCTCAAACTGAAGTTTGAAGTTTGTTTACTAGAGGTAGAGATTCTTAATCAATAATCCAAATCACAAGCAAAGAATTTAGGAATATTCAGTATGCTTTCTTTAAAAGACTTATATGCAGATATCAAATAAGCCATATAATGGCCGTAATATTTGTGCCAAATAATGGTCAATAAACTTGAAATCTTGAGATGATTATTAATTAAGTCAAGTTTTGTTTAACAGTCATAGTATATGCATCTCAAACTGACATGAACTCTACACAATGCAAATATGCTTCTGGATTTGAGAACATTATGTAAGACTCAAAAGTTTGAAGCTTGTTTACTAGAGGTAGAGATTCTTAATCAATAATCCAAATCACAAGCAAAGAACTTAGGAATATTCAGTATGCTTTCTTTAAAAGACATATATGCAGATATCAAATAAGCCATATAATAATGGCCATTATATTTGTGCCAAATAATGGTCAATAAACTTGAAATCTTGAGATGATTATTAATTAAGTCAAGTTTTGTTTAACAGTCATAGTATATGCATCTCAAACTGACATGAACTCTACACAATGCAGATATGCTTCTGGATTTGAGAACATTATATAAGACTCAAAAGTTTGAAGCTTGTTTACTAGAGGTAGAGATTCCTAATCAATAGGCCAAATCACAAGCAAAGAATTTGGGAATCTCGTTTTCAGTATGCTTTCTTTAAAAAGACAAAAAACTCAGTTAGGATCGAGAAACATAGTGAAGCAACCAGTAAATCACAAAACGAAAAATAATATGCTTCATGATCTTAAACAATTTTTTTCTGCATACCTTGGGATTGTACTCTGCATTTCGAGCCTGAATAGCTATGGCTGGAAGGTCCAACCTACAGTCCAAATTTACCGTCGAAACAATATTCCTAAAAAAGACCAACGAACCATATAGGAAGAGCCCATGGACATCTAGTAAAATAGTTATGCAGTAAAGATAACAGAATATTTGCAAATTGTTCATATAAATACCGGGCGTCAGACACTGCTGCTAAGTTCTTGAGGTCCGTGTAGCCCATGATTCATAAACTTTGATATTTTCAAAACATATGAAACTTTTCTTCCGCAATCAAATTATAGTACTAACTAAATAATTTTCTCTGGAAAGAGATGGAAGCAAGGAACTTACTGAAATCTGGGAACAATGCCAGACGGATGCAGAGAGAGATCAACGGGCTGGCTTTCCTCCAAGCTCTGACCAACCATATTCTCCATTTCCAAAAACCTACCTTTCCCCTATGAGATCACACTTGTGCTTCAAAACTCTCAAAAAACCCTCAAATTCTCAACTAAAACGACCTAATTCAATCAAAATATTCCTCCAATAGTAACAGCGTGTCAGAAAAAAACCGATCTTTGCGAAGGAATACGGATGTTCCAACAATCGGAAACCGAACCCATCGACAATCTCGAAGAATTTATTTACTGGCTCCAAGAACGTACTTGTTGCGCAAATCCAGGGTTCCAAGGTAGTGACGTCTCCAGGTATAATCCACTGGAGAAACCGAAAAGAGTAGATGAATTTTGGGGAAGCGGAAGAGACGTATAGGGTTTTGATTTCGTCTCGAGGAAGCCGAGGCGGGAAGGCGCGCGGAGTTTCGTAGTTGGGGTGGGTACGTATACACCTCGACCGGGTTGAACGCCGCCAACCCGCTCGATTTCGGGTCGAGGAAGCATTGGAGGATCCGTTTGATGAGGGTAATAATTGCGATAAGACTCACGTGATATCAGCTGCACCACGCATCAGGCCTCTGTTGATTTGATGAGGCACCTAGTCAACGTGGATCGGAACGCCTACCAATGGCAACGTTGGACGCTACCAGAAGTACGGTCCTGCTCCCTGCGGGCCAGTACATCAGGCAACGGTAATTCTCATTATAAAAACCCTCGCGCTCCGAGGGGGAAAAAGAGGAGGAGACACAGAGAACTTAGCCGAAGAAACCCCATGCGACTATCCACTAACTTGATCGTCGGAGGGGTCGGGTCGAGCTCCCCGACCTGACCTTTTGTGCAGGTGCGAAGGTGGAAGTCGTCCACTAAAGACGCAGGCGGGGGTTCTCTCTCGGTGGAAACGGCGACCCCGTCCCGATCGAATCAACGCAATCGGTCGCCTCCGCGGTCTTAGAAAACGTCACAGGGAGATCCCCTATCATCCGGATCCGAACTAAGCCGTGATAGTCCCAAAGCCACGACTTTATGTTGTTTACACCAACACCGTCAAGCTATAATGTTATTCTTATTCCATTGCGGGTCGGATCTCTGATCCGGGAATCAGACATTTAACCGAGTCGTATTCTTATTTTGATTACGTATTAGGTATCTATTTTTATTATATTTCTTTAAATATTAATGATGGGAAGAAGAAAATGGTTTTTTCGAAATAAAAAAAATCTCAAGAATTTTGTTTGAATTATTTTTAATAAATAAATGATATACTGTAACAAATAAAAATAAAAATATAGAAAATATATTAAATATAAATATAGATAATATAAATGGTTAACGAAAATAAAATTTTACCTGATTTCAGCATCGAATAAAAGAAAAAGATATAAAATTCTTTCTTATGTATTGCTTTTGGCCACTCTGCACAACACAAGTGTTGCGCACTGATCCAAAAGTGGTGTACGTCTTTCTTGACACAACAATCACTGTATGAAACACAAAAATACTGTACATACAAGGACAGAAAGGATCGGAAAAGAAAGATAATACGATTCGAGGTAAAAGGCAAAGGAAATGACAAGAATCTATGGATGTTTCTGAACTTATCTGTGAAGATTTGCCACAGGAAACTTCTAAGTTTCTTCGACCACACGCAATCAAAGAGGCTGCTGGTACCACTTACTGCCGAACAAAAACAGGTTTTGGGGCCTTATCTGGTACTTCAAATTGAAGGAGCAGATGGGAAGCAGCAGCAAAACCCAAGGTTAAATTGTTTTCTTGTGCATGGATCTGAGAGCATTCAAGAGAGATCCAAGTGATCGGTTCACTGTTGTGAATAGATTTCAGAATGCAGTTCACTATTTACAATGACTTGTAGATCAGAAGTCTATCGCTTGAACATGAACATCTCCATGTGTTGGATCACAAAAGATAGCTACGACGAGGAGCACCAAAGTACACGGGAAATCATGGATCTGAGTGCATTCAGATACGCAACACGTCATGACTTGGACATTGCAGCCGATAAACCAGACTGCAAGAATCACTGTCAGCCCTCTGCGCTGCAGAAACACCATCGGTGGCCAATGGCATTGAGATCCTGTTAGATCTTGTAGTACGAATCAGCAGAACAAAGGGACGAGCTACCATGGTTGCCATGCCATTATGTGATCAAGACAAGTTGTTTTCTGTAGCATCCAGGTAGGGAGGCGATCTTTTCTGAGAGCCCACAAAACATTCCTTGTAAGACCTCCTATGAGTGCATTGATATGAATGGTAAAACCTGAGTTCTCTGACAATGATCTGCATGAACATATAGAAAGATATTATTACAAAACCATATGAAATAAACACTTTGATAAAAGATGAGGTGGGCCTGTTTCTTGTGTCATATATCAGTCAAAACAATGAACTATGACCGTGAGGGGGGTAAGTAACAACAAATCAGCATATAGAAAAGGTCACTCTTATCTAAGTGTGGCTTTCTTTAGGTGACGGGATATCAAGACTTTATAGCTCATGCATGACAGGCCTCCATCATGTAAGCAGTTCATTAACCTTTGTGCAGCGGAGAAGCTAATTTATGTTGGATAAGAGAGAGAGAGAGAGAGAGAGAGAGAGAGTAGCAGAGCCAGGCAACAAGATTCCCTGCCATTTCTTGTTGTTTTGCCTGGTAGATATCATCACCATAATAACTGTATCATGGTTGAGGTTTTTTTAAGCGAAGGATTTCGGCGTGCATGCATGAATTTTCAAACTCTGAAGCCTGAAACGCCCTGCAAAATTCCATTCCACTGACGACGACGGCGAATACGACGACGATGAGCCTTGATATCGACGTGCATTTGTGGCATGTTCTGTTCATAGGCAGAAGCTACGAGACAGAGAAGAGCTGGAGTGTTCGTGACGTTAGGGCACATGATGCAGCCCCCACACGTCTCACTCGATTAGCACACTTGTGTCCAAGCATTTGCGACAATTTCGCCCATCCTATCTTGTCATTTGTAGCAAATAAACAAAGTACAGTATTCTCGCTCCGATCTTTGCATTTCAACACTGAAAACTATGTTTTACACAGAGAGAGAGAGAGAGAGAGAGAGAGAGCGAGAGAGAGTATAAGCTGTGTGCTTCTTTCATCTGTAGCAAATAAGCAACAGAAGTGTTACATTAACTCTACTATGATCTTTACATTTACGTGATGCATTGTGATCTTATGTGATTGATTTCTTCTACCACGCAGAGAGAGAGAGAGAGAGAGAGAGAGAGAGAGAGAGTATAAACTGTTCAGGTGATCAAAACCAAAAGTCTAACATCTCCTACATCGAGTCAAGTACATAGAAGAACACCCGGAAAGCCGATCGCCTGCTTAAACTACTTGCACCAGCACAAGGCTTTGGGAGAGCCTGAGAGACAAAAAACAGAAATAGATGACCAAGAGGCCAACTCCCACCACCTTATCCAGCTTCATCCCCTTCCTCGGCAGCATCACCAGAGCCCACAGCAAGCCCCCAATCATGAACCCCAGGATCTCGAACAGCGCACTGCCCACTGGGATCACAAACGAATCTGGGTGCACCGCCCAAGCTGACACCACCAGGGATAGCCCTAGGCCTGCCAATGTGTTGAAGATGGGCCCCGCGTAGCACCCTGACATCGCAATCTGGGCCCCGTCCTGACCCCCGCTCGTGGCCATTGCCACATTGGCTATCAGGTCTCCGATGGAGTTCCCCCATGCCAGCACCGTCAGCCCCAAGATTGCAGGACTCACTCCGAAGATGAAACCCAAGGACACCAACAGTCCTACCAGCTCCTCGGCAATGATGTAAGTCCAGAGAACACTCATCAAGAACCCCCCTGCCAACCAAGGGAACAAGAACTTCTTTGGAGGGCTCTCCTTCATGGTGGTGTGCAGTGCAATGAGCCCCAGAACTATGCCCACCAGGCCTCCATAGAGATAGATGGTGAAGCTCTCTTTCGAGCCTCTCTTGGAGTTCCACAGTGCTGCCACAAAGATGGGCGCCAGTGTGGCTGAAGTCACTGCGTACGTCCTCGACCACCTCTCCTCTGATACATCTGGTATGGTTAGCCTCCTTGGAAGGTAGAGAGGCATGTCCATGAGGTAGAGGAAGCACTTCAGGTATTGCGACGCCGTGGAGTTGAGCATCAGGGAGCTTGCCGAGTCCTGTGGCTCCTCTTCTTCTCCCTCGGGCCACGCCTCCTTCGCCGAGGTCACCGGATCGTTGAGCTCCTCCTTCTCCAGGATGGGCATGGCGAGGTCTTCGTACTTCTCGCCGCAGAAGTGCGTCACTGACACGATGGAGACATAGACGAAGTACAGGGACGTGAAGGCCATTGCACCCCAGATGTTGATCCTGCCAACAAGCAGGATGGCGAAGAGAGACGACAGCACGACGACGAAGAAGCACACGTCGCGGATGAAGCTCGAGCGATCGATGCGCACCGCCGCCGCGCGGGGGGACGAGCCTGCGGAGAGGTTGATGATGCCGACGACGACGCATGACACGAAGAAGGCGCCACCCAGGACACTGCTGAGCCCCACCTCGCCGGAGCCCGAGCGGAACGAGACAATGCTGGCAAGCACATCAGGCGAGCCGTTCCCCAGCGACAAGAGCGTCACGCCGGCAATGGCCGGAGACAGGTTAAGCACCCTCGACAGGTTCTCCACCGAGGAGCAGAAGTACTGCGAGGCCGTGTTGCCCAGCAAGTAGAACAGAATCAGAAGCCACAGAGCCAGCAGCACATACCCAAACGGAGGGTGACTGCCGCAAAGGCAGTAGTAAAGCTGGAGATAGTTGACATAGCCCTGAGACAAGCAGGGGTGATGGCTCTTGATGTAGAGGCACTTGGAATGATGGTCTTTTAGCTTGTGAAGCCCGGCGCAGCCAGGTGGCTTGGCGGTCTGAGTGCTCGTGACATGGAAGGAGGTGGTCGGAGAACGGATATGGGATGTCAAGAAGAAGCACAAGAGGAGGAGGAAGGAAGTGTTGACGAAGGCCTTCAAGTTATCTGAGAGCACAAATGCCATCAGGGCACGCTTCCTTGTTTCCAAAAGATGAGGAGAAAGGCTTTTATATCCTCAGGTGAGTCGAAAGATCATTGGAGGAGCTAAGAGGAAGAAAGGATCTTCTTTGTTTACCTCCAAGGCATCGCCCGAGGTGCATGAAAAGCTTCGGATTCTTGAAGCTTTATAGCCCTGAGTTCTTTGCGCAGCAAAAGCATTACGGTGCAAGGTACAGAATTATTATAACACTACGTGAAGAACGAGAGGATCGATTGTGTCACCAGGTTCAGAGTACAACTTGCAGTTGAGTCCATGGCCGAGCACTTGTTGGCCATCGAGAAGCAGCTACACGGATCTGCAATGTGCTCAGCTCGGCCATTCGTGGGCAGTGCTGTCGCTTGTTCTGGGGCTGTGCTGCTGATGGCAGGAAGAGTGCGAGGGTGAATGGAGTCATGTTACACGTGAGAGTCACTTGTTGCCTCCCCTGTCGATTGTTAAAACGTTGTGTTTTATTTGGACAGAACAGATATGCGATGTTTCCAGGAAATTGCCTACACCCCAAACCCATCAATGTTTAGGAGAAACAAATAACAGAGAGAGCTACAACACATGATGAACACAGCAGTTCCATAAATGACTTGTTGCCACTGTTGCCACAACACGACAGTTATGTGGTACAAGGATCAGCACAGGGTCGGCATCATGCACCACTGTATCTCATAAAAGTGCCAATTTAGTGTTACATCGATGTCCACAACGCACAAATTTTTCTGAAATTTACAGACAGTTGTTTAGCTCCAATACTGCTGCTTCAAGCCAAGAAAACTGTGAGGAACAGTGAGACCGTTCATAGATTCTGTTTGTTATAAGATGGAAATGATTTAATACTGCCCATTGGTTGTCCAGATTAGAAATGACACTGCTGATTTAGGATTGATCAGGAGATTAAGTCGAACAAGTAGTAGGGAGTCTTGTCCGTGACTTCATACATGGAGGAAGCCAATCATCTGCATCCACCTTTGTTTTGTAGGCTCGTGAACAGAGATTTCTTCTCATGGTGGATTTGATGAAACTTTGATGGTGTTTTCCTAGGCCACAAGTTCTTTTCCACGCACATGCATCTTCAGAGAATATGAAAACATAAAGAATGAATCTTTATTTGATGCTCATCAGTTGTATATACTCATTCAGATTAGATGTTTTTCTTGTATGATGAATTCAGTGTTCGCCTATCTCCCAAGTTCTTTTGTGCTTGTGTTATTGGAGAACATGGAAAGGGAAATTCGAGAGCATTGTCAGAGATGCAGAATGATTTCATCAGTTTAGAGCTGCGGCTTGTTCTTGTTGGTGATAACTAGTGAAATTGGTACTTCCAAGTTGCATCAATCTTTCACATGAATACTCAAATGGTTGCTGATTTCAGCTTCTCCAGGCCCACAGAGACCTTCATTTTCTCCTCAGGAACTGGTTCTGAGTCACTGTGAAAGGAAGTCAAATGGCAATTGAGAGAGTGAATTCTAAAAGATATGTATGACAAACTTGTTACGGTAAGTAACTTTTTTAGCCGTGACCTCGGGGTCAACGCGGCTGGTTCCGGGCTCCAAATGGCTGGGATCAGACGTGGCTCCCCTTGGGATGTTGCGGTGGCTGATGCAGGAGATCTGGCTGGAAAGTTCTGCAACGCCAAGTGGATTCAACGGCGGTTGAGTACCTGCACACAGGCCGGGTCGGATGCTCGGCCCGACCCCTCCGACGATCCAGTCAGTGATGGCGGAGAGGGGTTTTGGAGTGAGATCGCCCCTCTGCCCATTGGGAGCCAAGGGGTATTTATAAGTGGGTTTGATGTTACCTGATGTGTCATCCTGCCAGGGCAGGGTCGTACCTCTGACGGCGTCTGTCGTCGTCGTGGACGTCGCGTGGAAGGCCGAGCTGCCGCAGGGTATGGGGGGTGTCAGTCAGCGCCTTCGCCTGCCTCGGCCGGCCACGAGGGGTCAGTCGAGGAGGTTGTTCGGGTACGGTGGGTGTGGGTGCGTGTCGTGTCGTTGTTAATGCTCGTTCTGGGGTAGTGTGCCGCATAGGGTGTCCGACGTGGGGGTGTATTACGTCAAATCCGGGGCGTTATGTCAAATCAGTTTTTTACCCCTATCATATGCCCCACCCGAAAGGAGCCATGCATCGGCTTTGCATGTGGGGAGTCCGATACGTAGCTTCCTGCTTCAAGCGGGCTGTTCAGGTGGGTCTGAGGGGCACGATGCAGACGGATCGGTCGCGCGAACGCATCTCGAGCAGTACAAGGCCGAGGCGCGCGATTTATTCAGGGGGCCGAGTAGGATTGGACTCGGGGGCAAAGGAACTGATGAGGACCGAGGAGCACAACGCGGGCGGGGTGACCGCGCAGGTGTGATCCCAGGAGGCGTAAAGCCGAGGGCCGAGGAGCACAACGCAGGCGGGGTGACCGCGCAGGTGTGATCCCGGGAGGCGTAAAGCCTGTTGGGAAATCATTGGGGGGCGACATCATATGCGCAGTGGAAGAACAAGAAAACAAAATCCCCGATTCCCAAAAAGATGTTCGTCGTCGTGCGAAGATTGGTGCGCAAAAATCCGCAAAACACAAAACTGCGTATAGAGATTGTGTTACCTAGGGAGATCGTATATCCCTGTTTCCTTGCAGATCCTTAGGAGAGGGTAAAGGAGGTCAAGCGTCCTCTCTAGCGGTGATCCACACAGCAGGGTTGCGACGACGCTCCTCAAAACTCCAGGCCTGCTCTAAGGTGGAGAGGGAGAGGAGAATAGGAAAGGCAAGCAAAGACTCTAGCCTATGAGGCTGTGAATCCCTCCTATTTATAGAGATCCCGTGTCAAACCCTAATGGGTCCTTCCCTAGTGGGTATTGGATCTGCATCCAATAAGACAAGGGCTCCGTCGGATATCTCATATCCGAACCTCTACTCATCGCAATGCCTGCCATATATGTGTGACCCTCTAGGCCCAATATCGAGCTGGCCGTGAGTCATACCTGTCAGAACTCCTTCTGACTGAGTGAATTATTATCTCTGTAATAATTCACTCGACTCATCGACTACGGACGTACTAGGCCACTACGCCGTAGTCCCCAGACGATACAGGGGAATCCAATCCATTGGACCTGTCTGTCCTCAGTTACCATGTACCTATAGTCCCTCGTCCATCTAATATCCCAGAGACCGTATATCGAGCATGGTGTTGTCAGACCCATACGGTTTCTACTCGAGTCTCGCTCTAATCGGATTCTCCCGGAGAACTCTTTCTCTCTCAACCCGAATGACCCTGGCCAAGGATTTGTCTGAGCAAGAACACATAGGATATTCCTCTCATGACGCCGAGAGTGGATGATCCTCTATTGACACTCAATAGCCCTCGTAAGGTCGACTACCACTCCCAATGACCAGCTGTACTAGATCTGGGGACAGCCAAACCTATAAGTTTGGTATCAAAGAGTGGAGCACTCATACAGGACATCCTTAATGTCTCAAGTCTAAGGACCAGATACACCACTAGGACTACGGAATCGCTGTCTGACAATAAGGCATCATCAACCATTCAGCATTCCGTAAGCGGATCAAACAGTGAACTCATTCTCCAATGAGCACCTGTACTGTATCCCTAGTGTCCCTACACGATCAGCTATGAGACCAGCTGCATCCATCATATGGACAGGTATACAGCACACTAGTCTATCCGGTTATCACGATGTCCCTCTCGAGTAACCTATGACCGGGATTATTTAGGATATGTGTTTAAAGGTGAATCGATCTCATTATCGTGATCTCATCACGATCCGATTCCCATTGCACAAATCCAAGGACATCACAATATATATATATATATATATATATATATATATATATATATATATATATATATATATATATATATATATATATGCATTTATGCAATAGTTATAAAGTGATATACGCCAAAATATAATAAGCAAAAAGATTCTGTATCAAGTCACACGTGCCATCACTCACGTGATTGGCTTGTTGGGCACCTATGACTAGCAAAGCTGAGGGCCGAGGAGCACAACGCAGGCGGGGTGACCGCGCAGGTGTGATCCCGGGAGGCGTAAAGCCGAGGGCCGAGGAGCACAACGCAGGCGGGGTGACCGCGCATGTGTGATCTCGGGAGGCGTAAAGCCGAGGGCCGAGGAGCACAACGCAGGCGGGTGACCGCGCAGGTGTGATCTCAGGAGGCGTAAAGCCGAGGGCCGAGGAGCACAATGCAGGCGGGGTGACCGCGCAGGTGTGATCTCGGGGTTTATGGAGCCGAGGGGCATGACACGGGCGTTCTGGCGGCAATGGTCTGTCTCGGGAACATGAAGCCAAGAAACACGACGCAAGCGGGGTGACCGCGTAGGTGTGGTCGCGAGGGCCATGCGACCGAGTAGCACGATCAGACGGGCAGGACGCGAGGACGCGGCCTCGGGCACCACTCGGCCGAGGAACACGACAGGCGGTCGGGCCGCGCTGAGGGGGGTCTCGACAGAGATCGGCCGAGGTGCTCGGTGCAGGTAGGCTGCGCCGAGGGACGAGGAGCAAGTGGATGGGGCGGTGGAGTTCGACGCGGGCTGGTTGGCCACGCAGACGTGTCTCGGGGTTTATGGAGCCGAGGGGCATGACGCGGGCGTTCTGGCAGCACTGGTCTATCTCGGGAACATGAAGCCAAGGAACACGACGCAGGCGGGGTGACCGCGCAGGTGTGGTCGCGAGGGCCATGCGACCGAGTAGCACGATCAGGCGGGCAGGACGCGAGGACGCGGCCTCGGGCACCACTCGGCCGAGGAACACGGCAGGCGGTCGGGTCGCGCCGAGGGGGGTCTCGGCAGAGATCGACCGAGGTGCTCGGTGCAGGTAGGCTGCGCCGAGGGAAGAGGAGCAGGTGGATGGGGCGGTGGAGTTCGGCGCGGGCTGGATGGCCGCGCAGACGTGTCTTGGGGTTTATGGAGCCGAGGGGCATGACGCGGGCGTTCTGGCGGCACTGGTCTGTCTCGGGAACATGGAGCCAAGGAACACGACGCAGGCGGGGTGACCGCGCAGGTGTGGTCGCGAGGGGTAATGCGACCGAGTAGCACGATCAGGCGGGCAGGACGCGAGGACGCGGCCTCGGGCACCACTCGGTCGAGGAACACGGCAGGCGGTCGGGCCGCGCCGAGGGGGGTCTCGGCAGAGATCGGCCGAGGTGCTCGGTGCAGGTAGACTGCGACCGAGGTGGTACTTGGTTCTTGATCAGTGTTTGGCCGTTTGACCGTTGCGCGGGCGCGGGCGGCTAGGTTGCTTTTTCCCTAGGGAAGATCAAAGGGCCACCCCTTTTGGGCGTCGCTGGTTTCCGAGGTTGACATGATTAGGGACCCCGTACTTTGCACCGCGCTATGATTAAATGTCGCGCCAGCCGTAGTTATGGCGATGCGACGTTTGCGTCTTCGCAGCGCACCTCAGGAGAGGAAAGGCCGCCGTTTCGGCGGGAAACCGGCTATAAGTAGCGCTCCGTTGGTCTGTTTCACTTCTTGGTACCTGCATCCGCTTCGACCCCCTCTTTGGGTGATTTAGCCTAGCACTATTCAGCCGCCCCACCTTCCCAAGAGCTCGGCAAGGATGGCTTCCCCTCCTTCGTTTTCTCCTTCTTCGCCTCCTCTTTCCGGGGCCGTCGGCGAGGAGGTGGCGTTGGCGAGCTCCAGCTAGTCGTCCGAGGAAAGGGCCACCAAAGCCCTTGAATCGCTGATGTGGCCGCACGACCTCGACTCCACCGTGAGCGAGTCGTCGCTCGGCCTCCTTTGGGATCGTTACGGTATCCCGACGGAGTTCACGCTCATTGCCCCTGAGCCGGGGCAGCGGGCATATGACCCCATACCTAAGGGCTTTGCCCTAACCGTGGATGCCTTCGAGGCCGGGCTACGCCTTCCGTTCCACCCCATCATAACTTCCTGCGTCGCATGGTGACGCATCTCTCCTTCTCAGATGGCGCTGAATTCTTGGCGCTATCTGGTGGCGTTCCTCGGGGAATGCTACTATGCTGAGGTCACCCCGAGCCGGTCTCTTTTCCTCTCCTGTTTTCGTCTGTCTAGGGGGTCGGGGGGCTATTACTTGTCCGCCCGATTGGGTTTCCGGGTCAGCGGGGCTCCTTCCAGCAACAAGGGGTGGAAGGAGCGCTTCTTCTATATTTGCCATCCGGAGAGTTGGAGCTTCGGGCTCCGGTGGGCGGCGCGCGCAGTCGATAATACTGCCCCAGCCTTGAATGAGGGGGAGCTCCGAGCCCTTCGAAGATTGAAGGAGATCCTCCCGTCCTCTAGAGTCATCCGAAAGATGACCGAGGCATGGCTGGTCGAGGCGGGCTTGAGCCCGGTACCTCGAGGTATGCCTTGAGAAGGTGGCGGTAGGCCTTCCAGTTTTATTTTTCTCCTTTGGGATGCTAACCGAGGTTGATATGCTTGTGTAGAGATGGTGAACCTCGCTGTAGTACGTGGAGGACGCGTCCCGTCTGCCGCATCTCCACGGCACCAGGTCGGCCCGGGCGTCGGCACCAGAGAGGCGCCGGTGGAGCTCGAGGTCGTCCGCCCTCGAAAGAAGGCCAAGGTCGCTGCTTCGAAGAAACCGACTCCCCCAAGGGCTCAGGAGAGCGTAGGGGCGGCAGAGTCGGGCTGGCACGACAGGCGAGGGGGGCGAGGCCGGCCCGAGCAATGAGGTGGCGGGGAAGGCGCCTCGGGAGCCTTCGATCCGGGACTTGTGTCGTTTGCCCGCGGGGCCGCCGAATGATTCCTACCAAGCGCGCCTGATGGGCGAGCTTTCAGAAGGCCAACCTTCTGACTGGTTGGTAGCCCGCTGGGGGGGGGGCTAACTCGCGGGACCCGGGTGTGGGCCGATGGGGAGACCGCAGCCGTGTTCATCTGAGGAGGGCTGCACCCCGACCTGGCTCGCGAGATATATAATTTGCCATCGGATGTCCTGCTCGGTAGATCCGTGAAGTCGCTGCTGTGGGTAAGTGTTCCGCTGTTGGTTTCCGACCTATGGTACGAGCGAGGGTTGTTCTGACTTTCCTTTTGCAGGGCCAGCACTACGCGATGGCGTTGGCAGATCGCGTTCGTGACGCTGGTCGGGCCCTGGGCATTTTGTGCGACCGCAACGCCGAGTTACGCAGGCAGCTCGAGGAGGTTCGCGCAGGGGCGGCTCCGGAGGCGGTCGCGGCTGCCGAGCAGCGCTCCTCGGAGCTCGAAGCAGAGGTGACGCGCCTCCGGACTGAGGCAGGGGCGACCGACCAACGCATGTCGGCATTGGAGGCTGAGGTCCTTCGCCTGAGGTCCGAGGCGAAGACGGCTGAGGAGGAGAAGGACAATCTCCGAGGGCTCCTAGGGGAGGCGCAGTCCGAGACTTGCCTGGTCCAAGGGGAGGCGGCCGCCCTGACCCAGCGGTTGGAGGGTGCCCTGACCGATGCGAAGGGGGCCTCGGAAGCTCTAGCGGCCGAGCGGGAGCGGCGGCCAGAGAAGGAGAAGGAAATAATTGAAGCTTATATGCGATCCTCAGGCTTCCAGCTCGGGCTGGTTCGGTCGGGGCAGGTCACCTACGAGTATGGGTACCGGATTGCCCTGGGCCGGTTCCAGACGCGCCATCCCGGGCTGGAGGTCGAGGTGGATCCGTTTGTCTCGCACCCCGAGGACTTGGATGTGGATATGCCGGAGGAAGTTCCTTTCGACGATGGCGTCGAGGGTTCCGACGATTAGGATAGTCTTGAGGTCAGCTCGGCTGAGCTGTTATCGAGTCCTGTAACCTTCTTTTGTAATCTTCGAGTCCTGTCGCAGTCGAGTCTTGTAATTCCATGCTTCAGAAATAAAGAGCTCTTTTCCCAGCATGTCTTTAAGCTTCAAAAATTACAAAGCTTCGACTTGGAAGAGAAACCATGGGTATTGACCTCAGACAAAGAACTTTTTAAGGTTCCGGACGTTCCATGTTCTCGGTAAGGAGGAACTGTCCATCGCTATGAGACGATAGGTACCCGGTCGGACCACCCTGGTGACCCGATAAGGTCCCTCCCACTTGGGGGCCAGCTTCCCCCTCGTTCGGGTCGGGTCACTGACCTCGGCCCTTCGTAGGACTAGATCGCCCAACCTGATCGGTCGAAGTCGTACCTTTCTATTGTAGATCCTTACGACGACTCTCTGGTGAGAGAGGGCCTTTAGGTGCGCGTCGGCGCGTCGCTCCTCGAGCACGTCGAGGCTGGCGCGAAATCCCTAGTTCGAGGCTTCCTCGTCGTAGCTCCTTGTCCGAAGCGTGGTGACAGCCATCTCGGGCGGTAAGACGGCCTCGGTTCCGAACGTCAAGCTGTACGGGGATTCTCCGGTCGCAGTCTTGGGAGTGGTGCGCAGCGACCACAGCACACTGGGGAGCTCGTCCGTCCAGGTCGATCAGGCCGCAGACACTCTTCTTCTGAGGCCATCCAAGATGGATCGGTTGGTTACCTCGGCCAACCCGTTCGTCTGAGGGTGGGCTATCGAACTGAACCTCAGTTGAATGCCATGACCGGCGCAGAATTCCCGGAACCTTGTGCCGGCGAACTGAGGTCCGTTGTCGGTTATGATGGCCTTGGGCAACCCGAACCGAGTTACCAGGTTCTTCCACACGAATTTCTCCATTTGCTGTTCCGTGATCGTCGCCAGTGGCTCGGCCTCGACCCACTTTGTGAAGTAGTCTACTCCTACAATTATGTACTTCCGCTGTCCAGAAGCCGGTGGGAAGGGGCCGAGGAGGTCCAGCCCCCACTGTGCGAATGGCCATGCGCAGTCGATGGGGTTGAGCGGGACCGCGGGCTGTCGGGGTGCGCGGGCGTGTTGCTGGCACGATCTGCACCGCTGTACGTAAGCTTTCGCGTCCCGGCACATGGTCGGTTAATAGTAGCCTTGGCGGAGTATTTTGTGCGCCAAGGTTCGCCCGCCGATGTGCTCGTCGCAGACCCCTCGTGGGTTTCGGTTAGGACCGTCCGGGCTTCGTCAGGCTCCAAGCATTGTAGGAGGGGATAGGTGAAGGACCGTTTGTAGAGGCGGCCACACTCCTCGGTGTACCACGCATGCGTGCGACGCAGGCGCCGAGCCGCGCCTTCGTCGAGGGGAAGGGTTCCATCCCTCTTGAAGCGCAGTAGCTCTTGCACCCACGTGATCGGCGTGCTGCTCGGGGCCGTAGTTGCTATTTCGATGGTGCAGGCAGGGAGCTCCTCAACCTCCGTCCTTGCTTCAGGGGTTGGTCTCAACGCCAGCTTGGCCAGTGCGTCGGCTCGCTCGTTTTCCTCCCTCGGAACATTAGACAGCGTAAAGTAATGGAACTTGGCAGTTAGGTCCCTTACACGGGCTAGGTATTTCGCCATGTTTGTGTCCCTAGCTTCGTACCCGCCGTTGAGCTGCTCGGCCACAAGTTGCGAGTCAGTGTGGACGTGTATCGCGTCCATCTACATCTCGAGGGCCAGCCTTAGTCCCGCCAGGAGCGTCTCATACTCCGCCTCATTGTTGGTGGCTTTAAACCGGAAGCGGAGGGAGCGCTCAAACGAGCGTCCGTCGGGGGTGAGGAGAACCAGCCCCGCGCCGGCGCCCCTTGAGTTGGCCGAGCCGTCGACGTGTAGGGTCCAAGCCTCGGGAGCCTGCTCGAGATTTACATCTTCCGTTTGAGTCAGCTCCGCAATGAAGTCGGCTATCGCCTGGGCCTTGATGGCGGTCCTGGGCAGGTATCTTATGTCGTGTTCGCCGAGCTCCACCGCCCATTTGAGGAGCCGTCCTGCAACATCGAATTTTGTTAAGACCTGTCGGAGGGGTTGGTCGGTGACGACTTCCACCGGGTGCGCCTGGAAGTAGGGGCGCAACTTCCGAGCCGAGAGCACCAGGGCAAGCGCGAGTTTCTCTATCGGCGGGTAACGCTTCTCAAGTCCACTCAGGACGTGGCTAACGTAGTAGATCGGGAGCTGTTGGCCGGGGCTTTCCTTGACCAGGACAGAGCTGACTGCATGCGGGGAGGCCGCCAAGTAGAGGGCTAGCTTCTCTCCGGGGGAGACGGAGGCGAGCCGGGGAAGGCTGGCCAGGTGCTGCTTCATCTGTTTGAAAGCCTACTCACATTCTGACGTCCACTGGAAGTTCTTCGGGTTTTTAAGCACCTTGAAGAATGAGAGGCAGCGATCGCCTGATCGGGCGAGGAAGCGAGACAGAGCGACCAGTCTGCCGTTAAGTCGCTGCAGGTCTTTAATCGTCCGGGGGGGCTGCATATTGATTATTGCCCGAACCTTCTCCGGGTCGGCGTCGATTCCTCTCTGGTGTACAATGAACCCTAGAAACTTCCCGGAGGTGACGCCGAAAGCGCACTTTGTGGGGTTGAGCCGCATGTCGAACTTGCGCAGCGTGGCGAAGGCCTCGGCCAGGTCGGCAAGGTGCATTCCGGCCTCTCGGCTTTTCACAATCATGTCGTCCACGTAGACTTCCATGTTCCTCCCGATCTGATGGGCGAACATCTTGTTTACCGTCCTCTGGTATGTGGCTCCAGCATTTTTTAGCCCGAACGACATGACCTTGTAGAAGTACACCCCTTGACCGGTGAGAAAGGCCATGTGCTCTCTGTCTTCGGGCGCCATCCTGATCTGGTTATACCCTGAGTAGGCGTCCATAAAAGAAAGTCGCGCATGGCCGGCCATCGCGTCGACCAGCTGGTTGATCTTTGGGAGGGGGTAGCAGTCTTTAGGGCATGCATTGTTGAGGCTGGTATAATCAACGCACATCCTCCAGCTTCCATTGTGTTTTTTCACGAGGACTACATTTGACAGCCATTTAGGATATTTGGCTTCTTCTATGAAGCCCGCGGCCAAGAGTCGGTCCACCTCTTCTTGTATGGCGCGTTGTCGGTCTGGGGCCTGGCGCCGGGGCTTTTGCTTCACTGGTCGAGCGTTAGGTGGGATGTTGAGATGATGTTCAGCGACCTCGGGGCTAACACCCGTCATGTCCGATGGGGACCAGGCGAAGATGTTGGCATTTTTCCGTAGGAGACCGACAAGCTGCTCCCGTTCCCGCTCGGGTAGCTCTGATCCGATCTTGACCGTCTGGTCCAGCCAGGCTTCCCGCAAAGGAACATCCGCGGTGGATCCCTTCGGCTCGGGATGAGGAGCCAGTTTTTTCGCTTCCCGCGGATCTTCCAGGGACGACTCGGTCCTGGCTCTCTTTCCCAACATAACGGAGGTGAGGTAGCACCGCCTAGACTCTCGGGTGCTTCCTGTGACTTCCCCAACTCCAGTACGGGTTGGGAACTTGATGGTCTGGTAGTAGGTTGAGACGACGGCTCTGTCCTTATTGAGGGTCGGCCGACCCAGTATGACATTGTAAGCAGTGGGGAGGTCGACCACCAGGAAGGTGGTCATCACCGTCTTCAACCTTGGCGGGGTCCCCAAGGTCAAGGGCAAAGTAATAGCCCCGAGGGGCGATATTGAATATCCCGTGAAACCGGTGAGCGCCGAGCACATTGGGCTTAGATTTTCCCTAGCCCAGCCCAGCTTCTGGAAGGCATCGAGGTAGAGTATGTCGGCCGAGCTCCCCGTGTCGACCATGATCCTCCTCATTTGCGCGTTGGCTACCCTGGCCGATATCACCAAGGCGTCGTCGTGGTCGGGTCGCTCGGCAGCTCCGGTTGGGAAGGTGATCTCGGGCTCGGGCTCGTGTCCCGAGGCTTCGTCGGGAGCTGCCCGGGCGTATGCCTTCCTGCCCGACATGGAACCTCCTTCGGATGCGGGGCCCCCGGCTATCACATCAATGTGTCGCTCAACGGGGCCCTCTGGGCGAGGCGACTGCTCTTTGTTCAGCCGGAGGTACTGGCCGAGATGACCTCTGAGGATGAGCTCCTCGATTTGTCTCTTCAACTCGTAGCACTGCTCAGTGTCGTGCCCGTGTTGTCGATGTAATCGGTAATACTTTGAACGGTCTGTGAGCTCCCGCGGGTTCCTCATCGGGTGAGGGTCCCTGAGCAGCCCCTTTCCCCTCTCGTGTAGGAATATTTCAGTCCGGGAAGAATTCAAGGCGGGAAGAGGAGGCCTTGGGTCAGGTCTGTCCAACTTTCGCCGGGAGGCGACAGGTTGCTGCTGTCGGGGCAGCTCTGACTTGGCCTTTTTGTGCTCCTCCCGCTTTCCAGCCATCCAGGTTTCCGCGGCGATAAACTGACTGGCACGTTGGAGCATCTCGGGGACCACGGCGGGGGGCCGCTCCACGAGCGACCAGAAGAACCTGGAGGGCCGCAGGCCAGTCATGAAGGCCTGCATCAAGAGAGAGGGGTGAGCATCCGACAATCCACGGATTTGTGTCGTGAATCGGTTCACAAAATGGGAGAGGAGCTCATCCTCCTTCTGGTTGAGCCCTAGGAGCAACGCCATGGACGGCTTTGGTCAGGCGTACGCCAGGAAGTTAAGCTCGAAATCCTTGGTGAGCTGATCGAAGGAGGCGATGGTCCCTGGCTTCAGGCCGCTGTACCATGTGCGGGCTGGTCCCCGCAGAGTCGTTGGGAACACCCTGCACATCAGGGCGTCTGAAGTCCCGAATAGCGCCATCTGGGCGCGAAAAGCGGCCACGTGGTCCGCTGGGTCGGCGGCGCCATCATACGCGTCCAGCGAAGGGAGGCGGAAGTGCGGCGGGATCGCCTGATCTTGTATCTCGGGGGTGAACGGAGATCCTTGGTGTCCGTCCACTCCGAGCTCTCCCTTTGACTTACGAACTTCCTGTTGTACCTCGTCAAGCCTTTGACTGACGAGGCGCAGCTGAGCCCGTAGGGCACTTGCCGAATCGGCGGTCGGGGCCTCGGGCTCGGGACGGCTCGCCGTGTCTTCCGCTTCCCGGCTCCCGGGCCGAGCTGTGGGGTTTCGAGGTGAGCTAGGAAGCTCTGGGAGTGGTACGTGGGTCCGGGCAGGAGTCTCTCGCTACTGTGGAGTTCGTGTCGCATGCGGAGGAGTTCGCTGGGAGGCGATAGTCTGCACCATGCTTGTCAAAGCTCGGACCTGGTGGGCGAGGCCATGAAAGGCCTCGGGTGACACTTGCGACGGGTCGGCGGGTGCACCGCCGGGGGGCGACAAGCCTGGGTCGTTGAACAGTTGTCAGTAGCGTTCTGATACCGCTGTGGGGCGTTCGTCGTGGGTTTCGTCATGCGAGGGACGCTCCCCTAAGACGGGGAGCTCAGCACTTGAGGATCCGCCGAGGCGGATTCGCTGATCGCCTGACATTTGGACAGACCCTCCTTCTAGCGCCAATCTGTTACGGTAAGTAACTTTTTTAGCCGTGACCTCGGGGTCAACGCGGCTGGTTCCGGGCTCCAAATGGCTGGGATCAGACGTGGCTCCCCTTGGGATGTTGCGGTGGCTGATGCAGGGGATCTGGCTGGAAAGTTCTGCAACGCCAAGTGGATTCAACGGCGGTCGAGTACCTGCACACAGGCCGGGTCGGATGCTCGGCCCGACCCCTCCGACGATCCAGTCAGTGATGGCGGAGAGGGGTTTTGGAGTGAGATCGCCCCTCTGCCCGTTGGGAGCCAGGGGGTATTTATAAGTGGGTTTGATGTTACCTGATGTGCCATCCTGCCGGGACAGGGTCGTACCTCTGACGGCGTCTGTCGTCGTCGTGGACGTCGCATGGAAGGCCGAGCTGCCGTAGGGTATGGGGGGTGTCAGTCAGCGCCTTCGCCTGCCTCGGCCGGCCACGAGGGGTCAGCCGAGGAGGTTGTTCGGGTACGGTGGGTGTGGGTGCGTGTCGTGTCGTTGTTAATGCTCGTTCTGGGGCAGTGTGCCGCACAGGGTGTCCGACGTGGGGGTGTATTAGTCAAATCCGGGCGTTATGTCAAATCAATTTTTTACCCCTATCAAAATTGATACTTCTTTTTCTCTTGCTTGTACATGCCATTGGAGAACAAGAAGAAAGCTCCTATTATACAATATCTGAAGTCTTGTTGTTCCTAATGATTAATATCCATGTGGACTTTCAGACCATTGCAGGTTTGTGCTCATCATGCAGACCTTTTATTTTGTGTTTCTTCCACACAACTCAAATTCTAATTGGCCATCTTCACCCTGATTCTAGATTCAGAAACTTGTCCACATTGTGCAGAATAATATTCTGTTTTGGTTTTTTCCCCCTTTTTCGTCTGAATGGTTGCAGCTTTAATATTATCTGAGTTGCAGTTTGATTGTTTCAGAATGTTGACATCTCTTTGCCTAGAGTTGACTACTTGATCTGCTCCAAACAAGAACACAATGTCCAATTATACTCTCCAATTTTCCTGCAATTAATTACATATCAACTATGCCATGAGACTTGACTGGATCTTTGCAAATAGAAATACCTTCAAAAATTATGATCATGCACAAGAATCAGATCTAGCTTAATTCATAGTAGTTCTCTGAGCTGCCTGACCTGATCATTACACACCTTTGTTTGAAGTAATCAGGGCAATAATATCTTTTTAGCTAGAGATAATGAATGTGAAATTCTCAACTCAAATTGGAGATAATTAATTGAATTTTTGTAATTGTTTTTGAAAGTAGTTCAAATATATTCAGTTTTAGTTACTGAAATGTCATAACTCCTATCTCAGATCAACTTTTCTAGGCTATCAAATACAGAGAGCTCCAGTGGTCAACATGATCTACAGAGAAAACAAAACTTATCTTATCCAGAAGCTTCTTTTCTAGTCAACACCAAACAAATGATGAGATCACAATAGCTTCTTTTCCAGTCAACACTGAACTACATGCTCACAATCTTCACCATTGACTGATGAATATGAAAGACAAATAGTTTTACAGATATATGAACCTCAAGAAACACAGACTGTTGCTGGAAAATCTTGACTTGGACTTTGAGGATCAACCTTGATCACATCCATCTTTATCTCCTCTTGATCACTTTCTTTTCAGATGTTTCCTCTAACATTTTGAACTTTTAGGCATTTCTTTCTAATATTCACAGGAGAAACACAAGCAAGAAGAGAAAGCTGGAATAGTATCATCCCAGGTCTTCCATTATCTTTCATCACTTATTAGTGCTAATCGACTCGCATTGTTTAAGCTATTCGAACAAAATAAATCAACTTGAATTAGCCTAATCCGATTAATTATTTTCTCTAGGAGGCCAGCCCAATATCATCAGCACTTGACAACCCAGGATGAGGAACTAAGATTTGGTGCATAAGCTTGGTCTGTGTTAATTAACTTATCATGTCAGGAATCTTGGTCTGTTGTGGATCTGGAGATGGAAATGGATGCTAAAGATATGATATGCATACTCTGAACTTATTCCACCTGTGGCTTCTTCTCAATGCAGCAAAATTCTTTTTTGGCTAAGATTGCTGGACACTTGATTCACACAATTGGATGAGAAAGAAGAAGAAGAACTATGTATAGTTTCTTTTGAGATCAAAATACAAGACTAAGAAAACCTTGTGCAGAATGGATGATACTCTTAAATGAGCCATCATCTGGCAGAACTGACCTTTCTTGAAAGTAGCAGACAAGGGAATATATGGCTGTTTCATTTTCTAATTAATGATCTACTTGCTGCTCTCTGCCTGCAGAGCTCAGAAGGCACATGAGGAGGTCTCATGCTGCTCTTTTCTGCAGTGTGGTAGAAAGGTAGAAGAAAGATGGTTTGCTTACTGTTTGGTTTAGTGTATGTATTAGATTTTAGTAGAACAAAGAGAGTAAGAAGACATGCCAACTTGATTTGCCTTGAATTCCTAATCGGTATGGGGTTGTCATCTTTAAGCAAAGGACTTCACATCATCCCCTCACCAAACCCCATTATGTCTCGACATGGCTGTGAATTCCCATGCGCGCCCATTCAATGCACCATGTAACAACCAACGGTCAACAAATTCAAATAATAATATAATAATAATAATTTCCATCATTTTACACCTCAACGGTCGATAGCGGTACCAAACATTCATCTTATCTTTCTTGCTAAGGAATATAAAATATAGGATATGGGTTTATTTAATTTAATACTGGCATTAGAAGATGGAGAGGTAAATAAATAAAATAATCACAAGCACATATCATAGGGGGTGGGAACTATGGATCCGGATCCGTTTCTTGTTGGATCTTCTAGAGGATCCGGTCCGACAGTGGCGGCAGGCGCCGGAAGAAGTTGAACCCGGCCGACGGCATGTCCCCGCGGAACCTCGGGTGGCGCAGGTAGTAGAAGCCGGCGAACAGCAGGAGCACCCGGAACGGCACCGCGTACAGCACAATCGACGACAGTACGCAGAAGGCGGCGAAGATGCCGGTGGCGCGCGGGTCGCGCCACCCGAGGAGGGCCTCCACCCGCTCCCCTTGTGCCGCCACGTCCCCCAGCAGCGTTTGCGCCCGCCCCGCCAGCGCCCGCAGCCTGTCGTACCGCAGCCGGACCAAGTCCGCCGGCCGCGACGATGGGAACACGTCGAACTCCTCGTCCAGCTCGTCCGGCCCCACCGCGTCCACCTGCGACAGCCGGGGGTCCATCCCGGCGGGCCCCCGCGGACGGGCGCGGTACCGCCACACCAGCACCAGGAAGAGGTAGAGCGCCGCCGTGGGGAGGATGACCTGCGGGCAGAGCACCGCGGCCGCCAGCAGCACGTGAACTAGCGCCGTGGTCGGAGGGTGCGACCAGGTGCGAACCCCGTGGACCCACCGCGCCGCCGCGGCCGCTCGAGTGAGCCCGCCCACCACGCGCGCCCAGTTGGTCCGGCTCCGGCGCACGCTCCACGTGTGGGCGTCTGTGTCGAGCATGTGGTGCACCACCTCGGGGCCGAGCGGGGGCTCGGAGCGAGAGAGCCGGGCGGCGACGAGGCGCATCGCGGTGTGCCGCAGCGCGTCCTGCTGCGCCGGGGCCAGCGGGCGGACGTAGTGCATGCGCGGGAGCATCGGGCTGCCGTACGTCTGCAGCAGGCTGAGCCACGACGGACAGCTGAATCGGATCGCCAGCTCGATCTCGCCCATCTTCTTCGCCCCGGCCGGCTGGACCGCGGTCAGCGCATACGAGTTCACGTAGACTCGGTTCGTGTCCAGGGTCGAGAGCCGGATGCGGACCTTCCCGATACGGGCATCCTTGACCGGGGGTTTACTGCTGCCGCTCCCGTCGGCCTCGGCCGGTCGGAAGCGGGAGTTGTCGAAGACGCCGATGGTAAGGACGGTGCAGGGGTCGAACACGTCCCACGCGTACTGCTCGTTCCACCGCGGATTGAACTGGTCGAGGATGGTCCGTGTGCGCGCCCACTTGGGCCCGTATTTGAGCACCACGTAGGCGTCGGTGGACCCGCTTGCGCCGCCCTGCGTCGCCGGCTTCATGGGAACCAGGTTGGTGGCCCCGCGGACGCCCACCTCGAGCAGGCCGACGGGGGGCTTGGAGAGCTGCTTGGAGGCGGCGCGGACGTCGCTGGCCACGTGTGCGGCTTCGTCCAGCACGTGGTAGCCGCCCTCCAGGCAGACGCGAACGTGAAGCCGGCCGACGTACGGGCGGCCCTCGTCATCGCCGGCAAGATTGAGCCACCGGGCCGGCGGTTCCGCGCGGTCGTCCAGTCGGCGGTGGATGGAGGAGAGCGGGACCTTGGTGTGGCCAACCGGCTGGCCGGCAGTTGCATCCTCGAGGACGACGGTCAGGAAGGGATCGAACGGCTCGGCGGCGACGAAGACGAGGTCCTCGTTCCAGGTCGGGTTGGCCGAGCTGGAGCTGGTGACGAGTGGGGCACGGCCGGTCCTGAAGACCTGCCCGCAGAGCTGGCCCTTGACGAGGATCTCAGGTCCCGTGGCGCCACCCGATCGCGGCGACTTGGTGTCAGGGGCGGGAGGGAGGTGGAGGTCCTGCGTCTGGATCACCGTTAGCCGGAGGTACCACAGTTTGGGAGAGAGGTAGGCCTTAGAGCGGGTGTGCACGTTGAGGCCGCCGGAATCCGATTGCCACGCCTCCTGGAACGCCTCGTCGACCTGCGTCCCGACCCACACGGCGAGCATGACGTCATTCCCCGGTGCCGCCGTTGGTTCCGGCGTGGAGGCCTCGAGGGTATACCATTGGGGTGCCAGGGGGGAGTCCGGCGGCGACCGCTTCGGGATTTCCTGGAGGTCAAAACAGACGGAGCCGAGGCTCACGTCTTCGGCGGGCTTGTCTCCGTCCTTCTTCTCCTCGTGCACGAACACCTCAAGGGCCGTGGAGTTGAGGTTCTCCTTGTGGAACGCGAAGACCTGGTCCCAGTCCGCTGACCTGACGATCCGGGTGCGCACGCTGTGGCTGCCGATGACCACCTGCGCATAGACGGGCCGGTCTTCCGCGCCGCCATGCTTCGCCTTCAGGACGCGGACGAAGAGGTAGGGCACGCGGTCCACGAGGTCGTACGAGCTGGAGGGGCGCTCGCCGGCGAAAGGGCGGATTTCGAGGTCGCTGAGGCCCAATGGGTGCGAGTCCTTGGCCGGGGTGGCCGGCGGCGTCGGCGCTGGCAACGGTGGTGCCTTCTGCTTGTCCTCCTTGGGTTTACCGGCATCGGTGCTGGCCGGAGCGGCCTCCGTGGGCTTTGTCTTCTCGGGTTGTTTCTTCTTCTCCTCGTCCTTGGAAGCAGGGGCGGCCTTCTCGTCTGTTTTGGTCTTCTCTGGCTTCTTTGCCTCATCCGTTTTCTTTGCTTCCTCGGGCTTCTTCTCCTCTTCCGCCCCCGGTTTCTTGTCCTCGGCAACCGGCGGAGCCTCTGGCTTGGCCTCGGTACCCGGAGCCTCATCGGCGGCCGGGGGAGGAGCCTCGTCAATGTAACTCACGCGGAGGCCGAGCTCACCCTTCACCTGGGAGAAGACGCTCCTCTTCTCCAAGGGGTAGTAGATGAGGGCCTCAGAGCCGGCCTTGGCGAAGCTGGTGCCGGAGATCTTGACCTTCCCGAGGAAGGTGTTCCGCTTGCCGGTCTTCTTGTCGTTGTAGACGTTGAGCTCCAGGGTCTCGGCGGCCATTGACTCGGGGTCGTGCACTAGGAACTCGAGCTTCTCGTCCCATTGGGGGTTGAGGTCCCGGAGCCGCGTCTTGGTCCGCCGCCGCTGCCCGTCGAAGTCCACCATCACGTAGGCGCTGGCCGTCCCTTGCCCATCCTTGGGCATCAGGTTCCGCGCATTGCACACCTCCACCACCAGTCTCCGGTTCCCTCCGTCCGCCATTCTCCTCCAGCACCAACCTCACCACCACCTCCGATTTCAACTGCCTCGGTATCACGCTTCTTCTCCAAAACTCTCAGCTTTCCTTTGAGATTCCCACGTCTTCTTCTCCAACGGAAAGAAGCAGAGAGCGACAGCGAGCGCGAGAGCTTTTCGACGGAATCCGACCGTTTCTGTGCGAGCGAGTGGAGAGGCGAGAACACGCGGAGCTTAAAAAGAGCACGGAAGAGTGCCACGTCACGGGAAATACACGTCAGATTAGTATAGCATCCACGTGGAGGCATCTCGGAGTGCGGAGCAGCCGACAAGTTGTGTCAGGCCGTGGGATCCAAACGAAAAGTGATCCCAGATCCCATCCAATTAAGATCCCCTGTTCCTTCCCTGGTATTACGGTTCTGCCACTACGGCTCAACGGTCGCGTGAGCACGTGTGACGTGTCCATTATCGCAGGGGTACCGATGTAATTTAGAACAAGAAGTCAGGGAAGATCCGTGCCCGAGAGAGAGAGAGACGGAGAGAGAGTAAATGCGTTGCATGAAGGGCTTTTTGGCTTGCTCAGTTGGTTGGCTTATGTAAGCTCAGATTGAACGAGAGAGACAGAGAGAGAGGAGAGAGAGAGAGAGAGAGAGAGAGAAGAAGGTGAACAGTGAGCCTTTTTTTTTTTTGGCTGAGAGAGAGATGGAGGTGATGGGGAGAATAATGAGGAGATGGCCATTCTGAATGCTGTCTGTAAATATGAACGTTGGCTTGGTTGTGGCATACATTAAATTCTTCACCGTAAAGACTTGCATGCAGGACTACGAAAATACTAAAACTCATACCACCCTGTCCCATTTGTTTCTTTCAGCTCATCAAATGTATTCCTTTCACCTTACTAGCCAAGAACAGCACTGTAGCTGAACTCCAGCAGATGTGATGCTGCAGGGCTTCTGCAGTGGAGGTTTAATACATGGGGAATACAAAAGAATGACCTCAACGGCTGATTCAACGACAGGTTTGTCGGTGTGTTTTTAGTAGCCAGATTGAGATCGAGAAAGTTTCAAAAGATTGGTCGAATGCTGAAAGAAATAAATTCTTTCTACCATTTAATCACCAGAATATCTGCAGATAGCTTATTATGCTTGTTTCAGCATGAAGAAAGGTTATCCAGTGAAGAACATGTTTCTCGTGGTAGATTCCACGGCGAGCTTTTGGCTAAACCTCCACTTCGCATAGAGCAGAAAAATAGAAAAGGATGGCACTGTTCTTAGACATATCAATAGAGCAAGAAATAACACTAGAGAAAGGACATGAAGATTGAATCAGGTCATTTAACTACAGGCCCCATAAACACAGACTGGAGCAGCAGTGGCTGAGTAATTTATGTGGCCCTCACACCTGTTGTGTAAGAACAAGCCATGAGAGATTAATGCTTTTCCAGAAACCTGCCAAGCTTGTATATGTTGTGATGGTTTCTCGTTTCTTCCCAGTGTTCCCCGTGGCCTTTTCATTGCCTTTGTAACCTCATCTGTTTGGTGAAGCAGTGACATGGGAAAAGAGATCGCACATCTTCCATGCAACAGTCACTGCGGCAATCATGCATAACGTTTGATCTTCGTCTCTCACCGTGTTCATTTGAGAACCATGTTGAGATTGATAATACAAAGAATTTTACAGGTAAAATTTGTAATCAATATTTTGTTTTAGAAATTATTTTTTATTTATCCATTGTAATATAGAAAATATTAATTTCTGTTTCTTTACTTTATAAAATAACTATTAAGTATTTCAAATAGAATGATATCATATTTGCTAATATATTAAATAAATATAGAATTAAAAAAATATCCCTTTAAATGGAGGGCTCATCTCAACTTTTAGGGATTTTTCTCCTACGTTCCCCATTAAGCCAAGCCTAGTAACATAAGGTTAGAGTGAGATAAATCTTTAATTTTCTTAAAAAATAAAAGTTACGTTGATTCCTTTATTTCTAAGATTAAAATATATTGCATGAAGTTCAAAAACATTTATTGATTCTTTAGATACTTAATTATTATTAAAATAAAATATATTTATCTAATTTTTTAGATATTCTTTATCTTCTTAAGATTTAAGGTTTATAAAGTTATTGTTTGATTATATTGTGTTAAAATTATTTGTGTCATGATTTTTTTATTTAAATTTAAAATATTATTTTATTTATCTTTCAATTATCTTTTAATATATTTTATGTTTTAATATATTATTGTTAGTGAATATATATTATCATAATTCGAGACACAGGTCTAGTCAATATATCAGGCCCAACTAATAGGCCAAGCTTAACCCAGGTCATAGCCCACTAGTGAGGTACATTCAATAGATTAGGATTAACCTGTAAGCTAGGCCTAACCTGCAGTAGACACTAGCTCGTAAACTAGCTTAGCCTAACCTAATATGAGTAATCATGTGTGACTCAAATGATTAATCAATGAGCCAAAGGCTGACTCAGCCCGATGGGGGTGCATGCACAATTATATGCGGTGCACATTACCAGTAACCTAATTCAATCTAATCAAACTTAGTCTATTATTATGTAATTGTTAGATTTAGGCTCAAACATTGATTGAATTAAATCAGAATTAATTAGTTTAAATTGATTTACGATACTGAACACCACTCTATCCACTGTTGGGAGTACGATATAGGTTTGTCTTCACCCACTATTAGGGGATTGCTTATTTGGATATTTAATATAAGTCAACGAGATAATTAATTTTTTATCATGTATTCATTTTTAGTTGATTTATAGGGCTTTCTACTCAGCGTTGTTGAAATTTTTCATATTTAATTTTTAGTGCAGCATCTCACTAGTATTAAACCAAATCTCAACGGAAAACAAACTTTCCTCTATTATTAAGTATAACCACTTAATGTTTCTTTGAGTTAACATCATTATGTTATTCGATAAAGTCAAAAAAATTTGTTGACTTATGATTTAATGAATAAGTAAATTATAATAAATATTTATAAGTTATTAATAAAAATAATATTTATTTATTTTACTCTAGATGTATTTATGAAAAAAAATTATGATCCTCCGAAAATAAATCAATATATCATAACATTTTTAATAAAAAAATATAATCTTCCCGCTCTTAAGTGACACTATTACACAATATTAGATAGGTTATGGTGACAAGTGTATACAACAAATACTCATAAAAATGAGTTTGAATTCTAGCATGGTTTTTGAACTTCCAATATGCACACTAATACACAAAAATAGTAAGACATATAGCCAGAAATGGAACACATCATGTCAAATAAATGCTCTCACCATCGAAAGCAAGGGAGTCGAGTTATATGGGTCACACTTCAGTTGATTTGAACTTTCTTGTTCACTGTTCTGTTCTTTGGACATCTACGGATAATTAGATTTCATTTTCTATTATGAACTAAAATGAACAAAAATGTTGATCATCAATAATGGTTTAGAACTTATGTTTCTTGATCACAGGTTCATTCACGCTTTTTATTGCGATCATTATGATTGGATCTAAACGCCGTCGTCAGCCTTTCCCTATCATCTCCCGCGACCACTCACTGGATGAGCTAAACACGTATCCAAATCTATGCATCAGATTCTTCATCTTTTCCTAAGATTTGCATCAGATTCTTCTTTCAAGTAATCATCGAAATACGTACATTAGGTTCTTATTTTCCTGTATTAGTATGGTTATATATATATATATATATATATATATATATATATATATATATATATATATATATATATATATATATATATATATATAGTGAAGTGCTGGGCTGACAGCCCAAGGTGGGTTTTATCAACTCACATCTTACCTCCTTTTAATCTAACTCTAATTTATATTAGAAGGATATGGTGGTTATAAAAAAAGATAGAAAAATGCACAAAAGGAAGAGAAAGAAAATGAATAAGACAAGTACAACATAGAGAAACTGTTCTTAATCATCTATAAGTGCTTTCATCTCAGGTTAAATCAGATCTATAGTGGATTTTTATTGTGATTACTCGAGGAGAATTAGGAAGGATTTAGATATTGTACACAGTGACGTGATCATTGTATTTCACTTATTCTCTTGTGATTGTTCTAGGATTTTGAGCAAGAGATTAAAATTTATATATTTATTATTATAATAATAAATTATCTCTAGTTTATCCCGTGATTTTTATCATTCACATTAAAAAAGTTTTTAATGTATATCTTGATATTTTATTTGATTGTGATTCTATTTAATTTCGCTATGTTATGGTATACCAGTATTTATTCATATATAAAAGTTATTTTTTTTTTATATTCCATTGATCGTAATACAAAAGAAGTGAACATAAAAAATCTATATTATCTATTTCAGTTAAAAAATAATTTAAATTTATCTAAATAATAATAAGCATGATTTATCAATAATTTTTATTTTTTAATACTATAGGATGCTCCTATTTTTCATCATATAATTTTCAATCATTATTTTGCTCCTAAAAAAATAAAATGACTCGTCTAATATTGTCGCTTGTTGGTTGAGACACAATTAATTAAGAGAAATAATTAAAGAATGCCAACAAGTACCCAAAAAATCCGTACAAGAATTCAAAAAATTAAGAGAAATAATTAAAAACAAAAAATAAACTTTAGAGAAATGGAAAGTCATTTATTTATTTTACTTATTTATGTGCCTAATATTGTCTTGGTTTATTCGGACGATTTCCTCTGCATGATTAGAACGCCTTGGCTTCCCTTCGCCTCCCCGCCCGGCGACGGCGAGTCTCGGGCTCCGCCCACTCCCCCCATCTGTCTTCCTCTCTACTACAAACCCAACCCCCCCTTTCCTTCTAAATTCTAGGGCTTCTTTGACGCTTCCTCACTCATGGGGTAACGCTGGCTCTCCTCTTGAACCCTTCTATTTTGTGCTTTTGTTATCGCCATGCGATTCATCGTTTTTTTCACGTTGCAGTAATTATTGACCTTTTGCTTGGATGTTTCTGTTTACTTTCGATGAAATCTCTGTTTCTTTTGGAGGAAGGAGATATTTTTGTGGTTTGTTTTGTTTTGTCTTGTCATGGTGGGTGAATTTTTGGGTACTCAGTCGACAGCCGGAAGTTCTGTGGGCGCAGCGTTCTGATAAGATCTACCTGACGGTTTCCCTACCGGATGCGAGAGATGTTTTTGCGGAGAGCGAGCCTCATGGGGCGTTTAAGTTCTCAGCCGTCGGGGCTCAAGACGAGCACTTCGATTTCAGCCTCGAGCTCTACGATGCTGTAGTTCCCGAGGCAAGCTTCTCTCTCTCTCTTTTAGTTTCTTGTTTTTCATGGAACTCCGTGTTGATTGTCACTTACTCTTATGCTTGTCAATTTATTTTTTGTTTGAAGTATGCTAGTCATTTGGATAACCGCTAAATTTGTGTTTTAGGGAATATTAGTCTGCTTAGATGTACATTTGTTACTGTTGTATATGCTAAAATGAGCTTGCTGGTCAATATGCTATAGTACATTGCAAGATTTGAATCCGTATATTTTTATAATATATGTTGGGGGAGGATGATGCTGGTCCTTGGATCATCAAACAGAGCTGTAGGTGTTAGATAAGTTCTTTGGCACCCGAAAAAAAAAAAAGAACGAAGCTTGGGGTTTGTCTTTTGATTTAATATTATTATTTGTTGTTTCCAAACATTTTTTTGGTTGCTGATCTAGCTTGTGAACACACTAATCTCATTTAGGAACACAGGCTAATTGGATCATAAAGCTAGAGACTCAAGTTCTTGGGTTATGTAAGTTTGATGCAATCTGGGTATTGGAGTTTGTAAAAGTGTTTGATGAGGTCAGATTTGGTTGTCTTGGTAACTAGGATTGCAAGAACCCATTTAGACCTTTTTTCTGAGGTAGACATTATGAAGCAAATTGAGGAGCTGACGTGGGTAAACAAAAGTTCTTAATTGAGCCGAAGTGCTCCACCTAAGATATGTTTGTATTCAAATGAGTTTTGCAAAACAAAAGAATGATGAGAATGTGTCTGGTGGGGTTTTTGGTTAATTCAAGCTGCTTACTGGGGAATCATCCAAAGAGGACATTTAGAGTGCTAAAACCAAGAGAAGTAGAGAGAGGTAATTAAGGTCATTATTTGAGGCCTCCTCTGTTCATGGGTATCCCTTCAATACTCGAGTCAGGTTTTGATATCAATTGTCATGATTCAATATGAATACTTGGCCTATTATCTTATCGTGTCTGGACCACTAGTCCAAAATGCATGTCATAGATTAATAGTACATCCACAACCATTATAAACTAGTCCAAATCTTTATCCATATCTGATGTGAGACTAAACTTGCAAGATGGATTGGCTCAGTTAGATAACTATCAATTTAAACTCAAGTTAACTTCATCGTGTCTCAAGACCATCGACCCAAAATACTTGATCCCAAGTTAATAGTAATACACCCATGAGGTCCTTATAAGTCCATCTAGATTTTTGCCTACTTCCAATATAAGATTAAACCGGGTGTTGTATAGCCTGTTAAACTGGATAGTTGTTTCCTTGTAGCTTGTTAATGCTGTTGTATCGTGATGCAGAAGCATGAAATCTGGAAAAAAAATTAAAATAGTTATGATCTTATTATGACAAAATTGTAAAATTGGACTGCTAGTTTCCTTGAATTAACAGACTCTTTTTAAAATTTTTGTATGTCGTAGTATCTTCTTTTTGTTCTTTATATTTATCAATATTTTTTAAAACTTTGTTATCAGGCTAGTAAAATAAATATTGGGATGAGGAACATAATTTGCTCAATCAAGAAGGAGAAAAAAGGTTGGTGGAAGCGGCTGCTAAAGTCAGAGGAAAAACCTGCTCCATATATCAAAGTTGATTGGAATAAATGGTGTGATGAAGATGAGGAAGAGTCTGACATTTGTAAGTACTTCTCTACAGAAGTAAAAAACTAATCTTTTTGCCTACTTCAATTCCAACTGTTTGGTGGCTGGACTGTTTGTATGGGTTAAAAAATTTCTGTAGTCTCTGTTACACATAGACTGATGCAAATCATATCATGCCTCAGAGGTATAAATCTGTAACATCTATGATCAAATATTCACCAGTATGTGGAGTTCTGTTAACAACATCAGAACTTGATATAGACTTGAATATATAAGGATTCCGTTGATATTCATCAAAATTATCCATACTTATATCTCAGGAAATTTTTTTAGTGGATGCAAAAAGCCAAGAATATGTACAACAACCTTGTCTCTATTGGAACTAAGAAGTTCCCTCTGCTGAACTTTGATGTACCTTGGTCTATGTAGCTTCATTGGAAGCCCTATCAGAGTATAATTTTTTGAGTTTCCCTGAATAGATATCGAGGAAAAGCAACTAGAGTAAAGAATAAAGATGTCAACTGCATTTGCAGTTTTAATCTGAGTTGTTGCGAATTTTGCATTATAATTGTTTGTTATTCTGATGTGTAGCTCTTGCTGAGCCTCTATAGTTGTATGATCTAGCAAGCTACATGACTCTGACAAGTACATTTACTTTCCAATCTCACTGCTTGAGTTCTGTATAAATAGATGCCCGAGAATGACGACTATAAAAAAAATTAATTAAATAAAAAAATATATTTTAGGCCTGGGATAGTTCTAAAACTAAATTTTCTTCTCACAGAATATATGTTTTATTGAATGATGCTAAACACTGCATGGTTGTCAATCCTATAGGTAGATGTATTAGACAGTTGATTTGGACTCGATCAAACAGTTTTGAGCGAAAAAAGGTTTTACTTATTATTGTCAATCCTATGGGTGTCAGCCTCTGAATTGTTGTGACGATGACCAATCTTCATTTTTTTTGTAGTCTTGACCATATAATAAAGGTTTTTTATTACTTATTATACCTCACTAGTATGGTGAAAGCTTTTACTTGTACATGCACAGATCTATCCTCATTTTTATTTTTTAGTTAGCATCAAACCTTAGAAGAATTGGTTGACTAATTAATTATATATATTTAATCATAGACATGAGTTCATACTGTAACTATCCCATGAATCGATTGTCTGAAGAAAAAAATTAATGTAATTATTATTTGTTTGATTGTTCCAAAATATGTCATGTTGGGGTGACATTCTAGAGATTACTGCACAAAAAATAATGGAATTTGGAACTACCAAATGGCCTACACTGATGGTAGTCTCATGTACTAGGTCATTTTATTTATCTAATAGAGTCATTAAGGAATGATAAAAAACTACTTAAGGCTTGTTAGAACACTTTTACTATGAAAAATTGCCATCGAAATGCTCATTAAGAGTTTAATTAGGACCCTTTAAAAGTACAAAATCACCTTTAGAAAGTATCAACCAAGCCTAGACATACACAAATTTAACTGAATCTAAACATTACCAAGTTCTCCCTACTTAGTCTTGAGTGCATCATAATGAAGGAATCAGCTAATGTGTTCCAGGGCTAAACAAAGTGAAGTTGCAAGTATATGTACTAGAAAGTTTTTTGATTATGACTTGTCTTCACATCATAATGGAAACTTATTATTTAGAAGCCCAGTGTACAGATAGAGGCATTGTTATTAATATATACTTGGTGCTTTTTTTTGGCATATAATATTTTATTTGACTGATATCCGTTTCTGTACAGCTGACTCACTTGTCTCTGATGATGAAAACAATAGGGTATGGTTGCTAATTTACTCCCCCCTTCCCTTTTTCGTTTTTCTCTTGTTCTTGCTGTTTCTAAATGAATTATGATGTATTTAACTGCTTTCACTCACCATTGTTGATTAGGTTACTGGCACGGATGATGAGAACAGTGATGATGATAGCGGCTTGCTCTGTAAGAGTTTATACATGTTTTCTTAACGATGTTTTGCCAATGGCAAGGACTTGTAAATTTGCAGAGACAATTATATAGAGTTGGGGGTTTGCCTACGCAAATTTTCAGGTCCTTTACGTGGTGCCTAACTATAAGTTCCATCGAAGCTTTTGGAACTTGGTTAGGTCTTGCTGGTATATGTTGAATGTACCAGCCGGTGTTACTTTTCCTCTACTTGGTCATGGGCATAGAAATTCGTATCAGAACTTTATTAGTCTAATATGTTCATTTAGGCTCACCTGCAATTTCTGAAACATGTTTCCTTGATTGCAGATCTACCTGACCTAGAAAAGGCCAGAGGAAAGTGATATGAACTTGATGGCTGGCGGATGAGATCGACTCTATCACTAGAGTGACAGGCGTAAAGAAGAATTATGCCTATATTTTGCTACCTCAGTAATTTGCACAACACCTTAGATAATCACTCCTGTGGCGTCATGGATTTGTCACACTTTCGTCAACAGATTCTTATTGAACCTAATCTTACTATTACTTCTCTTGTGATGGCCATTATTAGTGCTTTTTTGAGGGCATCGCATCCATAATGCCCCTCCATTTGACCAACTTAATGCACTCTGGTTTTGATATTGGTACGACATTTTCTTGATGGTAAAGAAAACTTGGCTTCTGAGCTGTGGAAAGTGTTGGCTACCAGAATGCAGTGCACAGGCCAACTTTGTCATGAACCTTTCTCAGAGTGTTCTTATCTCAAGATCTGAAACCTTTTGAGGTAAGATTCATGATGTAGACACCTTCGTTGCTCGTGTAGTGCTGGATTGGGTGCCAATGTGTCAGCCTCTGAATTGTTGTGACGATGACCAATCTTCATTTTTTTTGTAGTCTTGACCATATAATAAATTCAATAAAAGCTCAAAGAGCAAAGATAAATAGATCTTAGGACATAGATATTGAAGATGTTATAATCCATGAACTTAGGTCTGATACCTATCCATATTCACATTGTAATAAGCGAATATGTAAACGCATACAAGTATTGGATTATCTCAAACTTAGTAACAGAATGAACAAATATAATTTCGAGTATCGAATGAATTTGACAAATACTTAAAAAATTATAACAAATTTAAGTATTTTCCAATCAATTCACGTCTTAGATTTGAAAGAACACACAAATACTTTCTCTTGTCTGTATATTTCTTTGTGCTACCTGCCTTGTGATTGGACATGCCGCGGGTGTTTAGACGTAAGACTGGTAAGAAGGCGGGTGGATAATAATTTCGTGCAGTTAAAGTTGGCAGTCTGCTGACCTGTTTTGGGCCGTCAGGACATATTCCTTGCGGTCTCCTGCTTCTCCAGTTCCACCGCCGCTGCCCCACCGACCGCCGGAGACTGCAGCGCCACTGCCGTGGGTGCTGAACCACCGGGAGGGACCGCCTATGACCTGTTCGACGCCGGATAGTCGCCGCTCACCTCCATGAAGTAGACTCTCCCCTCTCTTTCTCCGTGCATTCCTGCTGGCGGTTTTCACGGGAGATCCGTCTCCAGTGATGGTTGGGAACGGAACAAGAACGAAAAGACCGGAGATGAGATGAGGGCGGGAATAGGAAGAGCGACCTGGACCTAGGTTTCGGTCTCGGCGTAATCGCTTGCTTTGAGATTTGCGAAAGGTCCCTCGTTTCATCATCGGAGAGCGGGAAAAAACCCGCACCTTTCGAAAGCTACACGGAAAAGAAGAGAGGAGGAAAAGAAATCATAAACCCTAACCCGAAGCACGCAGGTCTGCGGAGTGGCCTCTCCCCGTGTACCTTATGGAGATAGATCCGAACTTTTCCTCGCTGCTTCGGACCCTAAGGGTGGACGACCCATGGGTTCCTCCCAAGACGTGGGAATCGATCCCCTCCGAGAGCGGCAGAGTTCGATCCGCTGATTCTTGCGGCCAATCACAAGATCCGATATACGAATCTTCTTTAATTTCTGTGAGTCAATTCTTGGGCAATTATAATTCCCTATTGGCCATTCTTCCATTTCATTTTTTCGGTAATATGTCTGACACTAGGATAAAGACTCCGCTTTTTTTTTAAAAGAAATCTTTTTGAGGGCTATTCATGGGGGTCTGTTGAAAAATGGATATATTAATTGCCAATCGGATGATAAAATGAGATTGATTGCATTTTGGTTTTCGAAGAAAAGAAACAATTACAGTAGTACAAAATTATGTTGATGTTGGGATGGACGAATGCAGGAAGTGCGCAGCTGAAAGATTACTAATGATGGGATTATGGAACCTTGGCACACCGAGGAAGGTTCAGGGGAAACAAAAACAGAATAATGCTAAAAAGCTTTCAAATGTGTCCTAGCTATGAGAGAGGGACATTTGATTGGTTGTCTTGAATGTGTGCGGTAAAAACGATTGGGTTTTACTATGATGAAAAACCACAAATTTTTCTTGGTTGTATACGTCAATGCTTAAGGGAGTAATTTTTTTTTCTTTATCTTCACCAATTACCCATTAGATGCTTTAGAAATTTGCACAGATTTGATAAAGAAAGATAGCCTGTTATTGATCTTGATGATTGATTTTTCAGTCATCTTCTAGGATGGGATGTTTCCTATGCTATGGTCTTTGCAGATACACAAATATAAGACCTTTGGTTTTGTTTACTAAATAACTGGCATATATCTACATTATGAATTGTAAATTTGATGTTCCTATATGTACTATATTCTTTACCTTTCAGCGCACAATATTGCCAAAGGTGTAATAATTTTATCCTCTTTTATCATTTTCTCTGCAGGAGGCTAATTTGGTTCATCTGGTTGTAAATGCATTGCTAGGCATAAAGTCATCCATAATGGAAATTGATAAGCTCGCAGCAATATTCTCTTCAAGTCCAGCTGATAGAACTTTTCATAGAGTCCCTACTTTATGGTGTCGATCATTGAGCACCAACGCTTTGGGAAAGATTCTTAAATGTATAAGCCACTCAGGTCTTGTTGTATGCTTACTCCAGAAGTTTGTTAACTTTTATCAGTGTGCAAATCGAGATGTACAACAAAGTGAAGACAAGGGAGAGGGAAGTACTAGTCTAGAAGACACCAATTTTTTAGAAGATCTTCTAGGATCACCCCCAAATAGGAAAGTTGTTAATATGAATGAAATCTGGATGCAACCACCTTATAGTTTGATTAACCAAGCGTTTGCTGTAGCTGTTAAAAAAGTTCTTCAAGGATACTTTGGTGCCTTGAATACTATGCAAGCATCTGTTAAGTTGAGGCGCTCAGCAATGATGTTTGAGAAATCTGTTCACATTCCTGATGGATCATGTGGATACACAAAAATTTCTCAATCAGGAATTACACTTCTGGAAGTTTTTCTGCACACCAATGAATTGAGAACACAAATTGAATCACTGGGAAACATCTGTTTTCCCAGGTTTGCTGATCTTGCTGTATCTAGAGAGGCTTTGACAGCTGAGACCAACATAGAGTTTCATAACTTCCCAAGAGGAGTAGATTTACTCTCATATTTGTATCTTCAGCTACGTGTAAGCCTATCAAAACTTTTGTCTAATCTCAATTTTTTCTATTACTTTATTTGTGTAGTCTGCATATGTTTTGTCTTATTTCCTTACTTGATTAGCATCCTTTGCTAATTGCTAATATGTTGTTATGCATGTATAATTATTTTCACTTGAGATGTTTGTATCAAGAGCCTAGAGTATATAATTTTTCATTTATATATCATTGGCCAGGATGACTTGTGATATATGTCCTATGTCTTGTCATTATGACTTGGTCATGAACTTTCATTTTGATTGTATTGCAAAGCCAATGCCTATTTAAAGTCTTTGAAAAGGCGTTACTTTCTTTACATTTTGAATTAAGATTTTTTTAATTTTTAATAGAGGAATATTTTTTTGACATGCACATAGAAATTCTAAGTCTGAATGACAGGCCAAACTTATTGTTAGACAAGTGCATACTAAAAGTTATTATGTCGATCGATTTTGATTTAATGGTTTAATAGCTAAATGTTTAGGTTTTAGGAAAGTTTGTTGTGCATATTCTTTGTATTTTCTCATTAGTCAAAAGTCTTGTTCATTTGGTTAAGCACTTCCTTTTCCCCTAATAGAGAGTTATTAGTCTGCATAAGTACCATATTTAATCCATCTTATGCACTTATATAATATGAGACATGCAACTGATCGTTACATGAATCTGATAGAAGGATATGAATTTTCAACAGTGCCACATCTTGACTACCTCTTCCCTCTCTCCAAAATCCTCTCTCTGATGCTTCCATGGTGATAAATTATGTTTGTCATTATCCTCGGGCACCTGTTTTTAGTCTTTCCACCATCTGTTACATCCTGAACTTGCCGTATTTAAAGAAGTAAAAGTACATGCATGAACCGTTCCTCTTCTACTTATTTCTTGTCCACATAACGCCAACTATTGTAACTTGGAAAAATGCTTTGGACATGCACTCCACCTGGAAGTGTATGATCACTTAACTTGTAAATACTCTGACATCATAACTGTTAAATCACTAGCAGGGAGCCCTCTAGTCATATAATTGCTCTTTTATGCCTCTGAATATGCATAATTTTGCAGCTATAAAGTGGCTACACTGTTCAGAGGAACTTGGAGCTTCATAATTGGCTTTCTTGTGACATTTTGTTGCTTTTAGTAGGATCAGAAATTATAATGCAGTTCAGCTATTGATAACTTCCTCTTGGCTTTGTAGTGTGTCTGAATATTTGCCATACAATGAACTAGACAGTATTCTTGGCCATTGTTTTACTTGAATATGAAGTAAAACCCCTAGTAGATGGCATATTATATATAAATTTGATTCATATGACACTGTTTGCTTGCAAACTTTGTGTACATAGTCCTTTGAAGCTAACTCTCAAAATTGAAATTAGATTCATGGTATGGCTGACAAATTTCTCTTTTTCCTGTTTTCAAAAGAATGCTGATCCTATTCATCATGCACTTCTCAAGCATCTCTTTGTTGGTTCATGTGAACCCTACTGTGGCTTCATCAAATCATGGATTTTTCGTGCAAGCATTGATGATCCTTACAGAGAGTTTTTTGTGCACAAGTCAACAAAATCTAATGCTGCAAGTGAATCTGTTGATAAGTTATTTCTGACAGAAATCAAGGTACTTTCTTCCTGTTTCTTTTCAGCCACAACATGAGATTTTCACATAATATATCTTTTCTTGGGTGACATGTGTTCACATCATTTATACACGCAAATTCACATATATACACACACACACACAGCTTTTTCCTAAATACTGATGTTTGTGTTCAGCTTAATTTATTTATTTTATTTCTGTTTGAGGTTAAAATTCCAGGAGCAAATTGGCATCTCAGTTCCTTGCTTTCTGAAAGATGTTCATCGTCCCCTTGTCCGAGCTGGGCTACAACTTCAAGTTCTTGTCAAGTTTCTGAGCTTATTTAATTTTGATTTTGTTGGAAGAAGCACTAATTCACATTGCAATTTGGCAAATATTGAGGAAATTCTTCCTTGTTGGGTTGGCATGTCAACTGATTCAGCATTCCTCTCAAACTCATTAACATTCTGCAAGCAGAGAATTGAAGCCTTGATTTGTCAGAGACAAAATATATACCAGATGATGCTCGAAAAGCTTCAAGTGTTTTTCTCAAAATCCGACATTAGATATGAGAGGATGAATCACATGGTAAGAGTGGTGATATTGCCTGTGACAAATTATTGATTTTAGGTTAGATCTTTAGTATCTGATTCTGGCCATTTTTCCTCATATATCAGCTGTGTGCTATAATCTCGATCAGCTCAATTAGAGTGATACTATCATGGATATCTTCCTTCCTTTCAGAGCAATATTAGAATGCATAAGATTAGCTAGATTTATTATTGTGTAGCATTCAAAATTTGCACATGTTAGACCTACCTATTATCTTGCAGTTGAGGTGCTATCCATTCTTTCAGACTTATGTATCATCACACTAATTATAATTATGTTGTTTCAGGCATATAGTCATTTAATATATGTGTTGTTTGGCTTGCAGTTTTACAACATTGAAGGAGTTATCAAAGCCTTGAACAATCATGTTGTTTTACTCTATCATAGTTTTTTCTTTATCACTTGCTCGTTTATTGAATGTTACTTGTTGGTTCATCTATTGCTTGTTAGTTCTGCTAAGATAATTATGATTATGTGTGATTGGTGGTGGCAATCTGAACCTTTTGATCTTCAATCATTCAAAGACTCTATTCGACACATTATAAACCTCTATTGGTTTATCCATGTATGTATTCAATTGATGCTGAAATTTTGTCAACACTTTTCATTTTTGAATTTTTTGATCAGCCAGTGAATTGTCGGCTATTATGCTGGCATTTCTGTTTGGTGGTTATTTTCTTACATCCACCAGGCTACCACTGATGTCTCACATCCATTTATTAAAAGCAGTGGAAGTTTAGAGGTTCCTTCTCCTTGCAACTTTCCCCTTTCTGTGAAGGCAAATGGAAAATACATCATATTAGTAGGAACTTAGTTGTGGCATAATTGGCAGTTGTTCAAGTCAGAATGTATCATTCAGGCATGGCACATGAATCTTGAAATCCGTTGATACTTGCTAGGGTTTACATGAATTGATGCTTGAACATATCCACTGTCTTCCCTTGCTCTCATGTTGGATCCCTGCCTATCTCTACTGTTAGAGATGCACCTAGCCATGTTATGCTGACATGATAGTATTGCATTGCTATAGAGTTAAAGTTGCAAGGCACTTGAACATAGCGCGAGTAAACTTAAGATGTACTGGTGTGTAGTAAGATAATTTTACCTTGTGAATAGATTTCTATTGGTGGATTTTGTTTGCTGCCCTATTAAACCTAGTATTATAAATCATCTTTGTTGTTTCCTCAAACAGTTTGTTGTCTGTCTAATGCTCTATTAACTCAATGAGCTTGTTGACCATCTGACATAGATTTATTTAGCTTCTGCCCTTCATTTGTACCTGTTTGTTGCTCAGTTTTGTTTTGCATTATTGTGATTTTCCTTCAGCAAAATTCTTGTTCTTCCTATCATAAGGAATATTTTAGTATGTTGGCAGACAAAATTTACACATTTCTGTTATGCAATAAACTTATTGAATTTATTAATAGTCTGCCATACCGAATCGTACCGCCCAGTACGGGCGGTACATACCGGTCCGACAGGCCAGCGGTACGTGGACCGCTCGGTACCGGTCCGCACTGTAGCAGTACCACTGTAGCACTGTAGCAGTACTACAGTGCTCGGTACACCTGGGTGTACTGCTCGGTACACCGTACCGTACCGGTACCGAGCCCAGGTCGAAATACTGGTACGGTACGATATTGCGAACCTTGATTAATACTAACCTACATTTGGTATACTCATACTAATAATTAATAAATATGCGAGTTTAGACAATCATCCTTTTATGGAACTTCTGTGGAAGTCAGGGTTGTGAATTATGAGGAATTGAGCATGGTTCAACATGGGTTCTTGCCAATTGACTGAGGCTTTGAGCTTGCAAGTGATGTAGAGCCACACACTTGGTGCAGATTGGAGTTTTGTGCTGGCCAGTCTTGTCAAGGTGACCTCTACATGAAAACCTTACCGAATATTAAGAGTTTCTGAGTGGTTTCACCATCACTATAGTTTTGGCAATGAATTCATTGAGGTAATTATTAGAGAATAAGGTCCCTCTTGTGTGCATAATGCTAAGGAGTGAGAGGGAGATTGTCAATATGAATACACTACTGCTCTAAATTCATTAGTGAACAAGGACTTCACAAATGGAAAAACAATCATATGGAAGTTTATTTGACTCCAAAAATGTTAATACCTGTTACAAGGATATGACGTTTGTGGAAGATATCCTTCAGTTTGGTAAAAGGATTCTTTCATCCTTTTTCTAGAAAACCCTTAACCACCCACTTATGGAGCATTTCTGTTTCTTTTTTGTGACAGTAAACTTCAGTTTTTGCTCAAGTGAAAGTTTGAGATATATTTTTACTTTGATCTTTTGAAAAATGTTTCTAGTTTGAGATAAGATAGATGCTTATTGTAAGTATATGCCTGCTGTTTATTTTGAATTTTTATGCTGGTTGTTCTTTCTTTAATTTGTTCTATTATCTCCAAATTTACTTGTTTTGCTTTTGAGTTTCCTGTCATTGTCTAAGGAATTAAGCTAGTATTTATTTTGGCACAATCACTGTGTTTTGTCTAGATATTGACATTTTTGAAGAAAAATTATTGAAGTGATTCACCAAATAATTATTTTGTAAGTGAATCACCAATTAATTATTTTGTCTAGATATTGCTTGATTCACCAAGCAAATTTATTTTCTAATATGCATTTATTCAAGTAATTTTCTTGTAGGTAATTCCCTTTGATAATGCCCAGAGCTTGTACAGTGGAAGAAGTCCTAATATCCCCATCATTTTGCTTTCTGGTGCCGATTATGTCTTCTCTGCAACAACCGATGAGCCAGAAGCTACCAGGATGTATGATTCTTCATGTCTAATTTATTTCAACAAATCGTACATATTCCATTCACTCACACATCTGATACATGGTTTGATATCATTGTCATTTGTCATTTGATGTTCATAATATACTATCTAATGTCAGCTGTTTTCTGATTTTAGATGTACAACTCAAAACACTACTGATGCTTCTTATACATCTGAGGAGTCTTCATATGAACTGGATTCATTGCACAATTCAGAAAACTCTTTTTATAGTTCTGAAGAGGAAACTGAGTCTGAGGGTTTCCTTACTTCAGGCAATCATGTAATGCCACCAGAATATCTTCTGCATTTGGATTCATTGCCCTGTTATACAATTAAAATTCCATTCCCAAACTCCAATGAAATTGGAATGCTGTGCTTCTCTCAAGCCTCTTGTTATAGTATGCCTAAACAACATGGACCTTCTGTTCATCATTATAAGAATGAAAAGACAAATAGTTCTGTCTCCTTTTGTTGTGGAGATGAAAAACCAGTCATGACACCAGTTCTTTCAGATGAGAACTACAATTCTGACAATTTCTGGCCAGTAGGACTTCTGAAGACTCCTTTCTATCACATCATCAACTACAGAGGTCCAAAGCAACCATGCTTAGCTCCGCAAAGTATTCAGATGACTGATGAGAACTCAGGAACCCTGGAAAATACAAAATCAGTATTTGATAAAGTTATTGTTCCATTCAGTTCAAAATTAGATACGGTTGGAAGATTTGAATTCATGAATGCTAGAATTGGACCTTGGTGTCACGACATTTTTTCATCATGGAACTCCAATGAATACTATGATCTTAGTGCCAACCCGATTTTGACAAGATTTTCTTGGTTTAGTAATATGGACATTTCAAAAGATAGAAGCTCCAATAAGAGACACCGTTCACATTTCCCATACTTTGACTTCTCCTCGGTGGTTGATCCTTGTAATTTCTCGGGAAATGTTTTAGCCACTCCTGATAATGGGTTGGAAGTTGAAGCTTCTAGGATTGGGAATTCAAATCTTGCTACTGTAGGCAGTAATGGAATCTTGGCTGACTCTGTACAACATAGTATTAAAGACCAACCAGATTTAAAGCCCACATGTTCATCAAATACATCAAGAGAGGCACACCACACACCAGGGCATCTTCCTTCAAGCGTTTCTGGGGGGGCACTCTGGGTGGGTTCATTACATTATTCTAATGAAATTGAATCTTGTGTTGAAGACAAGTGGCATGATTCAGGGGCAGAGTTTGAGATGCCACCTGATGTTGTTATAGACAAATGCATAGTGCAAGAGATATTGCTTCAGTATCCTTGAATCCACTTTTATATTCTTTAATTGCTTCCACTATAATGAAATATAAATATGGTGGTATTTTCTCCTCGCCATGGCTAGTAATGAGCCAATTTTTATGTGGAGCTTTATGTTGCTATTCTTCTTAGTGCAAATTGATTGTTTACAGTTGAATGTCTTGATCATAGGAGATTCTTTCTCTAGCACATTGTGATACCTTCATGAAAGTCAGTTATTTAGATGTTATGCTATCTTGATATACACATCCATTTAGTTTTTCTTTTACTCTAAAAAATTGAGTGCTATGCCAACATGACTTCTTAAGATTGTAAATTAACTTTGCTTTATCTTTGGTTCTTCATTATGTTTTCATCAATTATGAATGTTTAGTGGTCTGGGTAGGGCAAGTCGTCACAGTTATGTCTAGAACAGGATGATAATTGAAAATTTCTGTTTGTTTTGTCTTGTTCATTTCTTTGTAGAATTTTGCTTTGACCTTTAGAAAGTTCCACTGAATTTCCAAAGCTTGTTATTAACAGTAAAAGTTCTCTCGTGCTGAGGGATTTTCATGTTGATATACATGAAGATGCTTCCTTACAAGAAAATCAACAAAACGTGAACTTGAGATTAGAAATAAAGTATGTAAGTTATAGGTAAATTCATTTTTGGACACTAGGATATCCATAATGATAACTATTGCAGTCCAATTGAAAATTCATGCTAAGTATTTAAGAAGTAGAAGCTTAAGGATGGAGGTGAAATTAAGAGATGTTGATGGGTTTATAGCTGATCCCTTGGCTTGGATTCAAAGGACTAAGGTTCTGAAAATGTTTGTATTTATCATCTCCAAATTTAGTTGTAAAACTTGTAGTGTATATAGCTTGTGTACGTTCTGTAGATTCTTATTGTTATTTTTGGCAACACAATATTTGCTACTTGATGCATAAGCTTTTACTAGTGGTTTTTAAATATAATGATGTTCCGTACCAAGTTTTAGCATAGGTTTCAGTCTTTGTTCCTTGACCACTGAAGATACAAGTATGTCAGCAACTTTGCTATCAAGTTGCTTGAGGAAGGTTTTGATCTGCATGAACATTTGTTGGCATTGCGGCGATATCATTTTATGGAACTGGCAGACTGGGCAGATACATTTATTATTTCTGTTTGTAAACAGGTACCCTCCTGAAAGCATTCATATAAGTATCGTATCCTGTAGGTCAATTTCTATTTTTCTTATGTTTTAAGATATATTAGTGTTTTTTCCTTCAAGAAATGGTCTGTTGCTGAACCAGAGAAGAAAGTAGCAGAGATGCAAGGGATCCTTGAGTTGTCATTACAAAGATCTTCATGTGAGACTGATCAATACAAGGAGAGGTTATATGTGTACATGAATGGACAAAGCATTGTGCCTGTATCAAATTCTTCAGCTGGTATGTAATCAATCTTCTGTTGCCTATATTTTCTAGTAAACTTCAAAATCAGTACTGGCAAATTTATATTGGTTTGATAAAATTTGAAAGTTCAATTGGCAGGTCTCAATATGTTTGATTTTATGTTGTTGGGTTACAAAGTTGACTGGCCCATCAAAATTATTGTGACACCAGCTGCACTGAATATTTATGCTGAGATCTTTCATTATCTCATTCAAGTCAGACTTGCCGCTTTTTCTTTAGTTGAGGTCTGGTACTATATAAAGGTAACCTTTTATGAGCAATTTTTTTTGTGCTCGTTTCGACAAGCTATTTCCTAGTTAAACAGGCATTCTTTAGATAGAACATTAGTCTGTACCATAGGCTTTTGTTTTGTTTTTTTTTAATGGATATTCATGAGACATGATTATCACTAAGTTATAGACAAAAATTTAGGTTTGTCTTTTCATGGATATTCATGAGTCATGATTATCACTAAGTTATTAATTTAATAACTCAGTACCCTTTCAGTTACAGACCCTGTATATTTCATCCTTTGAAAACAATCTTGAAATTGAATTTGATAATATTCATGATTTTTCTAATGGGAGTTCTTATAATAGGTAGGCTGGGCTTGCATATTAGTATTGGGAAGAAAAGAAAGCAATAACTTCTTTTAGTTGCTGCAGCTTTGAGCTTTTCACTTGGTCGAAGAAGAGTCTAAACTTATTATCATCAAAATTAGATGACATTAGAGCAAAATTATCAGGAACAGTAATTTTTAATATGGGCTGATCTGGATCAAGATAGACCAGTTCTGATTCTATTGTGGCTGATATACTGGCCTTTTGAGTTTTGCCAGATAATTTACTGGAAATTACTAGTCTAGTAATCCTATATGAATAAGAAAAAGAAAACAGAGAGTAAAAGTGGACACAAAAGAAACAGGAAAGAGGAAGAGTGCAGGGTGGTGGAGGGGGGCCTACCTCGTTGGATGTTTCTGCCATGAGTGGAATCTTCTTGTTGCTTGCTGGATTAGTGGAAAAAATGGTTAGACAGTAAGTGACTGTGACAGAGGAGAGCAAAAATTTGAAGAGTATGATGAGAGACGAGAGTTGGATTGAGAGATTATGGAATGTACATGCAAAACATAGGCATGTTTTGGTTGATGGGTATGGTGTTTATTGTTTCAACTCATGCTGTGTGTTGCATAACATAAAAGTCAAAGTGCTCTAGTGAAAGATCTTTTCCCATGGATGAGTTTAGAGGTCCATAGTATACTGAATGGTGTATGGGTTGCAATTGCATATCTGATTGCTTTTTCTTCTTTTTTTTCTTTTTTTGTTGGAAAACCACACTTAATGATATATGTGCAAAGCCTAAGCTCTATATTAAAAGAAATGGTTTTTATTTTCTTGGTGAAGTGGCATTTGCTAGGATGTCGATGGGATTTCCATGTATTTTCAGCCTGATAACCTTTCTGTTGTTACAAAAACTGGAGCAGTCTAGTCTAACCCGTCATTTGAGATTAAATAATCTTGATGATGGTTCAGCCCAATTGACAACAGCAGGATGTTCAGTTTGGACAATTGGCAGCCACATTTCAGTCTAAAATAGGACTGTTAAGGTGCTAGAGCCCAATTTGGTTGGGAAACAAAAGATCCAACTCTTAGGAGACAGACAAGGGGCCTTGTGCTAATCTTGAGCACAACATCCTATTAACACAATCAGTTAACGAGTTGAAGAGACCATTATGATTGCTCTGAGAAGTGAGAATTGGTCAATAAAAACTTCTGTTGCAATATGTCTATGCTTTTTCTGAAAACAAAAATGTAATAGAAAATGAAAATGTATTTGCAGCCTCCAGTCCAAGATTTTAAATTGTTTCTTACTGTGTTCATTAGCAGTTGATTTCCATTTGTAGTCCTCAATCCATGCAACGTTGGAGCTTTGGTGTTTGTTTTAAGGCCTAGAATTTCTAACCTTCGGAGGATAATTTCTATGGTGAATCTTTGCTTAACATTCTTACATTCAGTAACAAACCAGTTTGCCTTATGCAGGGAAATATAAAAGATCAAGTGATCAACAATTCATCCACCTTGGTTTGATGGTCCTGGATGTGTTTTGTTGTATTATTTTAATGATTTGTAAAAGTGGGGATGATTTTCAGCTTCATTAGAAGTGGTAACTTAGGGAAGATCACCAAAACTAGGACTCGTCTTTGGAAGGAACCATTCATAATTAAAATATCTTATACATTTTTTTATTTGATGAATGCATATGCTTTAACCACTTCTATTCTGCTATTGTGTTCCCTGCAATGCTCTTTTTAGCATATGATAATATATAAACACTTTATAATTGGCTTTTGAAAATTTTAATCCTCAACTAACAGGCCTATCAGAGTTCCGTATTGCGTGGTCAAGATTTGAAATTTCACCAAATAGACTTGCAAATCTTGATAAAATTAAGGTACTAAACATCATTTTCTTTTACTTGATGAATGTCTTTTTGTTACTATAAAGTTCACATTTGTATGTTATGGTTTTGTAATGCATGTTCTGAGTTCATAGACGGCAAAATCCATGAGATTGTTTGCAATCAATGCCTGATTGCACATTGTCTGCAGGACCTTTTACTTGGAAACTGATGTCTGCTAATGGCCTTCCCATGTCCTTTTTCTCATATTAATTTATTTCTTTGCTTTCCAATGCTCACATGAGTCGCTCTTTCTACAAAGGTTATTTGGAGATCACATCCATTGCTATTTTTCATTCTAGTTCTCTATTTTTCATATGCTTCTAAGAGCACAAAGCCCTGATCATTCATTTTTCTCATTTGACATTATTTCTGAGGTCACCATAGATAAAACTTTGATGCATTTTAATTTTTAATAATGCAATCAGAGATATGTTATGGTTGGTATCAGATATATAAGGTTCATTACCAACATCTCATGTCATTGATGCTTGATATCTTCAAACATTTTCCATCATATATTAAAGATAAATCCTCTTATGCAAGATTTTGGATTCAGTTTTAGGATCAAAAGTGGAAATTTGGGGTAGAGATCAGATGGGACTGATATCTTTGCAGATTTCTCTATGGTACCTTCTAAAATATACTATGCTTGTATGTAGGCCTGCAACTTTTATCAAGGAATTTAACTGACCAATTATTTTGTAGGGCACTGGTGCACATATGAACTTTAGATGGTGCTGTTTGTTTAGAGGAGTATGCATACTCCAAAAATTCAGAGTAATCCAAAAGTATTCCAATACTCCAAAAGTTCAGAGTAATCCAAAAGTAATATGAGCAATTGGAAAATGAGAAAAAAAAAGAAATAATAATAATCTCCACCAAAAGGCACTAGGAAGTCAAAGAAACATGTTATACATAATTGATTGTGACCAGAAATTCGATGAATATTATCGATGATAACCTTATCATGTACCAGTCCCATGTCTATCCTTGAGGAACTGATGTATCACCACACTGAGCAATGGACAGCACCTACCTTTGCTGATTTAAACAAAGAAAAAGAAGAGGGAACAAAAAGAGTAAAAGACAAGTGCTTACTTCTCTCTTCTGATGTTATGCTCCAATTTGGATTTTTACTCAAACGGGTAAAAGATCCAAATTGGTCTGTCAATGATATGTTATCAACTCAATGGGAATCCATATGCACATTATTCCATGAATAATCACCAGTAACCGTTACCTTTTGCATAACCTTAGAGCAACAAGTATGTGGAAAAATATTATATGTCACACTTCAACAAAACCTGGTCGAATTGATCAATGCTTGTTTAGGTCATTAGATGGTAGAATTTGAAATACTACTGTGGCCTGTAAACTGAGTCTTCTACCTTTGTTGATGGCATAATTTTCATTTAGCTGCATGATGCTGTCATACAGAATCAGGTTACTTTCTTGTAGTGAATCATGTTTAGGACTACTGAAAATTGACTGTTTGTTGACTGTAAGAACATATAAAAGCCTGGTAAAAAGCTTGTTGTTCAATTGTTTCACAAATTTTCAGGCAACAAATGAATCACTTTTTGTCTGCTCTGCAACAATATCTGCATTCACAGTTGTCAAATGTCTCCTGGTCTCGTTTTCAACATTCCCTTAAACATCAGGTATAATTTATTTACTTGAAACAATATCTTTTCTACCTCAAAAGGAGTTGCCAATAAACAAGGCTTCCACCATACATGTTTTAGGGATTGTTACTTCTGCAGATCTTTACGCCGCATGTGTAGATATTTTCCTTCTATTGATTCCACAACCTCAAAGTTGTGTAGAACTACCTCATTGCTGCAATGTTGTCTTTTCAAGTTACCTAAGACTTGCTGTGATTTTGTGACTGTTCAATTGTCAGAATAATTATGAAATGATGCTGGAAGAAGTTACTCACATGATTCATTTTAGTCAATGTTGTAAGCTGATTGTTTTATATCTTAGAGAAGATGTTAATTAATTCCTCTAAACACAAGTAACTTTCTGAATAAGGTGGATTTGGTGATTCATTTTAGTCAATGTTGTAAGCTGATTGTTTTATATCTTAGAGAAGATGTTAATTAATTCCTCTAAACACAAGTAACTTTCTGAATAAGGTGGATTTGGACCATTTGATCAACTTTTCTGGAGTCTTAACTATTATGTGGCTGCAGTGTAATTGCTGACTCTTCCGACAAGAATTCTCCAAGGCATTCAACAATTGTCTTCTGTAATGGGACTCCTGATAAGAAATTGAGAAAGAAAAATGAAAATGAAGTAGACAATATAGTAAAGAGGATGTTGACAAAGTAAAAGAGAACAACTATATTCTGGTTTAGAAAGAATATGACAAAGATTAAAAGAAGTAATTTGCAAAATATAGGAATGTAGTAACGAGAAAATGGAGCTAAATGAAAGAGGTGAAGAATATTTGAGGACTACTAAACTTTCTGGTGGCTAGAAACAAAATCTTGTGGACAACCAAAGTATATTGGTGTCTTTTACTGCATGAAAATGTTTCTTCTTGCAAAGTTATTATTCTGGTGCATTTCTGTCCCACTTAATGAATGGCTCTGATGTATTTTTTACTCTAAAACCTCTTAATCATTTGTATGGTTGTCTGTTGAGCATCCTTTCATAGCATCTGGTTTGCAATCTGATCAATTATTGGGAGTGAAAAATAATCTCTTTTCACATTTGACTTGGGGAAATGTAATAATAGTTTTGAGTTCAAGTTTCATAATATAAGATCATGGAAAAATGAAGAATAGGTGATATCACGTTTTTATATACGATAAATGTTCAATAAACTTGTCCAATTTTTTTCTCGTTGACTTGCTCTTTGTTTTGATGGTACTGACCAGACATTGAAGAAGTCGATCTTTGATCGTCTTTATTGTCTTGAGAGAAAGTGATCATGCACACAGCAAATGTCACCGCTCATCTTCTGCTAAGAAACATCAGTCGATTCACTTCCATCATTTCATGAGAAATTATAAATCTAATGTTTCAATTTGTACATCTTCAAAATTTTCAACCTATCAGTCAACTATCGGCAGCAATATTTATAAACATGATACTATCGAAAGTCAAAACAACCATGAGGAGCTCTGTGCTCCAGTATTATTTTGTCTTTTATAATATGTTGTTAGCTGCCAGGCTGCACGACACAATTTGTTACTGCTTTTCTGAAAAGGTTATTGTTTAACTTTTGATTGGTGATGCTTGCGCAGGTCAAAGACATGCTAGACTTAGAATCTGTGCACATGTCATATCTTGCGGAAGCTTTACACATGTAAGTAAATTGTGGATTAACCTCGTAGATATTGCTCTCAAAACCATTACTCATTGTTAAATCACAAGACAACTTAGATCAATGAGGACAAAATAATGGAAAGGAAAACAAGAGGGGCCACAATGCTCTATGGCACTTATCTACTTTCCCTTGTTATGTCAGAACCTCTCAAATAAATTTTTGAATGCTCTTTAACTTCAGATTCCAAGTGGTTCTTCACGGCCGTGAATAATGAGTTCTCTGCATCTGTTTAACAAGTTGTTTTACTGTAGCAAGTTTACTATTTTCCCTTTCAGATGCTTTTTATCTGAGGACACAAAGCCTGTAGCTGTTATCATAGAAAACATTTTGCAATGTGCTTTAGACTTTGGGCTGCATCTAACTGGAGGTCATTTATATGCTGGAACCAACAGACCAGGACCATTAAACTTGCAATCTGACATAAACCTGTGTAAGGTAATAGCTTATTTTTCTCATTGATGTTGTATCTTGTTCTTTTGAAGTCATTGGTAAATGGTTAGTTCTCTACTTTGGATGTTGTGTCCAGTCAGAAGATGAATCTTTCGCATTCCATATACGTGGAAAAACACTGACATGATATGGTGAACACAGTCTAAAGTCTCGTGGGCTGTTTTTTAAATTATAAATGGTTTCTGAGTTCATTCATGTCATGCTGCAGGTTTCCACAATTCAAACAATATTTGAAAGAAATCTTAAAGATTTGTACCTATTATATCTCAAGTCTCCGAAGCATGTTGACTTCAGTCTTTGTCGTTTCTGGGATCACCTTAACTACAATGAGTACTACTCCAACATCTTCAACAGAGACACTACCTACTTGTGCTTGTGAGACTATATCCAGATTTATCAACAGTTTGCAGATGAGTGTGTGAATATGATGAGATGATTCCAATTAGAATCCAGGCAGGCCATTACTGGGTACCTTTATTTGCGATACTGTTATCTCGGAGGCAAGAGACGTGTCTCGGAACTCATGCAGTTTCAGTATCATGGTCAGTCATATGGCATTCTGCATTTTGGCAGAAGACAGAATCCAATTACTTCATTGACTTGCAACTTAGATGCTACATTTCTTGGATTCTGCCACTTTGAAGGATCTGTGATGGCATGTGGAATCTAATAGGTGCATGATAGATTCAGTTTACATGTTTCACAGCAGTTGCTTGTTATTTCTTCCTTCATCAACCAAGGCCAAATGTAGTTTTTCAGAGAATATGCCGTGTTGATTGTGATCGTCCTAATCCTCTCTCATACACCGAAAAAAGAAAATGGCTCTGCCAAATGTATAATACGGTTTAATCCGTGTTGTGTAAATTGTAAGAAAGTGTGATGCTACATTTGATTCTTGGTTAAATGTAATGTATGATTCCTTCTATCATAAGACTGTTGATGCTTAGAAAGAATTTGGGTTGGCTTATGAATTTTTGAAGCATCTGTCCTATTTTCGATTAATTAGATATTTCATTATATTTGATATAATTAAAGATAATTTTCTTATACATGTAACTGACACCAAGTAATTGAGAAATACCAATTCATTGTTAGCCTATTTGGAATTCACCTTTGAGTCTTTATGCCCCAATATCTCATCCACAAAAATACAAAAAAAAAAGAAGATTGCCAGTATAAAAAATTATGGATTTGAGCCTATAAGATCAACAAAATTAGTGATCAGCAATTTTATTCTGAGAAAACAAGTGAACAAGCTGATAACAAAACATGACAAATGAATCTTTGAGCTGTGACTGAACACTAGAACAAGTGTAGTTATGTTATGAATCCAATCCAATGTCATTTGATATTTGATTCTTTCAATCCTTGGGATTTCTAACAGTGCCTTTGAGGATCCATACCAAAATTCTTCAAGCATGATCCAAGTTTCAATTGGAGATTTCTCCTCTCAAATAAGGATGAAATCCAGATATGCATCCCAAAAAACAGAACACAGGACAAGGCAAAAATGTATTGAACAGAGAAGCATGACCAATCTCCAAACTTGTATTGCATTTGGTGATGTTCACAGAACAAGATCACCTGGAAATTACACGAGCAAGTGTTTGTAGATGGTACAGCAGATGTATGTATAGATTGCAGATGGACAAATTAGTGTTGGAGTTGCAGATGAACATGAAGGCAATGGTGATGGTTTAAGCCCACCATGGCGCATCCCCTGTTCTGAAGTCTGTCTCCACCCAGGGCACAAACACAACCTTTCCATCATCAATGTCAACATGAGCCAAAGCCAAACAAATCCCAGCTTAGTGTACTGTGAAAGCTACCCACTGGTATATATGACTGATACATTCTTATCCTTTAGATGCAATGGAATAGAATAGCTAAAAAGAAAATATTTACGATGATAAAGATATTAATTGAACTGATCTCAAAAGTCCAAGCAATTAGAAAAGAGAACAATTCATATTAAATTCCAGCATCGCATGTACAAGTTGATTTAGGTTTGTTATTTGAAGTTGAAACTAAATAAATGATGTAAGTCAAATTAAATAGAAGATCGTTGCATAAATATTGGAAAAAAGAGTGATAGATACAAGATTCAAACTCATTTCCTACTTTGATATCATGATAAATATTTTGATTGGGTTACCATGGTATATCCGATACAAGATTCAAACTCATTACCATGTTATATTTGAAGGTATATAACATATCCATGCGAAGATTTAACTTGTTGAACATTAGGTTTGCCATCTAAAGGCTAAGCTAAAGAAGAGATATGAGATATGATCTATTCATTTATATTCTCAACACTCCCTAGAATCTAATAATCTAATAATTAAGCTTTTGGGATTATTGGAAATCCAACCAAAATCTTAATCATCAGCATGGGATTTAATTTTGTTTTCAGCCCTACAGAAGGCAATGGCAATTCAGATACAAAGAGACAGAGGAATGAAGGCTTACCAAGGGTGCAGGGCCTCTCACAACCTTGCCTTGGTTGTCCTCCTGAGATCCATGGCAAGGGCAAATAAACTTCATCTCAGCAGCATTCCATGGAACAACACAGCCAAGGTGGGTGCACACTGCATTGATGCCGTAGGTTGCCAAAGGCTTGTCATTCTCCACCACAAGATAAGTTGGGTCTCCCTGCAAAATGAAGCACTTCATTCTCAGAAACAAATCTTTCCTGCTATAAGTACAGAATCCAGAAGAAACAGTTGGTGAATCCTTAAAGATCCAAACAGAAGGTGGAACAGTAGATAAGACCCAAACACAGGATGATCAAGCATCAAAGTTCTCATACTGAACTCTTTCTGAAGAACATATAAATTCTCATTTGACAACAAATCGATCGGTTCTTAGACCGAAGATAGCTTCATTCCTTGTATAAATACAGAATCAAGAAACAGTCGGTGAGTCCTCGAAGAATACAGGACCGATTCTCCTTGGGTACCAACCATATCAATAACTCAGGAATTAGTCTGAGTAAAGCTCGAAATTTTAGAGAAAACTGATAACCAAATGATCAAACATCAAAGTTATGATACCAAATATACTGCTTCCAAGGTGAAAAAACACAAAGCAAATGGTAAAGAACACAAACCTTTAACCCCTGGGTGAGTGTTCTGTCACCAGGCAGCTTCAATGACATCGTTTCCAAGTGCATCTTTGGCTATGGTTCCACCACCGGCTCCTCCTGAACTGTAGAACCAGGCCATAAAACTTAAGCATCCGCAACAACATAATCAGGATGTGTGAAGATCCATATAACTATATGATTTGGTCACCGAAAATGAAGCAAAACATCATCTTTTTAAGCAACAAAACAGTCGATTACAAGAATGGTGGAGTAATTCTATTTTCCCTGCACCCAAAAGTTACACTTGCTGTAAATGAACATTTCCAGATTCACGCATCCTAACAAGAGAGAGGAAAAAAGATTATAGCTTTCAGATTTATTATTACTTTGACAGTCCATATTGTGTTCATAAGCTAATCATTTGTGTTTGTGACAGCTGATTTCGTAAGAACACACAGAAAAGAAAGATAGAGAGATAGGGCAGCTGTTACCCAGCAGGAACGAAGAAGGAGGCGTAGGGAATCAGCATGCCGGCGGTGGGCAACGATACAGCGCCGAGAAGAAGAAGGTTCATAAGCTGCCTCTTCCCCATGTCCGGCACTCTGTCGGCGGGGATGCTCGTCGCCTGGCAAGTGATCGTTCGGCTTCTCTCCTTTCCCAGGCCCGGCAGCCCCCTCACGGGCTTGCACAGAAGAGCTCCGGATGGCGACGACATCCCATTCTTACTCGCGCACAGCTGTACGTAAGAACGGCTGAGAAGAACTGATGACGAACAGGGCAGGGGAACAAGGCTGGTCAGTACCTGAGACAGGGGGTGGCAGCCGTTGAGAGAGTAGTGGTGGAAGCCATGGGCGTGGGAGATGTGGAGCTTCTTCCTCTCCCCAACAGGTGACGAGGACTGCTTCAGGTGCCGCCGCTGCTTTTTCGTATGTGAGTGAGACGGGGAGGAGGAGGATGGATAGGGCGGACGTGCATCGGTTGGCAGAGAAGCCATTGACGTCATGCAGCTGCAAGCTCTGCTTTTGCTGCATTGCGTGGCGAGATACGTCTCGTACGTATTTGATGCAGCTGTCGGATTTCCTTTATCTGTATGCGGATCCCATCCAAGTCCAACTTCGGAATCGGAATCGGATCGGTCGATCCCATCCCGCCGCAAGGCTTAGCGCCAGGCGGCGGATCCCATCCAAGTACGCTTTGAAACAGAATGCTCCGATTCAGCATCGCAATCGTCAGTTGATGAGGGTCCGCACGATGAATAGATCCGCTCCAACTACTCTTCGAGAGGGAATCTTCAAATTAGCATTGCTACCTTCTGTTGATGCGGGCCCACGAGTCCATCTGATCCCATCCAAGTGCAGCTTTGAAGTGGAATCGTCCCGTCCCCGAATCGGGACCGTCGATCAATGCGGGTCCCACGTGCGGATAACGGGCGTTATATATATTTTGCGGAAGGATGTTATGTTCTGTATAACGGTACAGACGACATGATTGTATTTTTCAGTATATAACAGAAACAACCTTCATCATATTGTTCGTCATATGAATTATCACCTCAATTTCAATTTTTTTTATATTTCTTATTATTTAAAGAATTATTATTAATAAGCAATAATATTGAATAATAAATCCGAAATAATTCAAAATTTACCCGACATGTTTACGCTTCTTTCGAGAATCCAACCGGTGGAGCCCGCTCGTGAGGTGAGGTCAGTAAGATGAGCTGACGACGTTGGAAAGTTTGTAGCGCTTTTTCTTGGTTCGTTGGAATTAGGAAAAGATAGTCTGTACCGTGTCTGGTACCACACATCTAGCCTCTCGCACCTCCGCGCTCTGTTATTTACCTGATCCACCCCTCTCTGTCTCTCTATCTCGCTCGCTCTCTATCCATGGCGACTCTCTCTTCCCCACATAATTTATCCTCCTCCATCGCTTCTTCTGCTTCTCCACCACCTCCTCCTCCACTCCAGTTTCCTCTTCTCTCCTCTCCGTCTGTCCTCCCAAGTCTGATCGACAGATCATCATCCCATGGCGTAAGGCTTTCGTCCCCTTCTTCCTCCCGGAGGTGGGCGAGCTTACGCCGGAGGCCCCGCGTTCGTACCTCCGCCTTGCTCTACGGCGGCGGAAGGCCAGTAGACACCCAGACGTTTATCGTCACTGCCACTGTCCTCGCCGCCGTCGCACTTTCCCTCTTTCTCGGTCTCAAGGTCACTCCTCCCCCCTACGCCCTTTTATCTCGGAGAAAGTCTCGATTTCGAAGCGGGGTTAGGGTTTTGACGAGAAATGCGTGATTGGTTCTCTCTTTCCCCTTCTTTCAGGGTGATCCGGTGCCATGCGAGAGGTGTGGCGGTAACGGTACGTTCCATTTTGGTCCTCTCGATTTCATCTTATTTTTTTCTATTAATTGTTCTCCAAAACCACCATTGATACTTTTGTTTCTTGAATTGGGTTTTTTTAGGTAAAATAACTCCATTAATTTGGGATGCGTCTATCTAAATTATAGTTACTGAATTGTGTGAGATAAGGCAGTTCCTGTTGATTCATGACACCATTCTAGTGGAAAATATTGTTCTTGAGCTTATAAACCAAGGAACAAATATTCACCTTATCTTTATTTGCCAATTACAGATTACTGTGTTAATTTGGTCTATCTATTGTTACCGAACTGTAGTAATATGCAGTTTAAGTGAATTTTTTATGGTTTTTCAGTGGAAAAATGTATGTCCATTTGATCTGCATGTAGATAATCTCTTCTGGAATGTGGAACAAAAGGGCGAGGCTTTACCTTTTCTCTATCTTCTAATTATAAGATGACTAGGGGTCACTTTGTTCTTTAACTAAGTGTAAGTAGGGGTATAACAGAAATGATACAAGAAACTCAAGACTTATTTACATAAAGTTGAGTATTTTGCCGTCGTACTCACCATTTTTATCAAGCCATAGGCATGGAAATTGTATCTGCTGTCATGGAAAAGGGATATAAATGTACCGACAGTAGCTATACTCGCTATTATACATAATTTATACCAGACTTCACTATTATATGTATTCTATACCAGATTAACCATTGTACCTATGTCATACTATACTTCCCTATTGTACTTATGGTATACTGGATTTCTCTATTATACTTACTGTATAATGGACTTTTTGGATTATACTTGTGATATACTAGACTTCTTTATTATGCTTATGCTATAATGGATTGTTTGGAAATGTGGTGGCAATTTCAGCTACAGAACGCCTTTGTAGCCACATCATGTTGGTTCCTACTTCCTATAGAGTAATAGCATATTCATTGTAAGATAAGAGGAAGTGAACAGCAATCGGTTCGCTGCTTGTTTGAAAATCATTCTCTTGCACCTTTTTTCATGCGTATTTGTATACGTTACTTTCCGCTCAATTATTGTTCTAACATTGTTTAGTTACATTTTGTGCAAGCGAATGAATTCTGGGATGTTTTTTTGCATTGTAGGCCCAAATGCAGAGGGATACTGTATTCATAATATTAGCTAGAATCAATTACCCTGTGTGTCCAAAAGATGTAAAGATTTCACAGCAACTATAATCATTTGGATGGCGTATAATGAAGCCAAGCTTCGTTGCAGGACATGAGATGCCATTTAGGAGTATAAACCTGACCAGTAACTTAGATGTTTCAGTGGATTTCATCATTTTTTTTTAATATTTTGGCCTTTAGAGAAAGCATGAAATAAAATATACAACATGCATAACTTCTTTGACAAAGGTACTAAGATAAATAGTCTATGATGTATTACTGTTGCCAGTAATAAATGATCTTTCATGATTTTACACCATAATCCAAGAACTCTCATTTGCTTTTCTACAAGAATCAAGTTATTTTTGAAAGAAATGGATCTAAAAGTTTTCACTTTTCTGCTTAGGTGGCACAAAGTGCGTTTTCTGTAACGACGGTAAAATGAAGCAGGAAACCGGTCTAGTCGACTGTCGGGTGTGCAAGGGTGCAGGTATTTTCTTAATAAAATTTTGTAGTGCTTCATATATCAATAACCTGGTGATAAATTTGAGATTCTCTTGTTGCTTTGCGTATTTATTACTCTTAATCAATGCTGTTGGTTATGGAACATTCACCGAAAAAGTGATGCCTGATATTGAAAACATTTAATTAGGCTTAGTTTCTAAAATCCCAGTGACCTTATTTGTTAGGTACCATGTAGCATTACAGCAGGCAACATGATCTGATAAGTTAAACAATGATGCTCAAATTTATAATTCACTGCATATCTGACATACATAACCTTGCTTTGGCAACATAGTCTGGATGAACAAGGCTTAATATGTGTTGGTGATGTCCTGTTCAACAACATACTGGTTGCTACTTGTCTGTTTTATCAAGCAAGGATGTCTTTCCCCATTTTTGGTTTGATCAAGGCCTCTGACAACTAAGTGAATTGATGCAGGGCTGATACTCTGCAAAAAATGTGGGGGTTCTGGATATTCAAGGCGCTTGTGAACTCTCTGTTGATTTCTAACTCTTGCACGCTATTCTTCATTCCACAACTTGCGACTAAAATGTCACCGAGAATATGTTGTTGATTGGTTACTTGAGAATTCCAGTCACCTTCAAGTGTTCCTGAAGCTGTAGCGCATTACCGATCAGATGAAATTGTGAAGAGCATGTCAAAATGTAATTAGATCCGCACAATTGTCTCCTGCATCGATGAGCAGGTGGGTACTCGATAGTTCATGCCTAAATTTTCTTCTCATTTCGTATTTTGCTCATCTGGTGGTACTCAATAGTTCTCGTAGTGATGTGTGATCATTTTCAGCTTTATTTTTTGATGATTTTTCAGGGTTTTCAGCTTGATTAATAGCTTTTGCCCACAGGGATTCTTTCTGCAGATACCTACGAATCCTACCTTCCCTGTGATTGGAGTACCTTATTGAAAGTGGTTCCCAGGAACGATAAGTGCAACCGCAAGACACGTCGATGTTCCGTACCGGGAAGCTTCTATCTTTCAAGAGAGAGATCGTTTGACGCTTTTCCCGGCGTCCCTCTCGCGTCGCCCTTTTGAAGTCGAGACCGACTCCAATTTTATCCTCTTCTTTGTTGGTACAATCTTCCACTCTATCATCGCGACGCCGGGGAGAGACCGAGAGCGACGAAAGGGGAATCCGAAGAGGGAAAAGAGATCCCTTCGCCCTCTTTCCCCTATCTTTTTCTTGGCGTCAATCGGACACGGGCGTAAGATGGGGGGTCAGTTGGGGTTGGCGGCGGTCGATGCGACGATGATCTCGAAACCCTCCTCGCGCGGATCAGGCCGCGCGGTGGTGGCGCGCCGGAAGAGTGATCTCCGGTTTCCGGAGCCGTGCAGCGCTGTTTCTTTCGTTTCTGACACCGGCCTCCGGGGTTAGCTGCAGCGACGGAGGGGCAACGAGGCGCGCACCGACCTACAGGGTGGTGAATGCGATCATCGAGGATGAGGACGACGGGCACACGCTGACGGCCGTTCCGGCCATCGGGGAGGAGGGTATGCCTGGGTTTATCGGCCCACGGCTTTACCGTTTGGTGATGCAACTGCGCTGAAGGGCTATTCGGCAGCTCCACCATGATCGGCAGGGAGCGCTGGAATCGGTATGTCCTCTCTCTCGATTTCTCCACCATATTAACTCTACAAATTGCTGGCTATATCGAGTCTTTAATTCTTTTGCACCAAGGAAATCTTCATCAGTCGCAATGCTAGTCCTTTTTTTTCTCGAAAAGAAAAAATAAAATTGATATTAAGCGAGAAGTTAGTACTCATACTATGGATTTTTTTCAGCTCATACAAATTTTTAGGGCGTGTGAACATGGCTGCTTGTTCTGCATACTCGTCATCATTGGCTACTTGTTGTGGGAACACTTTGATTGCACTACTTGTTTTCCACCCCTAAATCTTGCTTGATGTAGGCCTCATTTGCTTGTTATCGTAGAGAAACGTCAATTGGTTTTCTTTATTATGATGGGAAATGAATGGCATCATCTCACTGGTTGCCAGTGATCAGACCCGTCATTTCCACTTTTCATTGCAAACTGAGAAGGAAGAGTAAATTATTCTGGCCTTTTCCGCCAGTTAAAGGGCTTCTTGCCGTTTCAGACTTGCAATGGGTCGCGTTACCATATTTTAATGAACTGCCCAAAGGAAGGCTCTCTCTAAAAGGAAGTACCAGTTTCTTTGGATCAATGGTTGGCTTTCCTGTGTGATTTCTGTTCCCTTTTCCTTTTGTGTCTTGTGATTACCTGCAAACTGTTCCTTTCTATGTGCACGATTGGATTCTCGATCCATGCAGAGATGATCTTTCACATGGTGGTGTAAACAGGAATCTCTAATATTATTGAACTGACATACTTGTTGGCTTGGAACATATTCATCCACATATCCATAGATATCTAAGGTGGTTGATCTCAGACATCCTGTGGTGTTTATTATTTCATCCGTCTCTCCTATCAGATATAACGTTCAGTCTCCTACTGTGATTTTTGTGTATATGCAATTGTGTTTTGTGATGAGACTTTTCATAAATATCACATACTAATGATCCCCTTTGCATGCTACTGCTAGTCCGAATGGGAGAGGCTTCAAAGATCAGGATGGAATCTCCTCTCCGAAGGTTGCCACAGTCACCGCCACAGACAGCCCTTGATCTTCAACGCACCTTGGCTTCCTCCTCCTCGCCTTCCTTTGACCGGGAGACACAGGACGTCAGGCTCTTCCCTTGCCACTTCTGCAACAAGAAGTTCCTCAAGTCCCAGGCCCTTGGGGGGCATCAGAATGCTCACAAGAAACGAAGGACCATGGCTGGATGGAGCTCCTTCAATTTCGTCTCTCCTCACCGCGGGTGGACTACGCCGCCGTTTCCCATCGCCTCCCACGGATCCAAGTATGTCCCGCGTGAGAGCTTCAACTCCCCTGGGCCGCCTCGCTTCGCCGCTGACCACCCGCAGCTGGCCACTGCGAGCGGGAACCGAGCAACGTACGCCGCTGGAGACGAGACCATCGATCTTCTGAACTGGCAGAGGGGTTCCCACCCTCCACAAGTGCTCTTGGCCGATGCCTCCAACTCCGACGGATGCCAGACCGAGCTTGATCTTTCTTTGAAGCTCTAGTAGAGCTCCGCCGTCACATGTACTTCTCTCACTCTCCTTTCCTGGTTCCCTGCTTGTGTCAGGCCTCGTTTTGTTCTGTTTAGCTGAACTGGCTTTTACTTTGCCTTTGCCATGACTCTTGCGGCAGCGGCGGAGTGAGGTGGGAAGAACACGTATGCTTGTGATGCGGCTGGCATCAGTATTCATTGGTGGTGAGGCGTCGACGTACCGTAAAGGATGTGCACTGTGGATGATGGTACTATTAATCTCCTTCCTTCGTTATTTCCTCGTGAATAGCAGTTCAGCTCATCAACCAATCAACCCTTTAGATTACTGAGCTTGTGTTTTCTCTCGTATAGAGTAGTTTGGATTTCAAATCCTTTCTTTACCAACATCATGCGGGGCATATGTGATCAGATTATTTCTTACGTATCTGTCGTATGCATCATCGGACAAACCGAATTCCATAGTGATCTGTAGGACACCAAAATTATACTCCATTTGGTGATTTCCTTTCTGTGCTTGGCTTCTAAGCACACCTAGTCTTTAAGCAGTGAGGTTAAGTAGGCGATACTGTGTGTACCGGAGTCGAGCTTGATTGCTGATGTCCAAAGTTTTGGCAACGGTTTCATCTGCCGAGAATGAACTATTTCTCTTGGCAACAAGTTCACCCCAGCAATAATTGCAGTAGTAGTTCATACAAACCAGTAAAGGTTGTGGTCGGTTTACATGTTTTCTTGAGAATCTAAGAGCATATGATGGAGAACCACACTCCTAAAAGATGAGGATTTGGCTTATATACAAGGTGCAAAGAATGCAAAATCTATGTGTTCATCTTGTGTATCAGCTCCTTGAACTCTTCATCAGTGCTTTTCAGCATCACTGATAAGGGTACATTGCCGCCACTCTCCCTCAGCTGCTGGTGCCTGGGCTTGATCCTTTTCTCCAAGCTGAAAGCAAAGTACTGGGGGAACTCCTTGAGGTCCTCCAGGCTTCCGCCCATCTCCATCACGAGGTACTCGTGCTTGGGCTTGAAGTTGTTCTCGATGCTGAAGGTGAACAGCCCCGGGCATCGGAGCACCATGGCCACCGCCTCCTCCCGGGATAGCCCCAGCCCCACCAGGTACTGCAGCTTGGGGATCAAGGTCTTCTCCACGCTGGAGACGAGGAGAACGGGCTCCTGGTACGCCAGGACGCGGGCGTCCCTGAAGCCCAGCCGGTGGAGGTAGATGAGGGCGGGGCGGAGCTGGTCACGGACGCTGGAGGCGAGCAGGCGGGGGCACTTGTTAATGATCCGCCGGATGTGGGAGGCCGGGACGCGGAGGTCGCGAGAGAGGAAGGCGAAGACGGGGCTGAGGTCGGAGCGGATGCTGGAGGTAAGGATCGTGGGGCACATGCCCAGGATCCGGGGGAGGTCCTTGTGGTGGATGCCCTTGGAGAGGAGGTAGGAGATGATGGAGTGGATGGAGTCGGGGGTGGCGGCGCGGAGCGCAGGGTTGAGGGCGAGGACGCGGCCAGAGTCGACGCCCATCACCTCCAGGCTCAGGATCTTCTCACTGACATGAGCGGGGAGGTCCGGGAGTGGGAGGGGGAAGTCATTGCCGCTGGTTGGGTATGATGGGCTCAGCGCTGATGGCTTGGTGGACATGGTTGCCATCAACCGGGCGGTGGCAGGGCAAGAGGCACAGAGAAAGTGAAGGAGTGGCATGGTGGAGCGAGGACAAGTGGAGAGATAGAGAGGAGGAGGAGGACAGGGAAGTCATGGATGGTGGATCACCATGTCTTTCCGTTATCTGTTGAAGGTCGAGTGTAATTGGCATCGTATTGCAAGCTCATTGGCGGGCTTAGATTCTGTGGATATCACCACCTGACACATGGCATAAGGCTAAAGGACGAAAACCAATAATTAGATGTCACTTATCTGGAGATTGATTGATAATATAGTTCGGATCTCGAGTTGATTCATGAAACGATAATTTGTGATTAAACACAGTCAGTTTAATTTAGAAATAATTTAAGTATTTTTTTTCCACGAAGATAATTTTTGTATATTGTTTGATGCTCATGAAGATAGAGTCAAATCCATTCTCCAAAGTCTTAATAATATTATGTCATCCAACAAACGAAGTTACAGCAAGAAAGCAACTGAACAACCACAAGCGGCGGTGGCTGAAACCACCGACGATGTACTCTGGTCGACACAATTGCCCATTCACATGCCATGAACAAAGGTGCTGCCACAAAGTAGCTAAAGAAACCACGACAGTCAAGTAGATGTAAGCACTGGCTATAGACTTGTAACATTAAAGGATCAAGTAAGGAAGCTGAGGGCAAGACCACAACTTGCCCCACATCTATTGCCATACACAAACATAACAAAGATGCAGTTTGCTGAGACCACTGGGAATAGACTACTGTGTGCATAGTTCAAGAGGATTCAGGGAGAAAACAGAGCACAAGACCACAGTTCGATCATAGTTCAAGCACAGAGAACAAGACCACATCTATGACATCCACAATCAAAATCGTCGCAACAAAGCGGCGAGATGCGGTCTTTGTAATTATTCAAGAAGATTCGTGGAGAAAACAGATAGCATAACGACACTGTCACATCCATCCTGCATAGTTCAAACACAGTAGACTAACAGTTGCTGCAACTAAGGCCATACCTTACTCGATTCCATATACCTTCTTCAGGAAGCACACAAACTCGTAGACCTTGAGGGGGTCCGGAAGAGACTTGGAGACGCTCTCCCTCTCCCTGCATCGCTTGGCCCAAGGCACCAACTTGGGGGTCTCCTTCTCGGTGCTCAAGTTGGCGCAGGCCTCGTAGCTGTAGAACCAGGCCGTGAAGGGGACGAGCGCGATGTCGACCAAGCCGAAGGTCTCGCCGCCGAAGTACTTCTTGTCCCCCAGCTCGCCCTCCAGGAGCTTTAAGATCTCGATGAACTCCTTCTTGGCCTCCTCCTGGGCCTCTCCCTTGAGCTTCCACAGCTTCGTTCCAGATTCGTACATCTGAAAGCGGATACAAGATGTAAACTTTTGAGAAAATGTGCTTCCCCGGGTGCAGCACAAGAAACAAACAGGTGGAAGGCACTCGGGGGATGCACCTTCTTCTCGACGAGGTCGGCCCAGAAGCGGGCTTGGGCGCGGGCGTAGGGGTCCGCGGGCAGCAGCGGCGCGCGGTCGGGCCATTTCTCATCGATGTACTGGACAATGTTGAGGGACTCGCACACCGGCATGCCGTGGTCGATGAGGACGGGGATCTTCTTGTGCACGGGGTTGGACTTGAGCAACAGCGGGCTCTTGTCCCTCAGGTTCTCCTCGCGGTACTCGTACTCCACCCCCTTCTCCGCCAGTGCGATCCGGCAGCGCTGCCCGAACGGGCTCACCCAGAAGTCCAGCAGCACCAGCCCTTTGTTCTCCCCTTCCGCCATCCAGATCGATCTCTCTCTCACTATGCTTCTTCGCCGTCGGACCAGGGTGCTTTATGCCTGACCAGCATCGAACCGGTCACCGCCATGTGAGGTCACCGCTTCCGTAATTACCGCAACATTTTTCTTCCTCGCTGTTTTGCAACATTTGTTGGGCGGTATCGTTGGCCGTCCCGCACCAGCTACGTGACCGGACCAAAACATTGTGGCCGTCCCGTGGGTCCCAGTGTCACAACTTCGTTTTCGGATTTGGCGGGCACCGTGGGAAGAGTGGGTCAACGACTGCTCGCCCGAGACTTGCGTCACGGCTTGCGTAACGAGCATTCAGCGCAGGCCGCCGTTGATCACGGGATCAACGATCTGGATTTATATTGGGCGACGTGGGCCGTTCGGGGGGTTTCATTATTTTTTCTCTCCGTTAAAGATATATATGTTAAACTGAAACTTAAAAAGGGCCAATACGAAAAAAAAGATGGTTAGTCTGCGAGAGAAATAAATATGTGCAATTTTTCTAAGCATTTATATCTGAGATGATTCCATTAAAGATTAATCCAACGTTACATTTAATGTACAGCACCGTCCATGAGAAGAAGCAAAAGCATGTGTATGCATGCTGTGTTGGGTACCATGTCGTCTTCCTCATAGTCGCGGACCTCCAGCCTTAGCCCCGCCGTGGTCTTCCTGTTCGCCGACGGAGCCAACCCGAACCTCCCCGCGAACAACATCAAGCTGGTGCTCGTCACCATTATCTGCCAAATCAACGTAGTCCAACCCATTCAGGAGATTCGCCACCTACCATCTTGCAGTGGATCGAGATCACCATTAATGGAGGGCTTACGATGTTCGTCGGCGGGCCGATGAAGTCTCAGCGAGCGCCCAAAGCTCCCCTCCCCCCTCGCTACCTTAGCTGCGGCAGCATCACCTGCCAACGGAAGATCTCATGATGATTCATGCATGCAGCATTCTCATTTGGCGGATCACTGCATCTTTAATACTGCCGACCTCACCATCGATGGCTGGACCTTGAGGCCACTGAAGTGCGGGAGGGCAGTCATGACTGCAGCTGGAGAGCTGAGCTCGGAGGCCATGGCTGATGGTCTTGCAGTAAGCTGGGACGACCAGATAGCTGCCGCTCTCCTTTCTACGGACACAGTGGAGCCATAGATCTTTAAAGCATCGACGTGGAGATGTTGCTCTGCCAACGGCGAGACTGGCTTGCGGACTCCTGGATTGTCTCTAGATTCTTGGTGCTGACGTGGCAAACCGTGGTTAGATTGAATCGATAGGATAAGATATTGTTGGGAGAGGAGGCATCAAATTGATTTGGTTCTATCAACACTAGATCGTGTCAAATCAATCTGTCCTACCTGACTTAGATTTGAGTTGGCTCAGTCTTAGTTTTAAGAAACAAAAAGCAAAATTAGTCTATCACCAAAGAGTAAAATTGTAGTATTCAAACAAATCAAGCAAGCATTATACAAACATAGCTAAACACCAAAGATTTAGTTTTGCTTATAAGAAAATATTTTCTTTAATATTTTATAGAAAAATATTTTCTTTAATATTTTATAGAAAAGATTTGGGGTTGTGATTTTCCAGATTACATATTCCCACAAAATTACTTTGAAAGGTAAACAGAAAACAAAAACACTTTTTTACGTCTTAATACGAGTCGGATCCATCACAATCCGGCGGACACTATAAAGATCCGACCCGTTTATCGACACTCGCGTCTCTCTTAAACCCTCGCTGTCTGTCTCCCTATAGTTCCCTTGACGCCGCTGCCCCTCTCCCGGGCTACGCTGAATACCCTCCGACGAAGCGATAACCCTAAACCACCAAATCCGGTGCTACTCGACGTTCGATCCCCTGGCGATGAAGCCGCGCAGCCGCAAGAGGGATGACCGGCCCAAGGCCGGTAAGAAGAAGCCCAGATCCTTCGGCGGCGACAACGGCTTCTTTGAATCCGATGCCAAACGGAGGGGACGAATGCGCGGCGGCGACGATGACGTCGAGAGCATAGATAGCGACGAAGACTTGGCGGGCGTTGGTGCTGGAGAGGAGGAAGTGGGGGAGGGTGCCCCCGAGGAGACTGCGGACGAGAAGCGGGTTAGGGTCGCGAAGGAGCACCTGGAGAGGATTCGAGCTATAGCGAAGCGGGTGGAGGAGGAAGAAGGGGAAGAGGAAGACGAGGAGGAGGGACGAGAGGAGAGGGAGGGGAAAAGGGATTCTTTGGTGGCGGAGATTCTCCAAAAGGAGCAGCTTGAGGAAAGTGGTCGCATCCGCAGGCTTGTCGCGTCAAGGTAATTGGAAGGAATAACTTTAAACACGATTTGTTTCTGCTTTTAATTTTATCTGAAAGAGCTACATTTTGCTACCGATACTTTCCCCTGTCAACTTAGCTAATTTACTCGGCTTGATGTTCGATTTACGTGGAAACACAATGAATTTTGAACTAATGTCATTGACTTATTACTCTAGTGTCTAAATCTCAAATTCGCACATCTAATAAAATACATTGTGTCAACTTAGACCCTTTTAGATTTGATGATTATGGGGCTTCTTTTAAGGCCCATTTATGATGTGAAAAACCTGCAGGGTTTTAAGTCCGCAACCTGTTGATGAGTTCCGATGGCTTGTGAAGCACCGGCAGTCTGTTACATCTGTAGCTTTGGCTGAGGATGACTCAAGAGGGTTTTCAGCTTCCAAAGATGGAGTCATTATGCACTGGGACGTTGAGAGTGGCAAATCCGAGAAGTACTTGTGGCCTCGCGAGGATGTTTTGGTGTCACATTATGCAAAGCCCCTGCAGAATTCAGCTAGGAAGAGAAGTAAGAATGTTTTAGCTTTGACTGTCAGCTCTGATGGGCGATATTTGGCTAGTGGTGGAATGGATCGACATGTCCATTTATGGGATACTCGAACTCGGGAGCATCTCCAGGTTAGCTCTCGGTGGCCATTGTCATTCTGCACGACTATATCAGGGTACAATCACGTAGATGTTTTACTAATACTACAGGTTGCTACTTATTATAAATGTTCTCTTTATGTTTTACAGATACAGAGAGGTAATTTTGGAATTTCCGTTTGCACATTATTCATCACCCTTGTAGTTCTTTTCTAGTTAAAAGCAGTCCATCGTGCTTTATTACCATTGAACTGTCTTATCATTCGAGCAGCTTACACTAGCTCCTTTTCATACATGCATATGACAATCGCATATCCATTTCCCAAATCTCCCGCCAATGTGGGGACTGAGGAGGGTCATTGTACATTGTCTTGTATCTAAATATAAAGAGGTTGTTTCCTTGATTCAAATTCTGGGCTCCCGAGTTGCAAAGGAGCAGCCTTATCATGCATATGACAATCACTAGAGCATAATTATGAAAACCATTTTACTGTTGTAATTCAAACTAAGACTGATTTTACAGCATTATTCTTCTTGACAGGCATTTCATGGTCATCGAGGTCCAGTCTCATGCCTTACTTTTAGACAGGGAACTTCACAGCTTTTCTCTGGTTCCTTTGATAGAACCATTAAACTGTGGAATGCTGAAGACAGAACCCACATGGACAATTTATTTGGTCATCAAAGTGAAATTTTGACAATTGACTGTCTACGCAGAGAACGCCTTTTGACTGCAGGACGTGACCGGACCATGCGATTGTGGAAGGTCAGCATCAGTGTCTTACAGTACTTAACTATAACAATGTCTTAAAGCACTTTAACTCTAACAATAAACATTTAGTGTGGTTTACATCAAGTATAACCGATTGTAAAGACATGTCTTATCTGTGCACTCTCCATGTTTTACTTGCTTCTGCAATTCTCCTGTGATTCTGGTCATTTCAGTTTCTAAAAGATGACGATAATATAGAATATTAATTTAAAAGTAATTTGTTGCACATATATGTCTTGCTATGGTTTCAAATTTACTTTGTGTGCTACTTAAAGTCTAAACCATGCGTGTGATGACATTTTTCCTTTTCGTGCCGTAGGTGCCTGAGGAATCACAATTGGTCTTTCGGGCTCCTGCATCATCTTTGGAATGCTGCTGCTTTATTAATGACAGTGAGTTCTTATCTGGCTCAGATGATGGAAGCATTGAGCTCTGGAGTGTAATGCGCAAAAAGCCTACACACTTAATAAAAAATGCACATGCTCCATCTTTATTTTCTAATGGTTTTTCATATAAAGAGGATGATATCACTATGTCCAATGGTGGCAGTACAGGTAAGATAATTTGCCTTTCAGTCATATCATGGTTTAGTAGTGTCAACCTCTTAAGTGAATCTTGCTTTTTATGTTTATACATCAGCTGATTTGCATCTAGATTGTGTACTATCATTTGCTTTTGGCATATTTATTTATGTAATATTCTAGTGATTGCATCTAACTGTGGTCTTTCTTAGAAAATGGTTCTCATGGAGATGAAAACTGTTCTTCGGCCCATGCGTGGGTTAGTTCAGTTGCTGTGTGTAGAGGTAGTGATCTTGCTGCATCTGGAGCTGCTAATGGCGTGGTTCGTGTATGGGCTATCGACAGTGATATCAAAGGGATCAGTCCATTACTAAGTTTTCCACTGGTATTGTTAAAACTTTCTACACCTTCCCTGAGCCTCCTAATTGTTTCTTTTTTTATTTTGATGTGTCATATAATGACTTCAATTAATTTATAATTATTGGTTGATATGAGACTCTAAATAAAGTAATTCACTCTAAGCTCTTGCCTAAATTATCAGCGTAAGGATCTCTATATAACATCATGATATGTTTGTCTAAAGTAAACATGCACTAAACATATAATTTTGAGCTTGCTATCTTGATATATTCCTTGTTTGCACAAATTGCACAAATGCATGCCATAGTATTGGAACTTTCTCTCTAATAATGTAAAATTGTGTTATGCATTCAAATAATTACCTGTTCTATAGCAGAACTTAATTGTTAGCATGGAACAAAAGGTTTTCATATATAAACAATTAGATATAGTTTGATAGAAAATAAAATGAGGAAGAATCGTCTGAAATATTGTGGACTTATTCTAAAGAGACGAAAATATTATGAGTAGATGATGTGAGACAATTAATATTAATGATGCAAGCAGAAAAGAGGAAGATCTAATATTACTTTACTAGGGTTTATAAATAGAGACATTATGGGCTTGTTGTTGTTAGACGCATTCTGTGTCTCTGCTTGTACATCTGATGAAAGTGAATGTTTTTCTATATTAATGTTGCATGGTTAGTGAGTCTGTTAGATGCTTTCTATGTCTCTGCTTGTACACCTCATAAAAATGGAATGTTTTTCTATACTAACGTTCATCTAATTCTGTCCTTTATGTTTTACGATGATTTTAGCTAAATAAGGTTGTTATACCGTGTCTATTTACTATCTGACAAGCAGGCTGGATTCATCAATTCACTTGCATTTGCAAAATCTGCACGCTTCCTTGTTGCTGGTGTTGGTCAGGTACCATCTGATTTTTTTCCTTTCTTACTCATCTCATTTATTAGATTGATTTAGTTCAAAAGCTTGTCTGACCATGGTAATTGACCAGAAAATCTTCATCTTTCATTGTTCATTGACTAAAATTTTACATCAAACAGTAATTCCTTTTCGACCTAGATCCCTTTTTTTTACTCTGAAAATATAACTAAGTCCACCTTAAAATCATTATACCTTTTTGATTTATCGATAGTATTAGAACACATTAGCTAATCTAGCATATTATGTTTCTTAAATTTCTAAAAATCCAGTTTTACCATGAGATCAGAAACTAACTAACCATAATGGACTGCCGTAGAGAAGATTGTCATCCTTAACAAAGTTGCTTAGAAGCGAGAGTTTATGTTTATAGCAAAATGATACTTAGTCAAGTTAAATTGATGTCCAAAAAGTTTTAAATGCTAATCAACTGAAAGAAACATGAGCAGTTTTGCCTACCTCTAAGATGCAGAGATGTGCCGTAGTCCTCTATGTGCTCATTTGTGGTTGGAAGACCTACTGAACCTATCAAACCATGCCTGCATGAGGCCTTATGTCACCTTCTTTGTCAAACAACTTGAACTGCAACTACCAATGTCCATAAACTGCCACAGAAAAAGTTCTTCTAGGAAGAAATTCTAGGTGGATGATTTCAGTTCGTTTGTTGTTTCTGTTCTTATTAAAAACATTTCGTTTCTTTTATGTTGTCCTCCAAAAGTGTGTATGTGTTCACATATGGCATCTTGTACCAGGAACCTCGCTTGGGAAGATGGGCGCGTGTTCCATCAGCACGAAATGGAGTTGCAATACACCCAATTAAATTAAAGGAAGATCACACAATGGTCTCTTAAATGCTGGCCTTTACCAATGGCTCATGCAAGCATAAAAGGATTCTTCAGTTTTTGCTAGTAAGCAGTGCAAGTTACAGTGTTTTTCGGAGAGTTGATAAATTTTCCTCTGCTCACATATATTTCTTATGTAACAATTGATTACACAACTTGCCCTTTAGATTGATTTCACCTGAGTGTCTCGGGCATTAGCAAATACAGATGGCGTAAAGCCAATGAGTCCATGTATTCCTGTAGCAGCTCATTTTGTATGACAATTCTTTTTTCCATGGAAAGATTTGTGCAGTTTTGAGCTGGTGGCTGGCACACTGGCAGAGTATGGTGGAATGATCTTGGCGTCACTTATTATTATTTTTAAAGATCTGTCATTTTGTGGTAGCATCATGTTCTTTCTTTTTTTTGAATAGCTCTAGGATATGATCTTTTGGCTTCAGCATCTGGAAGGCACTATGCCCTGTAACAGAGTGTTCCAAGTCCCAATCCAATTAAACACTGGATAATCTGGCCTACCTAATCCATTAAATGTTCGAGAAACTTGTAAGATCTGTTTTGCTGCATGAATGGTTTGATGCTAGTAGAAGTATATAAAATAGTTTCAGATTAAATGTTCACTGTGTACTGTGGATTATACTTCTGTGAACTGATTTGATTTGTGATCCTGCAAATGCAGGTTGTTACTACTTATATGATAAATCTCTGATCTCCGTTGCAAGGGGTTCAACTTGATCTGATGAAGAGATTGGTTTGAGAGATATTATTTACTGTGTTTTTGGGTTAGTAAATATTGCAACTCTATTAAAAAATATTACAAATAAAAAACACTATAACTCTATCACTCTGTTACAAAAATATTGTAGACCTCAAAAGATGAGGTTATGTTTGATGAAAAATTCTATTTTTTTAAGGATATTTTCATTTTTTTTTTAATACAAAAGGAAGTGGCTTGAGAAAATATCAAAACATGAGGTTTTTCCTAGAAAATCGTTCATATAAAAATATTCTATTAATTTTGACATCGATTCTATATACTTTTTTCTTTTCTTTTTGGAGGATTTTGCATTTCCATTTAAATTAATATTATTTAGTATTTCAATTGAGAAGCAAATGATAGTCAATTCAAGTTATATATATATATACTCTGACTTTATTCCTTCTTTTATTTGTCGGTGTCATTAATATCATCATCTATATACAAAGCTGATCTTTGTCGGAAAAGAAAAGGAAAATTGTAACTAAAACCATGTACTAAAATAGATTGAAAGCTAATCTAATGTGACATTTCCCGGGATTAAACTAAGCAAAAGCCCACGAAGTGCTCATAAGAGGGCTTGATGCCCCGCGGGGCTCTCTCTCTCTCTCTCTCTCTCTCTCTCCTCTCTCTTCCCGTGTCCGGTTCTATTGGGGTCGCCCATGGCGAATCTTCCCCCTTCTCTCTCCATAAGCAGCGCCTCCTTCGGAGGAGGGCCCGCTCCCCCCTCCCCCGTCGCCTCAGCCGCCGCAGCCGCAGCCGCTGCCGCAGCTGCCGCTGTCGGCCAGCCGCCTAAGGACCGGAAGATGGCGTCGGCGGAGCAGCTCGTGCTGGACCTCTGCGATCCCGAGCTCAGGGAGAACGCCCTCCTCGATCTGTCCAAGGTCGGGCCCCATTCGATTCCCTCTCCCTCTTTTCCCTTCCGTCTAGGACGTATGCCTGTTTCTTGAGTTATTAGGTGAAGGTTACCTAGAAAAAAAGCTCTTCTTTTTTGGATTCTAATAGTTGGACAAGAAAAACTGGTTTCTTTTTCGTGAATGGATTATGTTCGATTGACTTCATGTCGAGCCCTAAGGTATTTAGAGGAAGAATTACTTGGTGTTTTGATAGGTAAAGGCTGTATCTGTTGGACTGCATTTCTTCACGAATATTTCTTTTGATGGAGTGAAGGGAAGCAACTTGTATGAAGACTCACAGTTGTTCTAAACATCATAACCTTCAACTATTTCCGCGTTAGTAATTAATTGCTTTACTAAAAGGATAGACCAAGAGATGGAATAAAGCATTATGATTACTAGAAAGGCAAAAGCGAACTTCAATTAGTCATCTTCTAAAAGTAAGAACCCTTATCCAATCCCAATGGGAGGAAAGTCGAGAAAACTTTGCAATTTAGATGTACTACCAGACCAAGTTTTAATTTTCTTTGATAGCTGATTTAATTGTAATCTTAGAGGTCTTCCTGAAATCATTCAACTTAAAGTTAACCACCATCATTATTCCTTCACTTGTCGAGTGTAATTATTATGTATAAGGCCTATGTGTATTTGCCCCTACTAATTTCTTAAGAGGTTGGAAAGTTTCTTGCATGTTGATAGGTTATGTTGGCAGAAGCTTGATGATTGTTGATGCATTAGCTGGCTACATCTATAAAAAGATTGGAATTAGCTGCTACATGTAAGTGTGTTTCTCCATTGATGCAGGATTAACTAAGTTAAAAAGGAAAAAAAGATTATGACATTGCAACTCAATTGGAATCCAACTGATTTATTCTTGAAGGATTTCTTCTCCCTTGGTGTTTTATACTTGAAGGATTTCCTAATGGAATTGGCAAATTCATGGTCCTCATTAGAATAATGAAAATAGATTAATTCACATATTAAGAAAGATTAATAGATACCATCCTGATAGAAGTTGGGCTTAGGTTGGATTTATTTTAATGAAATTAAAAGTTTAAAACTTTCCTTATCACTTGACTTCCTGATATAGAATGATTGGATAAACTTGTTTAGGAATCAAATGTCATAATTACATTAGGAAAAATCACACAGCCCAAATATTTGCTTGTTTCGTGGATCTTTAAGTGATTTTCTGAGTTTCCATATAAGCCACATTGGGAGAGATCAGTATTAGTGAAGTTATAGATACATACATGACCAGGCAAGCATGGGAGGTTGCTTTCTGTTTGAATGTTTGACTTAGCCTTATTCTTTCGTGCTTGCGAACCTTATGAAGGTACTAATGTAGCTTCTTTTTTTCTTTTTCCTTGCAGAAGAGGGATATATTTCAAGATTTAGCTCCATTATTGTGGTACTCTTATGGCACTATTGCAGTACTCCTTCAGGTGTGTACTAACCACATTTACAATGTCTTAAAGCGCATAATTATTTTTGTGTTAGTGTCATTTTGTTACTGGGTAAGGTTGTTAACCAGATACTTAATATAAACCTGATATTTTTATGTGTTCATTTACTGCATCATTATCACATCCCTTGATCTCTTCTTATACAGTTTAATAGAATGAATGCAATTCATAATTGCATTTCTGTTTAGAAATAACTAGCTTACTAGAAACTTATAAGAAGGGCTCAAAATATTTATCATATCAATAGAGATGTTGTACAAACTTGATGTGATGGTTAACATGTTTACCATATCAACAGAGCATAGATGGAGGCAGATGGTTGTCATGTGTGTTTAAGTGTACTTCTTACTTCAAGTGCATACAAATGCCTCCTTATGGGGCTTGAATAATATAGCTACTTAGTTGATAATTTGATCTTCTTGATGTAAATCATGCTGGATATCACTTAAAGTTGGATGACTTTTTTATGCCACATGTTTCCTTTTGTTGGCAGGAGATAGTTTCAATATATCCTGCTCTTTCACCTCCAACATTGTCACCAGGTGCATCAAATCGAGTTTGCAATGCTCTTGCTCTTCTTCAGGTCAACCACTTACAAGTTTCTTCCTTTGCAATTCCTTAGAAGAAAAAGTATTTACAAAATTGCACTGAAGATTTCCTTTCTTTCTTACATGATAATTATAAATGATTTATAAGAGAGTATTTTGTTTGGATACTTGGCGTGTGCTACCTTCGTTATAGTCCAGTAAAAGCTATGTACTCTCTTTTGTAATAAATGCATGTAACTTTGGATAAAAGCTATGGTAGCTATGTCTGCTTTATCCAGCTATAATTTTATTTTGCTTCTTGTGGAAGCATTAATTTGTTTTGGTATTTTGTTGTTGCTGCAAACTGATCCTTTTCCTTTTAATCATTATTTTTATGCAGTGTGTTGCATCACACCCAGATACACGGATTCTTTTTCTAAATGGTAATTGATGGACTTCTATTCTCTATTATGGAATTGACTAGTAGTCAGGTGTTGGTCATGATTGATTTGTCATCATCGTGGAACTCACATGCTGATATTATACAAATCATGCTTATAAGAAGTGTAAAGTCATTTCCATGCATCTCTTTACAAATCATGGTTGTCATCTTTCCCCTAAAAGTGGGTTACACCAGAAGTGCAACTCAAGTTGAAATACACCATAAATTTAGTGTCGTGAATCGATATCAAGGGAATATGTACTTTAATCTTGTCTATACGTTTAGCAGAAGGGTATAGACATGAACCTACCAGTGGGTTGGTTGGGAGCTTCTGGTCTCATGACAGTTGTAAGCACATGCAAAGAGGAAATGTCGCTCGCATATGGACCTAGCGAATGAGGAATAGGGGAGATCTATGGGAATGTGGTCATTGGACGAAAATATTTAGCCAAGAAGTTAGAAGACAAGGTTTGAAGATCTGGCTCTTGCTTGCTTTGGGAATAATGAGTTGAAACAATCCAGTAGTTTTTTGCCTTCTTGCTGACATCCTTGGACTATTCATGGTCCAAGTTAGCAAGGGCCAAAACTATTATTAGACTTTGCTCCAGAGCAAGGATAACTACAAGTCTATATTGCAACCTTGCTATCGGGTGGATTGGTACGTTATATTAGTATTAGGGTACACTGTGTTGCTCACACAGGCATCTGCAAGGAAGAAAAGAATTAAAAAAAAAGAGAGGAAGAGGAATCATCAGGAACAAAATATTAAGAAAAAAAATATAACTATACATCACAAATTAACAATATTTAGAAATACTGGTTTCATGGAAGTCTGACACTACAATGTCTCTAAGGTTGGGTTCACATACTGTATCCATATCAAGTGGTATGTCACAGCATTTGTTGCTTGCTTGCAGGTCACCTTTATTTCATACATAGAATCAGCAGCCTGTGCCGTTATCTCCTTGTTGACTTTGCAAGACATTTACAACTCATTACCTTGTTTATTATTATTTTTTTAATTTCTGAAAACTGTAGATGCTTCAGATCTTCTGGTCACAAACTTCCTTTTTATTATGTTTGAGACTATCATACCTTCTGAACCTATTATGTTACATCCTTTTCAAAACCAATTTTCTGTACATTGTTCTTGAAGTTATCTAATCCCTGTGTAGTGACTGTTGTTAATATACCTGCAAGTTTTGTTGTTGTTTTCCGTAATTTAATTTGTTCATATTTTTACAGCACATATACCTCTGTATTTGTACCCGTTTTTAAATACCACAAGTAAAACGAGACCATTTGAGTACTTGAGGCTTACCAGCTTGGGAGTTATTGGGGCTCTTGTCAAGGTATTTCTGCTCAAAATTTTTGGTGCTGATTTCAGTCCTATTATCTACTTGTCAAGTTAGTTTCTTTACATGCGCCAGTGGAATATCTTTATCGTCTGCATTCCTTCTTGATTTTTCTTTAAGTCAATACATACATGTCATAAACTCAGTTTATTGGGACAGTCAATTCCAATCCAATCTGGATTGGGATCAGCCATGAAGTGCTTGGATTCTGCTTTATTTCTTAGTCTAGATCATCAAATTGCTGTAGGAGTTGGCCAAAATTGACCGATTATAGCTAATTCTTGTCAAGTTAGTGGACCTATTACTGTTCGGTCCTCACAATGATCTTTGGTTGGAGTGGTGTATAGAAGTATATTGGGCCATACATCGACTTGAACTAATTGGTATCACTTTAAAATAATAGCAAAATAAGTACCTATGCAATACTAGGTGTACATTGCTAGTTTCTGGTCGAATCCATATATATTGGATAAAATGTTTTCAAATATCAGTCGATACAATTGCCTTCTACTTGACGATATGTATTGAATGATATTTACCGGTCTGAGCAGAAACCAGTATTGGACCATACAGTTTCATACCAAATCAGAATTTTTTCGGTTGGCTACAGATCAATGAACTGCCTCAAATACTGGTCTTATACCAGTCTCTTGAATCATCGAAACGGGTATCTGCCCAAGATTTAAATCTTTGTTAGACAATACGATCTAGTCCAACAGGTTCTTAAAAGTATCTTATAGAGTACTAGGCAAAGCCTTCTTTCAACTTTAAATTTGTTTGTGCGATCATAAATGTATATCAACAATTTTCATTTGATGGCACAGGAGAATGTGATTCCTTTTGGTTCCATATTGTACCAATCAATTCTCTTATGCAAGCCAAAATTAGGCTAGCCGATGTTGGTACCTCTAGTATGGGTTGACATATCATGTCTCAATATTTTGTTGCCACGATACACGTTAACTTATGGCAGCAATTGCCAATTGACTAGCAATCCTTGATGTATATTGTTAACTGTAAAATAAAATCATAATTTTATTTTAATTGCAATCCCAATTTTATTATAATTATCGATTGACATAGGCATAGCAATGCTTGGATAGACAATGTATACCAAGTATCAAAGAGTTCATGGGTCGATAACAAGATGGCCATAAGTATCAAAGTTTATTTCAGAAGTTACCATGATATAATGATGTAGAAAGATTAGGTGAAACGAAACCTTTTCATCTTGTTAACCCAAATCAGTAAGAAGAAAAAAAAGGAGCAGAAAGCACTGTTCTATTTTTCCATGGAATACGAGTAATTAAATATTGATACAATTAAAGATACATCGTCTTTATCTTCACATCTGATCTTCTAGCTGATCTATTTATTCAGAATAATCACATGATTGTCCATTTTTAAAATATTTTTTTGCTGTCTCATTTTATTAGCAGCTTTGGATTTTAAATAACATTATGAGCATGAGTATGCTATCTGTGCAGGTTGATGACACGGAGGTCATCAGTTTTCTTCTCCAAACAGAAATAATTCCGCTGTGTCTACGCACCATGGAGATGGGAAGTGAACTTTCGAAAACAGTGTGTAACCTTTCTGTTCTTTTCTTATTTGAATTATTAAGTTGTTTAAATAGTTAGAGCAATATTAGCAATCTGTAGACAGGATTGCTACATGGAATCTAACTTGCATATGGTATTTTGGCTTGATCTTCTACTTGAGGTTGGTGCTGTGTACACCCCATGCTGGCATTTTTCCTGTTACAGCATTTATTGCAGGGCTCCATCATGATGATGGAGAAACAAGTGCTAATTCCAGTAACCCAATTAGAGAAGTTGTGGGATCATGCACCATCTACTGACACAACACCATTATACCTTTTCTTGTTGTCATTTCCAACTAAAACTGGTCAAACAATCTTCTTGTGAGTCATTGACTTTCTAAATCTATCTTTTGTTAGGTGGCTACATTTATTGTCCAGAAGATCTTGTTGGATGATGTTGGGCTTCGATACATTTGCGCCACTGCAGAGCGATTCTTTGCTGTTGGTAGTGTCCTAGCTAATATGGTCGTATCCCTTGCAGAGCAACCTTCTACAAGGTTGTTGAAGCATATAATTAGATGTTACCTGAGGCTGTCAGATAACCCAAGGTTTGTTTTACAACAAATCATCGTAGGATAAATACACTGATTTCTACCTTCTGCAATGACTTAATTCTTTTGCACCTTTATGTCCTTCATTTGCAGGGCATGCGGAGCTCTGCGCAGTTGTCTCCCAGAGATGTTGAAAGACGGGACCTTCAACAATTGTCTTCGCGTAAGTGCTACTTCTTGACCATGACAATGACACATCCCATACATTTCATAGCTGCCGACCATTCAGCCATACCAATTTCTTTCTTTAGTGATTACCAACACTGTCTACTCATTCAGCGTTACAAAATCTCAACTCCATGTACTCTTATTGCAGGATGATCCAGCGACTCGCCGATGGCTTCAGCAGCTGCTGCATAATGTGGCTGGAGGAAACCTGGTGGCATCCCTCCAGGCAGGTGGACTGGATCACATGATGGGAAACTAGAATGGGCCTCTGTTCATTTCGGACGAGGCTACCTTAGAGATTGTTGTAATGCTGTGCAATCTTTTTCATCACACATAACTTATTTCGAACATCTCGCTTATTGTTGTAGTAGTAGTACTAGTAGTAGTTGTTGTAGTTGGTAAATTTACTACGGCGGCCACGATGTTGGTAAATTTATCTAGGTCTCTTGTGCTAGGATGCCCTTGTAAAAATCACGGAACTGGAAGTCGGAACCCTTCACGAACTACTGCATGATTTTGATGGAGTAACATCAGGTTCTCCTTTGGTCTGTGTTAAAATACGGTGTTGAAGGCAATCCATTTCTCTCTTCTGTTTTCCTTTTTTTGAGTGTGTAAATTATTATTACGGGAAAAGAAGTCCTAGTATTCCAATTATTTGAGCTAGGCATATGAATCTTCTTTTATTATTGTTATTGAGCTTTGGACAAGACTAATTCTAAGAAGGCTACTCAAATGTTTGTATCATTCATTACTAATTCATTTGAACATTCAGAATTTTTTTGAAGACGGAAACTATTTGTATCTTGTGCTCCTTGTCTTACTTCAGTTTGTTTGAGGTAAAAAAAAACCTTGTATATCATATCTTGCCTTCTAAAAAAATTATATGAATGTTTGTCCATTAGAACAAGCCAATATATGATTATTTATTTTAGGTGTCAAAAGTTTATAAGTATTCATTTAATAAATTTAAAATAAAAACATACATAAGAAAATTATTTTATATAACATTATTCATATAATCATCCATTTTATAAAAAGAAATATGTTTTTAGATATTCTAGCGATAATAAGTTTTGATATGATATATACGATATACGATGATTAACTAATTACATATTAGTTGTAGCCTTTACACTTTCAAAAATTATACTAGATTCCTATTATTAACAAACTCTCGTACAGTGGTTGAGGTGTCAGCACGATTCGGTCTGATCCCCGATACATAGGATCGTCGATGCGGTTAGATGTCAAATGGGAGCCTTTGTCAGGTCAGGTTGAGTTTTGGCCTCGTCTCCTGAGGCTAGTCTTCTCCCATGGCAAGCAGCTTGCTTCTTTGTCGTCAAGCTTCTGTACTCTGGTCAAGGTCAGGAGGAAGATTTCCTAACTCGACCCTTCCAAAGACTAAATTAGTATCGAGCAGAGTTTTTTTTTTTGAAAGAAGGAATTCCCCTTTACTCGATGTCGGTTAGGGGCTTTTATACCTGCGAGCGAGGGTCGATCATACGTGATCTGATAATGGCGACCGACTCCTCGAGTGGCCGACTTATATCTCTACAGGAGCGTTAACCAACCTGCACAGAACGACATCGCGCGACACTGTTCTAAGCTTTCTAGAGCAACTTTTACCGTATGGCATTGTCTCGTGCGACTTTAGTTGACACATTTGCTGAATGTGGCCACGAGGGCATTACCAAATTATGCCTTATCACCCTTACTTACAAAAGTAAAATATTTAACCCCGTTTCTTTTCACGCCATCGACTCTATTGACGAAAATACCTCATGAGCTTAGTGGTACACCCTATGGTATTTTCATCAGTAGAGTCAATGATGTGAAGAGAAATGAGATTATAAATTTTAGTTTCATAAATATAAATATCCTAATATAACAAAGATCAAATCGATGAAGGTAGTTAATGAGACAATATATAATTAATCCTGTAAATATAATATAGTTCGAAAGGGTGTTATTTAGGTCAAAACCTATTTCGATATCATCACCCACCGCAAATCTTCGATCACAGTCTCGCGATCGATCGAGTAAGCTCCGATGATTTCTATACGAATAAAGATCAAAAGCAGTCCTCTCACTCATTCCCGAAGGCCGGTGTCTCGATCCAACGACACCTTTCTCTCCCAACTCATTCCGCGGCCATGGAAACATAATGATGGAAAGCATCCCCCATCATGCGTCTCTTTGCTGCCTCCTCTCCCTTTGCTTCCACCGCATCTAAAGCTTCCTCCATCTTTTTGACGACACTGATCACATGGGACAACAACTTAGTGAACTCGAATCTTAGCCATACATCCTCTTCTCTTTGCTTTGCTTTGCTTTGATTTGCTTTGCTTTGCTTTGCTTTGTTCATGTCATTTCTTTTGTATATATGTATATTATAAGGTTTAGAAAGAATTAGGAGTATTTTATCAAAAAATATATAATATTAATTTCTTTTCGGATAACAAAAAGGGCCTAATTCTTTTACTTAAATAATTTGATCACATATACTATTAAAAAACTTGATAATTTATTATCATAAAATTTTCATAAAATAAAAAAATGATACTAATTATCTTATAACATTACGATGATTCTAAGTTGATTAGTATTATTTTTTTTTTATTTTAATGATAATTAATTATTAAAATTAAAGTTTTTTTAATAACATCTATGATCAAAACATTTAAGTAAAAGTATAAGGGTATTTTTGTTCATGTTGAAAAAAGATGCCCCTAAATTAAAAATAAATATGAGGTGTTATCGGATAAAAAACCAATATTAGAATTTTTTTCAATAAAATATCTAATAATTAGTATATGTAATATTTTTTTCAAATACTTTGCAAATGTTATGTAAGAACAAGGCTTCTTATGATTAAGTATATGAATCATACTTAGACCAAAAGATTATAGAACTTATCATGTAATAAAGATATAAAGAAAAGAATATAATTCAAATCAACTTTTAGTAAGCATAATATAAAAAAAAAACATATAGTTACAAAATAAAGTTATTTCACACATAAATAATAAATAGTAAATAATAGATAAGGATTGACAAAAAAAAAATCCAAGTAGCAAATGGTTAAGATAGATAAACTTCTTAAAAATAATGAAGAAATAAAAGTCAAATCAAACAAAATCAAAGATCTCAACATTCCAAAGGCTAGGTTTTCCCCTTGGCATCTTTCTTTTGTCAAAGCCCACAAAGATAGTGGTAGTACACAATCATTGTGTTGTTTCTATTTGTGTTCTTAGGGATGCTTTTCTTTTATCTCTCATCAAGCTAGCTAGTGGGATTGTTGACAACCCAACCATCTGCCATCATACTGTTTTCCTTCTAATATCAACAATCATGTCCACATCATGTTCTCTTTCTCACCCAACATTCCTTAGGTGTTCCCTATGATGCCACCACAAGTGTGCACAAGTTGGAGAGTATATTACAACCACTATCACAGTCAAATTTTTCTTTAAATGTCACTGATAAATTGTTGGAGCTGCCTCTGACTACTTGAAATATACAAATGTCAAGACATCATCACATCAAGAAAAGAACAAGAACAAAAACTTGTTCTTCAATTGGTCCTTTGCTGTCTCCTTTTTGTCACACTTAACCCAAATAAGGTGGGGGGGAATGAGAGAGCCACTGTGAGATCACATATATGTCTTTGTTAGGTGTATGTGAGGGAAAACATATAGAAAATGAAATCAACACATAGGATTTTGACAATTTGCACACCTGTACGGTATAAAAAAATACTTAGTGGTATTGCAACTTATGTTCACCAATATTATACAAAAAAAATAAAGGATTGATATATGTTTTGTATGGGTGTTTCATAATACCAACAAATATCGATGGATGAATCAAAGGTAACTTTAAAAAAAAACTTATATTATTATTATTATTATTATTAGTAAAGCGTTTTTTTTAGTTTATTCATATAGTACGCTACTTATTTTTTTAAAAGATAATATTATCCTTAGCCTCTACCTCAAGAATTATCGTTTTTACCTTTCTACTCCATGTCCATCATTCACATCCTCATCCATCATCTTCATTCCGCATTCTCCACCTTTGCTCTTTCTCCACGTCCTCCAACTTTGTTGGAACTAGACACTACTAGCTCTCCTTCACGTCCTTCTCCTTCATTACATATTGACACAATATATCGTCATTGCCCTCACCTTCCCTCTTCTCTTCACCCGTAAACCTCATATTGTTCTCCTTTCCCTTAACTCTGTCCACTTTGTCATCATATTTCTCATTATCATATCCCTAAATGTCGTATTAATGGTTAAGAGCACGTGACAAGGTCCATTGATGATGATGGGATTACTCCTATCTCGATGGTGGTGCCATAGCTGCTAACTCGATGGGAGGCTCATGATGTCAAGATCTAATAAAAGGGAGGATGCACGTAGACAATATGATAAAGACGAAGATAACAAGACAAAGACAATAGGCGAAGGCACAACCATAATTATAAATGAGGGGTGAAGACAATGGGGTGACAAAGTAAAGCCGAAAACAAAGTAAGCAAAATTCAATTATAATCATAACTTTTTAGAAAGAAAATAACTCTTAAAAAAAGTAAATCTAGCAACGAAACGCTCTACAGACAAAGAAAAATTTTGAGATTTTTCTTAGAAATTTGCCCATCAATCGATTGACATGAATTCTTGACATTTACCTCTTCGACGGTCTGTCATGCGTGACTTGCCGTTGGGCGAGACGACGGAGCGCACGTGCGCCCCTTCCCATTCAATAAGCAGTTCGGGAGATGTCCACGAAGGCAAAACTTTGGCGCTCTAAACAATACTTTGAACTACTCGTTCACTCGAGCACCCCAAAACTACGCGCCTTGTGATTGGGTCTAATGACGGGACCCATATATAGTTGGTAAAGGTTTGCGGTGTCGTGGAAAGCGACTCCCCTTGTGTAATGTCTTACGCTGGAGTCTGATACTCCTCATTACCAACCCTATGAGTACCCGCGTTGTAATTGCTCAGAATAGTGGGGCCGACGTAATCTTTAGACTGGTCACGAGAGTTGACAGGTAGGTAAAGGTGTGCCGGTATAACATCGAATGCAACCCGCCCTTTCTAACTCCTCAGCAGCGTTACTCTCTCTCTCTCTCTCTCTCTCGCTGCTTCCGATCTTTCATGCCGCTCCGAAATCTCTGTAGTTCTCCCGATTCGCCCATCTTTATCTTTTACTGGCAACCATTTTCTTCCCCTCCTCTCTTGTCCACGAGCAGTGGCCGACGCTGACCAAAAAGAAGCAGAACAACCGGTTAAGGGTTTGTTGGATTCCCCTGCATTCTCGAATTTCCTTTTCCTTGTCTATTTCGTGGCGTTTCGTACGAGGAGTTTGGATTTGGTTGTAGGCACCCACTAAAGGCCCTTCCTTTTCCCCCAAATCGTCTTCTTTCGTTGTTCCCCTTCCCAGCAAGGACTCCGTCGGCCGGGTCGCCGGCGGTAGCTGGAGGAAGACAAAAAAAAAGAGGACCTTAGCTGGTTTGATGCAGGAAAGATAGGGTTCTTTGTCCTTTTTTTCCGCGGATGAAGATGGTTGCGGGATGGCAGAGGTGATGAAAGTGTAAATAAGCAGAGATATCTGCTCAAAAAATGAAAGAATGTGATATTTGGAATAGTATTGCTGATTGCCCATGAGATTTTTGTTTTACTGAATGAACCTTGCTCCTTTGGAAGAAAATGGTCGTTAGAATCCTTTTAACAATCCCATTAAGATGGAAGATGATGCGTCGTGCTTCTTGTGATTAGCATCTTATCGTTGTGGCTTCGATGGGCGGTATAGACTTGTTCAAGCAAGTGTGCGTATGGGTCCAATTCCAGAAGCAAGACTTTGTGAGTAGCCGAGTTGCTGCAAGCCACGCCGTGGAGAAACTTACGACTCTGATCGACCGCCACTGGCCTTTGGTTTACAGCTGGTGCACAATCGTGGCGATGTTTCTTTTTAGGATGCTGTTGCGTTGGAGGGATTGTGTCGCGAGAGGCTTGAGGTCCCTCTTTACCTTCGGTACAACAGCGCTATTCGTCATTTTGTGGAGTTGCTTCGTTTGCTTGACTTCGATGACTTCTATTGTCTATGCGATTCTATCTCTGGTTCGTTAATTCTCACCCTTGACATGACTTTCTTCACTCTCGACCAGATTCTATTTTTAAACAAAGCTGGTTATGTTTGTTTTCTGGGTTTATGTAATCTCAGCTAGCTTGATGCTTCTTCTGTCTCTTGTTTCGATCTATCTTCGTTTAATATATAACTATTTTTTGGGCTAGCTTAGTTTCTTGTTGGTGATTCTTTATGCCATCAAAAAAATGTCAGGATGCATCAGAATGATCACCAGCTTCTACTCACTGGTCGTAGGTGTCGTTTCCTCCTTCATGAATTACTTTCCTGCAGTATATGATCAAGTGCATACGATATATACTGTTATGGCCTAGATAGTGGCATTTGATCTTCAATCATGTTCTTAGTTGTTATAGGCCTCGACAGCGGCATTTGATCCTTAATTGTGTTCTTAATTGCTTATATGCTACTTTGGCTTTTCCATTGGAATGTCTAAAGTAGGATTTCAGGTCCTGATAATAGGCATATGCTTTGTAGATAAGAGTACTAGATTCAGTGCCTCTTTGGTGGTTTATCACCTAATTGTCTTTTGGAAAATAGAAATTTCTATGTAAAAGCATAGAGAAAGGTATATGCATATACACTTTTTACTTGCTTAAGAATAACATGTAGAAATAGAATTAAGCTATTGTATGTTTAAAAATCTCTCCAGTTGTTATAGATTTAGAAACCAGATCAGGCCTCCTTTTAAACACATCTTCCACAAATTTGCAATTTTGTGTCAATTTGGAAGTGAAATGATTTGAAAAAGATATGTTTTTGTTTTGTTTATTGTTATAGGAAGATCCAGCATTGTTACAAGTCAATCGGAAAATAAGTCAATTTCTTTATAGAGTTATAGCTCTTTACACATTTCCTTTCCTGCTCAGATGGTGATGTATGCAGAAGATGTCAAATGGTTTAAGTTATCTAATTGATTTTTCATTCATCCATGGTAAATTCTAGCACAACTACTTGCTTATATCTGGTATTGGATTGGGACTCATGGTTTGTATGCTGCCATTTCTTCATCTCACTTCATCTCTTGTTGTAAGCCAAGAAGTATGGTATAAGGTTAAAAAGTTCCAGTCTGTTGTTTGTTTCTGTGATTGCATTAGATAAACAGTGAATTTCATTTCCTGCACCGTGCTTGATTCTTTTGAGAACTTATATATTTAGTTTTTTTACTCACAATTATTTACTCTCACTTGTATTATAGTCCACCAATAAGAGAGAGGTAATTTAATCTGAGAAACTTCTGAGCAGAGCCCAAATTTTTTAATTGCAACAAAGACCAGTGGTTTGTGCAAAATTTATGTGTATATGCATTTTATCAGGGAGCTGCTGCCACATTCATACACTATTTGGGTTTCACACCTGGACTATCTATTATTGGGCCTTGTGGCATTTTGATTATGTGGATTTATGGCTACTTTTGGTTAATAGCAATGCTACTAATAGCTGGAGGTATGCAAAGAGATTCTCCTATTTAGATTTGCATTAGTTTCTTGCTGGACATGTCTTAAGTGGACTTTCTTTTGCATGCAGGTTACGTAATCTCCCTTAATCATGCACGTTACTTGATATTGACTGCAATTGGATATGCAGTTTACTGTGTCAATGCTTATGTTGGATTGCATGGAATTTTTGTAGCATTAAATCTCTCTTTTATTTCCCATGATATATTAAATAACTTGCTTCAAAGATGTGATTGTACTGATGAAGGCACACATGTTAAAGAGCAAAAGGAGTCAAAACAGGTCATGGAAGACTTTTCTGTTGACAGTGAATATTCCCCTCCGACTAAAGAAGCTGAAGATGCAGTGGATTCTAAATCATTTTGCACGACAACCAAGGCATCAAATCTTTCAAATACAAAGAAGGATGCTTCCTCTAGCAAGGTTGTCATAATGGAGCCGACTTCGTTGGTTGAGATGGAAAGGATAATGAACAGCTCTAACCATTATGAAGTTCTGGGCCTTCTTAGGAATGAGAGTGTTGACCATAATATATTGAAGAAGGAGTACCATAAAAAGGTGTGCTACTGGGTATAAAGATGTTTCTTCAATTAAAACTAGTCTTATCCAATGCATAGCATGTCACAAGTTAACTTGTGAATGTGAATTCCTAGGTCTTGCTTGTACATCCTGACAAAAATATGGGAAGTTCATTAGCTTGTGAATCATTTAAAAAGCTTCAGTGTGCATATGAGGTAAATTATATCCCAGAAAATACTCTTTTCTTGGTTTCCTGAGTAAAATATTGTAGTGCAGCAATAAGTCAGTGCCTTCTATTTATTTTCTTTCAACATGTTCAGGTAATATCTCACAACTAATAAGCAAGAAATTTCAGGTTCTTTCAGATTTGACAAAGAAGAAAAACTATGATGAGCAATTGAGCAAGGAAGAACGTGGGAGAGAGTGTCAGAGGTCTTCTGTTACATCTCAGCAGGTAGAATACATGATAATCTACAGTACATGGCATGACTTTGTATTCTTTCAACTGTTTGAAACTGGTAGTTATAAAAATACAAGACTTGTCAGCTCACATATCATGCACTTTCAGTTTTTCTAGTACATAATAATGTAATGTTTACTTTGTGATAAATGTTTGTCATGCATCTGAATCTAATGGACATAACACTTTCGCTTGTGTGCTAATTGTAATATAGGTATCTTTCCACAGAACGGGGTTTTAAGTTTTGTCATTGTAAATGTTGCATCTGCCTTGGCATAGAGATAACATTCATTCTAGAGAGTTGCATCATACCGTGTGCCTTCTATACATGTTACCAAAATTTATCATATCATTTCTTGATTCATCCAACTGACCATAAAATATGCTAGATTATTTGGTTTAGCATAAATCTATTATTTTACTATTATAATATATATTTTGGTGGTAGTTCTTCAAAAAGATAACTGGAACACTTCTTTATTGGGTTTGCACCTGATTTTTAAATTCAAATCTTTTAAGGGATTAGTCAAAATAGGTGATCATTTATTTTTTTGTCACCACCATCGTCAAATGATCAGTGTTGGTTGGTAATCTGACTATATACCTTGAGCATATGAAATGCTGGCCCTTTACTTGTGTTGTCAGGGTTCTTCAGTTTGGCATGTGACTTTGGATTGTTCTGATACTAGGCATTTTCAAACTAATTATTTTATGAGATATGAAGTTTTTAACTAAGCATCTGATTGCATTATGTTACAGGGAGGGGCAGAGTTCCATCCTGAAGAATCTAGGTGCATTCAGTGCACAAAGTGTGGAAATTCTCATATATGGATATGCACCAACAGAAGTAAATCCAGGGCAAGGTGGTGTCAGGTGAGAGGCTAACCTAGTTTTTGACATCATAATGGTTCTTATTCACATATTTATTTACAATGAGAGCTATGTGATCTTTGAAGCCTGATTATAACATTCTGTTCCAACAGGATTGCTCCCAATATCATGAAGCCAAAGATGGAGATGGGTGGGTAGAAAGTGGCTGCCAACCAGTTGTTATGACACTTCAGAAGGTAGCTTATTTCTTATATGTTTAAGAACATGTGAATTTTCTTTCTTCAAATTTTATTTTGTTGGTACTTAGGATATCTTTTCAATCTTTAGCATTTTTCATGATCCCAAGCCTTCATAAGTGTTATCAATTATGCTTATGTTAAACAAACTGATGGGTGCTTAATAATTTTAAGCTATTTTTATAACTGTGATAAATACCAATGTATTCATCGACTGTTTTTATTCATATGGATATGGGATCCTGTTTCAGTCTTAGTGCTTGAATGATGAATCCTGAAATGGAATAAGGAACTATTGAGTCTGAGTTCAAGCTTCAGACAAGTCGACAAAATGAATTAGATACACTGCTTAATCTTTTTTTGACTCTGAAAGAAAGAAACTCTTTTGATACTATACCTGTAGTTTACAGGTGTCCTTCAGTCTTATTATTAGAGACAATTGGCACTGACGTTGCATTTTATGTTGTTAATCATTTTACTTCTCTGTTTCCTGTTTTTTAGATGGAAATCCCACGAGCTTTTGTCTGTGCAGAGAGCAAAGTATTTGATGTGTCTGAGTGGGCAATTTGTCAGGTTCGAATTTGACGATTTCTATTATTTTCTTGCATTCGGTTTTCAAAATTTTACTAAATCTGGAAATTTGATTTGAATTTTTTTTTTGATGGGTTGTTTTTAGGCGAAATGATATCCTGTTGATGTTTAAATTGATAGATTTTTTGGGAGTTGCATATTCATATACTACTAGAATTTGGCTTTAATATCATATTTCTTTTTTTGTCAGTGGATATCTATCAGATTTATTAATAAAGAGCTGGATCTGAGAGTTCAATGTTTATTCAAGTTTCTGTTGTTACTCAAACAACAATTTTGTGTTAGATCTAGCCTCAACTTTAAGCTGTCATTTGGAGCAGCCATCTCATAAGAAACTTTTTTGTTCATACTTCCTAAATGCAGTTATCATGCAATTAAATTGTGTTATTCTTGGGCTCAGGTAGCAGTTATCTGAATGACAACTTTGATAATTACAAGATAGTAGTAGTACTCCAACAAAGGCAATGTTGCTGGTCTCTTCTTTTTCGGTAGAGTTGTGGTGAAACTCAGGGTGTGCACTTTGCAAGATAATTTGCTGACTAGTTTAAGATTATTTTAGTTCTGTCACCCAGCTAGTAGAGAAAGAGATTACAAATGTTATATGGTTCATTTGATGAAAGTTTTTATCCTCCTTTTCCTCGATGGTGCTATTATGGTGTCTAGTATAACTTACTGAGGCCACTTGTTAACATAATCATAATCAAGATATCAGCTGGATCGGTACATATGGATAAGTATATACTGGTCTAACCAAGGATAGTTATTAGACCATATAGCTCACCATCCTATATATTGGTACTACACTGATCCAACAAGGGGTCTAACTGGTTTCAAACCAAAATTTTGAACCTTGGTTATAATTTCTGACCAACTATCACAATTGTCATGTTTCCTGTCCCGTGTACTAGCTTTTATGTCCGTGATCATGTACTTGAGAAACTTTAATGAACCGTTGATAAATTAACAATCGCTTTTGCTTCTAACCTTTTTCATCTAACTCTAAAACTGTTATATGCAGGGAATGACATGTAGGCCCAACACTCATGGGCCAAGCTTTCATGTGAACATGGTCGCTTTGGATAGCACAGGGCTGCGATCCAATTCTTCTACATATTCTTGGGGATTGGATGCTAAGATGGTTGTTGAGGATGACGAGTTTGAGCTGTGGCTTCAGGAGGCTTTGGCATCTGGCATCTTCTCTGAGACACCAAAGCGTAGAAAAAGCTGGCCATTCAAGATTAACCAGAGAGGCATGAAACCATGGCGAAGATCACCATGAACAAAGATAATTAGGTCACAAGAGGTAATTCTTTGGTGGGAGAATTGCTCGTTTCATCGGTGTTACAAAATACAAAAAAGGTACTGAGAGTAAAGTTCCTATCAACTGATTGTTGTCATTCTGAGCATGCAGGTTTCTTTGGAAAACCAGAAGAGAAAAGAAACAAGAAATTCGGTTGTGGTGCTATTTGGATTTGCTGATATTTGAATCCAGATGAATGATTCATGGTCATATGACTCTGGAGAAGACCTGTATGGTGCTGTAGCATTTTAGCTTGGTCTTGTTAGAGGCTTCTTCACATTGATTAGTCTTCGATCTCTTTGTTGTTTGATTTAGACGTGGAAAAAGATGGACGGATATTTGTGTTCTGCAGTTGTGGCCCTGCAGAAGAACTAAACAAGAAGAGATTCCTCCATGTTTACCAGAACAATTAGGAGGAAAAAAAGAACCACGACATGATCATCCGGGAAGAAATTAAAGAGGTGTATTAGGTTATTAGTAGTATCTTCTCATATTTTGTACTCAAAAGTACAAAACCAATCAAGGATTAGGCAAACTTGTAAAGAAATGCTGGTGATTAGTACATTAAACACTCTTTATGTAACATTTGTAGCAAATATCTGCCGTTGCAGCTACATTTTATGGTTCTTTTGCATCTGAACATAGAATACTGTATTCTAGTTTTGGTTTCCAGGTTAAGTCTGAGTTGCCTGCCTGAAAAAAAAAAGACTAGTAGTGATTAACTTGAACCTTTTAGATGGATGTTAATGGAAGTAATATATGTGGAAGATCTTGATGTATACAGAGATGTGTATGTTTTATATTGAAATTAATTTGATCAAACCAAACCAAACCAAACCAAAGATTGAAATTAAAAAAAATAAAACAAGTCTTGATCGATGAGTTTAATTATGTGTAAGGTTTGTACTTTTGAGAGAGACCGTAAGACCTCGGATCAATATCATATTTGTCATGTATGTATAGACCTCGGATCAATATCATATTTGTCATGTATGTATGTATGTATATATGTATATATCTGTTTTGTATCAATATATCGAATATCAATATATATGTATATATCTGTTTTGTATCAATATATCGAATATCAATATATTTGTCTGTATCCGAATATCTATGTCTATATGTATCGAGTTTTGAAGAAAACTTAGAAAATTAAAAGAAAAATGCTCGGTGTATATATATATATGTATATATATATATATATATATATATATATATATATATATATATATATGTATGTATATATATATGTATATATATATATGTATGTATATATATATGTATGTATATATATATATGTATGTATATATATATGTATGTATATATATATGTATGTATAAATATATATGTATGTATATATATATATATATGTATATATATATATATATGTATATATATATATGTATATATATATATATACATATTTATGTATATACATATTTATGTAATATATATATGTATATATATATATATTTGTATATATATATATATGTATATATATATATATATGTATATATATATATATATGTATATATATATAAATATGTAATATACATATTTATGTATATACATATTTATGTATATACATATACATATGTATATATATACATGTGTATATATATATATACACATGTATATATATATGTATATATATGTATGTATATATATATATACACTTGAACAAGTTAAAGATTTGATGAACATGGCAAAAGCCACCCTAACCTAATCAAGATTGTTGAATCTATTCCTTTTGATCGAACTCGAATCAAATCCAATATATTTAGTTTGAAATGATCTCAGATCCCATTGATTGTGTAACTAAAATATCATGTCCTAATTTTGACTGACTAAACTGATTGGGTTCAAATCCAGCTTATGTGGAATTTGAATCCGTAGCTTCAATCGTTGTATTTGATTAGGTCAAACGAAGACATCCATCATTAACGCTTTAAAAGGTTATGCTTTTAAGTCTATGATAGCGAAAGCAACATTATACATTATTATAAGCCACATTATGGAAGCCTCGATCGGGACAAGCAAATAGATATCTACAAGTTTCATGAAATTATAGGCTTCGAGAAGATCGCTCTCTTCAGTGTTTCTACAAGTCAGTCAACGAAACCACGTCAAACTTGTTCTTGTTGCTTCAGGTACAGGTCATGCCAAGAAGCCATTTCTTGTTCTTGATATCAAACAAGGAAGATTTCCTCAGACCAAAAACCAGCAGCTACTCGACCTCCTCCTGCATGTATAGGATGCCTCGTATCATGTTGAAGTTGCATCTACTTCTTCTTGTCAGCATTCCATGTTGTTATTTACAGTAAGAGAACACATTTTGAACTGTCATGAACTCCACCATCCTTCCAAGCTCGTCCCAGTTGCCATCCGGGAAGAAGTCATTCGCGTAGGGAGTCGGTCCCACGTCGGAGTACAACGCCGCCATGGGAGCCTGCGCCACCGAGTTCCGCTGGCTTGCATGCGTTTGGCAGTCCGAGGAGGCATCGAACCTGAACTCGTCGTTCCCGTCATCAGATTTTTTCTTGCTGATCGAATCCCTCCAGCTTCTCTTGGGGGCGGCAATACTCCGCTGAAAGATTCGGCATATCGTCCAAATCTCCTGCAACAGATGATGAAGGTTTAGAGCGTGTTGGAGACGGACGACGACAACACGAGTACGTCCTGAGAAGAAGGGAAGGGAAGGGAAGGGAAGGGAACTCACAGCTTCTTGCATGGTAGGGCAAGTGTTGTCGGTGTTGGTGCAAGGAAGGCGGAACTCGTGCATCATCCAGTCCGTCTTGGTGCCTTTCCCGGCGCTGCCTGTGTAGTAAACGAGGGACTTCTTGAGGCCGATGCAGCGACCGGCGGAGCATATGGACCTGTCGATGCCGGTGGCCTTCCAGAATCCGGATCCGGTGACCCTGTTCGGCCTGATGCTGTTCCTGTACTTCCTACCTCTCAGGCAAAAGAAGTACCATTCCTTCTCTCCGGCAGAGCTCATGACTTCTGCGAGGTTTGAGGGGGATCGATCAAACGTTGGTCAAAATGAATGCGAATAGCTAACTAAATGCCATCGAGTGATACTTCTTCTTCAGCGATGGAAAACCCTAATCGTGACTTAATCGGTACACGTTCTTACTCATAGCACAGGAGACAAGAGAATCTAACTTACTTGGAAGATCCCAAGGATCATGCTTGTAGATATCGATCTCTTTGATGATGTCTATGCTGAAGGCCTTCTTCGCAACCTTCCTCCGCAGGTAAAACCCGACGAGCTCTTCATCGGTGGGATGAAACCGGAATCCCGGAAGCACCACGTCCTTCCCTTCCTCCTCTTCTACTGTGATCCCTTGTTGCTGCCCGGCCTTCTCCCGCTTCTCATCCATATTCTCTTTCTCTCCGCTGTTCCTCTAAGCTTACTTCTTCCGTTCCTTCTTCGTATGTGACAAAGACTATGAGCCTCCCTGTCTTATAAATGCAAAGCAACCGTGGTCAAGTCATTACCTCTCTCTCTCTCTCTACATTACTTCCTTCTTCTTCTAGCTAGTTGAAAGCTACACTCGATTCTCAGTGACTTTTTGCCAATGAACCGAGGCATGAATGTTGTGCAAATTTCTAATCTCGTGGCAGATGAGTGGAATAAATTGTATGGTCTGTGGATTGGCATGATAAGAAGGAAGGTTAACTCGATCAGTCTCTGTTCTGGAACGGGGGACCATTGATAGGATGATAGATATATATATAGAACCCATGCATTTCTCCAAGTGTATTGAGAATTCTGTCCTTTCACATGAGGCAAAAAACTTGTCGAAGGATAAGGACCGATAAGGTGTCATAATTACGTCACGAGGGTAATAAGACTATAACAATAATAAAATAGTAAATCTTGATTATTTGAGATCAATCTTTTATGGTGATCGAGATACGTAAAAAATCATATATTTAACTAAATTTAGAATATTTTAATATTTATTTATGATTTTTATTAAAAAAATTTAAATATTCTTTTATTTCTTTTCGTATTACTAATATTAATTATTTCACGTCTTCTATAATACATTATTGGTCTGATAATTATTTTATAATTTTTTTTCTTTTAATCTCAAAGGTATATGATAATCGTACAAAACTCGTGACATCGCTCTGTGATTGTGATCATTTTGTTTTTACTCTATGAAGAATATCTTCATCGATCTTTTTATCTTATTGAATAATTGATTCAATATATCAAAAGTTTTTACTTAAAAGACTTTTTGTCCATCCAATCAAACTATATTCTCATCTATTTCTAAAATTATTAAGATTATATTTTATATATTCTGTTTTAGTCTTACTTAATTTAAGATATTTAGTTTGTAAAGCTTACCTCTAGTTCTAGTTTATAATTAATTTAACTTATGCTATCACCTATATTCAACAAATAACATACATTAAGAAATAAATTCATCTATTATCAATATAAAATGAAAAAAAAAACTTAAATGTAGATCCTTAATATAATTTAATACTAATAGAAAACTCATTAAACACACTTACTATAGTTCTAACACTAGTAACTACACTAGTAATTAATAGATATATCTTACATTTCTAGAACCTATCATAATAAATCTCTAGCAACCTATTATACATTTTCTATAAGTCAATAAAAATTATATTAAAATAAGAATAATTAACATTATAAAAAAAATTAGGTGTTGAAATGTAGCTATGCATGTGTTAAACGAGGCATGGCAAAAGCAAATAGGATGATCTTAGTTTGATTTTTGCATGCTAAGGTGACCATTCACATGGTCTATTCTTTCGATTATAATTGTGCCAACGACATTTATCTATGTCGTCACCATCATCATTATTATTTTCGATTGTTTCCACTTTAATTAGAGAACAAGAACTTCCATAGGCATTATCTATATGTGCCGCAATAACTGAGGTTTTTTCTTTTTTTGAGAAAAATTGTTATGACTGCACAATAATGTTATTTTCTACTGGTAGCTGTACAATTTTTACCAATAATGTTATTGTCTACGTACATAGAAGAAATTTTAGAGAATACATAAGTTAGGCGATTATTATCATATATGTATATGTATATGTATATGTCCGACGTCTTAAAGTAACATGAGATGTTGGCACTAGCCAAATTCTTGTTTAATTACCCTCGTTCCTTGACAAGTTAGTTGATTTAATTGTTGTCATTTATGATCACAAGATGATACTTAATTACACCATTTCTGATATGCCGGATGAATTTGATCATGATTATGTGCATGCATCAAAGTAACAAATGTAAAGCTCATTGACATCGACTCGAATCTTTTGTGATCATTTGTGGTGTTCTTTAAGAGACTTTTAAACACATTAAATTCTCTGGAGTTTGAACTTTCAAGCTGTTGGAAGAATTAGATAACTTGGTAACTTCTTTGCTTTTTTTTCTTAAGAAGCCATGGAAAAGGAATGAAAAAGGATTTCAATCATCTTAAGCTGCCTTCTTCAACTTGGTGAGAAGAATTTTGTAGTCTTTAGGGATTTAACTTGTCACATCCAATAATACATGTAGTCTTGTGACTCTTTCAGGTTTGTCTCTCTTCAGTTCCTTGCATCACAATCATCTTGTCAATGTGAGATCTCTTGCTCATCCGAAGGATGCTACTATTTTTGTCTTGTTCTTAAAGAATGGTAGTGATTTTTCTAAGCCACATTGTGACTAATGAGAGACACTAGCAATTTTCTGCTTATGCTTCAGGCTGTAAAAGAATGAAAGGAACTTGTCAATTTCTACGACAATGTTGTTCACATTGAGAGGGTTGTTTTGCTTCGAGAAAGATGTCTATGCTATCATTTATATTGACAAAGTCAAAAGGCTTATTGTTTTTGCACTGAAGAAAGGTCAAACTGTCTCCCAATAGTCCATAGAAAGCACTGTATGCTGCCAAAGTCTGAACTAGAATTTGAAGTGATAACAGTCTCTCTGAAAAGTCATAACGAGAATACTTGAAGGTGAATGTTGACCATCAAAAAGAAGACAACTGGAAAATTTTCTGTATTCACATGAGCAAAATTAAAGTGATCTTAAAGCATCTAATACTTTTTAAAGTAATATATATATTTTTTGGTCAGGAAAACAAGCATAGAATTAATGCTGACACAAGTGAAGGTGTTGTTAGCACTCAGCAACTTTTCTCAGAAGCAAAGGTGTATGTTTATGAGAGCAATTGACTTGAAAGGCTTCAGCAAACTTGGAAATAGAAGATGTGTGTTGTTTGAATTCATCATATTTGGTTGAAGGATCCATGCTACATAATTTGGAAATAGGATATATTGGCCTGAATTGATTGCTTCAATGTGATCTCTCATCTCATTTTACTGCCTTTCATAGTGTGAGAACTACTACTATTATTGACATGGACTGGAAAATAGAAAATACATATAGCATGATACTTTTCTCATGACACAGCAGTGGTGTGTGAACATTGTGCCATGGAAAAGTTAAGGAGACATGCAGATAAAATGTGGAAATTTCAAGGAGCCTAATAATGAAGTCCAGCCTTCTGGTCCCATGGCATGGTAGACAGAGACCAAGATCATAAATTGGTGGATTCAATAGGAAATTCTTGGTTCCACTTTGATCATTGATACAAGGGTCTGCCTCAACTGTAACAAAGATATACACACACACAAACACACCTCAGCATGACCTGAGAAGAGCTTAGTGAAGTCTTGCATCCCAAGGTTGAAACTGAGACATGAGGAGGGATGTTGACTTCATTGTTGATCCCACTTGTAATCCATGTTAGAATTTTTGACAGGTAACCCTTAAAGATGGCCTCTTCCCTTTTGCTAGTTTATAGATCAAGAGATCTCATACTAGAGAAAGGAGGGTGAACTAAGCATGATTAGCTCGACAACTATATGATTCAGTAATTATCATCGTCACCATCAATGTCATTGTTTTCTTATTATTATTTTTCCTTCCGAAGATTCTTTCTGGTCGAACATACAGTGATGCTATTCCTCGCATTTGGAATCATACACAAAAGTGGAAGAACCGCATGCCATGGGCTGCGATTTGGTCAACTCTTGCGGGTTCATCGTCCTTTACCATATTCACCGGTCAAGATGGACTGCTGTGGTGACGGAAATCGGACGACAGCAAGATTAGTTTGTTTTTCTAACTCTTAAATAAGTATCAGAAGTAAACACAACAATGCACTAATCCATTGTCGTCTAGTCCGGTTAGGATACCTGGCTTTCACCCAGGCGACCCGGGTTCAAATCCCGGCAATGGAACTTTTTTGCTTAATAATTAATGGGCTAATTTCCCAAAAAAAAAAAATTTGTTTGATAATTTTTCATATAGAATCATTTAACTTTGAAAAATTTTTACAAAGCATCGCGAGATATATATAAAAAAACTCATCGCCTTATGTCCTACACCCTTGTCGAACTTACAGCTGTTGTGAGTGCAAACGTCTATGCTCGTATGAAGCCCCAAGGGTATTACGTCCCGAGATATATATAAACAACCTGTGCCGAGAAAGGAGAGGTGGTGGAACGGCCAATAAAAATAGGACGGTCATTTTAAATAAAAGAATGTACTAACTGAGAATTTTTTTGAAGTTAAGAGTGGGATGCAAAAAAAATTTCCAAAGCTTTTTTAGAAAATTCGTCCATAACATTAGAATTACTAGTAGGAACAGTTGCAACTTCATTTCCTCTTTTTCAATGGATGAATCCCTCAGCAATACAAACTTAATTTTACCTCAGAATTATTTTGGAATCACGTGTAAACATATTTTTCTTCCTTCATAAGACAGTACTTGCTTTGAATAGCCTGTTTGGTCTTCTCTCCTAAACTCAAACAAGAGTTCTCAAGGAACTGCTCATGATGCAAGGAAAATTAAAATAAATCAAGACAAACCAAATGTGGCACGTAAAAGATAAGAAGTCAGATTATACCACATATTAGGAACATCCAACTCAGTCTGAGAACCAATCAGACACCTTCACTTTGTGACAAGAGCAGAGCAAGCAGCAGATATCCAACAAACAATATAAAGTATTATCAAAGAACTTATCAGAGAATACTCGACAAGTAGTTAAATATCGATTCGATAACGTAACTTATCAAAGAAGCTAACAATATACTGATCTAATATGTTCAATATCATTAAATAAATTGTAAAAGATATAATATATCTGTACTAGACCAGACAGGTAGATATGGTCAAGAATTGATACATTGGCAACTCATACAGCTAATCCAACTCCTTTCTAGCAGTCAAAGAACATAGCTAACAGTATTCGCATGGACACCGGAAGTTTTCATCATAAGAACTTCTAAAGGCAATCATTTCCCTATCTAATTTGTAACCTATTCGCAGCTCCATCAAAATTCACTTGTTGGAGGTAACTGACAATCGTGCTCATTGGACTATCTTCTTTGCCAACTTTTGGAAGCCTCAGAAACCTCAGAAGCATTAATACAATCTTCAAATAGCTTACAACACAACTGCCTTATACACCACAGAATAATCTTTAACAATATGGGGTGCCACTCAAAACAATTCAGAACATTAGAGGTATTAGCAGGAAGCTGCATCTTGATCGATTTATTTCTCCTCCAACATATTTGAGCAAAGGGGCACTGGACCAAAATATGCAACACAGGTTCCAAATGAGAAGCAAGATTAGCCAACATAGTTTGCTTTGCATAGACTCGATGGATTTTGGTCAGATGATTCCTGAAGAAGCTTATTTCCCTAGGGGTACAAGTATCTCATCATGTTCCTAAATTTTGTTCGGATCATGATTCTCTGCATGTTGAGCTGAGATTGACTAGGAATACTTCCAGCAAAACAACAAAATCATTCAAATCTGTGGAAGAGTGGCAGAATGATGAATCAGAACACAAAACAAATAACAGCTCGCTACAAAATAGAGATCACATTTGTGTAACCGAGAAAATTCAAGACTGCGAGTTAAAAACACCACAACAAACCTCAGAGAAGCAAAAAATATTCAATGACTACAGAAATTTCTTTTGAACATTTGATGTTTAAAAGAAATTCCATCAGATATAAGTACTGGAAGCTAATTTATTAATTTTCTAACAAAACTACTCAATGTAATGATGAAACCATTAATTTATGAGAACCTTACCAGCAGTGAGAAACAGAAACAAATAAACCCTTAGTTAAAGAATTCTTATGTTCACCTTTGTATCTGTATGCTGGCAAACACTTTCTAATCACAATCCAAGTTCCCTACTCTTCAAAGTTCAAACCAAATCCATGTAACTGAACGTAATTGACGTGAATTAATATCCTGTCACATTGAGTTATAATGCTAACAAAACAGGCCCAAATATCAACACATGACCAATCCAACTCGCACATCAACCATCATAGTTTTGGTACTTATTAATGTTTCAGCAATAATATGAACCTCAAGCATCAAGAGTCTCCGAGGCATTTTGTTTTAATAACATTACAAAACCCAAAATAAATACCACTTGTCTTCATACATGCAACTAACTCAGAAAAGCTCAGGATATTACCAAATAACAAGCCATTTGTGTGAAGTTTATGCAAAACCTGAGAAATCCTTATTGCACATGAGGTCCAATGGAATGGTAAGAGTTCTCCATATGTACTAGAAAGATCATCGGGATAATTGATTATGACACACATGCATCCACACATATTTTGACTATAAAAAAGCCCTTTTGAAACCTAAAATTTTAACTAGAGAGGGAATTGTAGGGAACCTGAATATGGGAAGAGAGACAATGTTCATAATCTCCTACCCAGCAGAATCCAAATTCTCATTATTTGTCTTCTCCGTCACCTGAAACTTCGGTTCTTCCTTACTGCTATATATATATGTAGAATACAGTTCATCACCATGAATTTAGTGTTGAGCCCACTGGATGCTTTTGAGATCAATCCCTTCCTCGACCATCTCATAGAGTGGACTCATCTCCCTCAGCTTCTCAACCTGCCTCACTGTCAGCTATATTGCCTTGTCGATCTCGGCCTCTGGTGTGAACCTCCCGATGCCAAATTTGATGGATGTACGTGCCATGTCTTCGTCCTCACCGAGGGCCCTCAGTACATACGAGGGCTCAAGACCGGCACTTGTACAAGCGCTCCCACTTGACACAGCCACCTCCTTCAGCCCCATCAATAGGCTCAAGTTCCCGGGATAGCGGTGCTCCAAACTCCCATTAACCACCACGCCGTCCAGCCTTGCTCTGATGCCATTCAAGAGCCTCTCCTGCAGCGACGAGATGCGGCGGCTGTCGTATTCCATATCCTTCTCCGCGATCTCGCAGGCGGCACCCATCCCGACGGCTAGAGGGGTCGGAACGGTCCCACTCCGGATGCCTCTCTCCTGCCCGCCGCCGCTCATCTGAGGTTCAACCCGGACGCGGGGACGGCGGCGGATGTAGAGGGCGCCTACGCCCTTAGGGCCGTAGATTTTGTGCCCGCTAAGCGACATGAGCCCGATCCCCATCTTTTCGACAACGATGGGGATTTTCCCAAGGGCCTAAGCGGCATCGGTGTGGAAGACAACGCCCTTCTCGCGGCAGATGCGACCGATCTCCTCCAGGGGCTGGACAACGCCAATCTCATTGTTGACGGCCATGACGGAGACGAGGCCGGTGTCGGGACGTTTGGCGGCGCCTAGTTGGTCGACGTCGACGAGGCCATCGGGGCGGACAGGGAGGTAGGTGACATCGAAGCCCTCCTGCTGGAGGTGGCGGCAAGAGTAGAGGACGCACTTGTGCTCGGTCTGGGTGGTGACGACGTGCCGCTTGCGGGCGCGGTGGAAGCGCATTAGGCCCTTGACGGAGATGTTGTTAGATTCGGTGGCGCCCAAGGTGAAGAAGATCTCCTTGGGGATCGCCTGGGCACGGGCGGCCTCGACGCGGACTCAGACTCCCAGCCGTAGAGGTAGGTTCGGGAGTGGGGGTTCCCGAAGCGCGCCAGGTAGAAAGGTAGCATGGCGTCGAGGACGCGAGGATCGACGGGGGTGGTGGCCTGCATGTCGAGGTAGACGGGGCGACCAGAGATCTTGACGCCTTTCATCGAGACGACCCCCGCCTGCTCCTCCGGCTCAACCCCCATAGTTCGAGAAGGGGCCTCCGCGCGCGGCGAAGAAGGCGAACGACGGCAGTGGTCATGGCGGTCGATTTGGCGTAAAGGGTTTCCTTCCGAATCGAGCGGAGATGATGACGGTACGACATATCAGAAGAAAGTAGAAGGTGATGCGGAGGTCAGAAAGCTCTTGAGGTGGAAGGCCAAAAGCGGTGGGAAGCAACGTAACCACGTGTCGCGCATGGATGCGGGGCCCGTTGATGCAACCTTTGCGAACCAAAATTTTAACCAATATGAAATATCAGGTAAAGAATATGATTTTTTGTACGAATCTTAAAAAGGGTGACGTTAGAACGAACGCTCGGGATTTGCTACTAATTATATTATGCTTCATGACGTATATATTATTATGTTTATGGAAGGAAGATTTGCTACTAATTATATTATGGCTTGATTCGATGATATTTGACCAATCAAGATATTGACTCGTGTCCAACATTCAATTTTGACTTGCGATCCAATTTGCAGATGCAGCACATGGCATTTTTAATTACGAGAAGCAAAACCTTGTGTGTGGAGCCGCGATAATATCGTATATTCCTAATCTCATCCAATCTATCATATGTAATATATGTATACATTACATATATCAGTCATCCCTTTGGGATTAATCACCCACAACAGCTTCAGACTCCACCTTCTCGGCCTTGCCACCACCGAACGCGCCACTAAAAGCTCGGCACCTCCCTGCCTCCTCCAGCATTTGGACCACCGCCCTCATCGACGGCCGCGTGGCCGGTAGCCTCGCCGTGCACAGCACCGCAATCCGCAGCACCTTCACGGCCTCCTCCCTCGCCCATTCCGGGATTCGCAAGTCCACCATACCCATCACGCTCTCCCTGTTCCCCATCCTCCTCGACGCCCAGTGGACGATGTCCTTGTTCTCTCCGTACTCCGGCTCTATCGGCTGCCTCCCCGTCACCAGCTCCATCAGCACCACTCCGAAGCTATACACGTCGCTCTTCTCGTTCACCTTCCATGTGTATGCGTACTCTGCACATCTCCAAGGAGAAACAAAAAAGAGTGAGAGCTGGTTGGGTGTGTTTTCAGCTAAAGTCGAAACAGAGAGTTGTTTTATGTTTGAACGCAGGACATGCGAAAAGGAAGGAATAGTCTGTGGTATGTTCCGAAGTCTACCGAGGAATCAAACTGGAAGCCAATCGACATCAGTCTATGATTTGATTCCCTTATGATTCTACTTCACTTTTCATACGTAAAGAAGATTGAGGCATTTGCTGATAGTACGAGACAGTGGCAGTTGACGATCACCTGGGGCAATGTAGCCGTAGGTGCCGGCGATGACGTGCGCGGAGGAGCCCTCCTTCCCTCCTCCTGCCCCGGAGGCGGCGGACTGCAGCACCTTGGCGAGGCCGAAGTCGGCGATGCGGGGCTTGAAGCACTGGTCGAGCAGGATGTTGCTGGACTTCACGTCCCGGTGCAGGATGGGACGGTCCCAGCCGTGGTGAAGGTATTCCAGCCCCCTCGCCGCCCCCACGGCGATCTCGTACCTCTCGTCCCACCCCAGCTCACTCGCCTTCCCCGCCGACGGTCCGTGCAGACGATCCCATAGGCTCCCGTTCGGTAGGTGCTCGTACACCAACAGGCATGATTCCTCGCTCGTTATGCTGCAGTAGAGCTTCACCAAGTTGACGTGCCTCACCGCGCTCAGCGTCGCGATCTCCGCCTCGAACTCCCTCCGCGCCGGCCGCCTCCGCCCCCGCGCCCCCAGTATCGCCGCCGTGCTCCTCTCGTTCGTCCCCCCCACCGGGTCATTCCATATGTGCTTCACCGCCACCACCTCCCCGCTCGCCAGCTCCACGCGGTACACCTCCCCGGAGCCCCCCTTCCCGATGAGGTTGTCCGGCTTGATCGCGTCGACGATCTCCTGCTCATCGAACGTCAGGATCCGGAAGGATTTCAGGTCCCATGATGGGTCCTTGACGACAGCATGGTGGCCGCCGTGCCCGTCGGCTAGGCGCTTCCTGAGGGCGATGTAGAGGCCGAAGCAGGCGAGGATGACAGCAGCGCCGGCGAGGAAGCAAGTGAGGACGACGCGGAGCTCGTCTGAGGAGCCTCTCGTGGTTGCGGGGCACTGCCTGAGCGAGCGGAGGCTGTTGGCCCCGCCGCCCTCGGCGCAGAGACCGGAGTTCCCGGCAAAGCTCCTGTTGTACGCGGCAATGGCGAGCGCCGCTGGGACCGCGCCGGTGAGCTGGTTGTTGGAGAGGTCGAGGGCGGAGAGCTTCAGTGGGGCGAGGCTCACCGGTATCTCGCCCGATAGCTGGTTGTACGACAGGTCCAGCGAATTTAGACTCGTCAGCTGGCCGAGGCTCGCGGGGATTGGCCCAGAGAGGTTATTTGCGGCGAGGCCGACGGAGCTTAACCTGACGCAGGAGCCGATCGCGTTCGGAATCGTGCCGGAGAAGGCGTTGCTTTCAAAATTAAGACTCAGGAGTTGCTTTAGCTCTCCAATGCTCGCAGGAATCTCGCCGTATAACCGGTTGTACGACACGTCTATGTTCACGATAGACGTCACTCCTCCGATCTCCGGTGGCAACTTACCGGAGAACCGGTTTTCATTGAGGTACAGCTGGTACAGAGACTTGGCCTTGCCGATCCCAGCGCCGATCCCGCCTTCGAACTGGTTGACGGCGAGGTCGATTATGTTCAAATTTGGAAGACTCCAGAGCCCGGCGGGAACCACGCCGGAGAGCGAATTCTTGTTCACCCTGAACCGCACCAACGACAAACAGCTGCCGTAGTTTTCCGGGATCTCGCCGGTGAAATTGTTCTCTAGTATCAGAAGCCTAGTCATCGTTCCCCTCCTGCACATGTCCGGCGGGATGCTGCCGGTGAAGAAGTTGGTGGACACGTCGATGAAGTCGAACTTCGCCCAGCTCCCGAGCGTCGGCGGGAGCGTCCCGGTGAGCCGATTGGTGTAGAGCGAGAGGTTCGTGAGATACCGGAACTCCCCGAACTCTGGCGGCACCTCGCCGGAGAGGTCGTTCATGAACAGCTGGAGCGAGACGAGACTCGTCAAGCTCCGGAGCTCCGCGAGGTCGCCCTCCAGTTGATTCATGGACGCGTCGAAGTAGGCCAATCGTGAGAGATTGCCGAACCCAGCCGGGATTCTTCCGGTGAGCGAATTGTTGAAAAGCTCCAGCATCCAGAGCTTGGAGAGCCTCGCGATCTCCGGGGGGATTCCGCCGGTGAGCAAATTGCTGGCAAGCTCGAGATCGACGAGCTCGGTCAAGTTCCCAATCGAGGGCGGGATATCGCCGTGGATATTGCAGGAGGAGAGGAATAACCAGTTGAGCTTGGTCAAGCTCACCACCACCTTCGGGAAGGGACTGGGGTCGAACGAGTTTTCGCCGAGGCTGAGCACCTGGAGCCCGGTGAGGTGGGCTAGGGATCCCCACGGGAACGCGCCGGTGAGGGTGTTGCCGGAGAGATTCAAGACCCGCAGCTCGCTCAGCGGTGCCAGGTCGGGAACGGGCCCGGCGAGGTTGTTGGCAGCGAGGTCAAGGCGGCGGAGGGCAGTGCAGTTGCGGAGGTCAGCAGAGACAGAGCCGGAGAGGGAGTTCAAGCCAAGGGAAAGGGAAGAGAGAGAGGGAAGTCGGCAGAGGGACGCGAAGGATATCTCGCCAGAGATGCCGGCGTCGGTGAGGTCGATCTCGGACACGGAGCCGGTGGAATCACACCTGACTCCGACGAAGCCGCACGCGGGGCTACCCGCATCCCATGATTCGAAGGTACTGCTCTTGGCGGCCGTCAGAGATGCTCGAAACTGCGACAGGATCTGGAGTTCTTCCTCGGGAGTTGCTGTACCTCCTTGGAGGAGGCAGAGCACGAGGAGGAGGAAGAGGAGCTGCATCGGGGGGCGGAGAGAGATTTGCCGCAGATTTCTTTACTACCTTCCACTTCAGAAGATGTGGAGCGACGGATCGCTATGTCCTCGAGAGAGTGGATGAGGCGGCCGCTGCGGCTTTTGTCTTGGAGTGATGGCGGAGGCGGCCACAGGTGAGCGAGTGCGTTGGATACGTGTGCCTTTGTTGGCCGCCGCGTTTGACTTCGGGGATTTCTCGTCGCGTCACGTGGGTCATTCCTTTTGAAGCATACAATAACTTACCCTACCCACGCACCTCATGAATGGACCCAGGTGCGTCCGCTGTGGGGCCGACCGTCACTCCATTCACGGAGTAAGTAGGTGAGCGAGTAAACAATGTTGCTGTGGCAAAAACCCAGCTCGCTTACTCGAACGAGCAAGACCCTCCATCATCATCAATTATCGTGCAAAGGCCGTCCGAAGACAAAAATATTAAGATCACTAATGGCGATGATGTACTCACGTGAAGGGATGTCGACGCCTGGGGCCAAAACAATTGGTTGCGCATGAGTCTCGTTTCCGCGTCATCGACTGACGTGTGATGTGAACGTGTGCAGATTCATCGACCGACACCCCACCTGGTGTCGCATTGGTCGACAGGCACTGGACCCCGCACTTCCATACTCGCGTCGGTGGCGATCGAGGCGCAACACCTGGACCTGACCCCATGTGAATGTGGCTCGTGAGAATGTGAGACCGGAATACTACATAGGTTCGACTACATATGATAGGGGTAATAATGGCGGCATGACGTGTCACGACGTCGGCCTCACCTAGGCGCCACTCTGCCCAACGAGGAGGGCAATAACGTTGACTCGACACGCGCTGACGTCATCCGCTCTCAGGCAACGACTTCCGACCCCACGCGCTTGACCACGACAGGGGAGGACAACGATCGACCCTCGCCTATACCCTACGACAGTTCGGTTCTCCACGCAACATCAATAGCAATGTCAGACGCCATCAGAGGTACGATCCTGCCTTCCGCAGGCAAGCACATCGGGTAACGCTAAACTACCCGCAGGTAAGCACATCAGGTAACCCTAAACTACCCTATAAATACCCCCGAGTTCTAAACGAAAGGGGAGGAGACTTCTTCATAGGAAAAACTCCCTTCCACATCATCTGACTTAATTGTCGGATGGGTCGGGCTGAGCTTCTGACCCGACCTGTGTGCAGGAACGAAGGTGATGTCGCACCTTCCAGGCGTCGCGGCGAGGCTTCACCCCCACGCTACATCCCATCCGGACCGCTATGACCGACCACCCCAGCTGCCCCGAGGAGCGTCGCGTCGGATCCCCGCGCATTCGGATCCGAACCAAACCGCATCGACCCCGAAGCCACGACATACAGTTGTTTCCCGCGACAACATAGACATTAATTCAGAGACAAGAGGAGCTCCGCAAAGGCGGGTCAAATGATGGGTAGATGAGTGGTGCATGGGGCCCTACGAATCCTCGTTTCTCGCATGCGAATCTTCTTGACCCCCCCTGTCACTGCTCATTATGGTGAATCCACAATCCTAAGCTAGAAAGCCAATGTGGTGGTGGTCAAAGTGGGAGTGTGGTCAAAGGATTTAGGGTTGGGGAAGATATGGCCACTGATGCTGCCATTTAGCTCTTGGAGGATTTGATATGGCTGGTAAGTGGAGGAGATGTATTGACACATTCACTTGTTATGTTATGCTTTTGTGGTGACACCAGCCAAATTATTGCTCTCAAGATTTGGCATGCCTAATGGTGATGATTCTATTGACAATGATGTGTTTGTTAAGTTGAAATTAATAAGCTTATGTTGGTATGTTCGGAATTTGAATAAAGAAAATTCATGAATTTGTTGAAAACTAAATAGCAAAGAAGGGCTTATTATTATTCTTTTGGACATTGGTTACCATTTTTTGTTTTTATTTTAACTTATTCAATCAAATTATATTCATGCCTCTCTGATATCATATTAGATTTATTATTATTATTATTATTATTATTATTATTATTATTATTATTTAAGGGAGTTGAGTTTTACTATGATTGGTCAAGATTAAAAGTTTATGTTGTTAAATTATGGACAAAACCTATTATTATATATGAGACTCTTTTAGTCTTTAGAGATTTTTCTTTTTAGTTCATCACATTTTTATATCATACATGAATATTTTTAAATGATAAGTGATAAATAATCTTGAGACATACTCTATTATTAGTAGTACAGTCCATAAACATTCATTAGACCTAAGTTGTCTTATTATAAACTTGACTTCCATAAGCTTAGTCGTCTCCAATTGGATTTCTTATCAGTACTTGATTGCAAATTTATGGTGCTTTTTGTTCCGACAATTAGGAATTAAGATCTATGTGGAGTCAATGATGCTATACAAAGTGCGGTCACCACTTGAGTCAATGATTCATATCGTCCAATGTGAGATTGGCACTGCTAACACGTTCGTTGACTTGGTCAAAATGTTTCGTTGACCAAACTTTGACCAGAGCTTGGGGTACGTTTGGAGCATTTTGCCGTAGTTGGGTTGGTTCTCCGCAAACTTCCCGAGGTGATGTGAGATGATCTCCGCCAACAATCCTTGAGGTTGATGATTTATCAACCTTCAAAGATTAAGAGTAGCGAAAGTTTTCTAATGTTTTTGGGTCACCTAATATTATTTTATTATTAATTTTAAAGATTCAACTTTCGAGCTATTCATAGATATAACATTTAGAGATGAAGATGATAAGTTCAACAAAGGACCCTATTACATACGGATATTCTCGATAAATGATCCTTTGATATTTAAATAAGTAAATATTCAAAAAAATATATAATACTTTAAATAGATTCAAGAAAACAACTACAACCTTTTATAATAAGACAAGATCATCATTGAATTAAAGATAAAATATATGAGATAAATTAATTACTTTATCGTATGAAGAATTACTTATATTTATTATTTTACCTTATAGCATTATTAGATAGATTATTTCATTAGACATCTTTTTCACTTTGGAAAAAATAGATGGAGATTGATTGAGTAAAAATATTCCATATTTATTATCTATAATATGATAAATAATTTAAGAGTTGTTGGTGATGAAATGGTTATTTATTAATCATATAATTATAAAATTATCAGAAATTAAGACGTAAAGCGCCTGTAGCTCAGTGGATAGAGCGTCTGTTTCCTAAGCAGAAAGTCGTAGGTTCGACCCCTACCTGGCGCGATTACTTTTTTGTATTTATATTATATCATCATCTTTAAATTTATCACTGAGATCATTTATTTTCATGAGAAAACAACTCATTATCTAAATCAATGTATACTATATATTTTATAAGATATATCTTTTGGGGGAGGATCGTTAATTAGTATATAAGCAATCAAAGAAAGAGCTCTGTTTGTGCACTCCAAATCGAATAAGAGGAAAAAGAATAACCTTTCGGTGAGCTCTTATGTTTATTACTCTCAGAAAACATGAGAGCTCACAAGTTTATGTTGATATGCTTCACATGATACACTATGAGAGGAAGAGAAAACCTTGAAACCAATAAAAAATAATAATCTTAGAAATTAACAATCAAAAAGTCTATAGAATATTATTGTGGTCCGATACTCATTGCATAAATACTATCAAATTTATAATTATAAATTAATTATTTAATATTAATATATTTAAATAATTAATTAAAAAATATGAAAAAAATTATTTTGTATATCATAATCCAAAACCAAGTAATAATTATCCTAAGATGAAGACTTATGGGGCGTATGAATTTCCATGAATAGAAATGACGAAGAAAAGCTTCGTAAATTAGTCATGAGAAAAAGGAAACAATTGACTAAACGATAACAAAATCAAATTATTATTAAAACAAATGAGACGATTAATGATAATAAAATGTAATATTAGAACTAGAGATTTTTGAGTTTTCTTCCCCTGATTTCTAGAAATTCTCATAGAATTTCATAAATTAGTAAGTAAAATAATAGTAAAAAAAAAAAAAAAAAAATTGATCCTAACATGCAATACCAATAGAAGATTTCAACCTCTCACTGCAAATGGAACTCATATGAAAGAGATAAAGTGAACCAAATAATTGAGTGTGTATCTTTTAATGGGAATCTATTTTTAAGGGATAAATAACAAAGACGGTTAAACTGCATGATCTAAACATAATAATAATTATCATTAGAAGCGGCAAAAAGCTTCATAGTAGCAGTGGTTGTAAAGCAACAGCCGGTTGAAGTCTTTCATCAGTAGAATTGCGTACCAGTGCTACTACAGCTTAGGATGTTCTGTGCACACACTCCATTGCAAGCAGAAGCAGAGCAAGTTGCAGTTCATGGTCGAGTAAAGCTATGGAAGAAGAAGATAGCAAGGACAGAGATCAATTACTCTTCTTTATTGGTGCCAAGAAGAAGATAGCTTAAGAGGAGGTTAACGCAGCAGCGGCCGGGGGTGGCACCGGAGCGAGGGTGCTGATGTAGGGCACGTACTTGGCACCGCGGACGTCGTCCCAGGTGGGCCAGCCAAACGCCGCCGCCACGCGCACCCGCTTGGTCGCCAAGTTAACGCCCACCACTCTTCCCTCCACCCAAAGCAGAACCTCCAGTTCGCCGCCCTGGAACCTCATGGGCCATGGCCGCTTCTTGAACACCAACTGGCCACCCGCCTCTACCTCCCACGCCTCCTCCTCCACCACCTCCTCCTCCGAATTTGTGTTCCATCTTTTCTTCAAGTCCATGGATGCCACCAGTGCCCACTGGTCGGACTTTGGCAGCAGCTTGTGGACCTGCACCACCTCCTCGGTCACGGCGGTGCAGAACAGCCGACCGCCGTCGCCCATCTGGCCGATCTCCCACCGAACCTCTACCGCGTAATTCATTGGCCAATGCACCATTCGGACACTGTCCTTCGCCGGGTCGTACCCGACCACCGTGAGCATCGTCGTCCGCCAGTATGCCACGCCGCCGCCGGCGATGCCGGAGTCCGGGAGCAGGCACTCCGCCGCGCACACCTCGTTGGAGGTCCACCAGCCGCCGGCCGACGACGAGAAGGCCTGGAATCCGAAGATTCCCGAACTGGCCCCGCTGATCCTGAAGCTGATCACGATGGTGTAGTCAGAGCGAAAGTTGTAGACGCCGGGGACGAAGATGAGGACGGCGGCGGGTTCGGGACCGGGGTTGTGGGGCGGGCGGGGGACGGCGGCCCAGGCGGCGGTAGCCGGGTTGCACACGAAGAAGTCGCCGGAGGAGGGGGCGTAGCAGAGGAGGAGGCCGTTGGAGGAGGAGCAGACTGCGATGGGAGATACGGGGAAGAAGGAGAGGGTGGGGTCGGGGAGGACGTGGGCGGGGGCCGGGGGGAAAGGCACATAGGCGACGGAGGCGTCGACGGACGATCCGAAGAAGACGCCGGCGATGGAGCGGTGGGAGCGAGACTGGGTATGGGCGAAGATGGGGGAGGAGACGTGGCGGGCCCAGGAGCGGGAGACGGCGCGGAGGCGGAGGATGGAACTGGCGGGAAGAAGGAAGAGGGCGTGGTCGCGGACGGCGTCGGCGAGGGGCTTGTGGATCTCGTAGTGGATGAGTTTGATCCGGGCGAGGAGGCGCTTGCGGGCGGCCGCTCGGTTGCGGCGGACGAGGTATTGGACGTCGTCGTAGGACTCTGCCGCCTCGGCGCCGCGCTTGTCTGCGGCGTCGTTGTCGCCATCATCGGTATCGGCGTGGTGATCGTCGTCGCCTTCGGGGCGATCGGGAAGTAAAAGTTGGGAAGAAGACTCCATGGCTCTCCCGAGTCGTGCTGGTCTTCGCCCTGCTTCCTTTCGATCGCTTAACGAAGAAGTCAGTGCCTAGTGGAAGCGGGCGGGCGGGCGGGTATTAGGAATCCACCTTCTCTTATCTTGTATACTAACCATCGTGACCATTACGCCGTAGGTTTTAACCGGTCAACATACCTCAACTCGGTCTGCATTCCTTTTCTTACATTTATCTAAAATTATCTATATTTATAATAAATATATATATACATATACATATGTATATATATATACATATATATACATATACATATGTATATATATATATACACATATGTATATATATATATATATGTATATATAAATATATATATATAAATATATATATATATATATATATATATTCTATTGCCATATCGGGATTGTAATTTTAGGTAATGTACAAAAATGGACCTATATAGCGTATACGGTAACATCAACCCTTTATTTATGATAATTATGTATTAGGATTCCTAATATAAAAAGTAAATAACAGGATAACGTACTGCTAATACTAATTAATGTTCAATACTAATTAATACATATTAGAAGGGTCTCTTTGGAAGAAGCAAACAGAGGCTTTATAATACGTTACAAATACAAAGGTATTGCTCAAAACATAATATGTATGGTAGATGACATATATTATTACCTACTAGAATATATTTCATATGATGTGGCTGTGACATGGAGTACTCCAAAAGCCAACAAGCTCGTCTTGCAAGTTCTTATGCAGGTCATGAGTTGATCCGCTCATCGTCCTCGGTGTTCACGTTACAGCGCCATACTGAATAAAGAAGAATAAGAAGCCAGGAAAGACTAATAATAATTATAGAACAATAATTCTGTCAATTAAAATTTAATATTAGTGATGCTTAACAAAATCATAACTTTGTCAATGAACCTCTCAAAAACCTCATCTCGGTAGATACTCTCCATTTTTGCAGCAGCCACAGGTTCACATAATTTTTCATGGGTCATCGTCCCTCTCCCTCTCCCTCTCCCTCTTCTTGGAAGATTTATGTTGAAGGACACCATTGTTTTGATGCTTCACCTGATCATGCTCACCACCGGGGCCATTTTTGCTTCCTCCATTTGCATTTTTATTTTTATGCTCTGCATTGGCTGTTCCATTGTTGCCCTCATCCTGGGATTAAGAATTTTAGAATTAGGAAAAGCAAAACAGCAGTGTGCCGAATTCCCATACGTGCCGTGAGAGTATATCCTTTCGGTTTGCTGGGTTGGTCTTTACATTTGTTATAATTATGCAGATGCACATAGGAAACATCTAACAAATGAACTTATGATAGAAAAAGCATCGAACCAAAGATAAGCACAAGTAATAAATAAGGAGCAGCAGCATACTATTGCAATCTGGTGGAATAGTAATCACAAGAACATTAGATAAGAGAACAAACTACGATAGCGAACCACACAATATAAGCATTAATCTGGCAGAGAGATGCCAGAGGCTAAGTGAATGTTTTGCATATCGAACCTATTAGGCGAAGGACATCTCTGTTGAAACTGGTAATATGAATGCCTAAAACCACATTAATACAAGAAACTGTGCATTTAGAAGCAGTGATAAACTTGGCCAAATAAATCAAAAGAATTACAATTCATCTTCACCCTAGTCTCTGAGGTCAGCTAAATGGATTCCCCCTGCCCTCTCGTACTTTTTAAGCTTGTCTGGTTCATGTGTCATGACATCCTTACTGTTTCTTAATCCTTACTGTTTCGCTAGTTTGCCACTGAATTTGCATAAACTTTATCTCACCAGCAAATTTTTAGAATTTAAGCACAATTGACACAAACAGACACCAAAAAAAGAAGAAAAAAAATCTTAATTGTTCCTGTCGCAGTTATTTACTCGAGATTTGAGAACATTTCAAACAAGACAGACTACCTGGCCCACTATCCTACGCAAAGTAGAATAAGATTAATAGGTTTAAGATAGGTTTAGGTAGGTAACTGGTCCAAATTGAGTCAATTAGGAGCCTGATTTTAGCCAACCAATTTAGTCCATATGAAAGGTTATCAATTGGTTTGGAAATTTGTGGTTACATACACAGGCCACAAGTTTGTCTTGTCATCTAATTGCTATGGCTATATTAGTTCATAGTTTCGATTGAGTGAAAGTTTAAGAAGTTTTATAGTATTTCATCTGTTGTTTAAGAATAAGGACCTAAAGGTAAAGGCAAACGGGATTGTGGTAATCCTAAGACTGGCTAAAAGAGCATGGCCTGTATGATGTTTTTGGTGAAAATAAAGGATTTGGCCATGAGGCTGCTGGTCTTGTGTTTTTCCTCCATTCTTCTCTCTTCTTCTACTCACTACTGTACCCTCAGGCCTCAAAATCTGAACTTAAATCCTATGAGCCTCATGGTTAATCTTTACTCCAAGCCTACCAGCTCAACTCTATTTCAATCACTGCCTCCGTGCTTTCAAATTTCACTGAAAACTCAACTGGATCTGCTTAGACTCTTCATAACCATGCGGCTTCAATTGACTACCTACCGTGCATGAATACTGTAATTTATTCAATAGATCCCAACAAGACATATTTGCAGTTCTACAATGGATCAAAATTCAAACACCCTGTAGTAGTGCTTCCCTTCTGAAACCCTCATTTAACCTTTAGATACTCATGGCAACGTAACAAGGGTACTGGCACAATTCATGCAAAATGTAAAAGGATCTGACACTCCGACAACCACCCACACCCATTAATCATGCCCAACGCAGTCAATAGCCAGTGCAACTTAGACAGGAAAATCCAAAACCAAACCAAGCTCAATTGGTGGGCTTCGGCTGAGATGCTTTGGTAGGCCCCTTGAGCATAAACTGACTCAAATTTGGACTGAGACCAAATTCAAGCATCAGGGGACCCTACCCAACCTACAGTGTAGTGTTGGCCCATTCAAGTCCAACACTAATTTAGTATTCTACAAACTTTAATCCCATTATCTCTCTGCATGATTCTATCCCTTTGTATCTCATTCTTCTGTCATTCATCACCAACTAATGGCCATAATTTCCCCAGTGGCATCCAATCCTACTGACATTTGAACCACCTCTCGCTGTTGTAACCTTGGAGAATACCCTCCTGACGCACTTGCCCTATCACTGGTGTCACTGGTATGCTGACAAGCATCACTGTTGCAACTTGGTACTGATTCCTGAAAGGAGAAATAACATAAAGGATTGCACTGCAATGGGATATGGTAGTGTCGTAGCCATAACGACAGATTCGAAGCTCATAAATACTCTATCCTGAAGGATCTGTCAGGGAATGTAGCATGAAAGCAACAGATATTTGCAGACATTTATAGAAGAAAAACTAATTCTTGGGGGTATCAGTGATTCTACGAGTATATGCCTTATACAGCCATCCTTAAGATTTATATATCTATGTGGGGAAAAGAATATTGCGCAAAAAACATATTTTTGCGCATATCCATGCTCCAGATTTTTAGAAGCTTAGAGTTTGCAGAAACCACTGCTTCACTTTGATCTCTAATATACAGCACAACAACAACAAACAAGAAAATTTCATTGTATCACATTAGAATGCATAAAAAACAAAGCATCAACTTACCTCGATTCCATTCTGCTCATCTCCTTCGTCCTCCTCGTCCTCATCTGATTCTTCTCCTTCTTCATCTCCATCGTCGCCTTCTTCTTCTTCTTCCTCGTCTACAATTTCGTCGTCTTCATCCTCCTCATCATCACCCTCTTCTTCCTCTTCATCTTCCTCCTCCTCATCGTCAGTCTCCGTCCGCTCATTCCCATTGGCGTCTGCCTTATCCAAATACTTCAGAGATCCGAACAAGCCGAAAACTTTGGATCGGTACCCCTCAATCTTGGTCACCGGGCACTCATATAGGTCCAGCGACTCCAGCCGGAGCTTTGCAAGCGGGGCGAGGTCCTCGACCGACGCGATGCGGTTGTTAGAGAGGTCGAGGTCGCGGAGGGCGTCAAGCCGGGCATCGACCAGGGCGTGGAGCCCGCCGACGATGCGGTTGTCGGAGAGGACGAGCCGGCGGAGAGCCGGAAGGCAGGGAAAGCCGTCGAGGGAGGAGAGACGAACGTTGGCGACGGAAAGGTGCTCCAGGGCGGCGAGCCTCCCCTCAAAGAAGGACGGCGGCGGTAGGCGGCCGCTGGGGCACTTCACGGCGCAATCGAGCGTGAGGGCCCGCGGCGGCTCCGACCTCCCCTTCAGCGCCGCCGCTACGGCACGCTCCCACGCTTCGGTCATCGCTGTACGGAACGGAGTCAGACACCGAAACCTCAAACCCTATTCGAGGGTTTTGCGGGAAAACAAGAGGAGAGTACAAATTCATAGAACCGAACCGGTTGGTTCGGTCGACAAAATTGATGAACCGGCTCGAGATTCGGATAAGTTCAATTAAAATTCATAAGTATTTTATGATTCCCGAAGTCAATATCCTAAAAATATGATAAATCCTAGAATGAGATTGAGTCATTGTAAAAGAAAAAATATCTTAAAAATTAGAGCTTGAGTCTTATATATATATATATATATATATAATAATAATAAAATATTCCTCACATTTTATTTTTCCGGATCTATATATATATATATATATATATATATATATATATATATATATAGATCGGGAAAAATAAAATGTGAGGAATATTTTATGTGCTTTCTTTGTAGGGTATTAGAGAGGGGAGAAAAAAATTTATTTAAGAAAAAAATAAATAAAGAGTGATTCATTATATTATTTTTTTAATAATAATAAAAATTAATTTTTCATAGATTTAGGCAGGAAGTTGTGAACCACATTAAATCTAAATCTTACATTGATTTTTTGATATATATTTTATTTATTGATATCTAAGTTTCTTTTTTGATTTTGGAGTTTTGATATATATTTTATTTATTGACAAAGAAAAATAATAAAATATAAAAGGGAGATTTTTATTCACCTTGAGCATGAACAAATTAATGATACTTCCTTTGACTTGTTCTTAGAAAAAATCAAAATAATTAGATAATTATTAAGTATATCGATGCTAAATGTCTAATATCTAATGTCAAACATAGCTGTTGACTTTATCACTTGCAGTGCAGGAACTACACACAGTAAAAGGAAGCATCACAAGATGAAACGAGTGCAAGATTAGGCTTTGCATCAAACAAGCAAGAGTTCAACATGTAGCCAGTTGCCCATCCAAATCCAGCTTGACTTGGTCAACCTTGCTCCATTAAGCAACCAACGAGCAGGTCTGTTGATCTCCCTATAAATGTTCATATATTGCAGCACATCGACAACTACAGTGCAAATTGTTGTATGGATAAAGAAAGCAAGGAAAAAAGACAATGATAAGCACTGTCATATATTAATTCTCTGGATCAGTTTTGTATGTGGTACCGTTAAGCAAGCAATTAGATCTTCCCTAAAGAGCATAGAAGTCACTTGAAGGAGCACTAAGAATCATGAGAAGGTACACAGGTTGGATTTCCTGGTGAGGAGGGGTCTCCGCTGGGCCTCAGAAAGGAGATGATAGATTCTGTGGAACCACGAGAAGAAGAAGAAGAAGAAGAAGAAGAAGAAGAAGAAGATTGCTTCGCCATCCTGAGAGAAGAGGGGGTGAGCAGCGGCAAGCATGTTGGCAATGTCATCATCCTTCTTCAAGGGCATCGTCTACGTATCATCTGGAGTTACGAGGATCCAACAGTTTCCTCACAGAGTTGCTTTTCCGGATTGAGATTCAAGCACTTTCTGCATCCTCGTGCAATCTTCGGCATTTGCAGGTGTGAGAAGCTCCGAAAGCTACTGATATGTATCTTCCAGAGTCACTGTCTTTCCGTGGAAGGTAAGTTTACAAGAACAAGACATTGAAGATTGTCATGACACCCTCGAGTTGCCTACCTAAGGGTTGAAAAGGTTGACAAACTTTAGTATGCTGTGTGGCTTTTAGCAACAAATGAGTAATATCCGTGGTATTTGGTGTTCTTGGAGATGTCATCTCAAAAGTTACTAAACTATATCTCTATAAAAAAAAGGGCCGAGTCATCCCTCCTACTATGCGATGATGTGGGAGAGGTTGTTTGGACCGCCCAGTTCGAGTCTGTCCCCTCTATCGATCTTCATAGACGATAGTCCATCAGAGATCGTTCGAATCTGTCATCTTAATGGACAAAATGTCAAAAGGTAGGACGTTGAAATCGTTACAAATGATTCCCTCGATCGGTCAAGTATAAAAGTCAACCCAATATCAGTCCAAGGGTCAAACCTCTCTCCAAGAAGCATCTTACACTCGGTACCACTCGAGAAACTAATTTAAATGTTGAAGGAATCGGATCAAATAACTCTCTCCAGACTTACCTTTGTGTAGGAATTCACCATAGATTCCACCTCAGCCCAATCTTGGGATCATCATGGATACTTTGAAGTCACTCGAAGATTATTTTGGACACCTTAATATCGTACCAAACGTCTCCTAGGATTGCAACGAGGATTTCTTATATTCGTACACCTTTACGTCATAGTCGAGGAGTCGGCATGGCTTGATTCTATTCCGAATGTCCAAGGTTGCTCGCGTGAGAACTTTGGTGGCCGAGGAGGACATCGAGTCAGGTTGAATCGAGAAGGTCACCACCTGCTTCTACGTCGCCAACCCCTGCACTTAGGTCGAGGTCAGGAGGGAGTTTTTCCAACTCGACCTCTTCGAAGCTTAAGTTAGAGTGGAGTTAAATTAAGGAAAGTATTATCCTGAAAAGGTCCCCTTGGCGTCGGCCAGGCGATGGCCTCTTATACTTGTACATGGGAGTCGATTGTACTTTGTTCATTAATGGTCGTCGACTCTCTTAGGCGATCGGCCCATACCTCTTGTGCGGTCGTTGGTCGTAGTGTGCAGGATGGCACCGAGCGATATCGTCTCGAGCTTTTCAAGGGTGGCTTCGTACCCGATGGCATCGCCACGAGTTTTCCGGGGCGGCTTCATACCCGATGACGCCGTTTCAAGTTTTTCGGGGCGACGTTGTACCCAACGACATCGTCTCGAGCTTTTCGGTGGCATGCCTTGCACGACCTTGTATCGTGCATAAAGTAGTTGAGTTAGTTGGTCCGAGGCGTTGGGCTGACATGGTCCACCACAGCGTCTCTGAAATCTCCGCCGATGCTATCGTGGTCGTGGGTTGCTGTCAAAGGGTGTGCGACCAAAATGCGCCCTATCACCTTGGATGCCCTGTACCTTCGTATTAAGGCCAAATTAGGCAACTCGCGATCAACGATACTCTCGCCACGACACTCCAGAATCTCGAAATAGTGTCCAACCTAAAGGACGCACGCTGCGACACCTTCAAAGTTGCAGCACATATTACTAAACCTCATGCGTTTGATGTGAGTAGGAATGGTAGGTTCCGAATTCATGTTACAGTGCCTCGAACCCAACATATATTTCGAAGAAACTACGTATCACTTAAATAATATTCTTATGAATTGTTCTCATTCAAATGTGGTCCGAGGGGACACGACCCATTTAATGTGGGATATCTTAGTTAGCAATCCAGTTTATGTTAATGGTATTAATGAGGCTTACAAAAGATGTACTCTTTTATTTATTAGAAATAAATGTTTTAGGGATTTAAGCTCTTGTTTTGTCATTGTAATTTCGCTGTATGAGATGGTGACAGCAGTACATAACACTGTTCCTTCTCAAAGTATACCTTAATTCTGCATGCTTTTCATCTACTATTTCATTTATGATCATTTAGCTTTCAGGAATAATAATGAAGTAACTATTTATACCATATTTTTCTTCCAATTGTGAAATGAAGATGCAATGGTTCTCCTCAAATCATATAGAGCCTTAGGCATTGCATGGGTTTCCAATGTCATGATCTTGTTGGTAACACTCACTACATCCAACATCAAGTATGTGATCACACAAATTGATTGGAACTAAATCATTTGACAAACAGCTCTTGTTAGTCAAATGACTTCAATGCTTCTCCCACTGTGTATGATGAGTCATTGTCTCTGCCATTGATGCTGGTGGTTGAGAAGAGAGGAGTCGGTCAGCAGTGCTCGATTCAACGAAGCTTTAAGTCACAGGAACGCGCACAGCTGCAAGTCCCTCACCCACTGCATTCATTTCCTCCCAAGTGAGGAGGGGCAACTCACAGTCTCTTCTTACCTTACTGATTCATCTAAAGCTGAAGCTGAAGCTTCTGCTGTGTCTCTCAGTGGGGCTTCTTCATTTGTTAGGCAAGGCCAGAAATGAGAGTCCAGCTACTGTTTTCCCATTAAGTCTATGGACTATTAACATAGTGTTAGGAAACATTGATATTGGAGAACAACATACTAAAAAAAAGACTAAAATTTATTCCATAATAGCACAATTTAAAAGAGTCCAATTATAAATAAGATTTTGAATTAAATTATTATCGACTCTAATATCAACTCCGACTCAATCGAGTAAAAAAGATTATAAAAAAATAAGCGATTTAAAAAGATTGAAAAGACAAATAATAATTACATCGGTCATCCAAAAAGTTAGATTATATATATTAAGTTTGATCCATAATTCAACATGTATAATTTTTTAGATTAAATTGGTATCGACTCTAATAAATAAATGGTGTCTAGAGAAAAATAGTTAATCACAAAGAAAAAAATCTTATTTATCATTACAACTCTTCCTCAACCTTACAATTGTATAGTCAATTGATCTTGTTATTCTCTCTCCTTGTCTATGTGTATAATAATCAGAGAGCAGTTAGATTATGGAATGTTCTTAAGCAACTATTTATTGCCCAAATAAATGCCATGGTCACAGGCATCTTTCTTGTTGATTCATTAGTTCTAATTCCACTTGCCATTCTACCCTACTTTTCTTTTGGTACACAGATGGTTACTTGCAGATAAGACTGACAAGTAAGAGACAACTCCATCCTCATAACCCAGTTATAATCCTTAGCTCCTGAGAACACTTCATTTCTGTTTTTACCCATAGCATTGCCATCTATATTTGTTGTCCAGAGAATTGCCATAGGATGAGACAATGGAAAATGAACAACAGCAAACCACAGAATTCATTGGGCAGGCCTTGAAGCCTACCCCCACCTATTTGTGATGTGATGTCTCTCTCTCTCTCTCTCTTGTTCTTGTTTTATATGAGAGATAAAGTCACCTCATTTGTTCTAAAACACTGAGAACCTCATAATTGAACACTTTATGGACTGGAATAGTTCTTCTTTCACATGCACTTGTCCTTCATGTCTGCTCAATAAATAGTTCAAGTACATTAAGTGGGACTAAGTTACCACAAGCATTGAGGACTCAATGTTTAAGATCCTTGTAGCCATCATTTCTTTCAGAATCATATTAGATTAAAGCATTTCCCCCCCCCCCCCCACTTTTGTGGCAGATCATGTGTTTTTCTCTCTTTCTGTTCTAAATTTCCAAAACAATAATTTCAGAAACTAATGCATGAAATATGACTATACCTCCACTACAGATATTACACATATTTTAATCTTATGCCATAGCTATAGTGTACTAATCATATTTCTAAACATGAAAAAGTATTCTTGTTTATTATTTTTTAGGAATAATAATTTCAAAAGAAAGTCCAAGGTGCCATGATATAACTTCTCTTCTGAAATAATTTTTTTTGGATGAAAAAAAAAATCAGTCTACAAAAATTGCATACAAAAACTTTGTAATCAATAAGGAGAGTCATGCTTTTTTGAGGTTGATGTTACTTGCAAGCAACAACTACATGGATACTAAGACACACAATTGTTGTTGTTGACATACTTATACTAAGACATACAAAAACAAGCAACAACTATATTTATCCTAATTTACATCCTTGTTGACAAACTTCACAAGGCACCTCCCCACTCTTTGAGTATCTTTCTTTAGATCAATTCCATGAACAATTAATGCATTGATACTTAGCTAAAGATCATCAACTACCTAGCTGAAGAATATCTCTGTGGTCCAGGCATACATATAAATCATTAATGAAGCTAAAATAATAATGGTGTAATCTGATATGAATATAGGTTTAGGAAGGAGTAGGTGGGTGTAATAATGAGGCATTTACATCTCCTCTCTCCCTCTCTCTCTCTCTCTCAATATTTACATCTCTCTTTCTTACAAAAAAAATAAAACATGTTTACATCTCCACATATTTGATTTCCAGTAGCATCTATCCCAATTAATTTGGGTTAACCATCATTAATCATGATTATAAATAGTTAATTTATGTTAAAGATATAATTTTTTTTTGAATATCTAAGGTTCTTATCCCTTTTTTTAATTATGTTTTCCACTTTCTTATGGTGCTTTTCTCTTTATATTTTTATATTCTCTTTTTACTGTATACTTTTATTTTGGAAGGAACATAAATAGTTTAAAATTTATATTAAATATTGAAAGAATTATAGAATTGGAGCTGAATAGGATGGGTTCAAAGAAACAATTCAATTTGATGAGTATCAATGTTAATTGGTATTTCATCAACATTGTGATAACAATCAACTAATGAACTATTATCTACAATAGAAAACAACATTATAATTCTAAGGATTATAATTCAAAGGCTATGTTTGCTGAAGGAGGAGAAACTATACTTCTAAGAATGAATGGAAGCCAACAAGGTTTCCTTTTTGTTTTTCATGAAATCAACAAATAAACAACATTTTAGCCCCTAAGAAAGTAGTTGACGCCGCATGACGTCAACAAATAAACAACATTTTAGCACCAAGAAGCTTGAAACGATGCTGCATGACGTCGTTCCACATATCTCGAGCGACGAACATTCGAAGTTACACTCGTCGCTCGGGGAGTCGCCCGTTGTGCGAAGGTTGTGTACGATCAACCCTCGGGCACTATGATAAAAATCTCTTACCAACATCTAACAGGGTATCTGTGATAATAGAATTCCACTAAATCTTTGGAGGGGCCTAAGTCAGGATTCTCCTCCCCATCTTGACTTCGACCAGTATGCAAGAATCCGACGATGATAGAGGTGGATTGACTCGCTGAAGAGGCACATCCCAACCAAGTCCGAGCTCGAGCCAATTAGGCGAAGACATCACCAATCGGACCAAGTCGTACCGACCCTGCAGCCATGATGTAAGGTTCATAAACACAACTCATAATCTATAATGTATTTCTATCGAAATGACGTATTTGTTATGGCCATTTAAGTATTAATATTATTCGTATATTGATAAGAACATATTTAGGATCATGTGGGCAGAGTAAAAGAAATAACAAGTCGAGTTATGTTTTGAATGAAGTAATGTCCACTCCATGACAAACAATTCCTCGTGAATAGTGTGTGCTTGCATTGGGACATATTACTACTTTTTTGGGGTCCACCTGTAGTCACAAATCCGTCGCGAGCCCCATCGTGGAACAATTATTGATTTATTTCATTATATATATATATAATATCTTATTATCAAATAGAAAGCTCATAATCATTACTAAACTATATTTCATAAATTTGAGTAAGCGAGATATGTATTTACAAAAATCCCTCATATTTTTATAATCATAATAAAATTTTAAAAGGATTAAAATTGCTTAGTTCACTAATAATCAAATGATAATTAGCTAATTAAGATTTATCATAGTGATGTGTATGCAAGATGATAGATTTGGCAAAGATAAGTAACAAACCTAAAATTCATTAAAGTCTTTACTTAACTGACTCATACATTCATATTAAACTTATATTTTAAAGGATAAAATAGAAATAGCTCATATTTGTATGATAATATATATATACAATATTATCAAATAAACCTAAGAAAATCTAAATAAGTGGAAGAATAGTTTAGAAATATATTCAGAAAAAAGTGACATTATAGGGAAAAAACAAAGGTGTGACATTGGAATGGAACAAGAAAAACTAAAAAAAGGTAATTCACGTGTGAATATTTCTTAAGGGAAAATCTCCAAATAAAATCTAAATAAGGTGTGAGAATAATTGTAACATACTCTGAGGATTATATATTTATATCTAAAAAGAAAAATAAATATTATATTGATTTATAAATCTCACTTGTGGATTTTCCCTATATATATATATATATATATATATATATATATGATCAACCGCTCCTGTTATGCCACGGGAAGCGTCGTCCGTCCATTCGGATCCCACCAACGTCTCCAACCCAAACCCCTTCTTTTATTACTCGCTCCCTCTCCGATCTCTCTCGCCCTGATCGCTCTCGACGATCTTTGCATCGATGGCCTCCTTCTTCTCCTCCCTTATAAATTAACGAAATCTTCTTGATTTCGTCGGGTTTCTCCGACTGATTCCGGCCGGCGGCCTCTTCCGCCATTGCTCGTGGTCGCACTTGCGTTTCGGTACTCCTTCGTTCCCCTCTTAGGTTATTCTTTTGTGGTAGTCATGATCCGCTCCATCGTTGCAAGATTCTGCTCATGCTTGATCCCTTTCTTCTCATCTTTCTCTTTTCTATCGTGGCCGTCCAAATCCGTGGATGTGCGTGCTGATTGCTTGCGGAGCTTGGTTCATGCTTGTATCTTTCTTCGTTGTTATGTTCTTTAACAATCAATTCTTGGATATCTGCGTGCTACCGTTGCATTCATTTTCTTTGCCGTCACTGAGCTTCACCTATCACGGGAATTTTAGGCTAACCTAACAAAATGGAATGTTTAACACGATCTTCTGAATAATCCATCTGCCTCAAATAGAAGAAAATTTTCGACTTCTTTGTCACCTTCTGTTGTTAAAGATTGCTTTCTTTTTGCAAAAGCTAAATATTTCAAGATATATTTTTCGGCGCAGGTTCTCAAGGCTTTCAGCTATGGCAATGAAATCCTATAGGTACCAGGCTGAGATACTGGTTAAAGACTATTTGCTAGCGGATCCATTTGTCCGGTATACCTCTGTGCTTGGAGGCATTTTTATGTGTAAAATGGTATGTCCGACCTCATTCTTATCTGGTCTTTGAATTCTTGGCAGTTATGGTTAGTGGTAAAAATGCATTGCTGTAAATTGAGCTCACTGATTGTAGAGAAGGAGAAAAAGGAGGAACTGGAATGACAATTCTAGAGGTAACCTGACACATACTATTAGCAGATTGTGCAGGTTTTCATGTAGGGCTTAGCGTTCAATCATTTTAGATGCCCCGATTGCCATGAACTAAAGTTGGAATGGCCAGTCAATACCAACTAGCTGTTCTTTCTCAGTCATCATTGCAATAGAATACTGAATCATAGGTAATAATAGGAAGGTGCAAATTCTATACTTAGTTTTCCATGTCACTAGAAACCCTATGGCCTAAAATGTATATTATTTTAGATATAGTATCTCAGGATGTAACCCTTTCAATAGTGGATAAGTAAATGGATGTATAAATATGTTTCAGTGGATCCTGATAAGGATCAATGTTTGCCCTGTTTTGTCATATGCTGAAAAAACACCAGGTTTTGGAAATGCACTGCTGCCTCTCTTCTTCTCCTGCATAACCCTAGAGCTAGTGTTGTTCGTAGTGATTGAATTACAAGTGTAAAGCACCAAAACTTTTCTTTTAAGTTAGGACCAAATCAGTCCTTAGTTTAAGACGGTTTAAGATAATTTAAATGACCCAGCAGTTGCCTAGCATTTTGAATCCCAAGAATGGGCCTATGCCTATTACAGGGTGACTACCCTACCCTAACTCGAAAGTGGTATACCTGGTTGAACATGGCATATTGGCCAATACATCCAAAACTTCTGAGACAAATTCTTGTTGTAAGCTATGACAATTTTAAATTACCTGAAATGACCAATCAAATAAGTTTTAAATGGACCCCGGCATCCATATGCATGTATATTTAACTTGCTTACGTGTGTGCCTCTCATGTTACATATGTACCTATTTGTATCTGCCTTTGTATGCACACAATTGTGTGTCGTGGAGGTCAAAACAGATTTTGGTTTTACCCTATACGAACTACGAAGACAGGATGTTGTAAGCCTGGTATGAGGTAGGCCTTTTTTTCATGGAAAGGGAAGATAGGAGCAGAACTTTTCAAAAAATTGGATATAAGTTGCGGTGAACAATTTGAGACACTGCTAGAGAAAGCTACTAAATGGGCTATGGTTTTGTCACAAATTCTGTATTGGAACTTATATAGGATGTCATGAATAATTATATCGATCTCATTTTTCCTCTGATTACTCTATGTTTGTCTTTCAATCATAGACTATCTCATGTACTTATGTACATGTGAAGCTGACTCTGATGCTATGTTATCCTTTGTGCTTATAGTTGATGGATAGTTTTCACTGTTTGTTTTGCTTCTTTTTTATTTTTCATAAGGTCGTAGTACTGGAATTAGTCATCTTTGAGTTAGGACCTCATGGCTTTGTTGTTGTTGTAGTCATCTTTGATTGTCTACTTACTGACTGCCATCATTTGCTTAGGCATATGATTTTACACAGTTGATTAGTTCTTTTTACTTCAAGGGGTATGCTTCACTTACAAAGATCCAACGGATTGAGTGGAACAACAGGTGAGAGATAATAAGCTTGTAATATTATTTTCTTGTTAACTTTTATATCAATTTGAACCACTTTTGCAGGGGAATGTCCAATGCTCATGCCGTTTTTATCACACTTATGTCATTATATTTGGTATTCTTCTCGGATCTATTTTCCGATAGCATTGAGGGCCTGGTTACATTCAGAAATTCTAATCTTTCTACTTTTACATTGGGGGTAAGAATTCTTAACAATCGCTAATCATTATGTATTTGTCTTTACTGCATGATTTGTGAAGTATTATAAATTGGACAGGTATCTGTGGGGTATTTCATGACTGACCTTGCAATGATATTTTGGCTTTATCCTTCCCTTGGTGGAATGGAATACGTGAGTAGTCATGCGAAAGCTTCATTTAAGTGCTCATCTTCCTCTTCATTTAAACACTTTTACAGAACAAAACTTAGCTTGTTTCTTCACATATTTCATATGAAAGAAATGCGAAAGCTTCATTTAAGTGCTCATCTTCCTCTTCATTTAAACACTTTTACAGAACAAAACTTAGCTTGTTTCTTCACATATTTCATATGAAAGAAATGAATTGGTTACCATAGAGGTTATATTCACCATCTAAATGTGACATACTTTTTCAGGTTCTCCATCATGTGCTATCTATAATTTCTATATCTTACTCTATGTTGTCTGGGGAAGGACAGCTATACACATACATGGTCCTCATCTCTGAGACAACCACCCCTGGGATTAATTTAAGATGGTATCTTTCCGGATGTTATTGAAGTACTTCAACATTGATATGGCCCGAGGATATTTAGATGTTTGGCTTATTAACTTCTTTTCTTCCTTTTTCCTTGTAAGGTTTCTTGACACTGCTGGAATGAAAAGATCTAGTGCATATCTTGTTAATGGTGTTGCTATGTTCTTCGCATGGCTTGTAAGTAGTTCCTTATTGAAGTGAGTTTTAATATAAATGCTGATGACACTTGACAGATGTGTACATGTGTAGGAAACACATGATCTACCTATGATCATGTGTAAGGTTCTATCTTTATACCTATGATCTACTGATCAAGGACACACCTCTTTTGATTAGTTGGGTCCCATTTTTTTTTAGTGGGGCCCCAAAAGTGGTTGGACCTGCATATTAGGGCTTCTAGGCAGGTTTGATTGGTATGCATGTGTGTCTGCTATAGGACTAATGTATAATTGTGAGAAGTATGAGAACAACAGAAATTAGATGCAATGACGTTTTCTCAAGTTTTCATTCGAGATCATGAACTGGCAACTCAAACAGAATCTAGAAATCGGATGAATAAAATATACTTAAAAGAAATAGATTGACTAACAATGTGGTTTGATTGCATACGGATGGAGGTAGCAAAGTGTAGACATTCGCTGAGTTATAAATTTGTATTTGTGAGCCTAGAGCTACAAGCCTAGTATAAGGTTAAAAATGTTAGGTCCATGAAGCTACTGCAGCAATCTATTTCTACTATCTTTTCTTCATTGTAACAGGAAGTCAGCACCATTTTGAAAACAGAACGAGAATAGTCATAGACACATCTGTCACGGACTTAGCTGGTTTTGCCTAAGTTGTGCGGCACCCTTGCGTGTCTGTCCGCAAAGGTCAGCCTCCCCGAAGCCTCCCATGGTCCCTTAGGACCCACAAAAGAGAAAACGGGTGAGAGAAAATGCCTCACTCGGGATCCACAAGCAAACATTCTAGGAAACACTTCATAGACAATGCAGATTACAAACAGACTTTACAAGCTCTGAACAGTTGCACAACAAAGGGTCAAAATGATCAATTACAGACCAATTTGATTATTTTGACCCTTTGTTGTGCAATTGTTCAGAGCTTGTAAAGTCTGTTTGTAATTTGCATTGTCTATGAAGTGCTTTCAGAAATGTTTGCTTGTGGATCCCGAATGAGACGTTTTCTCTAATTCGTTCTCTCTTTTGTGGGTCTTAAGGGACCGTGGGAGGCTTCGGGGAGGCTGACATTTGCGGACGGACACGCAAGGGTGTCGCACGACTTAGGCAAAACTAGCTAAGTCCGTGTCAAATGGACTTTAAAATTTTAAAATGGTGCTACCGTGTTAAATTTGGAAGTACATTGTCTCTCTTCCACTATGGTGATCCTAGTTGGTTTGTCCGTTTATTTTGATTTTTTTCCCAAATTCTGCTATCTTTTTGACATGACTCTTGCAATTTATACTGGTTAGGATATAGTATTCTAAAAGTGATTTATCATTTTGCAGATTGCTAGAATATTTTTGTTTCTCTACTTGTTTTACCACATCTATTTGCACTACGATCAGGTATTTTTCTAACGATTCCTTGCATAATCACATACGAACATGATCTTTTTCAACTAATGCTTTCATGCTCTCCACTTGTGTGTGACAGATTCGGCAGATGCATACCTTTGGATACCTCCTCAGTTTTCTGGTGCCCATAGTATTGTTTGCCATGAACATGATGTGGTTTGGAAAGATTCTAAAAGGGCTCAAGAAAATGCTAGCCAAGCGGCAGTGAGAGTTGAAATTCTGATGTTCATATGTTACTGAAGTTCACACCTACAACGGTAGATCCTTGTAAGTTCTCTTGTAAAGTACAAAGGTTTAGGCAAGGAGAAAGAAAGGAAAATGACATGCTAACTAGCAAGGGAATTCGGATTGTATCTTTTTCAGTTTCAGCTCAGTTAGCATACATGAGATTCTTAACCTGGTATATCTTCACATGGATAGTCACATGGTTCATGTTATGCATCATGTTGTTCTTTGTGTCGTGAGGTTTTGGCTCATGGAATCATGTACATGACTCGTGAAATTTGGTTCTAAGCAGAAGCTTGCATCTCTAATCGTGTGCATCTGTCAGTTTAGCTTGCTGTATAGCTCCTAATCCTTCCTGTTTCCATTTCTTGCTGGACTGAGGAAGAACAGTTGATGGTATTATAGTTCTTGTGGGCTTGTGCAGGTCATCAAACATCCAAGTTTTCTGGTCATCGAAGGCTCTGCCAAAGGTCAGGTTCGTGTTAGATGCCCTTCACAACCCATCTAAAGATGGAAATAAATCTTGGCACTGTGAAATCTAATTGTCTAATTGTTAATGAATTTGGTAGATATTCATTCATCTCTCTATTCTCCTGTGTCATGCACGAACGTAAAGTACCTTAAGAATCATTGTAAAGCACATAGAAACAGTTTCATTTGTTATCATTTCTCCGTAAGAAATATTAAGCAAAATTATACTTATTAAGGAAAGCGATGCAGAAAGTAGAATGATATATCGAATCACCACACTAACAACATGAAAATTCATAAAACCACAATACAATTAAGATCGGAAATATACTCGAAGATCGAGTTAACTATAGCTAATCATGTTGAAAAAAATACAAATAATAGAAATATAATCTTAGAAGCACAAATACCTGTCTGTCCTCACCTTCACACCCATCAACCTCGAGTATAGTAATCTGGTGCACAGTCTCACCTATCAAATGCTAAAGAAGGTTGGAACAGTAAACAAAGACTAGAAAGTAGAGAAGGATACATACGACAAGAAATCAGTCAGTAATCAATGAGCGAAACGTAAGCCCTTTTTGTTTGCTCGACTTTTAGTATTTCTAAACGGCAACGCAGATGACAATAACGTATTATCTATCTTATATGTTTCAGATTAATAATCTCACACAAAACTCACTCACAGTTGATAATAATTAATGGCTCACAAGAGAATAACGCATTTTATCGAATCACACTAAACTCACTTTGTTGCAGCATTGAGAGGTAATTTTGGTAGATTAGCATATATATTTTTTTTCATAAATACTAATTTTATTCTCATTTTTAAATATTTTAAAACCCATTTATACTAATGAATCATTTTGATCAACCCCTACTTTCTATCACTTCGTCTCCCTCTCCACCTTCACCTCCTTCTCTTCCTTCCACATGAGTTTTATTATAATAAAAAATGAAAGCGCAATATAATAAATTATCTATTCGATCACTGTCCTCGATTTGTTTCTTTTGGCTGGTCTTTGCTTGTGCAAATGTTTGCTTCCAAGGTAAAACAAAAGTCTTCCAACTATTCAGTCACTCGTTTGCAGCTGCACCCCATTCCTATCCATCGTTTCGTAGGATTCTTCTCAAGTGGTACATCCAATCCTCTTCATGATCACTATCTTCAATATGTTTGTGCAAATGTTTGCTTTGAAGGTAAAAACAAAACTCCTCTGTCAGAAAATTCAGTCACTTTGTTTGCTGCTGTAACCTTTTCTGAATAGGGCCAATCATGGTCAACTTATATTCAGCCATCCATCTTCTTGTACCATTCTCCCCCGAGTATCACATTTGATCTTTCTCACGTTCTCTATCCTCGATATTTTTCTTTTGGCTGGTCTTTTGTTTGAGCATATGTTTGCTTTCAAGGTTCAACAAAAGTCTTCAAACCCTTCCTCCTCTTCCATTATTTTGTAGTATGCATGAATGATCACATGCTCCGCTAGCTGTGTTTGAACATTAATGTTGGGTGCTTCTTCTACGTAGCCACCGCCGAAGGATATTTCTTGAACGTACACATCGATATTTATGTATTCTGAATCATCTCTTAATCTTATGAACAGCATGTAAATTAAGCACACCCACAGAAAAAACATAGATTCAAGTCCATAGTTCAATTGCCAAGCAACATTTTGACTTTTCCACTCATCAAGAATATGAAGAGTACATTAGTCTGTTGGAGTTTCAATATCACTAATTTTTTGAATTTTCAGGGAGAGTATATATATATATATATATATATATATATATAATACAATATATATATGATTATACTTAAAGATAGATAAGCACTCATATACTGATGTGTGGTGGCGTACAATATGTGTACAGATGGGAATTAATGGTGGGGCAAAAGCGGTGATGGTTGCATGAAGAGATTCGCGACCAATAAAGACAAGCAGGAAGAAATCATTCAACGTCTTATTTAATTGTCGCCACGTTTACTAAGTCTAACGACGGCTATCCATCACCTCATGCTTCGCCCTCTTCACCAGCTGCAAAGATCGGGGCAGGCACAGGCACCATGGGACGCGCCCCTTGCTGCGACAAAGCCAACGTGAAGCGAGGGCCGTGGTCGCCCGAAGAGGACGAGAAGCTCAAGTCCCACATCGAGCAGCACGGCACCGGCGGCAACTGGATCACGCTCCCCCAAAAGATCGGTATGTCTTGCTCCATCACTCGCCATGGATCCAACTTTTGCAGCCAGTCTTCCACTTGTTTGTGTGCGTGTGTGTTGTTGTTTGTTGTACGAAATAGGCCTCAAGCGGTGCGGTAAGAGCTGCCGCCTCCGGTGGTTGAACTACCTCCGGCCCAACATAAGGCACGGAGGGTTCTCCGAGGAAGAAGATAACATCATATGTCGACTGTATATCAGCATCGGGAGCAGGTGATCCGTCTGACATAACTTGTGGAATCCACCAACACAGCATCGATGCTTCTCTGATGTTTGGTTTTGTTGGGAAGCGCAGGTGGTCTGTCATCGCTGCGCAATTGCCAGGAAGGACCGACAACGATGTCAAGAACCACTGGAACACGAGGCTGAAGAAGAAGCTCTTCGGCAAGCAGTGTGACGACCGTCGACCGCATACCCACAGGATCACTCGCCCCGAGCAAGATAACATCGACCACGGCACTGGAGATCTCGGCATCATCAGCACCGGTGTCTCCCAGAGCGATTGTTACTGGGCTCAGCAGCCGGCGCTGTCGTATCCGCCGCTCCGTCCAGTCTGCGAGGGTTCTGCAACCCCGGTGGCCCCTCCGCCGCAGAGCGTCTCATGCTATGAAGGTTCTCAGAGTCCTACAGGCTTTTTGACTGAGCTCGATGAGCTGTTCCAGTTCAATTCGGTAAAGTTAGAAGGATTGGATTGCTTTAACGAGATGAACGGAGGCAGTGCGTCGGCCGGCATGAACTGGAATCAGGTAAGCCCTTTGCTATGTGTGGTTCATGGGATGCAACAGCTCCCACCGCTGGAAGAGCCAGTGCAACTGGGCACTTCTGTGGATCTGTAGAACTTGCGCAGGTGTTGTATGTTTCTAATTGGATGAACCCTAAAGAACTCACTCTTTCGTATAGAGATGTTTGGTTTGTGATTCTTCTCATTTTAATTCTCAGTCCATTCTTCCCTTCTATCTCTCTGAATTCTCTTGATTGCATGATTAGTGTATATAGCAACTCTTAGCTAATCTACTGCTCCAAACTGCCTTTCCTCTCCTCAAGTTCATTTCTTGTTGTACTTTAACCATGGTGGGATCTGCTCCATATGATGATGGCTACACCTAAAAGAAACTAATATGTGATGAAGGTCTTTGAGAACTTTGTATCTTCAACCAAGGTAGATAATAGGGGAGTCCTCACACTGATCTCCTGCATGCCAATCCTTGGACAAAGATCTCATAGGTATGTATTTATTTCTTTCCTTTGTTTCTGTGAACATACAAGAAGCTCCAATGTCAATGTTCTATGGATTCATATGTCATGCTTTTATTTTCTCTGTCTTACACATCAAGATTACAAACTTTTGAATTATCCAAGAAATGTTTACTTATAAGATCATCCAACTGAAACTTTAGCCATTTGCCTACTACTTTTAACTACATATGTTTTCCAGAAAAGAACAGAAAGAGTAACCAAGTCCAATCATATATGTGATGGTTCATTCTTCTAGGCTTCATTTTAGGCTTCCAAGAACTACCATTCAGTATGTATGATTCACAAACTCAAGTTTACACAGTGACAGAGAAAACTATTCTGAGCTTACTTAACTTGAGAACAAATTCTACAAAAGTTATTTCTTTTTCATTTGTCAAGCAAATTTCTGTCAGAGATATGTGTCATTCAGATGTCATATATACCATATTGTTATTCATTGTCACTACTTTCTCAATTAGTCTACCTTCAATTTAGACTCTCATGACTATTGCAAAATAATAAAATCATAAACTCAGTTCATGTTTAATTCAACATTAGACATATCAAGATTGACTGTATAAAATGTAACTCTGATAGGTATTCAAAGAACTCCTTCAAAGAAGTTGTAGATAATATGAAAGTTAAAAAGTCTAGAATCTAGATAAGCTAACTAAACTATAAGAAATCAAAAGAACATGTGTATGTTCATGTGACTTAGATTTAGTCCAATAATATGAAATTTTCTGGGGAGTAAAGCATTTATTCTTCTTCTTTTTATTAGTTGATACCAACTTGTTGAATTTGGTAGCCAGCAGCCTCAAACAAGTCATTTTCTCCTTTATATCCTTCTTCAAATGACCAAGAACATGTTAGGAATCCATGAATTATCTACTAGATTAGGCTCAACTATATAATATTTGCTAACATTTCTCTAACCACTTTATACATGACTTGATGCAGCTCAAGAACATGCATTTCTACATGATTTTGAAGTCAAATGCTTAGTCAATAACAACAAATGTTTATGTTCCAGAAGTCCATGAAAAGCTACAACTTTAATCAAATGTTAGCTGATGCACTACTGTCAGAAAAATATGTAATGCATCAAAGAATACAGACATCCAATTATGGTGTTCATGTTGTGAATCCATCTGATTTCTGAGGTTTGAATGATCTTCCTCAGAGAACAACAATGCCAGATAAATTGTTCTAACACAGAAGGGAAGTCCCTTTTTTGTACTTCTCCTTTGTGGTCCAAAGTCATATCATCTTATCAAAGGTAGAACGAAGAGTTGATTTGTTCAATAGTTTAGAGGAATCCTGGCCTCAAAGAGTTTAGATTAGAGACCTAATGCTGAAAGGTCTTCTTTCTTCAGTAGCAATTGTCACGTGAAGGAGGAAAAGTTTGCACCCTTTACTGAGAGAAAATTCAACATAGAGAAAAAGCTTTTGAAAGAGAAAGGGATGTGTGCCTACAATTGATAGGTATAGTAAAACTTATCCCATAATCATATATGCTACCATTCCAATCAACAAGGCAAATGAAAAAAGAGGAAAAAGAACTGCATCTCTCCTGTACACTGTACAGAGAAAATAGTTAGATACTGAGAATCTACTTCTTGTTGAAGGAATGAAATGTGGCCTTCTGACTATTAGATACTGGTTATCTGGATCTATTCATTATCTTCATGCTTGTCAAGTTCATGCTTGCCATAAACTAGAGAAGATAACTACTACTTACAAAAGCTAAAACTAGTATGAAGAGATCCAACATTTTCTACAACCCATATATCTCAATATTTTCCTTGAAAAGATTTAGTGGTAGACACTCAAATATGAAGTTTCCTACATGAAATGTGCAAAATATACACTCATCATGAACTTCTCTCTCTCTCTCTCTCTCTCTCTCTCTCTCTCTCTCTCTCTCTGTGCAGTTAATAGCCCCATAGAACCAACTCCAATAGATACTGATCACATATAGAGAGAGATACACATACACATCAGCCTCCTCAATCCATTTATTAGAAGGAGCAAATTCCAAAAATTATCTTTAGAACCATAACAATAACCTGATGGAAACAAAGTGGATTTCCCTTTTATTTTTCTTTTGTATCAGCTAAATTGCAACATTTAGAAGAGATTGGTCTCTTTTAGAATTATAGATTTCCACCTATGTAAAACTTAACAAAGCTGAAGTTTTATTATTTTAGATCCAAATCCATAGTCCAGTTGAGTCTTCTGGCTTAACATTTTCATAAAGTATTATTATGTTAACAGCAGTGCTCTCCATGTTACAATTGGAGATAGTATTTATTCTTGATAGATAGACTATAAGTGGTGGCTTTAAAGTGGTAGAGAATATTGCATAGGAAGTAAAGTTCAGGAAGAAAACACCCAATGCAAAACATCAAATGCAACAACTTGACAGCATTGCTGCCAACTCATCTTAGTAGAATAAATTAACACATCAAAGTGCACTTTTCTTAAGGCTCACATGACAAATCCAAACTACTCATCCTTATTGGCTAACATATTCTTGTGATCTCAGAAGCTCATTAGTTTTATGCTTCCTCCTGCGCTGGTCTTATTCCTCCACATCCTATCATTCATTCATATGGGGATCCTTTAGCCATTATATATGTGAAGCTTTTGGTATGGCTCAGATTGAGTTGTCGAAGGAAGCTTTAAGGAACAAAGCTAAGTTTGTGGTGTATTGTTTCTGTCATCATCATGCATGTAGCGACTAACATCATGCAGATAAAAGGAATCAACAAAGGAGAAACACATGTTTGCATGACAAGTGAAACAATTGGAGTTTGAAATGAAAGTTAAAGACAATATGTTAAGCTTGCTTAGGGATTGCCCTGCCATTAGCACTAAACAGCTAAAACTTCTTCTGCAACCCATCTCCTTCTACAGTTCTCCTAATACAAGCTACAAGTCATCAAGATTGATGATAGTTCATGCAGTGGCAGATATTATATGCAGTTCAAACAAACATACCATATTAGTGGCAGATAACAGTGTTCTAATAATGTTGACAAAATCAAATGAAATGGACAAACCAAGTGCATATGGAAAATTCCCAATTCCATATATACTGTATACTTCAAAAAAAAATTCATCACTGTTCATCCTATACCTGAAGACATGCATTGAATGAATCAACCTAATATCTTACCTTACTTTTGTCTGAATGGGCTTTGTAAAGATGAAGCCTAATCCAAAGTTCCATAAACATTGATGAAATATAAAGGTTTATGAACTGATGATAAATGCTTTCTTTAGAAACCAAATGTGACTATAATATTAATCTAGAAAGATGTAATTCTATAACATTTGCAAAGATATTCACTTAGAATGTATTTTTATTCTTTTAATTTAGCATGGTGTTTAATATGTCCATTAGCAAGTATTTGTGCAATGTTCATTCCTCTCTTTGGCTGGGCTCTTGGAATCCTCCTAATTAACTTATCAAGCCTATAATATAGCTTACACCTGAGAAAGGATGCCAAAATACAAGTAAACATTGAGCCTCTCTTAACAATTTAAATTGTTGAGATAATTGTAGCTCAATCGAAGTATTTCACTATTTTGTACAGCCATATAAATGTTAAGGAAGACATAAATATAATTCTCTATTTAATTGAGACATCCAAACATAAATAAGAAGGTTTGGAAGGGTATATTGGCAAAATTAATGGAGAATCTATCGACAACTTGTGCTGTCCACGTGTCGTGTAAGCAACCCAACAGACATATTTCATGTTTCCACTCTGTTGCTAATTACCCTTTTAATACCAGCCTGTTGAATGGTTTTAAATATTGGGCCCTACTGCTTAATCGGGTCCCACTGGTTAGGACAGGTAGGTAAGACGGGTAGGGGATCGTCCGAAAAGAGAAAGTGCCACTCGTCTTGTCATCTGCTTGGGGAACCAAAGCGCCACCCGTCCCGCTGACGCCACGCCCCGCTCCGCCGGCCACACGACCGCTTGCTTTATCGGTTCGCGAGGCTTGGGCAGTAGCTTTCCGTAATCGATTCCCATTCCTATTCCTCCTCCCACGCTTCCACTTACTTGTCTCGCATCTCGCATCTCGCATCTCGCATCGAAATCCGCTTTCTTCACCCACAAGAAAGGTGGCGGTGGGTCTCATGGTGCAGGTGCTGCAATCTGGAACCTTTTTGCTCATCGTCTCGTGCGTTCTTGTAATCAGATATACATAGAGTTAGAGTTTGGATATCAAGTATAGTAGCAGGAGAAGGAGGTGGTGGAATTTGGATGGCGGCGGAGTACCACTGCTGCGAAGCCAACTTCTTCATCCACATACTCATCATAACGCTGCTGGTGCTCTTCGCCGGCCTCATGTCCGGTCTCACCCTTGGTTTAATGTCGCTCAGCCTCGTCGACCTCGAGGTCCTCGCCAAGTCTGGAACTCCCCAGGATCGCAAGCATGCCGGTACTCTCTGTTTTTGCCGACTATACGTTTTGCTTAATCAGGTATCAAGTTTACTGTAGCTATCAGACTGCCTGACTTAGTATGTTCATTTGATATTCTTCTTTATCAGAGGTGGATCGGCAGTCGTTTCTTATTCGATAGAGTCAGTGTATGTAAATTTTTTGGGGTTTTTGAAGGTTTCGAATAGAAAAGATTGGTTTCGGATGGATGTTTATGAATAGAATTTCTTAGTTTCTCTTAGCATTAGAATTATGGGAGTGAGTGTTGCAACTAAAAGGTCCTACAGTGAATGGATGAGTTGCAATAAACTGTTAATTTTAGTTGTCTGCAAAAGCTCAGCCAATTAATTGAAAGATGAACATTTTGCATTCTTTGTCATCTACTAAATTCTGCTACTAAGCTATTATTGGATTAGGTAGTCTCAGTAGAAATCTATTACTTTCTTCAGGGAAAGATAAACTGTCAGCTCTATAACTCTGCTCCTTAGGCATTATAGAGGCCAAGTACATGTAATTGAGAATATTCAAGTTCTATTTAATAAGACTCAAATTGGTGCACTCTTATGGCAGCAAAGATACTCCCTGTTGTAAAGAGACAGCATTTGTTGCTATGCACACTCCTGATCTGCAATGCTTCCGCCATGGAGGTAAAGATGCGTTTGATTTGTATGTTAAATTTGATGTTTTTGATCTGAGGTCTCGTGTTGAGAGGCTTTGCTTTCCTTTCTTCAGGCTCTCCCTATATTTCTTGACAGTTTGGTTACAGCATGGGGTGCTATCCTGATTTCAGTAACATTGATACTTCTCTTTGGGGAGGTAAGCTTTCAAATATAATATCCTCTATAATATTTGGGATAATTGATTGCCATTGTTGATTGTGTACATAGATCATCCCCCAGTCTGTCTGTTCTCGGTATGGTCTGGCGATCGGAGCAGCAGTTGCCCCAGTTGTTCGTGTACTTGTGTGGATCTGCTTTCCTGTTGCATATCCAATTAGCAAAGTAATGTCCTATGATTTTTTTTACTTTTTTATTACATTTATTACTACATTATCTCTAAGCAGCACAGATCTCTGTAGTTATGATTCTTTGTCCCAGGTCTGCTTGTGGTAGCTTTTCTTTGTATTACAATTGTTTTATTCCATCATGTTTAAATTCTTAAGACTGAATTTTTTTTTTCCAGTTTCTGGACTATTTGTTAGGGAATGGACATGTGGCTCTCTTCCGTAGAGCTGAGCTAAAAACACTTGTTAGTTTGCATGGAAACGAGGTATGTTGTTAAATTATGAAAAAATGCACCACTTATACATGTCGTCATCTAAATTTACAATAACTTTGCCTCTGACTCTTGTTTTCTTTATGTTATATAAATAGTAATTAGTTATCTGTATGAGACATTGAAATGCTTCTCACCTCAAATAAGTTTTTTGGATTCAGTTTGTTGCACTACAATTTCCAAATGCTATCATGAAAAAATTATTTTTTTCCCAAATTTATTTTTAATTGTGTGATCATTTAGCAGAATATCAGATCAATGGTTCAATGGTGTACCCAATGTGACTAAGAACTAAGTCAGGGAAATTATAATATCAATCCAATGATGAATTCACTGTGACCAAGGAGTAACTCAGAAAAATTTTAAGGTCATAGACTCAAAGTTCTCTAAATACACGTAGTAGTGTGTTCAAACAACTTAAACAAAATAGACGGTCAAATTTTATTAGTGCATCGTACTTGGAGTTTATGCAATTTTGACACTACCAACTATGAGCTCCAGGACAACAATCCCAAGGTTCATTAGCTTCACCATGTTTTGTTTTTGCAAATTTGTAAAAGCATTTACCTTGCCAGAAACCAGGAACACACTGATAAGAACCAACAGTACTGATTTCAGTGATTGTAGATTGTTTTCACATTCAGTTGCTTTGCCAAAATACTTCAAGGGAACATGAGGTGTGGCTGAATGTGAAAAAATACATAAAATTTTATTGTAAACTCAGTGTCAATGATTGGCTAATTTGGATACAGAAGCTATTTAAAACTTGTGCTGACTTAACTTCAATACCAACTTCATCCAGGCTGGTAAAGGGGGAGAGTTAACCCGTGATGAAACCACAATCATTGCTGGAGCGCTGGAACTTACGGAGAAGAAGGCTAGAGATGCCATGACCCCTATATCTCAAACTTTTGCAATTGATATCAATGCAAAACTTGATAGGTTCCTTCCTTGCATTGATTACTGTAGAGAATCTAATATCTTTCAGATGTTTTCTGACACTGATATTGTTTATACTTTGATATGTGTGTAGGCATTTAATGAATAAGATTTTGGAGAAGGGGCATAGTAGAGTCCCAGTCTACTATGAAAAACCAACAAATATAATTGGCCTTATCTTGGTAATTTTATTTATTGGCATTTTTCCAAAAAATTAAATGGCCATTTTTTTCGATATGATTAAATTAGCAGCCATAATTCTATTTTTATGATTCTTATTATTAATTTTTCATAATCTTGATTAACTTTGTCCCAACATATGTTTGTTAATTTTTGAAATTAGGTTCTAGTTCATGTATCTTATTTACTTCAAACATTTCAGAAGTCTGCACTTTATGGTCTTTTGATAACTATCTTCTTCGATAAAACATTTTTGTTTGTTTTTGAACTTCAAACATTTCACAAGTCTGCACTTTATGGTCTTTGATAACTATCTTCTTCGACAAAATATTTTTGTTTGTTTTTGAACAAAAGTTGCCAAGATTTGTAGATCATAAAACTGTGATATATCATGTCAGCATATATTAATTTGTTTTCATGGGTAGCTAGAAAATATGTGATTTGACTTGCGACTTAAGATCATAGATGATTGTTTGAGGCTCATTCTATACTTGAAGAGATTGGAAGAGTTCAATGCATGAGTGGTTTGTCTTCTATTATTGTATGAATCATCAAATTTGGAAGTTCTAGTGTTTAACGTATTTCCTCGTGTATGAAGCTTATTTGGAAATAATATTGGAAATTTTCAGTTATATTTGTAGAAATGCACATAAATAAATGACCATATTATAGGTATTTACATGTATATGCATCAAATAGCGTACTCACACGGAACCATATTTGTGTCTTTGGATTGTAGAATAGGTTAGTTATAGATATGGGACAGATAGGTATATTAAGAGCGACAAAATACTTAATTTTGACATAGCCAAATTATCATTTACTTAAAAAACTATAGAACTTCTGGACCAATTTGGCCACCTCTTGTCCACTTGTCATGATACCAAGGATAATTGTTGTTTGTCATATGATTCTCACTTATTTTCATGAATTTTCAGGTAAAGAATTTGTTATCTATACATCCTGATGATGAGGTGCTTGTTAGGAATGTAACAATTAGGAAGATTCCAAGGTATTTGCTAAACTGATTGAGAGTTTTTTTTAAGAAATGTTTTTCGCTTAGCAATGGAAGTTAGTGAATAATGTAATGGAATGTCTTGGTTAATGTTATTTTACAGTTTAGAAATTTTTTAACCTCTTATTAAAGTCTAAACATTTACACAACTTTTCACCATGTTGGTACAAAATTAACAGTGTTGTTTGACTTGCTATTGTGCTCTTAATAAGCAAATTTTGACTAAAGTGATTAGTTGTTGGCATATAGAGGCAAATTAAAGTAATTCAATTTCTTGAAATTGAACAATGGTGACATAGAGAGAAATTGAATTGTTTAGAACTTGGAAGACTAGAAGTATTCATGATGACAAGCTTAGCAAATTATTTATAAAAAAAATTTAAAACATGCTTTACATGGATTCAACGTTGCTGAAGACTTGTCTCCTCGCATTTACATATTGTCCTCATTTTTCATATTCAGAACATATTTTCTCTATCAAATTGGAGATACTAAGTGGGAGGCTCATATATCCTACGCCATCTAAACTATTCAAGAGATGTTTCATTCCCCATTAGAGCCTCCATTCATTTGATAAATAACAAGTTTTTTAAAATTGTATACTATGTGCAATGTTAACTCAATAGTATTCTAGCTCTACTTGCCTTCACCATTCTAAGATGGCATAAAAATTAAGTCTCTTTTTACATGTCAATACTGGGTTACTAGTGGATGGTAGGTTGATTTTTTTCCTCATAAGAATTCTACCTGACTGAGAAGATCCTTCATTTTGAATGTTAGAGAATCTTTCCCCTATCAGGAAGTTTTGCCTTTGATCCTCATTTACCGAAAGTTGCTTCCCTGATTTTATGGCAGATGACCCTTTTGTGGCTTTAAGGTCTAATGGATTTAATGGGTCTTTTACCCTATTTGTATATGATAATCAACTTGTGACCCTTTCAGGCCAAGCTGGTGGACCTACTTCCCATCTCAAGAATAATATATAAAGAGTTCTAACCTTGGTACAAACCAAGGATTCAAATTCAAGTTTATACTAGATATAGATACAGTGTTGGACTGGTAAATTATGTTGGTACATATGGTATATTGTGTGTGATATACTGCTAGAGAAAAATAATAATAAATATGATTAATCTTTTAGCATAGTTTAGTTTGATTGGTGTGTTGTATAGCAGTATATGATTAGACTGGTGTGTATCAGTCAATATGATCATTACCTAGTACTTGAATTCATTGAACAAAAAAATTTTGAACTACCCCACTTACATTCTTGGATTCCATTTTATATAAAAAAAAACATGCTTAAAATATGTAAGAACTCATTTAAGTCAATATAATCCAATTCTAGCAGGGGAATACCAAAGGATTGATAACGAGACTCAATTTTTCCGACTTCTTTCTTCTCATATTTCATCTTTGGGTCATTGTTAACTTTAAGAAGGGTAGATTGATCAAGAATGTGTTTTGAGTTCTAAACTCCTTTATGCAGACTTCAGAAAAAAAATTTTAATTCTGCGACATACTCTGTAAATGTCATTTTGGGTGGTAACTTCAATTTTTATTTTCAGACATTTTCCTGACACTATGCACTACTGTCATGAAAGATAATTTATGCATCTAGTGACACTTCGGTCCTTCTTTTTGTTATCCTACAAGTATGTTATTAAAAGATGCTATTTGTGTTAATATACCCTGTCAATAAATTATTTTGAGAAAGTTTGATTTCACCTTTAACGTATAGTTATTGGTGTGCATGATATATGCACTTTAAATTGCGGAATCACTAACTTTTCTGAACGGTAGGGTTCTTGAAGACATGCCGCTCTATGACATCTTGAATGAATTCCAAAAGGGCCATAGTCATATGGCAGTTGTTGTGAAGCAAGCAAACCCAACAGAGCAACCAAACAGCCATAGAGATGGTAGAGCTCCTTATAGAATCCTTTTAGCTTCAAGAATTCTATCTTATAAGTCAGGATTTTCACGCAATTGTTTACGGCAATGTTTTGATTGTCAATTTGTTGCTCAACTTCAAATTTAATGATTATCCTTTCTTTTTTATCTTGTTTCCGAATTGCATTCCTGGTAAAATAAGACCTGAGGCTGGATATAATTGGCGATAAGCTTAATGAGAAAAGTCCCAAAGGTATTAACCCGATAAGCCGGGCGAAGAGTTATCCTTCAAACTCAAACTCAAGCAGGAGCGGCAGTAGAAGTAGAAAATGGCTCCGTGATTCGACTGCAGACGTTTTGCAGATTGATGACAAACCTTTGGCCAGTGTCAATGAGGAACAAGAAGCCATCGGCATAATCACGATGGAGGATGTCATAGAAGAGCTACTACAGGTACAAATGCAGAATTTATGAATTAGCTTCAGTTTCTTAATTTATGAACTATATTGTTGATGTTTCTTTTTTTTTTCAGGAAGAGATTTTTGATGAGACAGATTATCCAGAAGAACGATAGTAGTGAGAAATCAAGTTATCAATGTTCGAATGAAACATATATGGCTTAAGTACAATTATGGGTACATTCCACAGCAGTTCAACCAGAAAAGATGGGTTTGTTTATGTAGTCTCTAAATAAAATCTATAGTTAATACTGTGTGTATGAATAACTAGACTTCTTGTCTTATTGTATATATGAATAGAGGAAACAAGAATTGTGGTTGCTTGATGAAGTTATTAAGCCAAATGTGTTGCTTGTGTCTGCAATCTGTCTAAATTTATTAGCTTTACATGCCTGGTGGAAAACTACTGATCATGGCATGATCTCTTCCCACAGATTGACTAAAAAGAATAGGCTACAGTGAGAATGTTGCAATGTTCTGTCACAGTGAGTACAAGAAATTGCTACTTGTGTCACTTGATTCCACCTCATATTTAAAGGGATGAACTGCACATGCATTGCTGCTACATAATCTTGAGGACTTGTACTAATACTCTTCCTGGAACAAAGTGACAAATCCAGCTGTGGAGAACATGGCACCCTTCCTTGCTTTGACATATCCTTGAATTGAGGAAGCCACTTCCCTGTGCTGATGACAGTCTCTTCTGGTAAGTCTTGATGTGTTCAAAGGCAAGCATAGTTATTGTCTTACAAATGTCACAAAGAAAGCCAGTACAAAGAACAAGCATTGTGAGGAGCCAATTGACCAAGACAAGAACACCTCATAATCTCACCCTTGTTACAATTAGGGTTCCACCAACTGGTTCATTTTGGCATCCTTAGATCAAGTTCATGAACTAGGTCATCCATCTTGATCTGTTTATGAAAATTATATATTGATTTCATCCTGTTTTTTCAGTCAAATCACACCAATGGCTGGTGCACCAGACATTCAACTTGAATCATTTTTTTCCAAAGCAAAATATAATCATCAACAATGGATGTGATGATGCATATGATCCTTCAAAATTTCTTTTGTAGTGAGGTGTAACATGATCATCAACACCTTCAATGCTCCATCACCATCTTCTATTCAAGAAAGAGTGCCTTGACCACAGACGTCCATCTTGGCTTCCTCCACCACATTGCAGCCTTTGTCCTACAGAGTCAATTGCTGTGGATTTGAATTGGTCCAATACATCACCTCAATCTTAATCAACATCTACCTATGGAAAGAAGACAGAGTCCTATCTCATGTGGCACCTCTTCCCAGAGGCACATGAAGCCTAGACAGACTCTTAATGATAAGGAGTCTTGTGCTTGGAGGATTCCATGAGCTTTTTGGATTACTATCCATTTCATCTCACAAGACACTAACTTGATTTGATGGGATCCACATCCTCCTTGTACCATAACTTTGATGACACTAACTTCATTACATTACAAACGTGACTGAGATTGGACAGTGGATTGCACATATTTCACACCACTCATCTACAATTACATGAATGGGGCCACCTTTCATGTATATATCATACACCAAACTTCAGATTAGAGAGGCAAATGCTAATACTTGGATTTTCCAAATTAATATTACTGAAAGAAAGCATGTTTTTTTGATGTTACAGTAATAAGCTCTCCTGTATGGCTTTATCTGCTGACAATTACTTCACTATACTTTGTGGAATAAAATAGTGCTGCCTTGGAGACAAAAGTAGCCTTCCCAGTGCAGACCAAATGGCCATAGTTTTTTGAGTAGCTGCAGTATGGAGCTCCTGTTCATGTCTTCGTGTGGGTTGAGTGGAACCTTCCTCAAGAAAAGCTGTCAAAAAATATCACAAGCAAGTCACTCAGAGAAATCATGCATGCGAAGACTGCAGCTGTAATGCACTCACGATGATGATAGGACCTTCCTACACCTCCATGCTTCCACTGCAAGCATCATTTGGATCCACCTAACACATGCAGTGATTCCCTTCTGCCATTCAACCTGGTAGGCGTTCCTTCTCTTCTCCCCACTTGTCCTTCTCTGAACAGTCAACAAGGAATATTGCTGGAGTATCTATCAATGCAGGGTTTCAGTCCCAACATTGAGCTGGAAGAAGAATGCAAGAGTATCCATTCATTTGAATACTAATCTGCAATCATATATAGTCAACTAATTAAAAATTAGTGTTTGGTGGCCAAGAGTTTGTAGTATATCTTCCTTCTACAAGATGTCCAAATGTCTTTTGTCAAACAAAATGTTCCTAGTTTTCATCTGAACAACTGTAAATAATAAAATAACTTTAAAGGTTGTAAGTTGACAATAGATACAAGAAGTCATGGGATCAGTAGGCAATCCTATTCATTAAAATGTTGTATTTGATGTTAGGATCATCCTCTTTTGTATTAATTCAAGTCCCATGCAGTTCTCCTATCCCAGAAAAAAAGAAAAAAAGACAAGTGATGCATTAAACAAGCTGAATATGTTGAGGAACAAGCCACAAGTTTGACACCACTTTCACATATTTAACAACAGCTTTTAAACACAATAATTAAGCTTTTGCAGTTCATTATGCAAAGAACACAACAAAACCTATATTATATATTAAAATAGACTTGAAATGTTCCTTAACTTTTGCCAAAGGGAAAACAAAACTTTGACCATTTAAGTATCAGCTGTTGTATAATATACTGGTCTAAAATCTTCCTGCTTGCTTTACACCTGTAATACACTAAGAAGTCTGCATAGATATATGACATTTGCATCCTGCCAAAATTGAGGATTCTGCATTATATGTAATAATCAAAGAGTTGATAGCATTTGGAAGGCTCCTTTGATCAAGAACAAAAATCCTTCAGGGCACTGCACCTTGACATTTGTAATGATGCCACCATATCACTCTGCTACAAGATCAAAATTCCAGACTAGACTACATGCTTACAGCTGCCAAGCTGCAATGCTTTGAAGGATTCAACTCATAGTTCATTGGAACAGGAAGGAACCAACCCTTTCACACAACACATTACATAAAAACAATAGAATATTAAGTGTTGTCACTTTGCTTGCTACATAGAGTTTGGTGTAGTACATGTGTCAGAAGGTTTTCAGCATTTACTGCAGTCCAAAACCTTCTGCCTTATACTTTGAAAAAACATACGGAAGATCGTAGTTAAACAAACAAAAAAAAAGGAGAGGCTAATTATCTGTTGATCATTAAGACTATAATGATTAAGAAGAAAAGAAAATAATGACTAAGAAGTAATATTCTTGCAGTCAGTCAATAATCTTGCATCCATTGGTATATATATATACATACCTGAGGTGAGTACACGGGAAGACAGGTCTGAAGAGTTCAAACTTCAAAACACTCTCGAACGTTGGAAAAAGGGGGCGACTCCATAGCACCTTTCTCCGTGGAGTGGTCGTAAGGAAAGCGAAAGCTCGAAGCAAAATAACATATAATAATGACACCGGCGAATGGCTACCGCCAAAAAAAGGGGCGCAGACAGCAAGACAACGCGGGCACGTCACGGGCCGGGTCCGCGTGGGGCCCCTGATCACGGGCGCCTTGCTTTGCTGACGCTTGTCGCGCGGCAGAGCTCCCGAGGCCGTCCTGTGACGGGCCGATCCGTTACCGCACGACGACGATGTCAGTTGCCGAACGGCAACATGGTAGAATTTCAAATTTACCCTCCGGTCATTTTGTTGCTGTCGACTTGGGGACGACGACAACGCCTGCCTTTATGGACGGCCGAGATCCGATCTGAACACCAAACTCTCGGCTCTCTCATTCCTTCCATAAAAGGATTTTTTATCATCGAAAAAATAAATAAATTGAGATCTGATATAGTTTTCAGTAAAATATAATACATCCTTATTTTTCATTCGGGCTAATTTGATAATCTTATAAACTGTAAGAGGCTTGAATCCAATCGAGATTTAGAGGTTTCATGGGACAGAGGATTTGATTGACAATATGATAAAATTGTGTTAGATAGTATTCCACAAAAAGTTCTTAAATTTATAATAAATTTGAACGATTTTGAAAGAAAAATTAGGGATTAAGATTTTTCTTTTCTTTGATGGTGTGTATCAAAAAAAAAAATTATTTTATAATGTACGAAGATGATCATCGAAATAAAATCATTATTAATATCAAAAATAATTACATAGATTATTCAATTATTATAAAGTTATGATATTATGCATCAAACAGTCAGTATTATAGTATTATGGTTGTGGATGAAGATTATTTATTATTGTCTAGATCGACTAAACTCGAGTTAGGTATCTTTGTTGGCATCGAATGATCATCGTCACGAATCATAAACCTAATTGATGTATATCAATCGAGTGGATATGATGTCGCATCGAGATAAGATTTTTAATTTCACAAATCAAATTATTTGGCATCCAAAGTTCTACTGATCTAATGAGAATTTTGATAAGGTCATTTAGTCCCACATTAATTGAGGAGAATGAGAACCAAGGGCTCATAAGTCCGTCGGACCTTTCTTATTTTTATAGGAGTTTTTTAGAGCTCACATACTTTGAATGGATAAAACCAATATCCAAGTATGCCCATCGTCCAAAACAAAAAATTTCTCACGAACCTACCGGCACCGATAATCATTAGACATCGGTAGAGTCATGAATAATCAATTTGCCATCATCATCCAAAAAAAATAAGTACCTTTACATATATTTCCTTCTAAAGTTTTGGAAATAGCATATTTGCTCCTTTTAAGATTTAATATCCACCAAATGTTATTTTCATTGAAAACTTGAATATAAAAGAATAAAACAAAAATTACTTATTTTAAGGATGAGTAATATTTCTACAAGGAGTTAATAATATTTGCAGTTTCAACTTTGTGATGCTAATTGACGGTTGACGAAAATTAATGACCGTGACATTTATGCAACTTTGACTTCTATAGGACTTTGGAGGCAAATATATGCAAATTTACCCAAAATAATAAATTATTATCACACAAGTGTCTTACGGTAATCTCACTAAAAAAAGAAAGCAATCTATAGTGGCCGAATTATTTAGGATCAATTAATTTTTTTGTTTATCGACACAAGAAATGTCGAGACTTATTTTGACGTTGAAAGTGTTTTTTAAGTTCGTATATTACCATCCAAGTATAATGAAAATGTATTATGCCGGAATTATGCGTATGTGACATGATACCATAGGTAAGAAGTTCTTATGGGGTAATTATATATTAGGTTTTAGTTTGACCTTTTTTACATTTTGATCATTAGATTTAAAATTTTATATTAAAATTTATATAATTATAAAATAAAATTATTTAATTTTATTTATCCCAACGTTGATGATTTTATCGACGAAAGATACAATACGTGACAACATGTAAATGAATGACGCGTAAATAATAGACAAAAAGATAAGTAATGATCGTTGACAACGATACGATGGTTAATCCTGTCGATATTTATTTGAACATCGACGATGATAAAAAAGAGCCATCTATATTTACATAAATATCGAAGGAGAAAAAGGAAGCAGGTGAAAATGTGATGTTATTTATGCACGTATTATTATATCTTTCATTGATAATATCGACGATTTAGGATAAATAAGATTAAATATTTCACTTTGATATTTCAATATAAATTTTTTAAACTTAAGAAGTATAATGCTAATGAGATGTGTATCTTTTTCGATAAAATCGATGATATTAAGGTAAATAAGATTAAATATTTTATTTTTATAACTAAATAAAAATTTTAAATATAAAAAATTAACATATTAAAAGATCTAACTAAAAGAGGAATATGTAATTAGTCAAGACTTTACGGTGCATTTAGGAGTTGTTTGCTATATTGTTTGTCGAAGAAATCAACGGTCAAAAAAACGGAATCGCGCCTTCAATTACTTCACATGTTCATCGGGGTGTCTTTTTCACATAATAAATTTTCCTTTTAATTTCTCGTTAGTTTCTTAGCATACTTTGAGCTGCGCTGGAGAGAAAGAATCCATCTTTATTGGAATAAGGGAAACCAATAAAGAAAGAGGAGGAGGAGGAGGCCGAGGAGGAGGACCACCGTTTGATCGCGTCCGAGTCGCATCTCCAGCTGTAACCCCGCTTTCCTCCAACACCATCGAACGCGTTAAACGCCACCCCACCCACCTCCGCCGCGGCTTCGTACTCCATCGCGGTAATCTTATCCAAGAGTTAAAGATCCCATTTTTGTGCCTCTGTTTTCTTCCTGTCTCAGATCGGTGGGGTAAGTGATGAGCTGTTTTTGATCGGATTTGTCGTCGTGCCCTTTTTATTGCGGGAGGGGAGAGGAGAGCGGCGGCGGCGGCAGCAGCAGCAGCTCGTCTCAGAACGATGGGGAGATAGAGAGTCCGACGGAGCGTGTCTTCTTCTTGTGAAGATTTCGCCTTTTTTGGGTCTCTCCCGCCGGGCGAAGACGCATTGCGTTGTCAAGCTTCGGTTTTGATCTTTAGTCTGTGAAGAGACAGAGGTCTCGGCATCAGATTTGTGGGAAAGGTGGGATCTTGGTCGGGTCCAGGTGTGGTTTGTTCTTGCGAGGAGGAGGCAATGGCGCCGTCGTTCGACTGGTGGGGGAAGGATGCCCACCGCGGGACGTCGGTGATCGTGAAGATGGAGAACCCCAACTGGTCCATCTCGGAGATCTCCTCCCCCGACGATGACGAGGAGTACGGCGTCGGCGGTGGCGGCGGCCAGGGAGAGTTTTCCGGAGGCGGTGCGAGAAAGGGCGGCCGAGGGAAGAACGCGAAGCAGATCACGTGGGTGCTCCTCCTCAAAGCCCACCGTGCCGCCGGGTGCCTCACCTCCCTCGCCTCCGCCGCCGTCGGCCTCGCGTCCGCAGTCCGCCGGCGCGTGGCCTCCGGGCGGACCGACTCCGACGCCGCCTCTTCGCCGCCTGAGGAGAGCCCCGTCTTGCGCACCCGGTTCTACTCCTGCATCAAGGTCTTTCTCTGGCTCTCGCTCCTTCTCCTGGGATTCGAGGTCGCCGCCTACGCGAAAGGTTGGCATTTGGGCGCCGCCGAGCTGCAGCGCCTGGTGCTGCTGCCTTCTTCCTTCGGCATCCGGGGGCTCTTCGAGTCGCTGTACTCCGACTGGGTACGAATCCGGGCGGAGTACATCGCGCCGCTGCTCCAGTTCCTCGCCGACGCCTGCGTCATCCTCTTCCTCATTCAAAGCGCCGACCGCCTCATCCTCTGCCTCGGTTGCTTCTGGATCCGCTACAAGAACATCAAACCCGTTCCGAAGCAAGCCATTGGATCCGAGTCCAAGGACCCCGAGTCCGGCGGCGAGGATTTCCCGATGGTGTTAGTCCAGATTCCCATGTGCAACGAGAAAGAGGTGAGCTCGGCAAAGGTTTTTGACGTCACGAATCGGATTCCACGACTTTTCATGGCTAAAGCTATAGTCTTCTTTGCTTTTGGCATGTCGCAGGTGTACCAGCAATCGATCGCCGCAGTGTGTAATTTGGATTGGCCGAGATCCAACATCCTAGTTCAGGTGTTGGACGATTCCGACGATGCCACGACGCAGGCATTGATCAAGGAGGAAGTTGAGAAATGGCAGCAGAATGGCGCCCACATTTTGTACCGGCACCGGGTGATCCGACAAGGTTACAAGGCTGGAAATCTCAAGTCGGCCATGAATTGCAGCTACGTGAAGGATTATGAGTTCGTGGCCATCTTCGATGCCGATTTCCAGCCAGCCCCGGACTTCTTGAAGCGGACCATTCCTCATTTCAAGGTCGGCTTCAAGAACCAATCTGAACAACATCCTTAAGCGTGCATAATGCTGAAGTATATGTAACTCATGGCTTTTGCCTGTTGGGACTTGCAGAACAACGAGGAGCTTGGTTTGGTGCAGGCGAGATGGTCTTTTGTAAACAAGGATGAGAACTTGCTGACCCGGCTGCAGAACATAAATCTGTGCTTCCACTTTGAGGTGGAGCAGCAGGTGAATGGAGTATTCCTCAACTTCTTCGGGTTTAATGGGACGGCTGGAGTTTGGAGGATCAAAGCACTGGAGGATGCAGGAGGGTGGCTGGAGAGAACGACGGTGGAGGATATGGACATTGCTGTCAGAGCTCATTTACAAGGATGGAAGTTCATCTACCTCAATGATGTGGAGGTACTGTATCTTTAGGATTTCTCAACACTGAAGAAGAATTCAGGACCGAATCAAGTCTATGAATGCTTACTTATTCTGAATCTTCTACTTGCAGTGCCAATGTGAACTGCCGGAGTCATACGAGGCTTACAGGAAGCAGCAACATCGATGGCATTCTGGCCCGATGCAGTTATTTAGACTCTGCTTGCCAGACATTATACGATCCAAGGTATAATTCACCGAGTTCACTATTTCAAGTACACTACGATATGAAGCAACATTTTTAATGCCTTCTTTACTAAATATAACCTTCTTAGTTGAAGTTCTCCCAAAAAAAGATGAAAGTATCCGAATTTCTGTGTCATTGATACACATCAAAATCACAGAAAAGACATGCCCGACAAAGCAAAACCATAAAATTGTGTGGCTTTAAATTGGCTATGTTTCCAATTAAGAAGTTGTTCGATTCCTGCCATCTTGAGAAGCAAACTATGCTCAATTCAATAGATATACTCATGCCTTTTATGTCACATTGAGATAGTATTTTCACAGGAATAGATAAAATTGAACTTGGGTATTGGGATTAATATTTGAATCCTGTATCTTGAAGAATTTGAAATGATATCAGAAGAATGTAACTCTTTTTTGTTTCCCTTTTTTCAGTACGTTAGCGTACTATACATCTGATACTATCCTTGTCTCCTGTGAGTTTTTATTCATATTGCCATGTTTCTTTGGTTCAACATATCCCGAACTTGGGTATGGAGGTTGACCTTGCATTGCTGTAACCATTTTGTAGAGGATATATTTCTGCAGTCTGATAGTTTCAATGCTTTGATTTTGTTCCCTTGTTTTAGTTGTTCTTTCTTGATGATTCAAGTCAACCATTGTTACCAATTTTCGTCGGTCTATGTATTACTGAATTCTGAACCCTGAAACAACCAATTTTGTTGAAATTTCAATCTTTTTTTGGGTTCATACTGAATGTTTTTTCTCCCTGAAATGATCTGTTAAGGAAATTCCTTATGCCGACAACCTATTTAATCTATGTTGCAGATTGGATTCTGGAAGAAGTCAAACTTGATATTTCTGTTCTTCCTCCTGCGGAAACTAATATTGCCTTTCTACTCCTTCACCTTGTTCTGCATCATCCTTCCCATGACAATGTTTGTCCCAGAAGCAGAGCTCCCCGCATGGATAGTCTGCTACATCCCCGCCACCATGTCCTTCCTCAACATCCTGCCTGCACCAAGATCCTTCCCTTTCATTGTCCCATATCTCCTCTTTGAGAACACCATGTCCGTGACCAAGTTCAATGCCATGATCTCGGGCCTGTTCCAGCTCGGAAGCGCCTACGAATGGGTCGTCACCAAGAAATCAGGCCGGTCCTCCGAGGGTGATCTATATTCTTTAGTCGAGAAAGAGCCTCAGCAGCAAAGAGGGGCCTCAGCACCAGACCTTGAAGCTGTTGCGGAACTAGAGCCCCAGCCTAAGAAGAAGTCGAAGAAGAAGCACAACAGGATCTATCGGAAGGAGCTTGCACTTGCATTCCTTCTGTTGACAGCTTCGGCACGGAGCTTGCTGTCGGCCCAGGGCATACATTTCTACTTCCTCCTCTTCCAGGGCATCTCATTCCTCTTGGTGGGTCTCGACCTGATCGGCGAGCAGATTGAGTAAAAGAATCAGAGTAATCCACGGTGATGTTCATCATGAGGGCTGAGCAGTGGTATCACATAATCTTAGTAAAGGATTTGATGTAAAATTTCCTCACTGTGGAGGTGTAGATAGTCCCACTTGTAGCCTGTAAGATTTCATTCTTTCAGGTCTTATTCTTTTGTAAGATTTTTTCTTTTTTGGTTCAAATTAAATTTCACTTACAGTTCAACATGCTTGAATGCTTTTATTACCTAAGAGAATTTATATTCTTGTTCTATTATAGATTCAATGGTAGAGATATTGCTACAAAATGTATTTCTTATAGTAATGTCAGTGAAGTCAATTAACATACTTGAGTCAACAGAACAAGAGGTTTTGAAGAGGCTTATGGTATGAAAGAGCATAGGGAAATTGGAATATCAGTATGCCATCAAGATGAATCCAACTTAACTTATCATGCAAAAAAAAAAAAAAAAAAAAACAATTCTGAGGCAACAAAATAAATAATCATACAAAGGAAAAATGTGTCTGGCCAAGACACTGATCTATCTAAGCTTTGAGCATCATCAATGAACAAGAGAATGGCTGTTCTTTATCCCCCAACTTTTCTTATGTCTATGTTCATCATAACCACAACACAAACTATGATTATTTTGGTCAACTTGAAACAGCAACTGAAAAAAAGTGAAAAGAAAGCAAATATCAATGAATGTTAAGACCTTCATTCCATGATCTTTCAGTGCAATTTGATGGATACAAAATGCTTCTAATAGAACAAATCAAGTATTTGCCCACCTCCTAAAACAACAAAGAAGCACATGAATCTGTCACTGGCAATGAACTAATACAGGAGGGAAACCAAGGGATCAAGTTATCAACAGTGACATGGTTGTGATGCTTTAGATGATAAAGCTTGAATACATTTCTTTTGACTAAAACTTGATCAAGTTCAAAGAGTGAATAACGAGCACAAAATATTGTGCAATGGATTCTACATATTGTCAAAGTCGAATAGGTCTTAAAATTGAGATGCTATTGTGATGTTACGATCTATTTTGATGAGATAATTAATCGAAATCCAAATTATACTTACGACTTGACATTCTTATCGAACTTTGATTAATTTAATTTATTTTTAAATTTTATTATGAAATTAAAGCAGATATATACATAATAAAATTTCTATCTGGAAATCTAAATCAATTTCCATTGTTCTTGCTGCCAACCCAACTGAATCCAATAGCCCAAGCCATGGAAACCTTGGAGGCACAAAACCCTAATAAGAAACCTATGTGGCAATGCCAAATTAAATTAAATTTAATGTGAGGAAAAATTATATATATTTTCTCTATCCACATGATCACAAAAAGAAAAACCTTAAATTTAAAGTATGCGTGACCTCAGGAGGACGGAAGCTAATTAGACAAAATGTCATATTCATCGGACACTGTCATTGTCATTATCGTCATGGTGGGAGAAGAGTTAATGAAGCACAACGCATGGGATTCAATGCCAACACTGCATTCGCACGGTGCCGAGCATTGCAGCGTGGGGTTGGTCGTTCAGATCATATCGAATTCACAATAAATTGGATCAAAATTAATTTACCAATGATTTAATTTTAAAAATTATAAATAAATTTGATTGAAGGTATTATTTTTTATTTAGTTAATCAATTTAAATTGAATTAATTTTAATTCGAAAGATATCAATCGATTCAGGTTGATTAATCAAATCAACATAAATATCTAATTTTATTAATAATATAAGTTTAATTTCATAAATATTATTGTGTCATTTAATCGGATCATTTAATTAAATTGATTTATTTAAAAATATATATATATTTAAAAATTTAAAATTATAATCTAGTTAATAAATATAATTAATTGATTTTGAGTCGATTCGATTAGATAATCCGAATTGATTCCGGTTTAAATAAACAAAATAGTTTGAGTTGATTCAGCCCTTAATGATTTGATTCGAATTGATTTGAACTTATAAATCTCATCACTCACAAAAATAAAAGATTGATTTTGGCATCCTATCAAGATCAATACTTGGGAATTAGGTTCACATATGGTTCGATCGAACACGGGCCAATCAAATCAAGATGGGGCCAATGATCACGTGAAGTAAGCAGCCAACCACATGAGACGTTGTTCCTGATAATTAAGTCACTTGATGTCCTACTATGTACCCAAAATAGACGGCTGTGATTGCTACCGATCTCAAGACTGTGTATGACACAAGCATCCCGATTTAATGATTTGGACCCATTATCTTCTTGGTTGAATCCAATTAATTTTGGTCGGTGATGAAGTTATGATCCAAATTATGAAATCTTTTATTAAGATATTATAGTGACATGATGTTATTTTTTATTATTGTCATTACTATGTGTATATATAATGATGAGATGATAAATGTTGGAGTGATGAAAACAAATGTAGAATGATATATTGTAAATATCGTAATGCTGGATTTGTACTCTTTGTATAAGCATTGATGAATGTAATCTCGTCTACGGCTGAAACAATCCAACACAGCCGCCAAAAAGCACCAACTTCAGATTGCAATCACAATGAAAGAATTCTATAATCATATAATTTATTGCTCTGAAAAAGAAAAAAAAAAACATATATTAAAAGAATCTCACCATACTATTTAAACACCCTCAGCCCATCCATTCCTCACCAATTCTCCCAGTCTCTTCTCTTCTCTCTCTCTCTCTTCCTCCTTTCTCAGATTCTTCTGAAGTGAAACATGTCCAAGGAGGCCACCTTTGCGTTCATTTCTTTCCTTCTCTTTGCATCTTTTCTAGCCCATGCAGGAGGCAGGCCAGTGCCGGTGGATCCAAAAGAGACCAGTCTTCAGGTACTTATCAGGACTGTCTCTGCTTCGATTTCAGCTGTTTTTGTAGAGAAATAAAGAGAGGAGGAGAAGTATAGTTCGATTTGACATCTTCTTCTTTCTTTTGTTGTTAGTGCAGGGTGTTGAGAAGGAGATGGCTGAGAGAGTGGAAGAATGCGTGGGAGTTGGGGAGGATGAATGCTTGATGAGGAGGACCCTGGTTGCACACACTGACTACATCTACACCCAGGAGCACCATTAAGATGGGTGGTTTAGTTCTTTGGCCTGTGGATTGTCTGCCACAAGGATTTCATCTATTATTGTGCTTAAGCTGGAATTGATAATATTTGGGTTTTTAGATTCTAAAGTTTTAGGAAACCTAAGAGAGAGAGAGAGAGAGATAGAGTCATCATATGCATGCCATGTAAAACTACTTGGATTCTATGTCTATGTACTTCAGTGTTTATGAAATCCAACCTTAGAGAAGCTGTTTAATATACATGTAGTGAATATTGATCTTCATGTTCATCAGAAGAACACAATTGGAAGTAGAAATCTTCTTTTCCATCATACAAGTGCATGTATCAAGTTGATTCTGGTTGAAGCTCAAGTTGCTCATGGTATCACCACAAGATGATCTCAATCCAAGTTGTTTGGTCAAAGAAATTTGTCACAAAAGAGAACCTGTTAACTTCATGCCCTCATGTCCACCACCTCATGCAGCAGAGAAGAAGTTAGCTTCATGCCCTTCCATGAGATAATATTTAGCTGATGTAATGCTTGTTATTATATCATAATTAGTTGCTCCATCATCCTAAAGAAGGTTAAACTACTGCAATATAAGCATTTTTATTTCATATCTTGTAATTCCAGTTAGGTGATCAAAGTATATAGTTTGACACACTGCATTTTCTTCTTACAGTTGATGATGATATGTTAACTCATCATAAAGTATTCCAGAATGGATTGTTGCTTCCTTATTCTTCATTATTGCCTGTGACTGTGTGAGCCACTTCATGGAGATAACATGATACTGACTTGGTGATGTTCTGTGAACATATAGTGCTTCCATTGATGAGATTCCTTTTCTCTGTAGTCATGTGATCCTTCTTTGGCAGACATGAAGGCTATTCGATTGTGACCTGGATGGAGTTGGGTACTCCCAACCCTGTGAACTTGTACAGCTTCTTCCGTTCATCAATTCTTTTATCTGCAGTCATGTGATCTTTCTTTGGAAGACCTTCTGATGATTGTACTGCTGTCACCAATTCACATCATGTAGTCAATATCATCCTTCAAAAGTTTACCTGAATCTTTTCTTCATAAACATTCTTCCCATTCCTAGATGTAATGTCATTTTTTATCTGATTTATATTTTTTTAGGTGGTGAATGTCGATCCTGACATCAGAATCTTACAGTGATTTGATGATGAAGTCTTTCTTAGTCGAGTTAGCTAGCACCTAAACTCTCATGATTAGCGATGACTATCATCATCATCGTTCTCATTATTATTATCATCGTCTAATTAATTTATTTTATTTATGCTAATTTTAATCAGATCTATTCAACCTCGGATCACTGCATTTCTAACACAATTCCTTGGAAGTATATTTAGCTGCGAAGATGCATTCTCAGTGTCCAGCCTGCTTAGATTTTGCTGCAAAATTGATGAGGTGATCTATTTATATCTTGTCACAACATGAGTTAAAAGATGTAAGCTAACAAAGGTTCAAAATGTGGGATATTATCTATGTATTCCGATACCATTTGGCAGCATATAACATTAGGTGACGATTGGTATGAATGTTGACCAATAAAACAAAAGCGTTATTCTTGATACCAACTTAAGCGTATGGAGAGGGACTCGAAGGAGTGACATACACATACTATCATCATCATCATTATCTTTAAATTATGAGGTTTTATTTTTTTTACGAAAGACAACAAGCATGCTAGTCAAAATCTTTATCAATCACATTATTTAATATCCTCAAAATTTTAATATTTAATAAATAAATTTGAGATATCATCATCATATCAATATTTTAGACATAAAAATTTATTAGACAAAATGATAAAAAGATTGAGTTATATTTTTCTCATGTAGAAAATAAAAGTCATATACCTAAATACCACTGCTTTGAATATATAAATAACACAACCATAAAGAGCAAAAAAAAAAAAAATCTATAATGGATCATAAAATTGAATTAGTCAATTATCAAACTAAATGGTTAAAGCTCCTAAATTATTTAATCGAATCAAAAGAAAATTAAGCAAATATTAAGTGTCATGTCACATTAAATTAGAGAGGAGGAGAGATTTTAAGGTTTTTTTCTCCTCCAATTTCAAACAATTACTCAAAATAATAATTAAGAGTCATTTCTTGGACGTAGCGCGGCTTCGACTCCGCCCTCTCACTTCTCCTCCTCTCCGTTCGCTCCCTTGACCACCTCCTCCTCCGCATGCCTTCGACTCCGCGCTCCCTTCTTTAACTTTCCCATCCGAGCTCACCTTTCTATCCTCCTTTTCTTCCTCCGTAGTCCCTGAGTAGATTTATGACATTTGGACAATCCACGAACTGCCAATTCTTTTAGATCCTCCACAGGAGGATTCATCCCAAAGATTACATGGTTCATAAGTTGCCAGTTGTGGATCTCCCACCCAATGTTACCCTCAGGTTCCTGAGGTCCTACCTCAGCTCTGGCCAACTGGAACGTGCCCGAGACCTGTTCGACAGAATTCCACACCCTGATTTGCGCTCGTTGACCATCTTGATCTCTGCTTTCACAAAGAATAATCTTCCCAAAGAATCCATAAGGTTCTATCGGAGGCTTCGGGAAAACAAGGGCCTCGAGCCTGATCGTTTGGTTCTGCTTTCTGTGGCCAAGGCATGCGCCAATTCTTCGGATCTTGTTGAAGCCAAAAGGGTGCATGAGGAGGCTGTCAAGTTTGGATTTTCCTCGGACCTTCTCCTGGGTAATGCACTGATCGACATGTATGGGAAATGTGGATTTCATGACGGGGCTAGGAGAGTGTTCGATGACTTGCCGCAAAAGGATGTGGTCTCCTGGACTTCTCTCATTTCGGCTTGCATGAGTTGCAGGATGCCGGTAGAAGCATTGCAAGTCTTTAGTGATATGTTGCATCTTGGAGTAAAACCAAATTCAGTCACTCTGTCAACTGTCCTTCGTGTCTGCTCGGAGTCAAAGGCATTGGATGTTGGAAGACAAATTCACTGTCAAGCACTTAGAAGGGCACTCGAGGATGATGTATATCTAGGTAGTGGACTAGTGGATGTGTATGCTAGTTGCTCAAGTATCAGGCAAGCCAGGATTGTTTTTGATACAATTCCATACAAAGATACCGTGTCTTGGATTGTGATGTTAGCTGCTTATTTCGTCGATGGGGAATGCGAAGAGGCTCTGAAGCTATTTGAGCTAATGAGATCTGGAGGGGTTGCTTTGACCTCTGCTTCATGGAATTGCATGATCAGTGGACTTGCACAAAATGGAAGGCCAGAAGAAGCATTCAGAATGTTGGGTCAAATGCAACAGTTGGGGTTCAAGCCTAACCATATCACAGTGGTTAGTGCACTGCCAGCTTGCTCCTACATTGAGAGTTTAAGAAGAGGGAGAGAGATTCATGGATACATTTTCAGGCACCGGATTTTGGAGGGTATGGTGCCCTTGACAGCTCTAGTTCTAATGTACGCCAAGTGTGGGGACTTGGATAAGGCCAGAGAGGCCTTCAACCAGATGCCCAGGAAGGATACAGTTGCATGGAACACAATGATTTTGGCAAATTCGATGCATGGATGCGGTGAGGATGCATTAGCAGTATTCCACCAAATGCTAGAATGTGGTGTCAAACCTAATTCGGTCACATTTACGGTGGTTTTGACTGGTTGCAGCCATTCACAGCTTGTTGATGTGGGCAAGTCGATCTTTAATTCAATGAGCACACAACATGGTCTTCAACCTGATGCTGATCATCATGCCTGCATGACTGATGTCCTCTGCCGTGCTGGTCATCTTGAGGAGGCATATGGATTCATTCAAAGCATGCCCATGCAGCCAACGGTGGGCGCATGGGGCGCATTGCTTGCATCATGTAGAGTGTATAAGAATGTGGATTTAGCAAAGATTGCAGCAGCACATCTTTTTGAAATTGAACCAGAGAACCCTGGGAACTATGTGTTGCTATCAAACATACTAGTTGCCGCCAAGCTGTGGGACGATGCTTCTAGCATCAGAATGTTGATGAGGGACAAGATGAGGGATAGAGGCGTTACAAAAGTACCTGGATGCAGCTGGGTTCAGATAAGGAACAAGGTTTACACATTTGTTAAAGGTGACGATAGGAACGCTCTGCGAGACGAGATATATGGTTTTCTGAAAGAGATAAGGGAGAAGATGCGGCTGGAGGGTTATCTTCCCGACACTGATTACGTTTTACAGGATGTAAACAAAGAGGAAAAGGAAGAATTGTTGTGCAGTCACAGCGAAAAACTTGCGGTTGCATTTGGCATTCTTAACTTGAAAGGAGAATCAGTCATTCGGGTGTTCAAGAACTTGAGAATCTGTGGAGATTGTCACAGTACCATCAAGTTCATGGCCAAGATAATTGGGGTGCAGATAATTGTCAGAGACAATGTGAGGTTTCACCATTTCAGGTATGGTTCTTGTTCGTGTCGGGATCTGTGGTGATCTATTGAATTGCTTCATCTGTGATGATCTCTGAGGTTGAGGAGTTTAACCAAGAGTTTAGCTGAGGCAACTGTGGATTTAAGGTATAACCTTTTAATATTACCAGTATAAGGTAGTTCATTTGTTTCAAATATTGTCAAGTGCTTGCATGCACATGCTTATACGAGTTGCCATTGACGTTACATATCAACAAGCATTATCGTAACAGAAATAGATTTGTGTTAGATACAACAAGCTCTTATTCCAAATTTTTGTGATTGAATTAGGACATTCATACGTGTGTAGCCTGCTCATGAACATGAGAAGACTCAAACCCATAGAATTTGTTTGGAGACCACACACACACACACACACACACACAAGCTTTTCTATACTTCTATCAAAAGCTTTTCTATGTAGGAAACTTCTTTTGTAGATGCAGCCTTGAGTTTCATGTGAGACATTCGTTTCCACAGTCACTAACTTTTAATATTTTGCAGGACGGTTCGGTCTGCCATCCTTACTCCTGAGAATGCTGAACTAACTAGGCAATCTATTTTCACCCTCATATTTACTCTGAAGAACATTGAGGTGAGGCATCTATGTACTCTATTTGAAATCTTGTTTCTTAACAAAAAAACTCTTTAAGAAGTACTACATGTCCTTTCAGAGTATTACCTCAGACATCTCGGGCTTCACAGGCGATGTGGCTACAAGGGGAAATTTGAAGATGCTAATTAAGTCCCTTAGCAGACTTTTATGATTGTGTTGGAGCCAGGCTTTTGCCAGCTTGTCTCTGGAACTTTTAACCACAGGTATGCTTGAAGGACTTGAGCATGGAAAACAGTATACTGACTCTATCTTGAGAACCAGTATCTCAAATTTGTCATGTGAAGAGATGCATCAGATGCTGCAATTTGCTGCTGAGGAATGAAGTTTTGGTGGACTAAATATCATCACTTTCTTGCTCTCATAACCATCTTTTTTTTCATGTTGTTTCATCAATTATTACAAAATGAGATGAATTCAAAAAGCAGGAATCGACTGATTGCTTTTGAGTTTTAATTTTATTCTGTATTTCCAATATTTTGGATGTATTCATGAAGAGAAGATGATCATCGTGTTGTAGATCTTTGTTTCCATACTGGAATCAGCACTCCTTCACTCTCCATCCATCAGCAGTTGGCTTCTCAAGATGTGGAATCAATATAATTTCAGTAATTTGGGTCTGGATCGTCAAATTTATCCCAGCTCAAACCGTAATTATCTTTTTGTTGCTCTTTATGGTTACAGGGAGTTCAACAAGTGCTGTGCCAAAGCTGCGCAAGAGCTGCTGGAACTGATAGATCTTAAACCTGACACACAAAGAGATCGAATACTTCAAAGATGGAACCTGCTTCATCAATCTTTGCCCTTGGTGTTGGCCTGTGACCAAGATTCCCGGCAGAAATGGTAAGCAACATAGTTTCTTTTGATGTGTATTTGTAAATGAGTATGTTTTCAGGTGTCCATTATGGTTCTTAGCTAGCGAGATTATAAAAACGTAGTTGTCGGACTTTGAGCTCTCCTTAGTTCAAATGTCATGAACTCCATTAGAAGAAGCAAATATAATTCTTAAGATGGTGATTTATTCTGATACATAACAAAGTTTGGACTCTTCTGTTGTACAAATGATCACCATACACATCGTAAAAATTATCTGCAGTATGATACGCATTGATGACATGTAGCAAGACATATAAATTGAACTTTAAGAAATGAGTTTTTTGCAGGGCAAAAATTAAGATATAAATTTTGGCCCTATAGGCTATTTGGTTGCTCAAGTGGACTACCAATATATATATATATATATATATATATATATATATATATATATATATATATATATATAGAACACTAAATATGGTGATTTTTGATAGACTTTATTCATAAGGGACCATTCAATGAAGATAAATCTACAGGAACACAGAGGGTCCTCATCACTGATCTGGTTCGGATCGGTCGGTTCACATTTAAACCGGTCTGTCGTATCAACGGATGTGACACATACGAGTCCACGTGGAGGAATCGACACCCTTGGATCTCTCAAACAAGGTCGAGTCCTCGAGTAGCCGTTGTCAAACGAAGTCCAAGACAAGCGAAAACGGCAACAAATCTGTAGTTCCAAAATTGACCTCAGTTCAAAACCTCATCACGACCGGGCGTCAAAATTTTAAATCTGCGTCAAATCGCACCCGTCCATTTTTTGTCATCCCTCCCCCTCAGTTCGAATTCCTCGACTCCTGTGTCTCATTATATGTGCCGTTCCACTTGAGCTGAGAGAGACCACCATTTCTTACACCGAGATCTATCGCCCCCGTCTCCTCTAGTTAGGGTTTCTTCTTCTCTCTTCCCCCACCCAGTTGCGATGAGAGTCACCAATCATCTGATCTAGTGAAGACTGGTCATCTAATTTAGTTATCAGTTCGAGAGCGCGAAAGGTTCCTTCAGGATTCTTCCGCTCCGGATCTTGTTCTTGAATTCCTCATTCAGGTATGCTGCGTGCCACCTTTGGTCCTGGTTTCGTGATTGGAAGCTTTTTTTTTTTAAAATCTATTTTGTGTTTTCTTGGTGAAATGATTTTAGGATGTTGAGAGATCTGAGGATTTTCCGCCGGAATTCGAACACTGGTAAGGCTCCCGCCTCGGAGAGCAACAATGAGAACCTCCCCGTGGATCCTTCGGGTTCTTCGACTTCGCAGCTGGAATCCGATCCATCTCGAACCCCTCTGATCACGATCCAAGAGCCGGTGCAAAACCCTAAGCCGGGGTTGGATCAAGGAGCAATTTCGAGGAGGAAGCCGGAAACAACCCACTTCAGGAGCCAGGTGAAGGGTTCGGATTCGTCCCGGTTGCCGTTCCGCACCCCAGAGAAAATGGTAAGCCGGCAAAGGTTTGGTTGGGGCCTCAAGGGTGAGCCGGGAATGAGTGACGCGGACAATGGTGACGATTTATGCTACGAAGGTCCCAGCAGCCAACTTCCGCCACTAAGCCGTGGCGGAAGCATATGTTCTGGAGGTGGATTTGGTTTGATCACTCCTCGTATGTATAGGACGGGTGCGAAGGCATCATCGGCGCATTCAGATTGCAGTTCTACTCAGAGCACTCCAACGAAGAGTGTTACGAAGCCTCCAAACTCTGGTTTCAGCAACTCCCGTCCTCCCGTTAGTGCAAGGACTCGAACAATGAGCATTGGAACACCAAGAACAACACCGTCATTTGCCACTGTTGCACATTCATCTGAAGTGCCGCACTTTGAACTCAAGGAGGATCCATCATTCTGGATGGATCATAATGTGCAGGTAGCACAATTTTTGTTATTGTTTAGCCTAGCAAATTTTGTTTATGAATGCTGTACCAACATCTATTACTCTTAACAACGTCGCTGCACTAGAATTGTTGAATCATGATTCTTATCCCACAACAAACAAAACATTTCCAAGATACTTTTCACAAGGTATCTTCACCACAACTACAGAGCAGATCTTCTAGCTGTATTTGCCATATTCATCATCCGGGCAGTAAAGGGGACAATAAATAATTTTGATAAAAATGGCCTACATAACTATGAGGAAAAAAGCTTTCTAGGTTTTCTTTAATGTTTTAAGCTTTGTAAGGATGGCTCTTTCTCCAATCCCCTGGATTGTTCTCACCTCTAGTCCACATCGCTTTTAGCTTCTGCTTCTGAGGTTTTAGTGGTTGCCTTCATCATCCAACTTGCTGACTCCTTGAAGATTTCCTGGCATGTAAAGAACAAGGGATTTGTATGTACCTAGTTGTCTATTTTGTTACCAAAATATATTTGTTTTTCTAGCAAAATTGTAATAAGCATCGTAATTATGATAATATGATGCCAAATCATAACTGGTTAGCAATGTAGGATGTTCTGTAGAAGGGGAAGATTAGCAAGCAGTTTAACATGCCAAATGGAAGATTGTAGGTATCCTTCTATCCTGTTCTATCTCAAAAAAAAAAAAAAATTCTTCGAATAGCTAAAAGTGAGCTTAGGTTTTAGTAATTATAATATAACAATGCTAGACATGATGAAATCTTACAATTATAATTTAAAACACTTTTACTTGTTGATGGATGGTAGACAAGCGCATCGAATTGTTTTCTGTATCCACACTGGCCATGTTCAAATACAACACTTGTAGATATTTTCTGGACATGGATACTCAGAGCATCTGATTTTAAAATAGTTGCCAGAAGTATATATACTTATGGATACTTGTAAATATACTTCTTTAAAGAAATCTGTCTTTCGTAAATACTGAACTTGTGATTATAAATAGGATGCATATATAATTATATTGTATTATTTCATCCAAATTGATCATCAAAGAAATTAAGATAATGAAATTATTTCATTTACTTAATTTGTTAATATAATCTCCACATTTTGTAGTACTATGTTACTGAAAATAATTAATTTCATCATGAATATCTTAGAGATGATAATTAGTTGTTATTAACTATCATATTATGTAGATATTTTTTTAACACTAGAAATTAGTGCTGAACTATATTGCATATAGTTTTGTGGATTTAAAATATTATTCTCTTTCCTATTTGTGTATTATCAAGCTATGCCATGATGTAGCTATACACACTAAAAAAATGTCAAGCACGTAACTATCCTACTTTTCAAAATTTGACACATTGATGTATCTATATTGCATTTCTATCCTTTATTAGTAACCAATACTTTGTAGGTCACAGAAAAATGTTGCAAATTTTATCATGTCCTTACATTTTGGTAAGTCTAATTATGTTGCCTTAAGTATCAGAATTGGAGAACATAAAAAGAACAAAAGAGTAGAAAACTTTTATGGGCTCGTATTTTTATTCAACTCCTAAGTGTGTATAACAGGAGAAAAATACACTACAAGCAACTGATGTTCTCTCTTTTTTTTTCCCCCTAATTAAATGATTGGTAATCTTTCACAATAATGATCCAAAACAATATATCCATCTAGAGGAGTTTATGAAAAAGACAATACAAGCTATATTCTTCTATTTTAAACTAGCTCGTCAATCATTTTGGATAAATCCATAAAGACTCGGTGTAGATACTAGATAAGATGATGCTTAGTACCTTTGAATGCCTACCATTTTTTGCATGCTCTCCATTGTAAAAATCGTTCAAGAGTCGAGTCAAAAAACTGATGCTGCTTATGTATTTTGCACTTTTAAGTATTTGCAGTGCCATCGTTTATTGAAATTTGCATTTGACAAGATGACATGGATCTAGATTCCTTCATGCCACAGAAATCATTGTAGATGTTGAATTAAAGCAATCTCTTTATCAACATACTGATTGTCTTAATGGATCTCCCAGAACTACATTTTTTCAGAAGTAAATAAGTCTCATTTTATAGGCAGCTAGCTTAATTTGATTATCGAGAAGTCACATTGTATGTGATCAAATGAAAGATAGACAGCATTAAATGCTTTTTCTAATCTTTTAGGTTGTCATTCGTGTTCGTCCTCTCAGTAGCACAGAGAAAAGCCTGCAAGGTCTCCACAGATGCTTGAAGCAAGAAAGTGCACACAACATCAGTTGGATTGGTCAACCAGAAACCCGATTTACGTTTGACTATGTTGCATGTGAAACAATCAATCAGGTATGTTTTACGAATTAAGAAAAACAGAGAAAATTATTCAAGGTCATATCAAATTAGTACCTCGGAAATTATATGCAGGAGATGCTTTTTCGAGTTGCTGGTTTGCCAATGGTCGAGAATTGCATGTCGGGTTACAATAGCTGTGTCTTTGCATATGGCCAGGTTTTTCTTTTGCTTTTGTTATATAATGTTTATTTCAGTTGCAAGTTCTCTTATCTGATTAGGTTTCTGTTTAAATTCTCACAACCATCTGTTATCTCTGTATTGTTCTAAATTCTGTTTCAATTAGTATAGACTGGAAGTGGGAAGACATATACGATGCTTGGTGAAATTGGAGAACTGGAAGTGAAACCTAGCCTGAACCGTGGAATGACACCAAGAATATTTGAATTTTTGTTTGCGAGAATTAAAGCGGTAAAATGCTATTATTGGTTCTAATGCTATTTGATCTATAGGTTTTACTAAAGATTGACAGTCACATATATCCTCCTGCAGGAGGAAGAAAGCAGGAGGGATGAAAAACTTAAATATAGCTGCAAATGTTCCTTCCTTGAGATTTACAATGAACAAATTACTGATCTTCTTGATCCCACCTCTAGCAATCTGCTTGTAAGCACTATTTTAGATTATGTTTGAAGTCCTTAGTATTTCTTATATCATACAAGAAGCTCTTGATTTCTTTTAGCTAATGTCTTATATCCCTTGATCCTTTTTGACATTATACATATTGAGTAGCTGCGAGAAGATATCAGGAAGGGTGTCTATGTTGAAAATCTTACGGAGTATGTAGTCGAGAATGTCAATGACATTCTAAATCTTCTTATACAGGTAGATGATATTCTCTGAGTGCACAATGTTCATCATCATGGAAGCTATCATTTGGCATTGGTTTTGTTAAACTTCAACTTATCATACCTTTTGCTAGGGTGCTGCAAATAGGAAAGTGGCAGCTACAAATATGAACCGTGAGAGCAGCCGTTCACACAGTGTTTTTACTTGCATAATTGAGTGTAGATGGGAAAAAGATTCAACTGTAAACTTACGTTTTGCAAGACTAAATCTTGTTGATCTAGCGGGTTCCGAAAGGTAAACCTCAATGCCAAGTTGTTCCAATGTTACCTTTGGGTATTTGGTCCAGAGGCTAAAAGCTTTGCCAACTAATATGCACTTTGAACAGGCAGAAAACTTCAGGTGCTGAAGGTGAACGCCTAAAGGAAGCTGCAAATATTAACAAATCCTTATCGACACTTGGGTATGAAGTTCAATGCCAAAAAGTGATTTTTTAAGAGTTCCATTTCTTTACTTATTCATATCACACCTTTTGCTAAATCCCTGGTTTTGAAATATGGTTTCTCAGACCACGTATTGATGACACTTGTGCATTTGCAGTCATGTTATAATGGTTCTTGCTGATGTGGCTCATGGGAAGCACAGACATGTTCCTTACAGGGACTCAAGGCTCACATTTCTTCTCCAAGTGAGAAACATTTGAGTGATTCTATTTTATTCTCATTCCTTTCCCTTAAATATTTCCAAATTCATGTCTGTCACCATCTCAGGATTCTTTGGGTGGCAACTCCAAAACTATGATAATTGCAAATGTCAGCCCTTCGATATGGTATATGACTGCCTTGCTAAATTATTTTCGTCTCTCATGTTTGCAATTTTTGATGTAGTACACTAATACAAACTGATTTCTCATCGTATGCTGTCCAGCTCTGCTAATGAGACTCTAAGTACCCTTAAGTTTGCTCAGCGAGCAAGACTGATACAGAACAATGTAATTGTTTTTAAGCTATAACCATTATGTTCACTAAATTAGCAAGTTTTGTTAAAAATTTTAACTATATATTTGGTATAACTGATCCTTCTTCCCCTTCAAATTATAAGGCTGTCGTCAATGAAGATGCTTCAGGAGATGTCATTGCATTACGACATCAAATACATTTACTAAAGGTGGACTCAAATCCTTAAGACTACTTTCCCCTTCGTGTAGTGGTTAGCATAAAACTTAAATGGTGGCTTCCTAGCAGGAGGAGCTTTCAGTTCTTAAGCGTCAAAATGTCTCAAGATCTCTATCGTTTCGTAATGCAATTTTTGAAAATCGTACGAGTGAAGTTTGTGACGAATATGTTGTGGAGAAATTGCCAGAAGTTCCTGAAGCAAATGATGATGAGTTCCAGACAGATGAAGGTGTGGACAGCATAAGAGTTTCGATGAAGCAGGTAAATATATGAGACTTACAAATGGTTTATCATGGCGACCTGGGGTTTACTTTATTCAAGGTGTAGATCTTTCTGTTTTTATGGAAACATAGGGCATCGCATGCTCCTTGACATGGCAATGACCTGAATCATCATAACAGGATGATTATGTCACTGCTTGAGTTCCTTATATGGTGTGTGTCTGGAAGAATTAATTACTTGTGACAAAATCATAGTTTCTAAGTAGATGAATTTTTCTTATGACAATGATCTAGAAATGAATAAGGCTTCTGCTCTTTATGATTTGTGCTGCAGTTGAAGTCCTTGGAAGCTATACTAGCTGGTGCACTGCGAAGAGAAAAAATGGCAGACACTACAATTAAGAAACTCCAAGCTGAAATTGAGCAGTTGAACCGCTTAGTATGTTTTCTGCTGTAAGATTGGTGCAAAAAAATTACTGACATCTGCAATGAGTTACTTTAAGGATCATCTATCACTTGCATTGTTTGGCAGGTTCGTCAGAGAGAGGATGATACTCAAAGCACCAAAATGATGCTGAAGTTTCGGGAGGACAAGATTCGCCGAATGGAAAATCTTCTGGAAGGCCAGATGCCAGTTGACTCATATTTAATGGAAGAAAAACATGCCCTCTCCGAGGAGGTACAATTGCTTCGTGCAAGAGTCGATAAGAATCCTGAAGTGACACGCTTTGCATTGGAAAACATCAGGCTCTTAGACCAACTGCGTAGGTAGGACATGAATCAGTGGCTTGTAATTTTTTTTATTTTTCTCATATCTAATTCACTCATTGTTCTCTTTGCAATATTCTTCTACAGGTTCCAGGACTTCTATCAAGAAGGAGAGAGAGAACTTTTATTAGCTGAAGTAATTGAGTTGCGCAACAAGGTCTCTACAATTGTTCTATTACCATAACTTGTTCATCAGATAAAATTCCTGCAAAATGTAAGCATAGTTTCTTTTATCCTTGCAGCTTATGCAAGTGTTTGATGGAAAATCTAAGCTTGATCAGCACCTAAAGTCAGACATGGAAACCCCAGTATGTGCAAAATCTTCTTGTCTTTCTACACATCTTTCTCTGGACTTATGCAAACCCTTCTAATTAATGCAGACCATTGGAAATCCCCAATTTGCTTGTTCATCCAGAGATAACGAATCATTGTTAGTGGAGGTATTATTCGGGTTCACTTAATAGAACATATTATTTTCAGAATATTTTTTGCTAATAACATCTTATTTGTCAAATGTGCTTCGTGTCTTTTCAGTTAAACAAGACCCATCAGGAGTTAAAAAGCTGCAAGAGTGAACTTCAGTCTTGCTTAGAAATAAATGAAAGGCTCACTAGGTAACTGTATTTCTGCACTAAAAATGATACCTGTATCAATTTCAATTTACTTGTATCTGCTAGTCCTTTGTTTTTCTCTATTACCAACTGTTCATTCCTTTACTTTTGGCAGGGAGATAAGCAATCTGCGAGTTGAATTAAATAATTTTAGGTCTGCAAACCATGTTCAACATGTCAACCTCAAGCATAGAGACATTGTATGTACTACTACCTATATGTTCATCTCTACTACTGATCTTCTGCTAATTTATTGGTATTTACATGTAAATTATTTTACAGTACAAAAATCATCTGTAATTATCTCAATGTGCTTTCAGGATATGTTAGAGATACCCCAAATGGACACTCAGGTCTGTGAAAAGAAAGAATGCTCGCATGAACATATGATGGAACATGCTGAGGAAATTCTGAATTTGCAGCTGGAGTTGGATATACTGAAGACAATCCTAGCAGAGGAGAAGTCATCTTTCGTAGAGGTAGAGGAAAGAGCTAATCATACAAAGAATGAACTTAAATCAGCAAATGGAAGGATTTTATATATGGGTAAGCAGTATGAAGACATAAATAATGAACTGAAAGATGCAAGATCCATCATTGAAGCACTTGAATCAGAACATATTCTGTTGATAAATGAGATGGAAGAAGTAAGGGAAAGGTGCAATCAACAAAAGGAGATTTTAAATAAACAAGAGCAGGAGATATTTCTACTGAGAAACCAGTCTGGTCTCTGTCCCAGTGAGATAGAGAAACAGTCCACTGTTCAAGAGGAGCTTAGGAACATTCCACATGGAAATTATGAAAATGAGGGTTCCCCTTTGCAAGTGAAACTGAAAAAAATGCAAGCTTCTCTTGAAAAGGCAAGAGATCTGAACATGAGGTGCCAAAGTGATCAGGTATCTCAAACATCTCTTGAACAAGAAATGGATGAAGTCCGGAGACAAGTTGAGATTGAGACTGCTGAGGTGATTGTCTGCTTGCAAGAAGAACTTGCTGCACTTCAAAAACAGGCAGATGGCAGCAAACAAAATGAGTTGATCGCTAAACAAAACTTGATTGGACTACAAACAGAGTTGAAAGAGCTACAAGTAAGGTTGCATGTGATGACTGAGGAAAACGAAAAGCTAGGAGACTTGATTGAAGAGAAAGACAGGGATCTTAGGTCACTGACTGAAGACTGGGAAAGATTAGCATGTGAGATTGCTGACATTCTTGTCGATGGAAATATGTCTCTTGAAGAAGCTACTGATCAGGTAGATTCCATCTCTGATTCCTTTCCTAAAAGAAGTTGGATAGGTGAGCAAATTGAGAGGATAATTAAGGGCATTTCAGAAAGAGATCTGCTGATTGAAGAACTTCAGAAATGCTTGGAGGAGGCACAGAATATAAGGTGTGATATGGAATGGAAGTTGAGGTCCTTAAGGGGAGCAACACTTGCTATAACTGAAGCTCAACAACAGGAAAGTAATGATAAAGAACAAGAGATTCTTCGTTTGACCACAGAGATAACAGAGAAGATGTTTACTATAAATGAATTAGAAAATACTATTGAAGTGCAGGAAGAACAAATCAAGAAAGCTGAGCTAAATGCAACTGTTGCATTCATGACTGTGAACAAGTTATCTGAGATGAATGAAGCCCATCTTCAGGAGATTGCACATGTAAAGCTCCTGCTTGAGGAGTCTAAAGAAGTTATTTCTAATAAGGATTCCCTATTACATCATCAAATTTCTATGCACGCTGATGCAGATAAAGAAATTCATGCCCTTAGCATGCAGTTAAATCAGTCTCAGGAGCATATTGCTGAACTACAGAAGCTTTCTCAAAACCAGGAAAGGGCACGAGAATTGGAACAAATGAAGAAGGAAGAAGAGGATGTTGTTTTATCTGTTATGGTAGAAGATTTACTGAAAGCTAAGAGAATTATCAATGATTTTAAAGCCGGAATGACTACACAACAATCTTGTGCAAGTGTTTCATCTGAACAGGACAATGGCCACACATTACAAAGTTCTGGAGATTATACTGTTGACAGTGAACAATACATCACTGAGGACCAAGTAAGTTGATACACCACAATCACTGTTGTTTAATAGTTAAGCTGTCCATGTCACTGGTAACTGATCAAGTATCAATTTCATTTGCAGATGAAGATTGAAGCTGTCCAATCTGTTATGAATTTTGAGCAACAACCTGTTGCAAGCATGTTGTGTGTTAGCTCTGAAAAATTATTGACTGATATTGGGCATAAATCTACTTGTGAAAATGTGTTGGAGTATTCTCACGATAGACAGTCCAATATTCTTCATCTGCAGAAGGAACTAGTGATTGCACTTGACCACCTACAGTATGTACAAACTCAAATGGTACAACTGCTCAAGGAAAAAGAAGAAATTAAGATATCTGAGAAACTATATCATACAAGTATTGAAAAACTTACAATCGATGTTCTTCAATTGAAATCTGAAATCACTGAAAAAGAAAGAAAATTTGAACTTGGGTTGCTACAGTTGGAAAATAAGCTTCGAGCAGTTGAGAAAAATACAATGGAATCTAATACAAGATGGCAAAAAACCAAAGAGGTATTTTTCTGGCTAAACAGAGCATAGAGTTCAATTATGATGTTCATTCTGACTTGTCATTGCCCAGATAGTTCTTAGCCATTTATAAAATTGACATAGCTGTAATGCATATTCATATTTAACATACTTGTACATGCAGTCTTTTTCTGTCTGGATATCAATTATTGACATGTGGAATTATTAACATACTTGCATGATTTTTCGAACACATGATTAATAATAAATTTATTTTTTAGTTTACAAGATGTTATATCTTGCACCTTTCAATATTGACTGGATTTTGTCTCTAAACAGTTTCCAGAATGCTTTACTGTCATTTGGTAGCCATTTACTGAAATAAATTTTCCCATACTTTGTGGTTGGTTGAGCCTCTGTGACTAATTTCATGTTTCAGGTGTCTTAGATTTCACTCATTCTGAAAAGATGAACTATCTTTTGTATAGAAAATCATCTTCTTACTGATATTTCTGTCCATTTCCAATGCAAGGCTACATTTTTTCCTTTTCATTCATTTTTCCTTATTAATGAATTATGAAATGAATAATTTTACATGATTATTTTGCTTCATCTAGGCACTTGAGCTTGATGTCAGTGATGCAAAAACCATTGCCGCCCACAAAACAATTGAGGCCACTCATCTTCTAACAAAGATTGAGGAGGCTCAAGGAACAATGCGAGATGCTGATATCATGGTTAACATGCTGTTACAAGCAAATGAAACTGCAAAATGTGATATAGAAAGACTTCAGAACAGTGAGACCATGTTATGCTATGAAAAGAACCTTTTAATTGATGAGGTACAGCATTTGCAATCTTCCCTTCACATTAAGGAGAAAGAATATACATCCTTGGAAAAGAATTTTGAATCAAACCTTATAGAGGCTAGGGGTTTAGTTCTAGAGCTAGAAGATAGCTGCAGGAATCTACAGACTGCTTTTGCTGAGAAATTTGAGTCTCTAGCATGTGATCTTGATTGGATAAAGTCCAATCTTCAAGATTACACAGAGTCAATAAGAAGCTGTTTGGAAAAGACTTGGTCAGAAATTATCAGAAAAGATTGTGCTCTATCTGTATTACACCTTTGTCACATGGGAATTTTAATAGAGAGAATAACTGGTCTGAACATGGAGAATGGTTTCCTTCAACATGGGCTGTGCAAGTCTAATACTTTAATTGCTGATTTGAGTGAACGCAATGTTAAAGCAAAAGAAGAACTTGAAATATGTAGTGTTCTTAAGGGTAAGTTACTAGTGGACATCAACAACAGTTTCAATCGCATTGCAAAAAAGGAAGATGAAACTGCTGAGTTCAGGACCAGGCTGAATTTTTTTGAAAAGGAAATTTTGCAATTACAATCACAAGAAGAATCAATGTTAGCTAGGTCAAACTCAATGGGCACTGAACTTGCAGTCTTGGTGAAAGAGTTGGATGACAATAACATGAACACCCTAACAGCCTTGTTAGGGCAGGACAAACTTCTAAAGGAAAAAGAAGTACTTAGCAAGGAGCTAGATGATATGACAAGGCTGTTGCATGAGGCCCACAGAGTTAATGAAATGTTCATGGATTCACTTAGAGGAGAGTTAGCTCTGCTTACTGATGAACCACATCCTAAAATTCAAATGAAAGTAGATGTCCCTATAATCAGTAACATGGGATTCTCCAATGAATCTAAACTACTAAAGAAGCTTATGAATTATAAATTTGAATCTATCCTGACCGATTCATTTGCTAAAGATATTGAATTCCTTGTTGTTGTTTCAGAACTGGAGCAGAATGCAATCAAGTGTGATCAGATGGCTTCACATGTATCAAAATTAGAAAAAGAGAATGATACTCTGAGTTCTGTTATCGAGAAAGTTAGCATCGAATTAATCCTTAGTAAAATTGATGGTGATTTAAAATCTAAAGAAATACATTCGTTACACAAGGAAAATGAAAAGATGAAGAATGCAAAAGAGAAGCTGCAAGAAGATCATTTAAGAGTCACAAAAGAGTTACAGGACAAGATTTGCTCCCTGGAAAGTCTTGTTACCTGCATAGAGATGGATTTAGATAGGAAGGAAGTCAAACTAGAGGAAATGGTAAACTCTCATACTGTCATATCAAAGGAACTTGAAGCAAAAAGTGAATTCTATGAAATCCAAAAGGAGAGAACCAAGATCTTAAGGTCTGAGAATGAGACATTGAAAAAAAAATTCCTAGAATTTGTATCTGAGAAAGATGAAGCTATTCAAATGCTTGGTTGTAGTCTTAGACATGGCTCTGATTTAGCTCTGTCAATGGGTGTTGTTATGAGTAGATTATTACATGAAATAGCTGGCCTATTTGTTCTTATAATGGATAGGATGCATCAAGAAAATTTTGAGCACAAAAAGTTGGCATCTAAATTTATTGATGACATAGATTTCTTGGAGAACTCTATTAAAAGCCTATTGTCTGAGAATTCTTCTCTCCGATCAGATCTGATACATAAAGATGAAGTTGCAAAAGGAATTTTGTTTGATTTGAGACTATTACAGGAGTCAGCATCTATTGCAAAGGACCAGGAGGATGAACTCAAACAGATGGCTGCTACAATGGAGTCTTTAGAAGACGAGTTAGCATCCAGATCATGTGAACTTGATGAGGCTATTGTTCTTGGAAAGACAGTAGAAGGTGAATTGATAGAGAAAAATGATAAAATATTGGCTCTTGAGCTTGAGCTTGCTGAAAAACTTGCGACGATAAACTCAATATCTGTAGAAAATATTGAGTTGAAGTCTCACTTGCAGCAAGTCTCGGCGGTGAAAAGTGCTATACAGGAAGAGCTAAATGGGAAATTATTAGTTACTGGAAGATTGGAAGATGAAATACTTACTATGAGCACTTTCATTGGTGAAAGAAATCATTTAATTGAAGATTTGCAGGGTGGCATAGCAAAACTCAAAGAAGAAAGAGATCATCTCAGTATTGAGGTGCATGTCTTGAAAGAAAAGTTGGACATGGCACAAGCCCTTGCTGAAGAAAATGAAGCTATTGCTACAGAAGCTCGCCAGGTTTTTTATGAACAAGAGTTTAATTTGCATGTACTTCTTTATTGTCAATATATTCATGGTTTGAGATAGTACTTGTTTACAGATAGCAGAAGTGAGGAAAGCTTATGTTGAAGAAAAAGAAGAAGAGGTCAAGCTCTTAGAGAGGTCTGTTGAGGAGCTTGAATGCACAGTTTTTGCACTGGAAAACAAGGTAAAGTTAGTCTGTGTATTTATTCAATATCTTTAGGATTTTTCTAGTACTTCTTAATCATACAACTGATGTATTTATTTTTTAACAAAGGTTGATATTGTTAGAGCGGAAGCAGAAAAACATCGATTGCAGAGAGAAGAGATAGAAATGGAGCTTCATACAATGAGAGATCAGTTGTCCCAGAAGAATATACAAGTTCTTCAGAAGGAAATTGCAAAAAGAGATACAGAGGTGTGACTGTTTAATAGTTTTGATTAAAAAGGAGAAACAAACCGAATTATTACCTTTGCATCTTTCCATTTAATTACTTTCAAAATTCCAAAGTCAAGATTTACAGCAGAATTCTTATCACTGGCCACATATTTCGATAGTCTAAACATACTATTGATTGACGATTCAGACCTTTCCGTATTCCTTGAAGATCGTCCTGATAATAGTTTCACTACAACAAATATTCTTGTGCAAAGCATATCTTGTGAGTTTTGAATGCCTTGAAAAAGAAATTGATGCATTGCTGCAATATCATATTCTTTGATCTAAACAATAAAATTAAACAATAACATATTCTTTGCTCCAAACATTTCTGAAGACACACTCTGCTAAATGAAGGCAACTAAATTGCTAAATGGAGTGACTGAACATAACACTCTGTTTTTTTCTTGTTTTTGTACAGATTCTCCAATTCAAATCTCACATCTCTGAGCTGAATATGCATGCAGAGGCACAAGCCAGAGAGTATAAACAAAAGGTTTGACACACTTTTGCCAGAATTAATGGAAATATAAAAATAAAATAGAATAGTATTAAATTGATAATCCTGAAAACTGACATCTAGCAATTATCATAACTTTCTATGGCTAATAAAATAACAAATTTCTGTATAGTTTATGGAATTGGAGGCCATGGCTCAACAAGTTAACACGGATCCTGCATCATCCAATTCTGCAAGCTTGACATCAACAAAATCAGAAAAAGGTGCAGCGAAGCCTAGGGGTTCAAGTTCTCCTTTTAAGTGCATTGGCTTGGGATTGGTACAACAAATGAATTCTGAGAAGGATGAGGAGCTAACTGCAGCGAGGCGTAAGATTGAGGAGCTCGAATCATTAGCTGCAAGCCGACAGAAAGAGGTATGGTAGTATTTTAGCTGTTTTTCTACTCCCATTTGGAAATTTGAATGGCAAGGTTAAACAATTTCTGCACCTCTTCCAGATCTTCATGTTGAACACAAGACTGGCGCAAGCAGAGAGCATGACACATGATGTTATTCGGGATCTGCTAGGGGTCAAGTTGGACATGACAGTAAGATGAGCAACTGCTATTCTATAAAATCAAGCAATTTGGTTTCAGACAGATCAAGTTGCAGAAATATACAATCGGGATCGCTTAGTTTTTCTGTATATATGCAGTTCCTATTTAAAACTCAAGGTCTTGATTTGACATCTTATATATTCTCATGAGGGGTATTCACACATAGGTTTGGTCTATTTAAAAAAGTGGAGTGCTTGCTTTTTTCTGACACCATTTATCTCCATTTGTTCTAGTCATTGTTAGACGAACCTGAAATGCCAAAGGTAGAGACAGCTCGAGTCCACAATAATGAATCCCAGAAAAAGGTTATTCTTAATATCATATATGATATGAAAATAATAACTTTGTCTTTTTCTCCCTATCAATATTTTGGATTCACCTTTGTAGGATCAAGAGGTGATCAAGCTTAGGAAAGAGCTTAATGAATTTATTCAAGAGAGGCAAAGGTAGAGGCCCTTGGTGAACAGCTGTTAACTTTGTCTTCAAGAATATAAAGCTGGACAGTTTCAGTGCTTCTCTTTGTAAAACATGTTCAAAGATTTTCTTGTTACCCTTATAGCTGGTTGCATGAGATAAAGCTAAGGCATACGGAAATGGTAGATGCACGAATGATGGCGGAAAAGCTTCGACAGCGAGAACAGTTTATTAGCACTGAAAATGAAATGCTGAAGGTACAAACTTTTTTTTCTGTAAATTAATTGTATTTTTTCTTTGTTGATCACTTATTTATCTCTGGCACTTAATCTAAATTATATATATGTTTTAAATTTGTAGGTTGAAAATACAAAATATAAGAAGAGGATTGTGGATCTTGAAGATGAACTCAAAAAGTTTTCGGACCAGCAAAATCTCCAGCACCGTATTCATCACCATGCAAAAATTAAGGTTGGATACAAAACTTGGATATGCAGATTTTTAGATATGACAGTTCAGATTCATATTTTAGTCTTTGATCTTCTTGGTTCCATATCAATACACGTGACAGGAAGAGAACACTTTGTTGAAGATGGAGAATGAAGACTTGAATGTCAGATTAAGGCGATCAGAGGAGGTTCTTCTACGAGTGAAGGAAGAACTTGCTCGCTACCGATCGTCTTTCGGAAAGGATCCGTGCATTGACTTTGATGAAGAGGAACAGCTAAGGATGAAACTACAGGTATGTAACCTATTAGTATGCTGCAAGAGTAACAAACTATCAGAGTGGCTTTCTGTAAACTTATTAAAGCAAAAGTGGGTATCGTAAACCAGGAAAGCGAAGAGGAAAGGATACACTTAGCTCAAAAGCTATTGAATTTGTGCACCTGCATTTTGAAGGTTTTTCCTGGTTTTATTTCAATTTTTTGCATCATTTTCAGTAACTTTTTGTTTTCTACTGAAATTTTCATTTAAACATCATTGCAGGTTGCTGGGTTGACTGATCCCACAACCAATATAAGCCCCTCTGCTGCAGAAGATGCAGCCTATCATCTCAAGGACCGTATCAATTCATTGGAAAATGAAATAGAAGACCTGAAACTAAAGGTGATTTGTGCAAAAACACTTCAAAATTCTGTCATAACACTGTTGTTGAACAAAGCATAAATATCCCCATGTTTACTTATTTTCCAAACACACCTTTTCAGTGTAAACTACTCCATGAGAACATCCGACTGTATGAGATTCGGCAACAGTTTTCCCCGCAGCAAACGAAGACAAATGACAATTTCCTGTCCTCATGACAAGGATCAAAGTAGGGCACGCAACATTCATATCACAACTCAGCTACACAACCATCAGAACTCCACGATGAAATTGCTTAGGAAGGTTATTTGGTGAGTTGAGCCACTTGACCAGAGTCATAGTAGAATGGTTAATCACTGATTAGCAGTTAGTTAACAACATATTGTTACTCCATGATGCAATTCTTTAAGAGGATTAGTTGGCAAGTTGGCCTTCTTGATCCCTGTACATTCTATCCATATTCTTTTCACATATGTATGAGTGAAATGCTATTAATTTCTTTCATTTTTATTGTGTCAACTTTGATGCCCATCCATTCGAATCTATCGATGTATTTTTGTCTTATTCCGGTTCGCGGATAGAAAGTGAAACTCTCCTTTCTAGTAACTATGATTCAAAGAAACGTCTCATATTTCTTGGCTTCTTTATTAAGTCATCTGAGCACTGGTCTTGATTTGGTTTGCTGACCTAACCCTCTAATTAGCACATCAAAGTAAGCCACAGCTAATTTGGAATGTCGAAATTAATTGGAACAAGATCGTCAAGTTTGTTTATGATTCTGATTCAGATAGTATCAAAAGTGTGAATCTGGATGATTAGTGTTGTATAGAGCCCAATGAAAATGGCAATCTATCGCCTCCAAATCATTCTGCATGGCATGACTCGGACCCTTGTCAGAGGGAAGAATTCTTGTTACCTAAACCACATACTTCCTTTGCCAACCCTTATCCATCCTTGTCATTTTGTTTGAACTGGAACGGAGGAGACTGAGCCCTATAGTGCATATACTGTTGGTGATCTGATAAACTCCCTCTATGTCTTGATCATTGTTTCTTGAGATCTTTTGCTTCCTTCTCTGCCTCGTTTTCCCTGTGGCTAAGCAAATCTAGTTTCTTCCTAGTTGTTGTGGGGAAGACATGGACCGACCCACCAACACGGAAATCCATGCACACCTCAGGCCACAGACAAACCATTCAAACATGCACGGCCCTGTGTGGTGGTGTGAAACCCTAGGGAAGGTGAGGCTGCCCGCCGCTAGGGGAGCAAGCTTGGATGCACAGGCCCCACCATGGAATAAAAACCTTAGAGAGAGATAGAGAGGACGACGGAGTTGTATTTCCCATGTCATGTCATATCATGGCAGGCACTGACGTTGCAGCACTGTGGCCGACCTATCAAGAGTCAGGTCTTTGTGCACCCAAGCTTCCGTCGCAGAACCATGATCGAGAAAGGAGGAACTGAGGGAATCCATGCCTCGGTCTCCCTGGATCTGTCTCGCTCCTGATCGCAGAACAGATGGCTGTGGGAGACGAACAGTGCTTGTCGCTCTTTTCCCTTCCTCTGTTCGTCTATCGTCTCTTTTCGACAGCGACCGGGATGGCCTGAGCCACGGAACAGTGCTGCCTCCTTCGGCGGAGCTACTGCAGCATGGTACGGCCATGTCTTGAGGCGAGGCGTGGTGGTGAGGAGGAATCGTTCTCATCCTGCGACGCCTCCTCGGGCAGCGCGTCCCAGCTCCTGGCCGGGCTCCGACGCGGGTCCCCGCCATGTTCCCTGACGGCCACGCACGCTAGCTCAGTGCACACCACCCTCAGAGCCCGAGGGAGGACGAGGGCTTGCGCCACCGGAGGCCCCGCGGCAGGCACGGCGCCGGTTCGCCAGTGTCGTAGGTGTTCCAGCGGTGGGACCCACATCCCCTTGGCGGTAGGGGTAATCGTACGTATATTTAGCATATTCATACTCCTACAACCCCTCTCTCTCTCTCTCTAACAGTACGTATTTAGCATAATCATACTCCTATAACTCCTCTCTCTTCGTTCGTGATGTATTACTTTGAAATACTCTATCCTAATCTTGACAAAGGATGTCTATTTGATCGATCTGATGCCCGTAAGCAAACTATGGATCTCGTGGTGCAATTTAGAACACAAGACACAGCTTTATGATAGAGAGAATAATTCTCTCCATCATCACCTCCCGTAATCATCATGTTTGAGTAACAAAAAGGAGGAGAGGACTCAGAATCCACCCATCTCTCACTCCGACATCATTTTGTCACTGTATCGTCTTTCTAATCCTTGATCTAAGCATACTGCTCATGTCAGTGATAGAGTCCTGCAGTACTGGGAACATCATCGCTTTCCGGTTTGCCTCAACTCTCGAGGAACATGACAAGAGACAAGATGCCCACTGTCCCCAGCCTCGTTCCTCCAAAACCCTAACCCATCATGTCTTATAATCACTTACTGTTGGACTAGGATTACTATGGACATGATTGGTGCTTCCTATCCCAAATAATTTCTACTGCCTACTTAGCCTTGACTACATATCTACTATGTTCATTTCTTGAGTCATGAAAATAATCTAATATATTCATTTCATGAGTTACGAATATATCATATATAGTCGTGGGAGCTTCGAGTCTGAATTGAGCGAGTGTCGATGTTACTTGCTGCATGAGAAGCTGCTTTGTCACTTTCCACTTCTCAAAAACCTCTTGGGTTAGCTTACAGATAAATCCAGCCATGTAGCAGCTGCTTTATCCTCCCCTCCTCTTCCCCTATATAATCCCCTAACACTCATCATCTGGTAACTCTCCAAGGCAATTGATTCCCCTAACATACTCCCCACATCTTCCACTTCCAAACTTCCTGGGTGGTTTTCTTCTTTCCCTTCCTTTTGATTTCCTCTGCCTTCTCTTCTTTTTCTACTAGGTTTTCTTCTGCAAGTACTAACATGATCCAAGAGAGGTTGGGTGGGGTGGTGGAGGAGAAGAACATCTCCCACCCCGGAGGCCTTCTGATCGATCACTCCTCCTCGTCTTCCCCCACGTCTTCTGTTTCCTCTCAGTCGCAGTCATCATCCTCATCGTCGCTGTCGTCGGCCGCTTCGGAGCAGCAGCAGCAGCAGCAGAACAACCTCCGTTGTCCGCGGTGTGATTCCACCAACACCAAGTTCTGCTACTACAACAACTACAACCTCGCCCAGCCGCGCCACTTCTGCAAGACCTGCCGCCGGTACTGGACCAAGGGTGGTGCGCTCCGCAACGTCCCCATCGGCGGTGGCTGCCGCAAGAGTAAGGTGGCGCCCGCCATCGCCCTGGCCGGGGGTTACGGTCGGTCAGGCGCCACCAAGACGAAGCCGGCGCCGTCGGACCTCTTCCTGAGGTCAAACCTGACCTCTGGTCTGGATAACGAGCTGCCATCCGGCCCGATACTGTGCGCTCCCCCACATACTTCCCACCTGATGACCCTTTTCAGGTCCACCACCGTCCAAAACCCCAACCCTAACCTCAATTCTGCAACCCATAGGGCCTTGTTTGGTGCCACCACAGTGGCCGAGCAAGAAGGCACACTGCATGCACACAGCCTGAGCTTGGACCCTTTAAGTCATCTCGGTTTATGTGCTTCACTGTGCAGGAACAACAACAGCTACTCATACCAGCAACAGCCGCAGCAGCAGCAGCAGCAGCAGCCTCAGCAAAACAACAACATCACAGATATCCAAGATCTGTGCCACAGGCTAAAATCCTCGTCTAGTTGCTATAACGATCAGTTGCAGACAGTAGCGAACGACGTCGGCAGCTTCGATCCTTCTTCTTGTTCCACTGCTGCTTCTGTGATTACCGCGGCTGGCATGGCCACGAGTTCTCCAACTCCTATCATGGAGCACATCAGACACTCTCTCGGCGAATTTGGTCACTGGAATCAGGCTTTGGCGTGGCCCGATTTGCCCACTCCTAATGTCGCATTCCACTAAGAGCATCCAGTTTCTATGATTACAGATATGGGTCTATGGTTCTACTGTAGTGGTTTAACGTGTGTGTTTATGTTCTTCAGAATGTATTGTTCATCAAGCTCGATTAAGAATCAGATAGTATGTTTACTTTCTTTGTCTCTTTGAGAAGTGTTTCTTTGATTCTGACACACACACACACAAACAGAGATGACAGCCTTCGGAAGGTACAGGGCCTGGACATAGCAGGAGAATTAGATTCTCCCACCACCCAACACACTGCAGCAACTGTGTCTCAGAGAGAGACAGAGAGAGATAGATAGATAGAGAGACTCCTTGCCGTGCAACCTAAACGTTATAGTGAGAAGCGTTAGTGAAGACTCGGGCCTCCAAATTGAATTGGCAATACGTAGGAGGCAAACATCTATGTTGGCATCTCCATCTGATATAATCTTGTCGTGTGATCGAAAGGACTGCATTAGCCGAAGTAATCATGGAGAAGTATAATTTGGAGATTGAGAGTCGGGATTCTTCGCACCCAAATCAAATGGTGGCTTGGAGCAGAGACGGCTGCCTTCCGTGGTGGACTTCGTTTCTATCGAAAGCACACAGACAGAGTTCTACAAAGACTTCCGCACACCACCTATGGATCGAGCTGCAGTGCCCTGTCTTCAATATCATTCCGGAGGGATGATATTGTTCATCACAATGCTAAATCGTAGCTTAGAATTATACAAGTCCCATTCCAATCTTGAATTGCTCATCACACAACATTGTTTGAAGCATATCAATCAAAGCAACGAAATGTTCAAAGAGCTAACAATGGAATGTAAGAAGAATCAACCACGTCTTTTAGGAGACAATGTTTACGGTCGCTCACATCGGAAAATGAAATGGACACCATATACTTCCACCAAGAAGCTCGATGATGACTATTCTCTGTACAAGTGAAATCAGGTACTGATAACCAAACTCCTATCACTCCACTCATAGTAGCTGCATCTTATTTCTTGAAGCATGTTTGATATGTCTGTATAGAATGAATACCTTCTCGTTGTATTTGCCATAGCTGAAATAATAGCTCAAATGATAAATGTTCTGCATAACTTGGTGAAAGATGCTTTGTAAGGATAAGTTCTTGGACAGAGCCATGGATTACTTGCTTCTCATACATACTTAGAATTAAGAATAGAAATCAACTTCCCTGTGCTGCTCTTGGAGAACCCCATTTGATATATAAGGATTTTGAGACCACTTTCAACTCCTGAGCTTATATGCAGCTTGCTGAAGCTTTGTGTGTTTACTTGACACAAGTGAATGAGTTGGATATTATGCTAATGCACCTAAGGAGCTCTTGAGCCAAAAGATATTGAATATGAGAAAGGGAAGTACTTTTTATTTGATCATGTTATCTTGTTCATAAGATTTTTAGTTCCAAAGAAAGTATTTGACGAGATAATTGAGTCTTTAACTTGAGAGGCCCAGAATCACATAGATCAACTTAGATTCAAACCTAGGATACATATGAGGTTCAATCAAGTGGTGGCTCCCTCCATGCTTTGGTCCAAAATAATCCATTTCTTCTCTCCCTTTTGATGTTATTCTTCTCTATTGGATGTTGAATTATACTAGAGTGGTAAATGGAGAGAGAGAGAGAGAGAGAGAGAGAGAGAGAGAGAGAGAGAAGGGTGAGGATGATACTGTTCCTCTACTAATGAATGCCTTTGGCTCTCCAGAAACAAACAGTTCTTCAGAAGCCACAGCACATCTTTTGTGAAAGTTTGACATCTCATTCAGACCATTGAATGCTTCTATTATCATATTCAAGTTATCAAAAAAGAAGGGTACAATGCACATCATATTTGTCAATGTAGGTCTGAGAACACTCAATTTATGAGATCTTGTTCCTTTGAATCAGATCCTGAGATATTATTCCATGACTCAGGATCTATTCACCCAAACATAAACAAAAGAGCAGCCTAGTCTCAGTGCCAGGGCTGGCCCTTCAGTATTTTGACTTTGCTGCAGCTTAATTTTTCCTAATACGGAAAAAGAACAACCCAAGCTGTGGAATGGTATCTGATTCCCTTTCTTCCCCATGAAGATTGTCCATGCTCCAACCTTGAACCAGATGCTTCACATGTCTACCTTCACATACTTCTTGAAACGTGTAATAAGATATGATGGGTACAGACAGCCATTGCATAAGGCTGCAGAATGCTGTCTGTGTTCTCCATGATTTTGCCCATTCCATGTTCATTAGGTATGCTAAAAGGATGAAGCAACGAGAAAGTGTGTGACTGCAATTCTACTGCTTGTCATTCTGAAACAATTGGCCACTCATCCTAATGCCTGATGGTCAGTGAATCTCTGAAACACAACTTGTTTTCCTGAGCAGGTAGAAAAAGACTTCAGGTTACTCAGATCATGCTCATTATGCTGCAGTTGGCTGCAGAATGATGCAGATGATAAATGGTGGACTAATTTATTTGATGTTGTATGAAAGAAAGTGACATTGAGCATGGAAGGTAAGACTCTTATGAACCACAACTTGTTTTCTTGTTCTTCTTCTTCTAGTTAATTTTTCAGACAAGAAAAAGAACAGTTGAATGATAATCTAAGCTCTTATGATTTATTGATGCCCTTTTTGTGGATCCAAAAGAACCTAACCTAAAAATTTGATGGTCTCAACTAAAGTTCCATAGGTAGACTAGTTGGCTATCATTACTCAACAGGATCTCTCAGAGGCCATCAATGAATGGTCCCTGAGCAATGGAATGTTGTCACATAACTATTCTTCCTTAATTTTATTTTGGAAAGAATAGATTTACAGGGCAAAGTGAGGTTTTGGATTCTATTTATTAGGAAAAGACAAGTGTGGATTGCTGCAGCAAAATTGACTCCATGGCTCTGATGGACATGTACAAAGCTTCTCAAGCCTTTAGAGTCAATAGTAGCATGCCCTGATGCCAAATTATACTGCTATTCTACTTCAGAAGCAGTAAAAAGCTGATGGTAAGGCTGTCCTGGAATCTGTAATAAACTATCTCATATAGAATGTGATACTTTATGATCTAAATCTGTATCAAGTTGACTAAATTTGCATCTTTGATAGTGGTAGATTACCCTGTCAAGCAGAGGAGACCTAACTACAATGGAATCCCTCATGCAATGTTGACAGCAGTTTGTGGAACAAAGAACTTTCTTTCTTTGAGTTGACATGGTGGGATGGTCACATTCCTTAAACCACATCTAAGTCGCCTGCTTGCTTTAGGAACTAAAGCACTGAGAAAGTGATGATTAAGATATCCACAATAGAAAGGATGTGGGGAACCCTCTTAGTTGGAGAGCAACCATCTCATTCTGAGTGTTTACCTCCCTTGACATGGAATCCAGACAATTGATGGGATGACATCAACCTTTTTCTATAGCTATCCATACTCTTGTGGATTAGTAACAGGAATCTTCTTTCTCCTTGGTCACATCAGAATACCCTGTGCTGTAAAAGTTCTTGTACCATCAATGTTGACCTCAAAAGTACCACACCACACCTTACCTTTCTTATAGTGAGCTCACCACCAGAGACCTTACCAAGTAGAAGATAGATCATGTTCCTTCTCAATCATGGGTTGTTAGCCATTGTTAGGGTCATTAACATTGTTATCTACTTCAATCAAAATGTGTGTTTATAAACTTGACCACAATTTGTTTCTATAATTTGGTTTGGCTCATATGGGAGAATCCATTCATTTGCTTGACTTCCATTTGATGTCAAGTAAATGAAACAAGAAATTTTTTTTTATGCATAACATCTAACATTTCATGTCTGTCTTATATTCAGTTGGATACTTTAATAGTTGTGGCAGATGTTTGGGGGACAATCTCCAATAATCCTGCTGAAAAGCCTGCATCTTGGTGTTCATGACTTGGTTTTGCATGATGGACAGGGAAGGAAGAATAGAATTGAAGCCAGAGGTCACATGGTGCATCTAAGAACACCTCAGGATTATACATGCACATAATTTACCATCTTTTGGATTTTGGTTATGTAGTATTTTGAATTAATCCCTTTTATCAAAGGTGAGGAAAAACCTGAATGATTTTTTATAAAACATAAGAAATTATATTAGACATAAAGATGATTACAATGTACAAAAGTCACTCTCATCACACTAAAACTATGCAACACATCAAATACATAAACAGAGTGTACAAAAGATCATGAGAATCATATAAATATGATGAATTCTCTCTTTTGCATATCGGTTTCAATCAACCTCTACAATTCGATCGAAAAGTTTAAAGGGATTTGACTCCATAATTCATGAACTCCACAATTCATGCCAGGAAAGACTTGAATAAATAAATAAAGATTAGATTGAGCTATTATTATAAACTTAGGCATAAACATATTGAACCTAAGGAATATTCAAAAACCCAACAGAAGAATTGATTTGAATAGGTATTGGAAATCTATGTTTTCTATAATCGAATATACTTCGTGTACCAAAATACATTATCATGAATACACATAATAGTGAAAATGGATATAAATTTATCCAAAATAAGGAATAAACATGAAAAAGACATCAGAATATATAGAGGTGAATAAAACATTATAATTACATTTATTTAGAATAAAGTTATATTCATTTTAGGAATGAATATAATGATATTCAAAATAAGTGTCTTTTCTAGAATGAGTTGTATTCAAAACAGGAATAAATATAGATTTATAAGCAAAAAATATTTATGTCATGTATTTGTCTTGATTTTTTCAAAAAAAATAAATTTTATTAATGTAACCTAAGTCTGGAAGCTAGCGTTGTCTTTGATCGACCTAATAGAATTGCTAATTAGTGAGTACTACTATTAGTTTCACGGAATAGAAAATTTATATTTATTAAATTCATCAATTGGACTTAAAGAGTATTGGCAACATAGTTTGAAAGAAACATGGAATCCTTTTCCTTGTTCAAAACTTTAATCAGGATCTCACAATTACATTCGACTACTAATCTTTATATGAAGATTACTATTTGTAATCCTTGTTTACTCTTTATAATTTTATTTTAATTTTTTTTAATATTTTTAAATTATCTCTTTCTTCTCTTCTTTCTTTTTTTCTTTTTCATCATCCTCGAAGAACGACATCGAGCGACGATGACAATGAGCGGAGAGGCGATGTCTTCGACTACACTTGTTGTTCGTGCACCTTTACGCTGTGGTCGAGGAGTCAACACAGCTTGGTTCGATTCCGGATGTCCAAGGTTGCTCACGCAAAAACTTTGGGGGTCGAGGAGGACGTCAGGTCAGGTTGAATCGAGAAGGTCATTGCCTGCTTTTACGTCACCATGCCCTGCACTCAGGTCAGGGTCGGGAGGGAGTTTTCTCGACCCGACCCTGTCCAAGCTCAAGTTAGAGTGGGATCAAATTGAGAGTATTGTCTCGAAAAAGGGTCCCCTTTGCTCAGCCAAGCGATGAGCTCTTATACCTGTCCATGGGAGTCGATCGTACTTGGTTCGTTAATGGCTACCGACCCCCTTAGGCGATTAACTCATACCTCTTGTGCGATCGTTGGTCGTACTATACGGGACGGCATCACTCGACGGTGGCTTCGTACCCGATGGCATCGCCTCGAGTTTTCCAAGCGGCTTTATACTCGATAGTGTCGTCTTGAGTTTTTCGGGGCAACTTCGTACTCGACGACATAGTCCCGAGTTTTTCGGGGTGACTTCGTACCCGATGGCATCGTCCCGAGCTTTTCGGGGGCATGCCTTGCACGACCTTGTCTCATGCAGGAAGGTGGTTGAGTTGGTTGGGTCTGAGGCGTTGGGCTGACGAGGCCTGTCATAACGGCCTCTGAAATCTTCGTCGATATTGTCGTGGCCATGGGTTATTGTCAAAGGGTGTGTGACCAAAATGCACCCTATTACCTGTGATAAGCGTCGAAGGGCTATCATGCAGGTGTCAATGACATCGATAGTAAACGAAGAGACATCAAAGGGAATAAGACAAATAACATATATAAGGAATAAGGATGACGACAACGATGACATCGACAAAAAGCAAAGTTGACAAAGAGAGTGAAATAAAATGTTAAAAAAAATAAAAATAAAAAATAAAATTAATAATACTCAAGCTATAAATAATAAAATAATATTTTATTATTTTTTAAAGGATGGTTAATAGCAAGGGATCGTCGATAAATAGTAAGGTTCTTTTTATAATCATTAGCTCGGCTTTCCAACCATGTTGATTCCATTTACCTAATACAGATGGATTCCATCGGATGAGGCTTTTTTCTTTAAATTCTTTTCGAAATTATAAAATGATGGGGAGATTTGGGCGAAAATTCAGAAAAAAAAGAAAAATAAAAAGAAAAAGAAAAAGGGTCAATCGTGGGTGATATTATCTACTCAAAAGAAAACAACCCAAGCGGCGAACAAAACCTTGGGCGAGGAGGGGAGGCGGTGGGGCCGTCGCCGGAAAGCCTGACATCGGAGCGGGAATCCCGGACGTAAAGGATATCATGGCCGCACCCACCGAGGTACTACGAAGAAGCAAGCGTAAAGAAGAAAGAAGACATAGAGAGAGAAGATTCCGTCAGAAGGCGTGCGATGCGGCGAGCCGAGTCGAGCGTCATCCTCCACCACTTCCCCGACAGCGCCGTCAGCCACCCACCCACCCACCCCACTTCTCCTCCTCCTCACGCCACCATCGAATCTTCGGCTGTTTTTACACATCGATTCTTGTGCACCTTAATGATACCATATTTATTCTTTCATCCTCCCGTAAATACCCCTTTCATTGCTGTAATCTCTTAATTACGATCAATATTAATTAATCTCGATTAAAATTATATAGAATATAATGTAATTTATTCTTGGCATTATCAAAGTATTATTGTACCACCCAAAATAATATAGTACGAATGATATGTATCAATCTAAACTTGAGTAGGTATCCGAATCACTTTGATCATTCGTTTAAAAATTAAAAATATTTAAAAAAAAATTTTTTAAAAAATATTAAAAATTTAAAAAATAATATAACTCATTTAACTTGGTATTAAAAAAAGAATCAAATTAAGATTCTCTTATGTAGTTGTCGTTGTCGTTATCATTGTCTCATTGTTACTCATACCGTTATCGCTATTCCTTTTTTTTTTCCAAGTATCCTCCCGCCTCTTCTCGTATTCTTCTTTCTCGTCCGTTCCTTTGTCTTCTTCCTCTTTCTTTACTTTCTTTTTTCTTCATTATTCCTTTCCCATTTTTTCTCTTTTGTTCCTTCGCCCCTTCCTCTTTTTCATCATTTTTTTTCTTTATAAAACATCGATACATACTCGTATATTAGATCTAAAGTTTGATGATGATATACCAAATCCATTTATCAAATATTGATGATTTAAGATCTTATTTCATATATTCTTTAAGATATCACTTATTTGGTAAAAAATTTGACTTAGTAAAGTTTTAGAATCAAATTCCTTGATGATTAACCATAGAGACATTATGAAACTTAAATTTAAAGAACAATTATGAGAATCATTAACTCTAGAGGAATATATACATACATACATATATATATATATATATATATATATATATATATATATATATATATATATATATATATATATATGACAACAAAGATATCTAATATGATTTTTCTTAATATCCATATTAGTCTCACATCATAAATGAGTTAATCTAAGATCAACTTATAAGAGTCTAATAAATATATTATTATTATTATTATATATTTTAATCCATTAATTCAGACTCAACATAATTGATAAGTCTAATATTGTGATAGTATATGTATATATACATACATAACTATTTTTAGATGATTTTGACCAAAAATACCACCAAATGAGGTCTTTATCATCATCATCATCATCATCATCATTATTATTATTATTATTATTATTATTATTATTATTATTATTATTATTAATGTGTTAAAATGACCATCACTTATTTACGATATGTTATAATTAATTTTCTTTTAGCATATTCACATATTCGCATTTAGTCGGTATAATTGCACTCCGAGATTGCTACATTGGTTGACATGTTTTCAAATCTCGTAATAATTAGTCTCCTTTTACATGGGGTCATGCGACCTTTGAAGAATCTATGAAATCTCGAGAGGTCAAATCAATTCCATCTTTGGTCGGGTTATCTCATTCCCACACTTCAACGGGTTCACATCCTAATCATAAATTGATCGATCGGACTTAGGGCTTTTCTTATCGAATTCGATTCGAACAATCATAAAACTATTATATTTATATTTAATCATCTATAATAATAATAATAATAATAATAATAATAATAATAATAATAATAATAATAAAAAGGTTCTTCACGAGCCATGATGGTATCTTCGTTGCATAACAACAACAATCGGTGATTCATGGATGCCTCCTTTTCACGAAAAGGTTGAAAGCTGATGCAAGTAGCAACATGGTGGATGATCCACTTGGACACCAAAAGCATAGAAAAGAAGGGAAGTGGAGGAGGGATTCGGAGATGTTGTTCTTAGCCAACATAGGAAAAGTTGAAGTGGAGAAGGGAAGTGCACAATGTCCACTGTCTCCTGTTCATGTAGAATGAATGAATGGGTCCGATGTATCTTTCTAAGTCGGATGCAAGATATTGTGCTCACATGCAGTAGTGCAAAGATGGTTGGTGGTCCAAAATATAAAGGGCTCTTTTCCGACATCAATGCGTCACTCGATTGGCTTGGCTGAGGTTGACCACAAGGCTATTGAGATAGAGGAGGTTCAAGGAAATAGCTTTCCGGCATATGTCCAAATAAAATTATCACAAGATGATCATGATTTAATGATTTGATCATCGTTCCAAATTCTCTCTCTCTCTTCTCTCTCTTTCTCTTTTTGTTTGGTTGATCACCTTTGTTCTATCACTAAATAGTGTCTTTGTTCCTTTCATTCTTTTTACCATTGTCTTTACTAGTTTAGAGAATAAACTTAACCTCTTTTACATTAATAAGATTGGTCTCTATTTTTTTTTGAAGAATAAATAGTGAAGATTCAGAATCTATTATCAATCGTTAGAGTAATATCATCTAAGATGCAAGAATAATATATTTTTTTTCTTAAAAAAAATAATCACCGTAAACTTTGACTATGATACGAAGACTCATACCTTCTAAAATATTTAGTAAGAAATAAAAAAAAAATATCATAATAAAAATATTTGCTATATGCTCTTAATTCAACACACTTCGCTTTCAAGTAGATATTGAAGCATACTATCCTAATACTATTGTTTGATCATATCGTTGGATCATTTATCTTTCTTGAAATCATAGTTTTCTTGACAATAAAGCTTCCCTTAGCTACCAAATAACGTTAGGTTGGTAGGAGATTCCAATGTCACTATGAAACCTAAAAAGTACATATCTTATCCTTCTTTCACTTCCAATGGAATTGAGACCCTCTCCATAGATTTTATGGCCACAAAGCACTCATAGAACACTTTTTAGGTCCCATTAGAATTAGGCATGTTATTCACAACAAAAAAATTGGCCATTAGCTTTAGAATGTCTTCCATTTACTAAAGGATTTCGTAGCAATGAATGTTGTTAGTGGCTAAGCTTTGCTTCTAACCACAAAAACTTGTTTTATCACCAAAGCTCTTTTCTAGTAATTGAAACTATAGATTTTAGTGTATTTTGATAGAGGATTCATAAAATTAATCCTCGAATTTTGGTTTTCTCTCCAAAATTAGTTATTTTGATGGTCCCAAAAAAAAAAAATGGTTTATTAATTTTATGTTTGACTTTAACTTTAAAGGTTTAAACTAAAATGTAAATGATTAATAAAATTGTTACGTACATTGTATATCAAAAAAAAAAAAATTAAATTTAATATTTAATATTTAATTTACATATCGATACATAAATTCATATATACATGGATCTACCGATCAACTCATTATACTTTATATATTTAACGAATATGAATACCATTCACAATTTAAGAGTTTTAAATGAGATAAGAAAATTCAATAGTGAAAAAATCCAACACCGTATTATATGTTCTTAAATAAATTTAATTTTTATTTGACACGTATTATGAGACTAAATTAGGTATCATTATCTCCCTCGCTTAAGACTTGATGTACAATCGATACTTCTCTATTCTTATTAACCCATTAATACCAAATGAAGACGACAATGATAAATACGGTTTATTCTCATCAGTTCAAAATTGTATGTACTGTAATATAATAATAGATATTCTTTTATTCTCATCGGTTCAAAATTAAATCTCTCTCCTAATATAATTTTGATATCATTCATCTGATTCTATAGGATGATTAACCCATTAATACGACGATAATGAATGCGCTGTTATTGGTTCAAAATTTGATGTCTAAATAGTAGATTGGATTTGAATTTTAGGTTTATAATGACAGTAGCTCGCATTCCCTGTAGCCTCGAATGCATATTTGTACCATTAAAAATAACGAAAAAAAGAAAAAGAGGAATCTTTGATGACACTATCGGATTGTCCATTAGCTACTACAAAGAATCTTTCCTCTCTCCCCCAATCTTGTCAGAATAATTATGAGAGAATATAGCACACATACCCAAACAACCTTCTGAACCCTAAATTTGCGGTATCTGTGCAAAGCATCGACATCAGAAGAAACATCAACGAACGTGGTTCCACCACGTGGCGGACAAGAAGGAAATCCCACGAAGAAGAAGGAGTCTGTCCGTCCATCTTCGTGTTTTCTGCACCATCAAAAGGTACGAACTATAATTAAAGAAGGAAAAAAGGGCATCAATTCACGTCATGACGACGACAAGAGCGTGCATGGGAGGGTAGCTTGTACGCGCCACGTGTCGCCTTCTGGCTGGGATTTGATGAGGCGCTTGCACGCTGTTGTTTACTTAACTCAAACACCTCTTGGTTCGACGTAAAATAACAAGCATGCCATTACCGAAAGGATGATTAACAATTCGTTTTAGGTTGGAAGGGGGAAAAAATTAAAATACAGGGGATTAATTTGAAAAGAATTTATATTTTGAAAGATAAAATAAGAATTGAAATGGATGGGTGTGATGTGAAATTGAGGATGGAAAAGAAGATTTTGTTCTTTCATCTCTTTGATTATACAGAACATTAAGATTTCAATTGTTATGATTTGTTAATATAATATTAGTTGTATGTGTGATGATCTCTCTAGAATTTTAATCAACTATAAAACTATTTTTTTTTAAAATTTAGATTTCAATTGTTTGATGTGTGGGAGACAACGACCAACTTAGATCCGATCTTTCTATAATTCAAGTAGAGAAAATAATCTATAAAAATTATGTCAAAAGTATGTTCGTTAAAATTCTTTTAATACTTAAGATTTGGAGGATACAAGAGTAATAAAAACAAGAATCTTATGAGATTGGATCCATTGTCAAGAATAGACTACTATATATCATGAAAGTCAATAAATCATGTATTTGGTATGAAATTACGATTATGAGGGAGTGGTCCACATTGATGTTGGAAATTAGAGATTAACATGTTAAACAATTATGCTGATATCATATCAGAAGCATGATAGAACGATCGTCGGACCAATGTGTCAATTTGATTACGTGTTTGATACGGTACGATGTTATTGGATATCCATATATCGTAGCTTCTTATCAATTTCATTTGTAAGAAGATATATGAATTTAGTGTATCTTATGCCATCATTATAGTGACCATGGTGGATTTAATAAAACCTTGAGTTTGAAATTTAGTTGATACTATGTTTACCAATCAAAATTTATGATTTTATCAAGTCGGATCATATGATCAATATTATTTTTTTTATCTCACTTATTAGGGTTTGAAACCTCACCCAATCATGACTACTTAGTTATTAAAATATTTATTAAATTCTATATTTATCATCCTATCTTTTTATAAAAAAAATATATATTATTTTTGAATAATAGGAGACAGAGTTGGTACCATATTGGTCTGATAAACAAAGGAAAATGATATCAGATTAAAATTTTAATTTTGGATATTGTGATTATAGCACAAAAGTAAGTGAAATATATATGTGTGTGTGAAGTCCCTTCTACAAATCATCTCGCGTTACCATAATATAAATCTTTTTTCCTTTCAAAATTCCAAGTACCAAAAAAAAGAAAAAAAAAAACACCGATCGAAATAAAATGAAAAAGAAAACAGTAAAAGAAACTTAGAAGATTCCGATCCAACTCGGCGACTCGGATCGCCGCGTGGGACGCGTGTCTCCGCGTGACACGTTACGCGAGGACTCGAGGCTGATATTTCCCGGTTCACCTGAACCGGACGGGTTTCGTCCGACTGTCTTCCTCACTTGTGGTGTGTATAAAAATGGACGTCTCTCTCGCTCTTTCTCAACTTTGTTCTCATCTTCCACAGGGCTGGAGATCTGCGAAAGGAGGAGAGAGAGAGAGAGAGAGAGAGAGAGAGAGAGACGGAGATGGGACCGTCGGTGGCCGGTATCGGGCTGGACCTGAATCTCTGTGCCATGACAACCGTCGGCGGCTTCCTCGAGGAGGCGGCGGCCGCGGTCGAGAGCGTAGACAGCAAGGTCGCGAAACTGGAGGAGTCCGTGAGAAGTCTGGAAGAGGAGAGGAGAAAGATCGAAGCTTTCAAGCGCGAGCTCCCTCTCTGTATGCTTCTCATCACAGATGGTACGGATTTTATGTAATTTTTAGATTTCTGAGCGATTTTTTATGTAAAAGTTGGATTTTTATGCTTCGTCGGAATTTTTTTTGAGCTGCAGTAATAGAGGGGTTGAAGAAGGAGCTTGAGAGGTGCCGAGGCGAGAGATTCGCTCGTGCCTGCGAAGCGCACAATCCCATTAACAGTAAGTGCGGTGAGGAGGGAGGGGTGAAGCTGGAATCAGAGAGCAAGAACAAGACCAGATGGATGAGTTCCGCACAGCTGTGGACTACAGTGAATAACGATAAGGATGATTATAGCATCACGGAAGAGGTATAGAGGATAAGAGGAATTTTGATGGCAGTTTCTTTGGATTAAGTTGCTTTCTCTTTTTTGATGCTTTGTGTTGTTCTGTTTCCTTCTGAAGTGATTGTTTGCTTGTGATGGCAGAGAAATGCAAAAGCCGCTCGCCGTGAGGAGGAGAGCTTGTTCTCAGAATCTAAAAGCCGGAGGCCGGTGGGCGCATTCGTGCCGCTTAAAGGCATGTCTCCGTTTGTGATGAACTCTAAGGAGGAGGTGAAGCCGAGAGTGATGTTGCCTGACCTCCCTCTGCCGTCACCTGCGGTCAAAAACGCCTTTTGCCCTATTTCTGCCGTCGCGGAGGACCATTCTCTCAGTCTCTCGGGTTCTCAGGGAGTTGGTGGAGCTGCGGCATCGGCCCTGGCGATGGCAGGCACCTGCCTTAGCTTGCAGGTGCAGCAGCAGCAGCAGCAGCAGCAGCCACCAAGAAAAGCAAGGCGTTGCTGGTCGCCAGAGCTGCATCGCCGGTTTGTCCTTGCTCTCCAACAACTCGGTGGTGCTCAAGGTTGTCTTAATTTCTCGTATTCTCTCACGTATCAAGAACTGGAGTCGATAATGAATAGCCTCAAAATTTCTCATACTACAGTTCTAATTTCCTTGACATAGGTAACCGGAAAAGAAATATGTACAAGTATATTGAAGGAACAAGGCATTCATGATTCTTGTTTACAATGATCTGACTGTAGTTATTTTTATGCCGGAGTTAATCCATCACGACTGATCTGATTTCGATGTTCTTGACGCAGTGGCTACTCCAAAACAAATCAGGGAACTGATGCAGGTGGACGGCCTCACCAATGATGAAGTGAAGAGCCACCTGCAGGTGCTTTCTAAATCCTACATCTTTCTTCTCGTGGCTTCCTAATTCTTAATCTCCATTGTTTGTCACTGAATTGACATGATGTTCTTGTTTTCTGCCTCAGAAATATCGATTGCATGCACGAAAAATGCCTAATTCTTCACCTATTGTTGATCAACCAGTTGTGGTTTTAAGAGGACTGTGGGTTCCTCCAGAGAATTACACTACTTCACCACAGCAGAGTGTTTCACTTTCTGGCTCTCCTCAAAGCCCTCTTCAGCTAGCTGGATCTAATCTAGCAGTATCTGCTACTGCTGGAGATAGCTGTGAAGAAGATGGGAGGTCAGAGTGCTGTAACTGGACATGGGGGGAAGTTTCTGCTGAACATATTTAGCAAGAGGTTTTAGAATCAGAGAGTTACTATGTGAAGAGAGGATTTTAGGTGAACTATGAAGAGTGACATATTACTCCCATTGTATAGAGATATTTCAGAGTTTTGAAGAACTTGCAGGATCTGATCAGATTGGAGAATGATACGAGAAAAAGGGATCACTTATGCTGAGTAGAGGAGTCTTAGAGTTCATCCTAAAGTGTTTTTGGTAGCTCATGAGTTTTCTTCCTTAATTTTTGGACCGGGATAAGCCGAGAGTTGGTTTTTGATGTTTCAACATCTCTTATTAGTGCCACTTCCTCTTGAACGAAAACACAAAAGAGGTTCTGCTGGTTTTGAACATGATGTGTCTTAGAATTTTTCAGCCAAAGTTTGGTTGTGTTCCATTTTTTATCGATGTCACAGGAAATAATACTACGTTTGGTGCTGATGCTACCGAGCAATTAAGATTGTGGTCTGTTCTATGATCTCAGTTCTTGTCCTGATATGAGATTAATTAGCAGAAAGTTATAGCTACAGCTGATCCGAAACTAATGTTAAGATTTAAAATTTTGTACTATACCAATGTACCGAGCTTTATTTGATATCGTATGCTACGTCTAATTTAAGCATAAAATCCTTCAAAAATATCTGAAAAAAAAGTTAGGATAAAATTTTTAGTATAGATTTAACATAATCAATATAAATTAGGTAAGAATAGAATATCTTTTTGAGGAATAACTTTATGTAAAATTTATAATTTTGATCAAATATATGTCAAATTATGATGAAATCATCATTAAATACATTAATCACATGATTAATATAGTTAATTATTTATTAATTTTTTTAATACTATAAACATATCAAACACCCTAATTTGTATTAAAGACATTGAATTGATCTAAAATTAATATTAACTTATCATTAAAATCACTAATCATAATATTAAATAATTTTAATAAAATATAATTAAACCTATTTTATCATCATAAATATGTGAAACGTATGAAAGAAATATTAAATATGTAATTTTGATTAAAAAAAATACATATCTCTTGATTAATTTTTTTTTAAATTCTCTCAAATAAGCCTTGATTTAATTTACAAATAATTGTTTTGTAGAGTTTAGGAAAGCAAATGTGAGAATAAGAAAGAGAATGCGTTACAGATTAGTAATGATCAAAATTTTGATCATTACCACATGATACAAACTTGTATCATCCGATACGAAGCTATATCAAGCGTATCACTTGGTAATGAACGGTTCGCATACTGATCTGTTGACGAACCGATATGTACCATTCGCGTTATGGTATTAGAGTATTATCAGTACCATTTTCTTCTACCTTTGAGAGAACATTATCTCATTCTATCTTTCATGATCAGTTGGGATGAACATCCTCCACCAGTGATTATTTCATGGTGTATCATCACTCCTCTGTTCATGAGGCCAGATGTTTGTAACATTGAAGGTTGCAGCTTTTTCTTATACATTAGAATTGCTTAAAACTTCAAATAATTTTGCAGCATTTAATATGAAATGCCACAATCTTTCAGAACCAGCACTCTTAACATGCTACCCATACACTTACTGCAATATAATCTTTGCTTCTTTTTCCTCACTGCTTATCAAGCTCATCTGCATTGTTTGCTATATAGAAGAGCAGAGAAAACCTAATTTTTGCGTCTGCTCATGACGTAGGACCAAAGCATCAAACATCTTTCAGATACAGAGGTGTCTCCTGTAGAGAACTAAGTCATGTTTTCTGCATGTATCTGCTTTGAGTGACAGAATGGAACCTCCCATTGATTCTACCTAGTAGTTGCCAGTGGAATGCCCATTTACCTCACCTGATATCCCCAGCTGCCATCTGAGATCTTCCAACACTTCTTTGTTGACCTTGTCTTTAGCTATTGGTCATGACAACATTTACTTTTATGTCTCATCATCCATTTGCATTCCTGAGTGAGGAATATTAGGACCAACTCTAGATACAGAATCAGGAGGGTTAAAAGATCAATGAGTTTGTCCTAAGACTCTCAGTATAAGAGAAGCTGTTTATGTTCATGCTGCCATTTGCTAGATGTTGAGATACCCAATTCTTCAAATGGCCATCAGCATCAATAGCCAAAGGCACCAGTGCAAAAGCTCCCAAGTACTTAACAGAAATGGAGATGAATGAAACCTCTTTATTCTCTTCCATTATGGACATCCTAAGATACAGATAGGTGCAACTCTCCTTCAGCTTTGAGGAGGAGCAAAAGAAAGAAATTTGTTTAGAGAATTTATAAGAAAAAGGAAAATAATAATTGTGGCTGGTGGAAGATAGATAGTTCCTTGTGCAATAAAAGGGCTCTCTATCAACCCAACAATTAACACTTAATCATATAAACCATCAATAACATAATTAAAGAACAGCCAAAAAATAAAAAAAAAGAATAGTTAAAGATCACATAGTTGAAGAAGGTATTAAACCAGTTGAAATGATCATATACAATCTCAACTCGATAATGTAAGTCACTTCTTGGACTAAACTATCAGGCATCAAATAAGAATGCACCGTGATCACAGGCAAATTAAGTTTTAAGATAACACCTGTCAGCAATGAGGGTTTACATACAAAGATTATTATGATAAAGTCATATTTACATTGACTCGGCATCCCAAACTCAAATACACATTTACAGGTAAAATAATACATTTAGAGATGTTAAAGGATCAATTGACAGTATTCATATGAACACACAAAGAACCATAGACAATTCCTACAAATAATACATGGCGTGATATAATGAACAACATAGCGTGCAACATATCAACTTTGCTTTGCAGTATTTGTACATACTTGAACATGGTCCAAATCAATTCGTTTCCACCACAGATAAACAATTGATGACAGTATTATCACCGCAGCTGCACAGCCTGCTGCAATTCCTACAATAATTCCAGCCCTTCTCTCATTGTGGCTTGATGATGTTGGTGACGGTGTGAAATGATCTTCTGGTAAAACAGAAAAGCAAGCAGAGAGAATGCTATTTATGTTGCACATAAAAACAAAAATAAAGAAGAAATGACAGTTGAAGATAGAACCTCGGGTAACATTTATTGCAGACACCAATGGCCCATAAGTTCCTTTGGCTGGTATGCAACAAGTTCCTCTTCCAGACCAGAGCAAATGTATATCCAATATGTTGTTGGCAACAGTGATTTTGTAGGTCTTATTATAAGGTTTTTTAGATCCTTTTGCCTCCGCAATTATATTAAAATCTTGTTCAACTAATTGATTCTGCACATTGTTCACATAAGCAAAATGCAATGAAGTTATCTCATGCAACCTTTTTCTCCCAATAGTTTATATTCAAATCTAGAAAGTACCTGAATATAAATGTTAAATATCCGCCTTCCTAGACCAGTCCAAGATGGTGTATCATCCATGACAATCTCAGCAAAGAAGAGTTCCACCTTGTAAGTTCCATTTTGCAAACCAACCACATAATATCTCAAGGACCTTGTTGAAATTCGTGCTGTTTGATATAACTTTGGCATGGGTTCATCTGTGTTCACTATAAAATTGGAACCATTGGACTTTGAAATGAAAGATTGACTACTGCTCACAGCCCATCGATGGTTACTGCTAATGTAAAAGTCTGCCATTCCTAGAGGTGTAGTGTCACTAAAGAAATCAATTCCTGACAAAGACAACTCTTTCCCACCGCAATTAACAGAAAATGAACCCACAGCAGCTGCATTGAGAAGTTGGAATGAGACTACACATACTGTTAGGAATTCAAAAGATAGCATATCTGGGCAATGAATGATTTATATGAATTATGTACATTGCCAAAATAAACTGGAATAAGCACAGTGATATTTTGACTAGCCATGCCAGTCATTGCTTATATATATTTCCTCGACTTACTTTGCAATTTGTAAAATTGTTTAGACTTTGGTATGCAAACTGAGATTTTGAAGACGAAAGGATGAAGCCTTATAATATTATGGGTCTAATTGCTAGCCTAAAACATAGAAGAAACAAAAAAAAAAGCAAAATTTCCTTCCCGTCGATAAGATCATAGCATTATAATATTTTTTATGAAACCAAAGTCTGAAAATAAAAATTGTAGGCATATAATGGGCTAAATCATAATTTGATACCAGACACCAACAACCAGTCCTCTATGTGAAATGAGCATGAGTCAGACCTAATAAATGAACTAAATTTGTTGATGAACCAATTGATTTGCTTGCACTCTTCTGCATTAACAAGGAGCAATAATTAGTTCTTGCAGTTCATTAATTATAGCCAATCAGATATGAAGATTCATATGATCACTACTCAGGTAAATGCTACCCTGGATTCTTCTTTCTTCGGGTTGATAAGATCCCCATCATAACAATATAATTGATAGGACTAATTCAATAAATGATAAAATAATAAACACTGAAGTTAAAGTGATAAAAAGAAAATGCAACTCAAATATGTCTGACGATGTGCAAACTTGATAGTGATAGATAATAAATAATTAACAGGCACGAGAGCTATGATGCATCAAAAAGCACATTACCACATACAGCGATTGTTGCTAGTGCATGGACTTGATTCAATTTCAATGCATTTCAGAAAAGGTTGGCTGCATCATGAAAGAAGAACTACTCAATTAGTACTCAACATTGGCATTGACAATATATCAGAAACATTTCTGTTGCTAACTTTGTCGATTATAAATGTGGCACAGTCAGTGTTCTAAATTGGCTGCACATGATGTGATCATGGCTTGAACTGCACAATGACCATTGTTTATTTTATAGCTTCTGTAGACCATTGAAATATGCTCTAATTAAAAGATGTCCCTGCCCTTTTGAAGGCACAGTTTGCTTCCTACTGTTGGTGATCATGCACCTAAATACATCTTTCTAGTATTTTTACAATGGTGCAGATAGTAGAATATGTTGCAGTCCAAAGAAAATCATAAAATAATCACTGATGATGCCTTGATGACCACCAATAAGCATACAAACAACAATAGCAACAAATCCTAATGTCTCAACCATTCGGAGTCAATTATATAGATTGAGCTTTGTGCAAATCAATATCCTTAATTAAATAAAAACATTAAAATATTTCCTTATGATTTCTATAAAATTTTTCTAGGTCCATATCATCTTAGATAAATTTTCATCATTTTATCCCCTACCCTGTCAAGGTTACGTGTAAATGCTCTCTAATACAAATATTTTCTTTTCAACCTTTCCTATTAACTTCACACATTCTTTAAAGAATAGACCTTCAATTATCAACCTATAAAATGGCAGTGATACTTGCAGGGTACTTGGAAATGCCATAATACGTTTGTAGGGTTCTGGTCTAGCACAACCGTAGGAAGAGGAATTAATGTTCATAAGATCTCCCTGGTGGTTGAGCCTCTGGATAATCTGTATATCACAGATTCACCACATTGTTACTGAAGAAAAAGGAAAATCCCCCTAATTTTGATTTATAACTTTGTCCTACTTAGGCTGTCATGTGTTGTTACTTTGGTGTTCTTTTTTTTTTCGGTGGCATAGCTTGAATTATTGAAAATGGTTGATCAGGTCAATAATTAAATGTCAAATCATAGTCAGCAGACTAAGGCTTTTCCCAAACTTATGTTTCCTTTTTTCTCTCTCTGGACCATGCTCAAGAAACCCAATAGTTCGAACCTAATAGTGAATAGATTATATTATACACTCAGTAATACTTTTAGGTAGATACATGCTCCTAGAAAAGGAAACATAGAAGTAATAAACTATCTCGAGTCCCATAGCCTTATAGATGCTCTCTTTCTTGTACAAAAGAGTAGAAGAATCTAACAGTAACATCTTGCCCTCTTTGAAATCAGTTTGACTAATGTTACACCTAAAAACATTTTGATACCACACCTGAACCCATTTTGGCTAACTATGGACAGCCTAGGCAAGGCAAGTCAAAACCCAAGGCACACATGGGGGGTTGTGACTAGCACCTGGGATGCCCAAAGCCTATGAACAGCCAATGGGAGGGTGCCACGTTCCATATTAGCTTTTCAATCATGCATGGTAAACTCTGTAGACAATGGATATAATTTAAATAATTAGTGGAAATCCTAGTTGGACTAAATCTTGGAACAGTCCAACCTTATTTAATTAAAGCAGTCATATCTCCATTAAAATCATGGATTTAAATGTCACCTGGATTGGTACATATTGGATAATATGCAGTTATGCACAGGTCCAATGCAATATGGGCATGCAGACTGCCCTATACTTGGTTGTCCGGCAAAAAGCCAGGCCTTACTGCCCAGTTTAGAACATAAACCAGGCCTGAACTAGGTGAAAAGCTCACCTGTGGTGACCAGACTCTGAATAGACCTGTTGAGTCTCCTATGAATTGTACAAGAGAAGGATAGTTTTTGGAATGTCCATTGATGTTTCTGATCAGATTCATAATATAGTATACATAGAAGTTTTGATTACATTTTCTTGATTTAGGATTTATAATATAGTATTCAGATTCTGCATGTGCAACTTTTTGGAATAGGCAAATCCAAAAACATTTTTTAATTAGGATAAACACAAAGATAATTAACCAAACACAAAAATGCTCTCAACTCCTAATAATTCTTGCTTTCCAACCCAATGTAATTTTGATTAATAACTAGTTAGGTTGGGTGCACCTCATTGTTTAAAATGTCAATCAGCATATCCAATGGTATTTATTGGTTCAACCAAGCAACTAAGGGAACCATCCAACTCAATATACTACTCATTTTTCTTTATATATAATTTTATTCAGTGATATGAGCAGTACAATTAGCATACAACCCAGATTAACACGGCACTAGGTTGACGAGTTGTCAAAACTGATATCAAATCTGTATTTAAACCTTGGTTTGCCCCATTACACCAGCAGGCATGTTTGAAAATGGTTTTTTGGCTTATTTTGACCACCAATGGTATATTTTCAGCAGCCTAAAGATGGTAGCTAACTTTGAACATACATTTGTTACTTTTGAGGTTTTACAGGGATGTATATGTAAAATCATGATTTTGAGGATATATTCATTATTTTGTATTTTTGAAGGAATATATAAGGACCCCAATATATATCTAGCACTCTTCTCACTTTCGCCAGTTTTTAACCTCAACCTTCATCTCCAAAATACTTCTTCATGTCGTGCTAACATCTCAGGCTCAACCTCCAGTTTTGTTTTGTTTTGTTTTGTTTTTTCTCTTTTGCCCATTACCTATTTTGCCAAAGTTCTTCCTCCTCAATAGCTTTAGTTTTGTCTCTGGTATCCATTAAATTTAGATAAACATCCTACCTCTTCTTTTCTTACTTTCTTATATCACTCAGCTTCTTCAATCAAGAAGCCATGATGCCACCAAATGACACCCCTTTTTGAAGACATGATTTAAGCATACATTAAAATATTGCTTCTGGCTGGATGCACTTATACAGTAGCAAGGTAAACTTTCCCTCCTGTTAACCTGCCTCCTAGGTTTTGCTGCAGATTTCACCTTGTCTTAGCCCTGAATATTCTCTCACCAGGATCCATGGAAATACACATTATATTATTGTTTGTATCAAGCTGATAATTAGCAATATTATATGCATGAAGTCTAATTTATTTTATGTTATTCTCTATTTCTGACCCCCATTTTTAAATGGCACTCCTATGTGGACTTTCTCTTATGGTAATTCTAAATCTTATTCATTTTGCACGTTTTTCAGAAATTAATTTCAATTGCATATGTAACTAAATGAGAAGAACCATAACAAATTTTTTACCTTTTGTTCACCAATAAACTAAACCTAACTAAGAAAAAGAAAAGTGACTCAAAAGAAAATATTTAGTAGCACCTTTGTATTCCATATACTAGAGAGCCGCAACAAAGTGAAATATGTGCAGATAAGAAGTTATCAAAGAATTGTAACAAAGTGAAACATACGCAGATGTTTCTTCTGTAGTATAGTAGTTAAACATCCAGTAATTCAGTAATAGTAATCAATCTGTAAATAGCTTACCTACCTATCACTTTGTTTGTTCATTGAAGTTCCAATGTAATTCCTAATAGAAAATGAAACAAGAACAAGACACAAAGTCAAAACAGGTGTATCAAAATGGTATTACAAGAAAAGAAAGATATCACATACATTGATAACTCTTCCCTTAAATCACTGCTACTAAGAGATCCGGAGATATTGTTGAAGGAAACATCTCTGCCAATCATGTCAAGGACATACATCAAAAGTTTGCACATGATATGCCTAGAATTAATAGAAATGGAATTGACGATACTTGAAGAATGCAACTAGAGATAAATGAAAACAGAAACCAAAACAGAAATTATATCGCTCAAGTATAGATAGATTGTATCCTATGTAGACCAGTTTCAGGTGTCCTATATAATTTATGCAGCTGACAAAAGATCCGCTTGTGTGATATTTGAGAATCAAATGTTCTAAAAGACTTTCAGCTTCACCCTTACTGAATTTATTCATTAAGCCCAAATGGCTACCACAACTTGGGGGGGTTATATGTGAGGATACAATAACAGTTTCTGAGCTCCTCACTGGCATACCATTAATGTTTCATTAAGGATTCTGGAGCTCTCCCTAGTATATTCCTTGCCTCCTCGACTGAGTTTTTAAGCTCCATTCTCTATTTATTAGATAGCCTTTCTTGTATCTTGAAGTTGATTAATTGAGAGCTTAAGCTCTTTTGTGGTGAGGTATCCATGTGAAGGGATCATCCTTCATGACTAGGGAGGAGGTTGAGCACTTTTCCACATTAGTACAAGGCTTGCCTTTGTCCAAAAGAATATGCATTAGTAAGCTGGAGAACAGGGACCTTAATCATCACAATGGATAGTCATTGTAGTAGCACATGAACACGGTCGTAGAGGTGGCAAAGAGTCCATAGACCAAGGTTCGCCGTATCGTACCGTACTGGCGTTTCGACCCGGGCTCGGTATGGTACGGTACCAGTGTACTGGGCAGTACATCAGGGCGTACCGAGCGGTACACCCTGGTGTACCGAATAATTTTATATTTTTATACTATAGCACTGTATCACTACTGTAGCACTATAGCGGTACCGGACGGTCCACGTACCGATAACCTGTCGGACCGGTACATACCACCCGATACGGGCGGTACACTTCGGTATGGCAGACCTTGCCATAGACTATATATGAAATGGAGATTATCCATAATAGTCATCCACATGGAAGACTGTTTCTGTGTAGCACTTCATCTAGCATATTGTTCTTATATCAAGGATTAAAGGCTTGTCACAATTAGAATAAGGTAACTGATGGGGCTTCTTGGAACCAAGAGGAAAGGTCTAATGTCGAGATTGTGGGAGAGAAACAAAGTGGTAATGCCAATAGCTTGTTGTACCAGTCCACACTGCTCAGTATGAAACATATGCACCAGCTAGATGGAACATCAGCAATTCAATACACAAATATATATTGTAATATGAACCAAATGTTAGACCACGGTATACCAACCGGTACAGGTGGGAACTTGTTTGGTACAAGTCAGCATTGGTACAATATGTATCATATAGGTCCTGACAGAAAGTGAGAGAAACTGACAGAGAGAGGAAGATTACCTCTCTCTCTCATGCTCATCTCTCACGTGCCACTCGCTGCTCAGGTTATCACATTTTTGTCAAAAGAATCTATCAAGGTTGTGAAAATTTGGAAGTAGGAGCAAGTTCATTGTGCGCTGGACATGATATGATAGACTTGTCTAAGACTGAAATGTTGGATTTTATGCAGGGTGGGGATAGAGGCAGTTCATATAGCTGTTTATGAAAGATAGAACACGTCTATATTCTACTCAAGGTCTATCATGCTGTAGTATACCGCCCGGTATGGGCAGTACATACCGGTTCGATACGAGACAATATGCGGACCACCCTATATCAGGTAGCCTATGTTATATGACCCTGTATCATTCGATATGGGGTCTGTACCAAACAAAATGGTCGAAATCCGATCATTATCGACCTGTACCGGTCGGTAACGGTTGGATTTCGATTGATACCGATCAAGAGCTAGGATTGATATGATTCAAATGTTCCATTTTACTATTTGAACCACTAGAAGGGTTTTTAAACCCTTTTTACATCCTCATTCTCTCCTCTTTCACTCTTCTAACTCATCTGATCTCTTAGTCACTTTCTCACTCACATATTTCTCTCATATTTGTACTCTCTTAAATTCCACAGAGCTGCGATTGGCCCACCGGTACACCGATTCAAACTGGTAAGGTGAATCTTGATTCTACCTAATACTTATACAAAAGGTTGGAACTTATCTTAATTCAAGATTATAAAGTTGATATGGACTTATTTAACCTTCACTCATGTCTTCCATCTTTTTCATTATTGAAAATTTACTCATACCATATTTACAGTCATTGAGACAACCTGGACAGGCATAGTTTGAAATGACGGAAATAACGGTTGATAGGTTGATATTGAGATTGAATTTTGCGAAGAGAAAGTTACATGAACAGGTGCAGAGTAAGGATCTCCATGGTGAGGCTTTGTTCTTGATTGTCTTTGCTTAGCATTAAGCATTATTCAGTTTTAGTACATAAAAATCAATCATTCGTTTAGTTTACTGAATAACAGATTAAAAATTAAGCATTGTAAATATTACTAACAGTAAAGTAGTAAAGTTCTATTTAAGTTATAAGGACTTGTATAATCTAGAGCCAAGGTATACGACTGAGTTTGTGGCCTAAGCCCGATGAGAATTAGTTCTTTCCTTCTATATTTAGTCTATCCCAATTTGAATTTCGGTGGATATCAGAGTCTGAGTCATACTACATCTAAAGAACTAGCAGTGTGCAGATGTGACTTGTGAGTGTACCAGGTAAATTTTATCTAGATAGCACAAAATAGGAGCCTTAAAACCAAGAGCCTACAAGGAAGCAAAAGCAGAAAAGATAAAGAATTGAAACAGCTTTGCAAAATCTGTTTCTTCTCAGGTTCTAAAATATTTCCATGTATCACTATGAAAACAGTATAAAGGAAGAAACAGAAAGCCAAAATGAGGAACAACGAAATGGTTTTCCTTGTGCAATCTAAGAAAATGTAAAATCTATTGAATAATTGAACAACAAGCCTAAAGGATGAAAAGATTCCTTGATGCACCATTACTTCTAGCAGTGACTAAAAAAATGTCACATGGTCTTACCCAGAAAGACCATGTAGGATGACTTAACTCTAGAAGAGTAATAAGCAGTGCTATTATTTGGCAAATCCGGTTGGTTGAGAAAAGGTTATTATATGAATTTCCTTAAACATTTGGGCTTGGCTTTTCAAAGGTCAACAAAACCTTTGGTACCAGTAAAATTAAAATTCATGATCACAAAATTATATTTAAAATTTTATGAATCATGGAAAAGATATTTATAACACCATGATAATTATATTTGAATACTCCAAGAAAGTTGTAAACAACAGAAACAAATAATCAAGCAATTATTGAACTTACACTGTAGTCAGCTTTTTATTTTCAGTTAAAACTTCACTAGGAAATAAATCACTCAGCACGTTGTTCCCCAGAAACCTGCTCCAAGATAATGAAAGAAACAAAAGTGATGCAGGTTCAAAATGTATCTATAAATCTCAAATTTCTGTATCAGCAACGAACATAGTTTTCAGGACAATTTTGAAGTGCTTGCAGTCAAAATGAACTTATTGTCACATATGAATTATTTACTGCAGATCATCAGGCATGCTAATTTATGCTGTTATACAAGGGTGCTTTTCTCCCTCTAATGTAAATAGTTAAGTCATTCAAAATATATATCCGTATATATATACACAACCAGAACATGCACTAACAATCAAAATAACACACCTGAAAAGTGATATGAAAACCTAAAAAGAACTGACATTTAAGAATTGTGTGCTTCATGGATCTGTGTAGGCAATAATATTGGATCAGGCCACATCTGATACATTCATTTGTCAATATGAAAAGCCAGCAAAGTCATATAAAAATCTGTAGATGTTGTGTCTTGTGCCAAGTGCAATTATTATAAAACACACACAACTTGTAGAATTTGTAGGATGATGTATAATTATTATATTCTGAATTATGTATGTGGAGCATTGATCTTATAAATAAGCCAGCTACTTGTATACACATTCATATTCACAACTATAATCGCAATAAGTTTCATAACTTTAAATGCTAGTTTAACCCAAGGGTCCCAAGTTCATAAAAATGCTTAAATACTGAGTGTTCATACACACAATCTTATTAATGTTGCAGGTGGATATGTAAACTGAAAGTTGTGAGGACTATGAGACTAACGAGTGAGATGTCTTGATAAAGAGATCTCTTTTAAGCTTTGGGACATTTGTTGTATTCTGAGGAACTTGTTACTATAGTAATAATATGAATATTCAGAATTTGCATTTTCATATATGATATTGATGTCATGCTACCAACTTCCTTTAGTTTTCTAATATGATGTTATGGTTATGTGTATTTATTCAGTTTGTGTCCATATGGCACAAGATATCATGATCATAGAAAAATCATGGATATGATGCCAACTTGACAACTCATGGAAAGCATAGTTGCACCTCAATTCTACTCAGGGCTGGGGCATCAAACACATTTCCAAGGAAGAACAAACTATAAATTATATGAGCACTGTATTTTAAAACTTAGGTTCTCCTTTTTTGCTACCATTTGATGTATAATGTTTAAAATTTCAAAAACCTAACTTTATTTGTTGGATTCTAGCATCCAGCATAAATACTTACAAGATAAATTCATCATCTGACTCTTCTGTCATTCATTTTGCAAGATTGCCCAGTCAACTTTGTCCATACAAACATATCAGATATGTATAAGCATTTAAGAAACTTTTCCTATTCCAATCAAGATTTTCAAGCCAATTATTGTTCAGCTATTTATCAATGTCCCATAATATACAACCTTTATGACTAAAATATTCTAAATGTGAAAAGAATGAGAAACTTGCCAAATAGGTAAGAAGAGAAGCTTTGTCTCAAACAATTTTATAGAAAACAGCAACTTAGTAGTAGAAATTGTTAATAGATATACCAAGAACAAGCAAATGGTGATAGATGAGATAAATAAATTTTGAGATCTGAAACTTTTTTTTGCTCACTTACAAATGAGACACCTAATTTGAATAGAGAAAAGATTAAGAAATGACAGAACTCACAGATATCGTAAGGTAGCAAGCTTTCCAAATAAGTTTGGAATAGAACCATGCAATTTGTTGAAACTTAAGTCCCTGAAAGGTAAGCTTGCATCAACTCAAAGGATCTAGAAAAATTCTCCTTTCACAAAGTATGGTTGATGCTAAGAGATGGATATAACTGATATATTTTTATTGCTTATTAGATTTGGATGTCCATAACATGCAAAAAACTGTATGCAACTTGCAATAGTGTGTTGTCATTTATAAGAGTATAATTTTGTGAACATCACTATAAAAAATTGGCAATTAAAACAGTTCAGCATGATATGGCTCATGTTGACCAAAAATTCAATTACATGGGCACAATTGCCACAAGCTTAGAGGTGGATAAAGAAATGGAGGAGCCAAAGTCAGATACATTTGACATTGGGTTTTACCAAGATGATTAGAACTTGATGATAGACTGGCTAAGCAGAAACCAAGATGGTCTATTACTTGAAAACACAGTAGATTGATGATGTTTATCTCAGTTTATTTTGGAAGAGACCAAGGACGACCGGCAGAATGAACCACCACAGTATGAGGGCCAGGGCCAGATGCTAAGCAATGGTCAATCATAGGCAGTCAGCTTTTCGTGGCCCATGGTACAACAAGTTAACCTCAATCATGCCTATAGCATGGCTAGGAGAAAGGTTGGTCATAGCACTTAGTTGACCTCTTAAATATCGTTAAGGAGTAAATGTTATAGGAGCATGATAAGACCCTTTGTCCATCTAATTCCAGTATTTGTGAGGTTCAGAATGACAATACTAAGGTAAAAAGTAAGATGTCTATGAAAATAGTGGTCAAGGTTGGGGGCTTTACATTCCTAATATGAAAAATACAAAGAGACTAAGAGAGAACATGGATTAAGAATTAATGTTTTGTTCATGCCAAGTAAGATGATGGTTATAGTATAGCACATATCATCCATGATACTAGTTAATGCAAGGAAAAACAAATTTCATATGTTTGGTCTTGGTTTGGAATATGACATCAATAATTGGTCTTAGTTTGCTAAATAACAGTGTTTCGTATGGCTCATCATAACCATAAAATCTTGGCAATTTGACTGGTAAACCATCATTATCAACACTTAAAACTAGTTCCACGCTAGCAGTCACAGCAAGAATATTTACCTATCATACCAATAAATTAGCTAGTACCAGAACTAAACTTAGTGACCAAGATGCCAGGACTTTTGCTAGTTTGGTATAACAGAGGCACAATCTATCAAATTCAAATATTGTGGGAGCAATATTATTCATGGGTTCTTCAAAACTCTAAGTATAATCTCCAACCATGTGATGTTGAAACCCAGACAACCCTCCCTGTACAACACAATATTCCTTTAGGTGGTATAATCCACCCAATGATAAGGCATGGCTTCTATAGTGGTCATGTATTCACAAATATTTCACTTGCATATTTGTGACAGATGGGTGATACGTGCATCATGTGCTAACTTCATGCATTGTAGAAGTTTTTATGTATTAATATGTTCATAGTAGGTCATAGAAACTTTTTTTGCTCATTGTCTAAGGCAATAAATAAAACAGGGTATAATAGGGTTTTGATGGTTGAGAACTAGTTTATAAAGTAGAATACCAATTCTGTGCCAGTCCAACTGACAACTGGCATTAATACCATATCAAGATTTCAGTCCTTGACTCAAATGACTATTAAGACATTGGCTGAACAAATCAAGACATACTAGAACATATCGTCGATATGATTGTTTTGTGCTCTTTACAGCTGTCCTATTTGTAATCCATCACTCAAATTGGAGTATTTAGATTAAAGTGCTGAGGCAATCGATAACTGAATTATGTACCTACTTCCAACTTAGCCCATGCGCATCCATCAGTCTTGATATATATGGTGATTGGTTAGTAGGCAAGTCAAAGTTCTTACACAAGGAATATATAAGTTAATTCCTCCAAAAGGGTCATATTAAGATCTCAAAGCACCCTAGACTTTCAACTAGAAAAGTCATATTAAAGTGAACCTCTCAATTGTTAGGCTGGGCAAGTTAATGTGATTCCGTTAAACTAAACAATTTAAAAGAAAGTGAGAAATCCAAGTTGCTAAAGTAGATGAGCCAAAGCAAAGTAACCATGTTAACAGGAAATTAAAAGCAAATCAAACTCCAAGTTATCAACGTAGATAAGTTAAAGCAATGCAACTATCACATTGTTAAACTAGACAAAACAAAGCAGCGATCACTTCAAGTTGTTAAAGTAGGTAATTGGAAACAAAGTCAAATTCCAGGTCCCTAGATTGAGAACTTCAAATATAAGATGAATCTGCACACTCCTAAATAAAAATTTTCATGTTTTCTACCACATCGATGTAGAAGTTGAAGATGGTTTCAATAAAACTGACAAAGTAACACCCATTTATTACCATAATTCTATTATTCTGTTCAAATTGAAATTATATAGATGATGGTATACCCTTTGCTGGCGATGTACCAAATTGCATGTTCGAAGCTTCCCACAATCAATTTCTAACACAGAATTAACTAGAATATTACAATCTCTGTGGTGTATTCATCAAAGCTTAACATGTCACATAGCACAAAATCATTGCCTGTGATATGTGGCATGTGAGACTAATGGAAACAATGATGGTGACTTCACATCATGGCATGCCTATTGCAATACCCATGAGAACCTTTTACTATTGGGTCTACTATCAGCATATCAGTGGTGTTAGGTCGACAATGTGACCAATAGAACCAATATTACTATCCAACTCAATAGTTCTACTGGTTCAACAGTTCAGATAGAACAAGCCTCAAATTATGTTGCCTAAAATACTTCAAAGCTCAAGTTATTAACAGTAATCCTATCAAGCATTATATTCTAATAAAATCTGCCATCCACTAAGAGGAGCATCATACACATGGACCAGATTTAAAGTTAAGAAAGAAAAGCTTAGTTTCTTTATCCATTTTCTTCACTATTTTCCCATTTTAGTTTGATCCTTTAATAAATATAAAAGTTGGACTAAAAGCATGAATCAGTTTCAAAATTATTTTTCTATGTGTGAGATCTTGCTGTTGATACTCATTTCACAGCATTTAACTTATATATATTAAGAGAAGAGTGACCAACATTTGAGAGGAAAATGGGATTTTGGTGTTGCATGGATAACTATATATTCACATGTACAAGTTGATCAAGATTCAGCAATGAGACAGAGAAGGACATATGGGAACATGGTGCAAATTGATTTTACTAATTTCACTGTTGTGAAAATATGAAATATAAGAAGGAATTGTAGGAAGTGGCTTTATAAATAAAGAAAATAGCTTCTACTTTCCTGTAACATTATAAAATGATGCTGTAGAACAAAGTCAAAGACTCAAAATGTTTAATGTGTCTAACATGTGAAAATGACTAACTTTGTACATAGGAATGTAGGTTCCATGCAGCATTACGTGCCTCTAACTGTGAAAATCTACAGAATGCATTGTGACATATTTATTGTAATTCACAGAGAAGATTTGGAAGTCCAAGTAGCATTTCTCCTCAGACATTATGATAAATTAATTTTAGTTGTTTGTGTATTGCATTAACTATTGTCAATTCCCATTGACTTGTTAAATATCAACTATCAAATCCTACGAAAAGAAAGAATACACTATTTGCAGGATAACTCACAGGTAAGCTAGGTTGGAGAAGTTTGCAAGAAAAGCAGGAATTTCATCAGCAACTTGACAGTTTCTCAAAGAACTATAATCACAACACATCAGTAATGTCAATGGTTTCAACCGATAAATATACCAAATATTTCGTTTGAAAAAACTAAGATATATATAACTTACAGAGTGAACAAGCTTTTCATATTCTCTAAGAATGATAAATTAGAATCTGCACCTGATAGATCACCAAGTTTTCTGAAGAAAATGTCAGTGATAAGTGAACTTGATCAAATATATCACTTAATTCTGTGTACTATCTTCTGAGATGAATAATAGAAAAAATGAAATTTGACAAGCCTCCTAGTAAAATCAATTAAAAGAATGACTACTTGCCAAAAAATAGAAGAAAACAAAACGATGGCATAGACATTCAGAAATTCATCTGAGAAACAAAGAACACAAAAATGAAAAATATGATTCTCAATTAAAAGAATGACTACTTGCCAAAAAATGGAAGAAAACAAAACGATGGCATAGACATTCAGGAATTCATCTGAGAAACAAAGAACACAAAAATGAAAAATATGATTCAACACAGTTAAGAATGAGATGTTCTACACAGTTAATAAGTTGCTTCAAACAGCATAATACAGTTTCCTCAATACTCTACCTCACTCAAACTGTAACTCCTAGATTTATCACATTAAATTTCTTACTACCGATGGGGAAATTTACATATTAAATATGTACTAGCTATACTTTTTAGAGTTACATGGAAGGATTCAGACAACTTCTTTGACAAAACAGACATTAAAAACAAGTTTAGGGTTTAGTTAATAAGACCTATTTGGAAAGCAAAGACTGACTGAAATTTTGCATACATACAGAGTTTCCAGCTTTGTTAGTGCTGAGAGCTTTTTGGGGATAGGTCCTTCAAGGAATGTCCCATATATCTGTCTGTAAAGAAGAGGAAAACATGACAAAGATATGCATGATTATGTGTATCCTGTATTTATAAGGAAACATGCACAGGTACACCGAAAATATTGGCCTACAGATCTGTGAGATTGGTAAGCTGTCCAATGGACTCTGGCAAATTTCCAGTGAAGTCATTATCAAAAGCCCATCTGCAATAAAGAAAATTCATATGAACTCCCCTATTCTTCCTTGCAGTCAATATCAAATAGGTGCATGTAGAGGTACAAAAAGGACATTTAGCATGAACACAATATTCTAGAGATGTTAGATAGATCAGACAGAAAATTACACTTTCACGGGAGGTACTTACAGCGTCTTAAGACTTGTCATATTTTTCAAGTCACTGGGAAGTGGTCCACTCAACCCACTGCTGTCAATGTACCTAATGAAATGATGAACACTTAATATATCATATGCTAATACTAATATAAGTTTATTTCTATTTTTCACTTTGATATATTGTAAATATAAGCTAAAAACCACATACACTTCTGGCAAATTGCTTTTTTTTTTTTGCTTTTGTCAAGTCAGGTACTAAATTATGAATCCCAAACAGATGTGATAAATTCCTAGAAATAATTCTTAGACTATGGAAACTAATATTGCAGAAATCTAAATTGATACTACACATACAATTGCTCCAGCAAGGTAAGGCTCCCAACTGTACTGGGAATGCTCCCAGAGAATCTGTTTGTACCCAAACTTCTGAAAACATCAGCGTAACAATAAATTATTTCACAGAACTATTTCTTCTGATTCGGCCACCAATGCAAGTGCCAAAAGAGAGAGAGAGAGAGAGAGAGAGAGAGAGAGAGAGAGAGAGAGAGAGAGAGATCTTCTTACAGATAAGTCAAATTAGTCAGGTTGCCAATACTTGGAGTAATATTACCCGAAAATTGATTTTTGTCCAAGCTCCTAAGTGATGCATTAAAAACAAATCAAGAGTCTATCAATATAATGGATGGAGTTACTGATTCACATAAAAGGAGGAGAATTAACAGAAAGAATGTTAAGAATTACAAGATACGTAAGCGTTTGAGTTTGTGAATGTCATCGGGGATTGAACCATTCAAAATGTTGCGACTCAAGTTCCTGCATCCACAAACTTTAAAGCTCAGTGTGAATTCATGCTAGATGTAAGATAATTTTACAACATAACTTGTGGTACAAAACGGAAGACAATACTACATAAACTAGTTAGTAAATTTCACCTAATATCTATGCTACATCGCTAGCTCTGTCAACTATGCTTCGATTAAAGAAACAAAATCACGGTAAGACTCTCTCTCTCTCTCTAGTGATCAAGAAGAAAAAAGAGAGCTCACAAAAAAAACAAAAAGAGAGAGCTCACAGGTTGACAAGATTGGTCAGATTGAAGAGGGCATCCGGAATCCTACCAGAGACATTCATTTCAAAAACCTTCCTGCAGCCACCAGAGAACGTCATTAGGGAGGCAATAATGCTACCAAGAAGCTCGATTACCGAGAGGAGGACCCAGGGCGAAGAGATACACTCACAATTCGATGATGCTGCAGTTGCCGTTTCGGTCGCACCTGCAGTTGATCCAGGCATTCTGACCATCTCGCCTCCACGGTTCACGGCGGTCGCAGGGATCACTCGACGGTAACCTCTCCCAGGTAGTTATTCTCCATCGTTTCTGAATATTTGTTAATGCTTCCTCTGAAGACAGAAATAGCAAGAACAGAAACTATAGTTAAAGACGAACTGGAAGTCGTCAAAAGAACAAACACGAGAGATCATGGAAAGAGTGGAGACTCTCGGTCGCATTTGTGTAGCTCAGCCCACCACCACCCGGGGTTATAATCGAGAAGACGAAGGCAAAGAGGAAGATGAAGAATCGCATTTGCGGCTCCATCTCTCAAGTGCGCAAGAAGAAGAAGAAGAAGAGATTGAAGGGTGGATTAACTCATTGCAGGGTTGACTGTAGAGCAGAATGGGAATTGGGGTTGGTTATTGATGATGGCCTTTCGGGTTGAGAGAGAGAGAGAGAGAGAGAGAGGTCGTCGTCAGGGCGGGTGGCGAGGGAAGAGTGGTCGGAAGGGCTGATTCTTTCGCCGGTTTTGACCGTTTAATTGATTGTTTTTTTTATGTATTTGTTGAGTTGGATATTTTTTTAGTCGAAAAAAATAAATGAGGAGAGCAAAACTTTCCATACCGCACACTCAGGTCGCAAGTTCCCGTGAAGCGCATCGCAGGAACGCAGCTCACAAAAAAAATATACTCCATCCTTGATAAATGGATTATTTGGAAATATATATATACACATTTATTATTCTTATATAATATAGATATAATAATAATAATAATAATAATAATAACAATAATAATAATAATAATAATAATAATAATAATAATAATAATAATAATAATATACGAAGTCTACGGTTGACGCTTCTGTGCTGGTCAACATCAATTCATATCAGATAAAGTGGAGTGGAAAACATGCATGATGCGAGTGGCGGCTGGATTTGCTTTACCAGGTCTTCGAAGGCTACCAAAGCTCGTCTCATTCCGCATTTAATACTAAGTAGAACAAGTATATGCAAAAGACAAAATGAAAAATGTTTTATTTTACCAATTAATGGTGCTTGAGAAAATAGGTTGGTTAGATGATTTTTTTTTACTCTCATATATCTAAAATATCCTTTTACAGGAACTGTTCCAATATCTTTCCCTCTTTTTTTTTTTTGTATTGTCTGGCTTGTAGACTACTTCTCGACTTTGGTATAGAAAATGAGAAAAATATATACTTTTTTCATAAAACTCAGAGAAAATGTATTAAAATATATAATTAGATTTAAAAATAATCTTATGAAATCTTTCCAAAGCTCAAAAGAGGATATGTAAGAATATACATCACAAATTAGTGCACGAAGCATATACACCATATACCTATGTCAGGAACAACTTCTGATCAATCACAAATCATTGCAAGGCGATACAAGGAAGGGTACAAGAGAAAATGACGACTTCCATCAAAATATTTACACTAGAAAGTTGCCGAGATGCTTAGGAAACACGATGAATCAACACTCACTTTAAGAGGCCAGCAATATATTGAAGCATGAATTCCAAAGATATTCATTTACATTGTGTTTTGTTCCGTGCTAGAAGCATCTCAACATATGGGACAACCGGAATCATCAATTAATGCAATATGAGTTGTGTTTAATTCGTTGGTGAGCAAGATGTTCTACAGAACTTCGTCTTCCTGGGGATAAAGTCCCATGTCTGGCTCAATAGGCAAGGATGGGGGAGTCCCTGGTGGAATGCAAGCAGCTCCATTCTCTCCAGCACAGATGCATAAAGCCTCTGCCTCCCTTATAGTCCAATCAAGATCAATATTGCCACTTAGTTCATTAATAAATTTCAAGAGGGTATCAAAGTCCATCTGTTCGCCCATAATTTTCTTTCGGTGACTTTTCAGAATTGCAACACACATGTACAAGTGGAGGTGCTCTGACAAATAGTGTGTCCACAAGACCTCCCACAAATGCATGACCTGATCGTATTCAAATTCCCTACAGTTGAAAACCAACAAATAGGTGGACTCAAACAATATCATACATTTTCAATAGGTATCACATAAAAGTTTAGACAAAAAACTTAAGCACCATCTTTTCCAAATAAATTCAAAAACTAAGCAAACCACAATAAGGAAAATACAGCTTAAATTGATTAAACAAAAATCATGTCCTTCGTTGCATAATCAAAAGTATCATGCACATAACTTTAAAGTTGCAAATATCATAGATTACCCTCTAAACTTGAGAAATTCATGACTACACTTCCAGTTTAAAAATTTTGCATGGGTATATATGATATGGTTTATATTAAAGTTTGTTAACTTATACATTGACATTCATGAATTTACAACTGCACACATGCATCTATTTTGACATATTCTAAAGGTTATATATAAAACTGTACCCAAAAGAATTTGGTGAGTTTCACACTCCAAAACCCAAATTTGACAGTCTAAGGAACAAAAGGAAAGTGCCACACAAAGTGTAGGTATGTTAAGCCATTTCCTAAAACCAAGAAAACATGAAAAAGAACTGTCCTCTTCTGATATCTAATGTGCTCAAGCTTCAGCTTCCCCTAGACAATAACAAAATTTGGTACAGCTCACACTCCAAACAAAAAATCTAACAAAAAAAGGCACATCGGAAGACGCTGAACTATGTGAAGTAATTTTCAGCTCCGAGAATTTAACTCAGCATTAGTAATAATTTTCAGCTCCAAGAAGTTAACTCATCATATTTTAGTACTCAGATTTCAACTTCCAAGCCTCTCAAACAAAGATTTAACAAGATGGAAGTTGTCTGCAAATGACAAGTTCTTTGTAGTTTACATTATAAATACCAAGGGACAAATAGCCTTGTCTTGTGACTGAGGTGAACTGAGCAGCTGACACAATAAAAACAGCAAGGAAGCTCACCTTTTAACTCTCTGGCGAAAGATACCAAATACTGCTGAAATGGACATTGTCTGTGCAGAAAATTACAACACTTTCTTCTGTTCTATCGTATAGATGCATTATGTATTCCAAAACCTATGTAAAACTAAAATATTTCAAGCGTTTGGTCCAGCTTGACTGAAACTTAACTCAGTGAATGATTTGACTAAATTCAGTCATGCTTAAGTTTTTGTTTTGAGTTTATTTTCTTCAATCAATTACTGTGATGGGCAAAAAACTTACCAAACATCTCATCAATAAGCAGTTGAAAATGTTTTGCCAGATGAAGATCCATATGAGACCCTTTCAGCAGAGCATTGGTTACAATTTGACTCCATTCTCAGAAGTCCCATAAAAAGCTACTAAAACCAGCAAAATCTTAAAAAAAAAAGCTCCAAAGGAAGGAAAGAAGTGAACTGAAAAGTGATGCATTAAATTGGGCAATGGTTTATGCAACAAAACATAAAGGTATCATGCATAAGAACTACCTCACTCCATCAGGAAGTTGCATTGATATTAAGCATTACACTTAAATTGTACATTAAAAAATTACCTTTTGAACTGTATAAGAATCCAGCGGAAACAAAAGAAGTAATTCAAACAATCTGTCTGCTTAAAGTAGTTATGCAAAGGGCTGTCTAGAATTTCGACCAGCTGAAAAAGGCAAAAAACATGATTCATCAGAACAGAAGTATGTTAAGTTTCATATTATAATAATTTTTTTCAAAGGTAAAATAAGTCTGTAAAGGTGCAGAAGGATCTTGAATTAAGCAAATGATGTATATAATATCTCTGGGATAAAAGACGACAGAAAAGGGAGAAACTGCAAGTATTGATGCAAAATAGGTGAAAAGAAAAATTCACTCATCATCAAATAACATTTGGCCAATCCAAAACCCACCCAAACCATCCGAAGACAGGGGTCTGAGATGCTGCACCAATCAACCAAGTACCAACAGGAAGTATTCTAGAATGATGTGGATATGATAATAAATTTAGCAAAACACTGAAGCTTACCCAAGATACAGTCGAGGATTAAATTATCACATAATATGCAGGTAGGCCACTGGCATGAGAAGCACGAATGGCACTTACCAGGATGTACCATAGCCATATAGTACATACCAAGGACAATGTAAGGTTTCTGTTTCAGCTTGCAAGAGAACAGCATCTTTAAATTTTACATTACTTATACACTAATTTAAATTTGACAAACTTAATTTATATTAATATACTATATCTTATATTCTACAACTTCTGCACATGGACACAACATGTAGCTTGCATAAATACATATAACAACAATAACCCCTAGGTCTTGAATCCCTGGGGCCCACTACATGTATCTTTTTATGCCATTGAGCTAAACTAAGAGCAAGATTACAAGGAAAAGTAAGAGCTACCAATCATTTTAGGTTTCCTTAAAGTTCCTTTTATCTATCTTCCTTGCACCACCACGACTAATTTACTCACCATGCACTGCATATAAAAGTGCAGCCAGAGGTTCTCTGACACATCCATACAACCTTAAATGATTATCTCATTGTAAACACACTCATATCCATCCATAATTGTTTGCAAATGTAAATATTTCTTATTCATCTCAGTGACACTAACCTTTTGCATGCATCATTCCTAACTGCTTAACATTTTAATTTATAAATCACAATAGAACAATGGGCCCAAAAACATCACACAATACTATCAATGTATATAACTTGCAATTGAACTGCTTGTGTGCAGCCAGAATTTGAGGTCAACTCCCAATCCATTAAGGTTCTCAAAGTTAGGTTTTATGCTAACTTAAACCAAATGCATCTTAAAGTCTGTGCAAAAGATATGAACAAGAAAAGCCTACTAAAAAGCCATGAGACTAACTGGGTGATTGTTACAACCTATCTTTAAAGGTATTGGTTTCAAACACATATACTATTTTGTATACATCAATTCTTAGGGCATATTTAGTGTGCTTGGTTAATTAAACAATGGAATGGTTTATGACATCATAACATAAGACTACTGGAAAATATTATACAAAATTGTAATTCCTATATCGGTGCCAATAGGCCCTCTAATCGCCCTCACCAAATATATATAGTTTTAGGTTTACTTGGTGGGATTGTATGGATTTTTTGAAACTCGATATATATTAAATTACTAGGCAAACATGACTTGATTTTAACTGAGTTATGCTGGACCAATAAATACCACTAGTAATGGTTCGAGCAGTTTTGCAATCCAGGATGCCAAGATTCACAAAAAATATTAGAATCAAAGCATCCCAGATTACTAATTTCCTCTCTTCACACCCACTGTTTTGAGTGGACAATCACGGCAGCCCTTCAAATATCTGACAGCATCATGACAACAACAAATAACATCTCAATGAGTCCAAACCACATTACAAGATAATGATAGAAAACAAAAAATGTCCACAAAAGAATCATCCAAAAGAAAACCAAATCAAGAGAGCTACTTAGTTTAGCTGAGAGCCTAAGTAAGCTCCACTGAAAGCCTGAAACCAACAAGTACAAAGATGTGCATTAATTAATTTTCTGAAACTCAACTAACCGTTAGGGTCCACTAGAGAACAAAATCTAATGCAAGTTGCTGTTAAGCATTTTAAGAACACAAACACAGAAGCCAGACAAATGGTACCAACAGAGACTGCATTGCTGGTACATACCATGTGTACTGCATGGTGCATACCAATACACATGATTAGTCCTTGGTAAAATGAACAACATAACAGCAACCACCGAGCTCATCACAAACACACAGCAGGGAGAGTGACCTAAGTACGATCAGAATATGATGATCTCATGGACCAGTATTGAATTTAAATTTCAGAGTCAAAAGTCCAAACATCTTCAAATACTAAAATAAGAATCAATTTACAGGCATTATTTAAAATGATAAGAGTATGAAACAGTCGGTAGCCTATGCCATTATTGAAGTCAAATCAAATACCTTAGACAATGCGAAGAGTTGGGAATGCATGCCACTCTGATCACGGTTAAAATTGGGCCCGAGACGCTCCATCAGTGCTACGAAACACCAAAAGGACTCGGCCTCATCCTTCATAACATATAATATTGGTGACAAAAAATCACTCATCCCCTATAAGCCAGCACACAATAAAGATTCTCCAGTTAGAAAAAAGGACACATAAAAGTAAAGAATCTACAAATTGACAGCTTTCAATCAACTAGGGGCAACAAATAAAAGGAATCAAGCATGAAAATAAGCATATCTAGAATAAACATAAATAAAAAATCACATAGATGTTTCATACATACACCACATTCAACAAAATATAAGTACACATTTTCCGATTGTACCAGGGGATAATATATCCTTAAGCACAAGTTCATAAAAATACAGTGACAGCTAGAGAATGGGAGGAACTTTAAAATATTGTTAAAATCTATAGTTGCTCTTCACCATATGCTGCCTCAACAGAACATAAAATTGCATCTTATAGAACCATCATTATATTTAGTAAGAAAACAAAAGGTGATTTAAATGAAGTAGATGGATTTGCTTGTATCAAGGAAACTTGCAACCAGGGTTTAAAATCTAGGTTTAATACTAATACCAATTGATGGTCAGACCAATACATAAGGATCCATGTACAACACTTGGCATGGGTCGGTACCTTCCAGACAAGAATGAAAGTGAGAGAGAAAAGCAAGGAGAGAGAAGAGGAAAGGAGGCAGGGGAGGAGGCGGAGGAGCCGGTGATCCAAATGAAGCAATGATGAAAGAGCAAGGAGGTGGAGGCAGAGGTGGGGAGAAAGAAGAGCACATGAGAGAGAAAAGGAAAGAGTGTGTGAGAGAGAATGAGAGAAAGAAAATAAAAATAAAAAAAAATAAAAAGAAAAAAGAAAAAAAGTACAAACAGATACTAAAAAGATAAAAAATTATTGGTACTTATGTTGGGTTGTAAGCTTACTCTCCCATAAATAATGAGATTATAGAATGATACAGCATAAGCCAGACAACAAAATCAGATATAATCGCTCAGTCCACCTCTTGTTTAGTTCGCAACCTATAAAGTATGACCTGTACCGACCATTATCGGCGGTATTTAAATATTGCTTTCAACTACTCTTGTCACCTCAACTTTTTCTCTTATTTACTAATCAAAATACATGTACACACAATTTAGCACACATTTCTTCCTTAATTTTTGTTACACACCTAGATGCTAATTTTCTTGATAGTCAGGTTTGTCACTGATAAAATCAGTAGGTGAGCTTATAGGACAGTACAGCATATATCAGACAAGATTGGATAAAATTGCTCAGCCTGCATCCCGTTTACTAGCTATCAGACCTATAAAGTCTGACCTATACCAACAGTCAAGCAGTATTTAAAACCTTTACTTCAACTACTGCTGTCATCTGTTCTCTCATTTGCTAATCAAAGTACAAACACATTCCTTCTTTATTTTTTCCACCACCTAGATGCTAATTTTCTTAATAGTTAGGATTGTCATGGACATTCTCCTTGCCAAACTAAAATCTAACAAGATTGTTTCTTCAATTACACTAAGACACAAAGGAATAGGGCCACAAGTATCACTGTCCACCTAGAAATAAAGCTACCATATCCTGTAAATTGACCATAGTAAAAGGACAAACACATGTTTTTGAAAAGAATATAATTTCTTCCATCATATAACTTTTTATGTAAACACCTTAGCACACCATTGTGCTTAAATGGATTTGAACCAGATTTGAACCACACATGTACACCATTGTGCAGACAAGGCAATGAAGGAGACCGCCTCTTCCGTTGCTCTAGCTGCCACCTAGCCATTACCTCCTGGATCAGGATCATCGAGGGAGGGCGGCATTGGATCGGGGACACATCGAGGTTCTCATGATTCTCCCTCTTCTTCGAACACTCTCTCTTTCTTCTTCCTTCTCCCTCGACGCTTCTTCTTCTCTCGTCGCAGCCAGGCTGATACCGCCTCATAATGGGTGGTCACGGTCAAAATCAACCGTTACCGACCTATTTTGGGCGGTAACGATTGAAATTTCAACCGTTACTGCTCGATACAACCCCGTATTGTCTAATACAGGGCTATATCAAGCGTTTCACCCAGTAGCGGGCAGTTCGCATATCGGTCTGCTGGTAGACCGATACGTACTACCTGGTACAAGCGATACCATTCGAAATTTAGAATCTTGGTTTATTGTATAATATAGATGAACAAAATGATGTGTTAAGATAATCAAGATGTTATGGAACAACGGCTCATGAACTCATTGGCCAAACCACATTGAAAATTTTGAGGGGTCCCATGACTGAACCTTGATAGGTACAAATAACCTATGGAAGGATAGGAATACAGAGAGAGCAACAAAAAGATAAGATAGCCAGAACTGATTTGCACCATATGCACGGATAGATACCAAAAAGCGAAGGTACATTCCAAATAAATCTATAATGGCCATTTAATTAAGAAAAAATGCAATTAAAATATTTGCAACTCAATAGACCTTTAGTATCAAATACAAAGCTACCTACCAAAAAATATAATGGCCATTTAACAGTAGGACATTAAATATACCAGTTTTAATAACATATACCCAATGCAAACTGAAAAGATGCAGCTAATCATATAAGACATTGAAAGAGTAAAAAGTTTTATATGTGAATTAATTGTTCGAATCAAGTAACTGTAGCATTAGCATTTAAAAAATTACAACAGTATTACTTTTACCTGACAGTAACCCAGGTCAAAATTGTAGAAAGAGTAAGTCAATAGTATATCACGCAAAATTGTTACATTTGGATTGTCATCCCCTTCGTAGTAAGCAACAGATCTGTCTGTTCTCACCTTGCCAATGTCAATAACAGTTCATCAGTATAAGAAAGCTGAACATACACTAACTTCTATGTAAAACTAATTCAAGTATTTGCTGAGCATAAGAATGGATCATTATTTTTACCACATCCTTATCAATAAGGCCTTTCCGTTCCCTGAATTTTGTAAATCTTTTAGCTTGCACAGCTGAGATACTCTGCACATGTACAAATAAAATTGTCCTAAAAAGTTATAAATAAATCAGTAAGAACCATGTAAAAAACTTGAACAAGTTAGTAATGTTCCAATAGTAATGTTTTAGCTTGCACAGCTGAGATACTCTGCACATGTACAAATAAAATTGTCCTAAAAAGTTATAAATAAATCAGTAAGAACCATGTAAAAAACTTGAACAAGTTAGTAATGTTCCAATAGTAATGTTCCAATGAGACATGCAATCATGTTGCTTCTATATAAGAAAGAGACAACCTAACTACCTAAGCTTCATCACAACAAAATCTTTATCAGACAAAATGCAAGATGATATCATATGTTGCCAAATTTGGCTAGTTTATGTCTAAATCTAGATTAAAATCATCAGCAATTTTATGAAATAAAAAAAAAATTTATAGTTATTCCAGATTATTCTTGATGGTTCAGAATACATAAATTGATCCAGCCTACTTATAGTTATGAAGCAAGCACTTAGGAGTTAGGATATACTTGTTTAAGTAACTCGAACCAGTAAACTGTACAGCATGCTAATCTTAGGAGTTGCACCAATCCATAATAAAACTATCAATTAGCTTAGACAGTATGCATTTTCGAAAGAAGGGTATTAAAGTGATGTTGGGCATGGTTTGCAATATTGTACCATACCACTCAGTACAGATGGTACATACTGGCCCAATAGAGGACCGGTATGGGTAGTACATCAGTACACCTTAATGTACCATGTGTTACTACGCTCGGTACATACCATACCGATAGTTGATCGGTACATCAATACAGTGCGGTATTCAGAATCTTGATATTGGAATAGATAAGAGCTCCCGTTGGCACCATTTTTTGAAGCTCTGATCCGAATTGAATGGGATGGAGAGGGAGGATCTGCCTTCTTATATTAAATTTTATTAAATTTACCAAATCCGAATTTATTAAATTTGGATATATTAAATTTGGGCAGGTAGGATATAAGTGAAATAGTTGGAAAATGCTAATAATTATTTTTTAATGTTAATACATTTTCCAGCTATATCCTATATTAAATTTGGGCAGCTATATCCTATTAGCAATGACATTTTATGGTTCTTTGTTTGACATTTTGGATCCTCCCTCTCCAAGGTAGATCCCCCCTTGCCATAGTAAATTTCTCAAAGTGTGTCTGGATACCCCAAAGCCTCGATAGTTAGCTCTAGGTCTTCTAGTCAAAAAAAACAACACCGACAGAGATGTATAGGTGCACTATTACATGGTGGGGATTGCAACTTTCCATGAGTTTCCCATTTTTCACTCAATGATGGAACTTTGCCCTTTTTTTTGTTTTTTTTGAGGATCGACGAATCAAGTGATATTGTTGTTTCAATTTCTGCAGCTACTTCTCCCTATGAATCAAACTTTCTCTTGCGACAATATAATGTTCAGTTCCTATTATTATTAATGATACAGTTCGGATCCTAGATTTGGTAAATTTAATAAATTCGGATTTGGAAAATGTATTAGCATTTTCCAGCTATATCCTATTATCCTACCTGGGCATTCAGATTATATTTGGAAAATATAATATGCCTAGCATTTGGATTTGGGCACATAAGATATAGCTGAAATAGCTACAAATGTCAAACAAAGAACCATAAACCTGTTCATGCAGTTCGAATAAACACTATCAGCTAGTCAACTTCACAAGAATAAATCATGGCACCAAGGAAATTACATGAGTATGCCTAGCAAGGATCTGAATATTGCTCCGATAACATTTTTACTAACCTATCAGACCATTATGGTACCAGCATAGGGGGCAGCCAAATGCATACTGCCAGGTATCACTGAATTAAATAATTAAAAGATATAAATGAACTGATATATACTGGTGTTGAGCTATACATGATTATCTTCCGATACGAGTATGTGGTCAGACCGGAAATACTGCCCAATACATATGCTCTGACTGGTGTTTCAAATCTCAACAGCTAGTAACAAACAGGTTTGTGGACAAAGGGTTACAAGGATCCCCCATAAAATCTTTTTTTCTTTTTTAAGTCCATCAGACTAGTTCCTTTATTTAACCAATCAACTGAAGTAACTAAAAGAACCTGTTGGAGCTGAGGATTTAATCCATTAACTTAGGCCATTTAATGACACAACCAAGGAGGGGAATGGAATGGAATGTATTTGAAGGGCATTGACAATTTCTTAAGTTTGAGTTACTACCAGAGAACTTTTCCTCTTTAGAGGGTTACCAACAGCTAAAAGGAATATGATTTTCAGTTTTTTTTTTTCATTCTCTTTCTTCCAATTTTTCTTTTGATCCTTTTCTGCTGGCAAGTTAGTGAAGACACAGCTTTAACTATGCCATGCAGACAGCAATTCATTGTAATTTGTTAGTATCACAAGCCATTCCTGAATGAAGAAAATCCTAGGTCCCAAGAGCAAATAATTTATCTGAGCATAATTTTCCATGTAGGCAAAAATCTCTTAATATCATAATCAATCAATAACATAAGTCCAAATGTTATAAGTATCTAATGTAAAAACGTAGCTTTCATATTCAATATAATGACAGAAATGACAATGGAAATTACAGATCAGTTTCTCTTCTAGAGTGCTATCTTGTATCTATATTAAATGACCAGTGATAATAGTGTTGCTACTTGTTATCTGTCGGATAAAGGATTTCAATGTTAACAAAATATACAACAAACAAAGAGTACTACAAAAGTTTGGATTAAATTATTTCTAAATATAAAGTTTTCCATAAAGAAACAGATGCAGTTCTAAGTGGAACAGTAGTATCTCCTCAGTTTCCAAGGATGCTCTGTCTGTGATTCCACAATCAGCAAGACCAGGAAAAGGAATCATTGAATTGGATAATGTGCACAAATTTCGATAACAAAGAAGCATACAAACATCTGCCGGATAGATATGAAGGAAAACAAATAATGGGAAAAGATTTTCCTCAGAAACTAAACATCAATAAGGTAGGTAACAGCATGGCGCACCTGCCACTGGGATTTTATAACTTCATACTCGGATTTCTTAACTGAAGTAAGATATTCTCTCTCAGCATATGTTGAATCATACTCATGGTATCCCAGCAAGAATTTCCATACCTGCACTTCAATTGTAAATGCAATGCCCAGAAATTCATAAGCAGCTACAGTATTCAAGTTGAGCTCATTTACAAACCTCTTTTCGTATATTCTGATCAACTCCACCATAAAATATTCTCTCTCTTAATGCTTTTGAATCAAGAATCCGTCCTTCAGAATCCAAAATAGCAGCCCACTGCCACAAGAACCTAAAGATTAGTAATAGAATGAACCTCATATAGCAAATACTATAACACATATTAAAACAAATTACCCATACAAATTTGGGCAATAATCCAGAACAAAAAAACTTATGCATGTCAAACGCCATGTAGTATTTACATCAGAGAATGTATTTCCTAGTGACAGAATAATAAAGACTGCAACTACATCCAGCATATAAGAAGTTACAAGTAATATCCCAAATTAGTTTGTAAATATACAACGATGTGAATATACAAACTTCAAGAACCACATCAAGCCTGGATTAGCACTTTAGTGGAATCAAGTGATAAGCATGTTCTGAAATATCAAATTCCAAGAATTTGTTTTGGAAGTGGGCTAAATATCTGGATTTCCAAACCTTAACACAAGCAGGATACTGAAAAGGGGATTCCAGGCATCACATGAAGAAAAACTATTTAGAACCTGTAGAAAGAGGACTCCCCATTGTGAAAATAATCAGTATGGAGCTTTGGCATTTAACAGGTTTCAATCATGCCTGTAATCTGTGGTAGGTAATCCCAATCATGGTGCACGTATACCCCAACTTGGGGTGGCTAATACCAAGCTCAGAAATGCAGTTTTGACATATCTTGGCCCATTATGGCCAATTTTTTTATCTGCCTAGTTTATTACGATCAAACTTTGTTTTCCACACGACTTGCATTTCTGTCTAGGACTGCATAGATGGTCTTGGTGGACGTACAAGTTTTGGTTTAAGCCAAAGCCACAGATATTAGCTAGAAACAATATGAAAAGATAAAATGTTTACTTGACTAGTTCAGCATAAAAGTCATGTATCCGACCAATTATTCTAGAGTACTCAGAATCTTAGACCAATTATTCTAAAGCAAGGACGGATGTACTGACCGAAACAGTATGGTACAGCCAGTATGTATCCGTCCGGGCATGAGCTGATACACAGACCACCCCGTTTCAGGTGGTCTGATTAAAATAATAAAAAAATCAGAAAAGTGGTGGGCCCCTATGTAACTCGGCATTAAAAAAAAGAAAAAGAAAACTTAGGGCTCCCGAATGTGAGCCCTCTTCTCGCATACGAATGTGAGCCCTCTTCTCGCATACGATGCCACTGCAACTGCCTCACCACTGCTGCTTCAACACTGTTGCTTCTTCTCCTCCTCTTCTTTCTTCTTCTTCTTCCTTTTTTTTCATTCTCCTCTACCGCGTTCTCTTCTTCCTTCTTCCTTCCTCCTTCCTGTATTCCTCCACTGCTCCTTCCTCTTCTCCCCCTTTTCCTTCCTCATCAAAACACTCATACGCACCAGCGTACCATGTGTCAGTACATCGGTACTGACTGGTACGTACCAGTCCACCAGATCACCGAGACAGGTCGGGTACCCGAAACGGCGAACCTTGTTCGAAAGTATTCAGAATCTTAGTTAAGTGAGGGGATGCAGGCACCAGTACTCTTTTGGATAGGCAAGCTTTACAGCCATTACGGCTCATTCTTAATTTGTTATCTCTTTCTTTTTCATGCAATAAGATCTGCGATCTAGTTTGATTTTTCTAGTTAATAATTACTGGGACTTAGGAGGTTCTCTTCCTAGAATTGCTTCACCTGAATGTAATACCATAACCACATTTGGCCAAAGCACCACATGTAGTGATATCCTCCATCAAAAACAGAAACATAACGATTCTTCTAAAAGGTTTACTTTTAATAAATGACTGGTCTAGGCTTCTTAACAAATTCCACATAGTTATGATGCTGAATCCTTTCTTCTGGAAATCAAGTTTCCCTAAAGCTTTCAAGAGAAATGGCAGATCATCAATTGGTATTTCAATCCATGAGGCTTCATTTCACCTATAAAAATTATAATAAGCATTGTCTCTCAGTAGGATAAATATCGTCGTCTTCTACCTCATGACCTGACAGGACCCTTCTTGGGATTGAATGACCATGGAGGAAGATAAGATTGGGTTGTGCTACTATCTTGTTCGTGGCAATTGTTGAGTCATTGACCACAACAATGCTAGCTTGGTTAGATGGATTGTCGTTCATGCATGGTGGAATAAATTGTAGAAGTATTCTTGCTCTAGTAGGGTTGGCCACATTGTGGAAGCAGCACTCAACTTCTTTTTCCCTCGACTACCCTGCCTGTTTCTATAGATCTAGAAGAATATGATATAAGGAGTAAATCTGCCCATTTTTTCACATAGAAGTCCAATGAAAACCTTGGCATCACCATTGGATTTTAATCTGACATGTCAAAACAGACAATTGCTTTAATCTTGTCCTACTTGCAATTTGAGAGTTGTTCTTCGCAAACTAATTTTCAATCCTTACAAATTAGTTGTTAAATTTAGTCGTTGTCAACATCATCATCTACTTGAAATCACCTCCTTTAACTTTAAGCATCAATGGAGGATTGGGATAACTATATGTTAGGTGGTATAGAGTCTATAGACTATAGATCATCTTCAGCCTCCTTTAAAAGTTTAAATGCCACCTCACTTTGAGGAAAGATGGTTACCTTCTAGATATTTATGGAAGAAAAAGATCAAGAAAAGAATTTAATAAGAGAAAAGAAAAGAGGAGAGATTGGAGGGGAACTTAGAAGGTTTATTTTTGTTATAAAGTTCAAATGTGTAACACCAATGGGCACCAATCATGCATGTAAAGGCCACTTGGACCTCAGTGTTGTCTAAACTAGATGGAACCTCAAAAATTGTCACACCAACATATCTCTCATGCATGCTGTCGTGCTTTTACACAAATCTAAACTTCATGACACAACTAAAAGTCTAAAACCTAAACAAGCCCTAGGTTACAACATATGCAAATCACTAGCCAAATGACACATTGATTATGCTAATTTCTCCCATATTCAACATTCTCTACCACATGGCCCTTAAGCTCAAAGAGATTTAAAAGTAAACAGGCTCACATGACAGTTGAGAGACAAGGAATGAGGACTGATGTATTAAATAAAAACAATCCTCCAAGTTTGTTTGGCAAACTTGGAACAAAATTCACATACACATTATAAACATATGCCTGAAAAAACAACAACTTAATAATTTACGCTCTGCAAACAATACCATTTTCAATAAAAAGTATAGTGAAACCGAAAGGAACGTGTCAGATAGTCAGCAAAGAGACCAACAGAAGAATATACTACAAGAACATACCTCTTCAAGACATAAGGGGTGCATTCTTTGTTTTCCCCAAACTAGAGGTAACTTCTCAAACTGCAAAGAGATAAATGAATCATGAAAGAAAACTAAAAATAATCAGCTACCACACTGTAGTAAAGAAAAAAAGAAAAAGAGCATGATTTGGATCTAAACCAGCCATGAAACCAAAATGTTAAAAGTTAAAATCATATTGAAGTACAAAACTGACAAAGAAGCTGCAGTAGATACTATATACTAAGAAGCACGGATACGGACACAGGACAAAGACATGACGACATGCCATTTTTAAAAAAATTAGGACACATGTATTATATATATATATATATATATATATATATATATATGTATATATGTATATATATATGTATATATATATATATATGTATATATGTATATATATATGTATATATATATATATGTATATATGTATATATATATGTATATATGTATATATATATGTATATATGTATATATATATATATGTATATATTTATATATATATATATATATATTCAATTAACATAAGTTTTTATAGTATTTATACTTAAATTTATAAACTCAGTAATTTGAACAAATAAATATCAACATACAAGTTAAAATAATTAAAATCATCTAAATTTAAGTATCCAAAATAAAGGTTGAGTACATCAAATAATATTTAGCAATCTCTAGACATAATTGATATATGTTTCCTTGCGACAATCTCCAGATTTCTTTTATTGTGAAGTATATGACCCTCACGTGAGGGCCACATGAATACAAAGTCGCAAACGAGTGTCTGACGCACGTGTCCGTGTGTTTGACACGTGTCGGACATGTACTCATCCACCAAAAGCACATGCCCGTGCTTCTTAGGCTATATACTTCATAAACCTGAGGATGCATCTTATCGGATATCCAAAATCATCATCCACCTTTTCACCAAAGGGAAAAGCTCATCTAGATCCAACAAAGAGTGTGCCATGGAACACCATACTTACTAGGCCTTGGGAAGTACAAGGACCTTGCCTAGGTGTACTCCCAGGATGCAGTTTTGATTAGATGGCTAAAAGTGATTAACCTTGCTATAGCAGCCTATAATCCTGCATGGACACCTTTGTGGGTGCCTGTTGTAGGAAGTCAACAGAAAACAAGGAGAACTCCACTGGGATATCAAGTCAATGCAAAAAATTGTTTAGGTGCACAACCTACGGGAAATTGAATATAAGCCAGATGATGGTTCCAGCATAGTCTTATGGTTTTAGTATCTCTCCGAAGAGGAATCCAGTCGTAAACACCATGACATGTAGATTAACCATGACCAACTCATGATCAACAAAGAAAGAACACAGAAGTGGTGACCCCTTGTTATACATACCCTTGGATTAGGTTCAGTTTAAATACCATAAGCAGTAACCTAAAACTGCACCAATAAAAGCTAATAATAAGCTATTCTGCATTCCTTAAACTAGACTGAGAATGTCTTCCAGCCTTTCCTAGAGCTTGGAGGATACTCAACATGGAATTTTTGTCTTAAGTTTCATCCACAACATTAATACAAATGAAAAGGCATGTAATGAAATGAACTACAACAATGCAAAGATTTTGCACAATAATTAAACTATCAAATAGAAAACTATAAATATTGCCTCCAATAGCAGAATACTTAAAAACTACCTACCAATTAATTTGCATGGAATCTGTCAAAATATGAAATATTAAGATAGACCAAGCTGCATTTATTTACCTCCAAAGGATCTGAGGCCACTGGAATCACATTGGAATCTTTTTTCTTGTCATCAGATGTACTAATTGGCTTAAGAGAGCCATAATCAGTTTGCTGCTTTTTCTCATAGGCATTAAGGCCATCATTATGACTTTCACGGAACAGATGAGAGGTTGTCTCACGGGCAAATTTAGTAACTAGTGAAAATTTCTCCAGAACTTGGATAGAGATATCTCGAGCAGGATCATGAAATTTTTTTTGCCGAGCAGAATACTCAGAGGTGCTAGCAGTTGCATCATATGAGGCTCCATTTAGTCTTTCTGAATCATCAAATGAAGAACTGGAAAGGTCTGATCTGTGTCGAGATGCTCTATTGGCAACAGACACAACCCTTGGCAGCTCCAGGGATGACAGGGTTCTCTGTAACAAGGAACAATATTTAGGTACAAGACATACCAACAAGATTATTGGCGTTCACTGCAAAAGCAAAGCAAAGTATAAATCCAACATATTTCCTTTCAGTTATCCAGCATCTTTCCAAATAAGTGCAAGGAGTTAAACAGGTTCTGACTATATGGAAGTTACCATTTTGTCAAAACCAAGTACATGAATTCCAATATTACAATAAGGTGATCTTTGTGCAATAGAAAACTGACTCTACAGATAAAAAATGTTAGCTGTAATACTGCATCATGTGATTGTGACAGACTCATCCAAATGGGCAAGCCTATACACAGTGCCTAAGCCTATAAGTCAAGGTTTGATATTGAATAGCAAAACATAAACTTTTTCCTCCACATAATCAACACAAATAACCAGAAGAGAGCAGTCAGCTCCAACTCATTTAATTATACAACAAATTCCATTTAACTCTAAACTCTAAAGTTTCTCTAAACATACTGGAACCAAGAACAAAGCATTTATATAACTTAAATTATGTAGAATAATGGAAAAAATGATGAAACTAAAGAGCAAATATCTCATACTTCAGATGCGCGCATTGTTATGAACAATAATATGTTACAATACATCTAATATTACAATTTACAACTTTCAATATAACCATTTTGTAGAGAAGTGGCCAAGAAGGAGACAGTTGCAAAGAATAAGAGCAGGGGAGGAGGAGGTGGTAGAGAAGAGGAGTGAAGAAGGCGGCAAAGAAGAGGAGTGAGCACCCATGGGTGATAACAATAGAGGAGGGTTAGAATGCAGCAACAAAGGAAGAAAGTAAAGATGAGGCGAGGAGTATCACGGGCGTGTGGCATGACATGAGAGGTGAAGAGGGGGAAGAGGTCATGAAGGAAGATCAAGGAGGCAGTGGCAACAGAGGCGGACGATCAGCAAGGAGTATCACGGTTGTGCTGCTGGCAGCATTGGGAGAGGTCACTAGAGGCACGGGCACAATGTATGCAACAAATTTTAGGGTTATTACATCTAGAGCAATTACTTTTAGAGTTAAAAATTAAAAAAGACTTACCACCCAATCCAAGCCCTATACAGCCTGTCGGCCACTATCCAGAAGTAAACGATTTGCATTTCATGCATGGAGCAATATACACCGACTAACACATTCCAGTCCAGACAAAATGGCATTCCTTGACTACAAGAGCATAACAACAAGAAATGCATTCTTAAATGAATATTGGCGATACAAGTAAGATATAGACGAGGTTAGGGATTGATCATAGTGTTAATGACCCACATCCATTTGAATGGGCCAAATCAGATTAAATTTAATTGATATGAAATCGGTCATGATCTCCAAGAAATTGGTTGAGATTGACTAAAATTCGATCAAGATCAGGGCATTATTGGACCAATATCGACCTAACTAGCCGAGAATAATGAAAATTAATATGGTGGAAAATTTGTCAGACAGCAAGGCTAGACAAAACCAGCCAAAGATCAACTAGAATGGCCCATAATAGGTTTGGATATGGTCATTTCCACTAAACCCACCTAAGAATGAAAGGATTTCCAAGTCAGACTTGCTCGATCACAATCTGGATCAATTGAGTATTGGTAAATCTTACAAATAAAGCTGTGGTGTGGCAAGTTTCAGTCATTTTGAGCTCAGCTGTTGAAGATGATAAAAACAATAAATAGGTATATTGACTGATAAAAGAATGTGTTTTTCAATACTGATCATTACGGAGAATTCAAGAGAAGAGCATACCTGAAGGGGGTCCTGAAAATCATTCACAAGAAAAACATTCGAATCATCCGCAGACCTGAATAAAGCATCTAAATTATAAGGAAACTTAGCCAAGCAGTAGCTCATTGGCATAAAACTATATTGTCATTTATGTTTCATAATGCTGCTTGTATGCTATATGAAGTACGCATGTGCAAATCCAGTTCGCTTTTACTTTATTTTTTGTCAGGACAGTTGGCATGCTCAGCATGACATGTGATCCAAAGATACTGCTATTTGAACATTAGACATGCAACAATATCCAAGATTCTTATAGAATCCAACATAAACCTAATTAATTAGTTATTTTTTCATCCACATGTTGCACACATGAAAAAGAAAGAGTAGCAATAAACATAATGCTACAGGATACACATAAATACATAACTAACAAGCGATACTGGATATATAAAGATCTTGTGACACTGCCATGTAGTTCTGTGTTCTCATGTTTCTCCATTTTCTTAAACAATCCATTAGATATATTGACTGCTTTCATCAATCATGGAATATGTCTATACAAATGTTTTTTTTGCAAGTAGACAGCAAAAGAATCGTTCTCAGTGACAAACAGAAAGCAAAAGGCAATAGTTTGTGGTATGACAATATCTAAATGACAAAGTCAGAACTCTATTAGTATCATCAGAGGCAACTGACTTGGCCAATTTCTCATCCTTGCAGTCAATAATCAGCAAGGAACAGCTAGAATCAATCAAAATCAAATGGAGTTGACAAGTTGTATTTCAGTCAATTAACATCCTCAGAAAAGAAAGAGGGGAGGAGTCGGAGGGAACACAAGATGGAATAAAACTTAAAAAAGAAATTACTGACTAAAATAAGAAACTACTAATACTGTTTGCTTTTCGTTACAACCATTACATTTATTGTTCATAACGTCTAGTATCGTGAAAATTTAAAAAAGAAAGAGTATAGAGAGTAAAAGAGGGAGGAATCTAAAGAGTAACCCTCGACCATACAAGGAAAGAGGAATCTACTGAAAAGAATGAACTTGTCTCAGGATTTGAAACTACATTCATTGTTCATAATGTCTAGTATCATGTAACTTTTAAAAAAGAAAAGAGTATAGACTATAGAGAGTTAAAGATGGAGGATTCTAAAGAGTATCCCTCAACCATACAAGGAAACAGGAACCTACTGAAAAGAATGAATTTGTCTCAGGATTTAAAATTAACCTAAAATCTTCTTTCTTTATGTGTTTTGTGTTACTGTTTACAGCATGCCTAGTGATTCTAGAATTGGGACCATAATAGGCTTCTCATTATCTTTAAAATTCCAAGTCAATATTTGTACAATCTTTTTTATGACATATATGGTGGTTCTTTCCTAAAATTGTAACTTTCTACAATATGATTATTATAAGTTCTGTTGATATGCATATAATAGTTATTTTTTATTAAAATATATTTTTTTCATTTTTCGTTTTAATATAATTTTCTTTTCAAATTCATATATTTAAAAAAAATAGATGCCTTATGAATTATGAAGGTAAAAAGAACTCTATAAACTTTTAACATAACGAATGTCTACTTTTCCTATCTTTATTTTTTCTCGTGTTTTGCTATTCTGTATTAGCTTTTGTAATTTACATTTTTTATGTTATTTTCTCATGGATCCTAATCCTATCAACCAAATTGGATTAGTCTCAATCAGATCATCCCTAGCCAATCCTAATTGTAATATCAATATTGCAAATTATGACAACTAATTAAATGTTTAGCAGCAAACTCTGAAGCACAAAAGCTACAAAATGATTCCACATATATATGTCATATCCATGTTAACCACCAATATTAGTCAGATACTTCAAACATATTACGATGTCATTGATAAAATTGGAGTTTGATATGTTGTTGGCACATAAAATCTTTAGAAAAAGGCCATTTTTGCTGGACAAAACTGACCAAAATTAGGCCTAGTCATTGAATAAAATAATTGAAATCAGCATGGCATAAGTAATCATTGACGCATGGTATAAGAAATCATTGGTTGCCAAAAAGAATTATAATATATCATTTCCAATTTTAGATACAGATTGGCATGATTTCATGCAACTCAGCACAAAACTTGAATCCTTAGTGACATGTGGATCGTTTTCAATTATGTATTCACAAATGGTGAACAACTACAACATATCACAAGGCTTCTAGACAAATTAACAAATGACAATAACTGTTTTGACAATGCTTATAGACCTGTTGAATAGTGTAAATCATAGTTCTACAATTCGCCTATGAGTTCATTCTGCTTTTTTTTATCCTTATCTTGATTATCTTCATGCATTATTTTTTTCATCTATATTAATAAAATAAATACAATAGAAAAAGCTTTGTGCCATGTTGAAGCGGCACCAAAATACTTCCATTATCTTTGGAAAAGCAAATTTACAACAAAATAGGAGATAAAGTAACATCAACAGGATCACATAAATAATCACATGGATGACATGCTGCACAAAGGTCTGGTACACTACTGATAGATATGATAAGATAAACAAACTTTTTAACACTAATGTATTACAAACATAAGTTGAATTATTCAAATCAGTTTAAGCACAATGGCGCACTATAATGTATGCACAAAAGTCATATGATGAAGAAATTATATTCTTTCGAAATTGTTTATTCTTCACTTTTATAATGGTCAATTTACAGGATACAATATCTTTATTTTCTATGGATGATATGATACTTGTGGCCCTATTCCTCTGTGTAATAAGTCAATCAACCATCTGTTCTATGCATTGACATACACACAAGTTTGATCATCGTTAACGCAACAAGGTAGAACTAAAATGTTGCCAAAACCCTACGAATGTTATCAGAACAATGAAATTGTAAATAATTTAAAAGCCTTCTAAGAGGTGATTGAAATTGTTTTACTTATAATCTTATATATAAATTAATAACTCCAGCATAAGCAAAACAACGAAGACAAAAAGTTCAGGAAACAATGATGAAAAATCAAATAACCAACCTCACAATAAAAACATGCTGCTTCAAAGTAGCAAGAAATTCCCGGACCCCACCATTGTAGAAATAAAAAGGAGGATATGCGAGGCCTGCATATGTGCAGTCAGTCAACTTAGATATCCATATGCATACATTGGTTTCATATTTAAAATTGACCCTACACTAGCTCGATTTATGAGTTGAAACAGATAAATAAAACAAAACATTTCAGTTCTGAGTTGAAATTTTTTAGAAAAGCTCACCTGATGAAAGAACCACAATTATGTATGGCCAGCTAAGGGCAGGAGTGTGCCTTCGAATGGAATGGACATCACTTACTGGCAACGATTTGATGGTGTAGAGATTCCTATCTGTATGACAGTATACAAGATAATATAAGTTATCTAACTGCACACGAAAACACAACAAATTTCATCCGACGATATTTCAATTGAAACAATATTTTAAAATACCCTTTTCCACTGGGATCGAACTTGATCCGTGCCCTAAAGAATCAACTGCCCCATCAGTGCTTGGCTTATAGGGTATCCAAGACTGCCAAAAGATGAGAAAAACAGCTCAAGAAAAGTAACAACATACATGCAAGAAAATATTCGAGAAAATTTTCATGTAAAACCAATTCTAATCACAAGAACGAGAGAACGCCGCTACCAAGAAAACAAACCAGACAGCGATTGAGAAACGGGACAAGACCCAATTCCAAGAAGAAGAAGAAGAAGAAGAAAGATTACCAAGAACAAGGAGGACCCCTGCTTGTAGAGACGCAGGCGGCCGCTGATGCGCTCGGAGGCGTACTGCGTGGGGTGGATAGCGACGTTGTCCTTCAGGTACAGGACCTCGGATCCTCCGGCCTCGCTTGCGGTGCTCTTCCCCGAATCGGTCCTCATTATGCCCCCCGGCGCCTACTCCAAGGGGAAAGTGAAAAGAAGGGAATGATCAAACGAGAACTGATCGAACAGAGGAAACAAAAGGATCGGTCGGTCGATCGATCGACCGACTGAACGATGGATAAGTACGTGATGCCGGGAGGCGGCGGCGTAGTCGGAGTCGTCGGAGAGGTCGTGTTGCTCGGTCTCGTGCATCTCGATCGCGGATGCGGCGAAGAGGAAGGGACGGATATTTGTGGAGGATTTCTTCGATAGGAAGGAAGTAGTTATTTTTCATTTTCTTTTATTGGAGTTGTTAATAGGAAAATATGTATATTAACTGGGGAATGTACATTCCTGCTTCGTGGCACAATAGCTCATGACCTTCGCCTCACATGACTATTTTATCTAATTAATATCTATGATCTTTTCTTTTTCCGATGGAGTGCCTAAAAAGACTAAACATGTTGATCAATAAAGAAAGGTGTCATGAAAATATTAATTAGATTACCTGATATATATATATATATATATATATATATATATATATCAGGTACATAAAGCTTTCTCGAACATTTGTTAGATTATCTGATCTTATTTAATTAGATAAAATATATTATAAATTTGATTAAATTTTAATTATAATTATTAATCAATAAAAAAACTAATTATAATAAAAAAAATTAATGATAATTTGATGAAAGAAACCCTCTTAATTACCATCCTAGTACTTTCTAAGAACAAAATATCAAATTAAAATTATTTGATCTCATTAAAAAAATTAATATATCATTATTTGATCTCAATTTTAATATTAATTTTTTTTCGTATAACAATCACATAATTATTTTTTTTTATACTTATAACATTAACAAAAACATTATATATGATCCTTACAACATTAACAAAACCATTATATATAGACCATAAATACGACAAAAATGCCACCAACAGAATCGTAAGAAATTTATTGGGTTCTATTCTACTCAGAATATTGTGTTTGTGATTGATTTGATCATGTCTGAGTCAAACTTCAGCTATTTGAGTTCAATTAAGGACAACAGTTGGAGCAAAGCAACATTATCCTCCAAGAGAGGCACGGTTGAAAGCAAAGCAACGTCCATGCCCACCAAGAGAGGCACGGTTGAGCTCAGCTGGTGCAGCAACATCGTTGCATGGTACGACAAAAAGATCATAACCAATATGAAATCGCTACCATTAGCAAATCACCAGATACATGCACTTTCTATGGTAATTACGCCTATAAAAGAAAATTGTGTGTGACCCAACGCACACAGGCTTTATGGAAAGCCGAACACCCCATCACCATATTTAGAAATTGATTACAGTTGATTTAATTTGGGCATTTATCACTGGTACAAAGCAAGCTCCCAAGACGAGAAAGACTGACGAAAAGCAAAAGACAAAGAGCAGGAGCAGCTCCGTCAACAGGTTGCACAAGATCAAGTGCCCGTGTTTTTTCCGAATACAAACGATATGGCGATTGCATACCAGCTTCAACGCCTCCAGAAACCACGATGCTGCTTCTGTTCTTGCATCCTCCTGCAAAATAATTGGTGTTTTCAAAACCAAGTGTTTCTTGCAATATAGCATTCTGAAGGATTTATATCCAACACCAAACTTAACTAGTCATATTATGTATTGATTTTTTTGCCCCCACAATGATAACTTATGAGACAATCATATACCACCATGTGTCTTCTCTTCTACAACACAAGTTCTATAAAAGCTAAAAAGAGGGCCAGTCAAGAATTAAGAATCATCAATAGCCCGTTCTCAACCTACACTTGCCATGGTGACCTGGTTCTGTGTAAATCGGACCTTACAAATCGCTGACACTCTTCGATGATGCCTCATGCACCAGCTGCAACTACAATGACTACATCATCATACAAGTGAGAAGTATTTGTTATGGCACCTCACCACATGGAAATTCCGAGTGACAGGAATATAAGTAGGTTCATATAGGAATCTGCGCTTCTCTTTGCTGGGGATAAACCATCACTTTTAAATCTAAATTTTGAAGTTAATCAAATGTATCTTGTACCTGAATGAGATTTTGGGTATTTAAACAATATACATTATTTGAAGAAAAGATGAAATTTGAAGTATGATAAATATCATACCTGCTTTTATGACTAACCACGGCAACATTACAGTGCCTACTGTCTAGAACTAATGCAAATAAAATGCACCACTTACCTCTGATGTTCTTTGGAGCGTTCGATAAATTCACTAGCTATATCATGGCCTTGATAAGATGCTAAAACAGATCTTATATCAGTAGGACTGTGGAGAGCCACATCTGAGTTGAAAAGTCACAAATGCAGATTTTAAGTAACTTGAAGCCTAGGCAGCAAGGATGAAAAAGAAAAACAACCTGCATACTCATATATATAACTTACATTCAAGAAAAGGAATGAGATCCAAAAGTGCAGTATCATCATTTTCTAGCTTCCAGGGCTTAATTGGCACACAATTCTCAGGCTGAAGACTAGATTCTAGAGCATGCCCACTAATGTAGAGTATCCGTGAAGGATCTCTATTCAGCTTCGATAAATCCTGCATAAATTCCAATGATAAAAAAACAAAATGGAAGGTGAAGAATAAGTAAGCAATGAAACATACAGTACAAATTTTGTATTTTATGCATCCTAATTGAAAAACCAATTGCATTGTTTAACAACGACAAAAGATAAAATGTCTCTGACACAGACAAACTACAATATCAAGAAGCCTGTCTTTACTGGTTTCCAACACTCCGGTGACCATCAGTAGCCGCTACCTATATTTCATCTACGGGAATTGATTTTTTAGTCGTGATAGGTACTCCTAAGATATTTCAAACTAGTGCAGGTAAGTCATCTCTGACACTGATAAATTAACAATGCCAATCTATCTTTACTGGTTTCCAACTTCCTAGTGGCCACAATAGCTACTGCCCACATCTCATTTACAGGATTTGCTTTTGGTAGCCAGTACGAGTTGGTCACTGGCTCCCTGAGTTTGTAATCATGGAGCATCCTTCTGCTCCTTTAATGCCTCAATTTTTTCACTGACCCTGTGCACCATTATATTAACCATAAATCTGAACTTCGCATCTACAATTGAAAAAAAAGGCAACTTCTTCCACGAGGTTCCTACAAGGTCTGAGGAGATTTTTATGTATCATACTCTTACCCAGATGTACCAAAGAAGTCTCCATAAACTGTGTCCTTCACACTGAAATTGCAATGGAGCAAACTTAACATCCACCACAAAGTATTATTATGTCACATTATCGGTACTCATTGCTTTTGATTTTGTTTTTTCACTGCATCATACTATTAAGTAAATCATCCTTGGCCACCCTTGGGTTACAAGATATTAACTTTGTCCTCAAACTTAGCCAGTCTTTTAAGCATAACTATTTAAAACACAAATTTTCTTTAGTTCTAATCAGTGATAACATTTATCCAAGCTCCTCTTCCTATATTTCAAAAAGTATTTAGGCAATTATAATTTCTAAAATAGCTTAGTCATGCCAGTAAAGGTGACAAATGATACGGAAACAACTCAATACCCGAAAATGCTTTCCGTTCACATATTTTGTTGCAGCTCTTGACAGACGAAAACGAATGCAACCTTTCTGATCCAACCTTTCTAATACAGGATCAACATACTGCAACCATATTGCCAAAAAATCCATTAACATGGGTAATACTAATTTTCAATTATCAAAAAATAGATTAAGTTTAATTTACCATGCTCAGTTGATCCGAGTACACAACAATTTCATAGAACTTTGCGAGATGCTCCAAGAAAGCATCAACTCCAGGTCGTTTAAATGTTCTCCAGCCTCTGTCACGCTTTTAATAGGAAAAGCATAATAACATCAGACACTAAGAAATGAAAGAAAAAAAGAAACAGAAGAGAAGAGACAAAGGCAACTATTGTGCATATAAATCAAATTCATCTAGTAAATTAACAAGTATAAAATTCAATTCCAAAAAGATTGATGGCAAAAAGCTTAAATAAGTCACATACAAATTGCAGCTACCAGGCAAACTTTATATAAAGTTCAAGCTGAGCTTCAAATAAGTCCATGTAAGTTATAGACCCAGTTAACACCGGGCAGAAAAGAAGCATTTTCTTCACCAAGTAATAGCACATTCTTCAAAATGAATCCCTCTTTTTATTTTTTTTCATTTTATTGTGTTTTTATATACCAAGCCTTGTCAGGATTGACACAAATCTTATGAATGTGTGAATAGCTTATAAATTATTGATAATAGTTTAGCTAACCAGGTTGTCTTACGATGTAAGTTACTATCAGAAACAATTTTGCTGGAGGAAAAGCAGGCTTATCAATATGAACAGAGTCTGCAAATCAGCTATCTTGTACAGAAAGTCCAATATAACTTCTATTGGTGGTACATCTTTTTCTCGGTTTTTAAACTTTAATACACAATTGATGTAACTTTTATATCATCTAACAAAATATATCATATCCATAAAGATGCAAACAAGTTACCTTCCAGTCAGAGTATACTAGAGTCTCATTGAGGTCTAGAACAAGAGTAAAAACATGTTGCTCTTGGGGATGCAAGTCAGGAAGCAGCTTCTCTGATAATGGTTCAGTAAATCCCTAATTAACAACAAAACACAAAGACATAATCGCAACTGAATGAAGCTGCTATACAACATGAATTGCTAAGAACAAGTATTTACAAACCCGAACTTGATCTTCAATTGTCCTCCTAAGGTCGAGGTATAACTCAACAGCCTTCAGAGGAACTACTTGGAGAAAGAATAACAGTCAGAGAACATGAATCGGAACTAGATATAAAATAGTAGCAAATAGATTACAAACACGTGCAATGGTCAAGGATCACATAGCATTAATGACCATACATTGTATGCCTATTTTCATTGACTAAGCAAGAATGAGATTCAAGGTACTTATTAAAGTATTTGAAAAACTTATTAGATAGAGCAAATGAACATTGCATACAAAGTGATATAGAATGCTATACGGGACAATACAGGTCCAGGCGAGCTAAGGTATAAGCTATGACCTACCCAAGTGATTATGCCACCTGACAGAAAGAAGTGTGTCAACCACCACCACTGAGAAATGTGTTCCATGCAGCTAAGGCCTATTGCTTGCCATTTGCAGTGTCATCAATAGTTTAGAACAAGATATTGAAAACCTGATCACTGCTTTTACTGAGGTAAATGATTTGGTCTTCCTCAGACTTTATATTGAAAGGAGCTTTTTGCACTGATTTATTGTATCACAAGCATTGTATTAATTAACTTATAGACCCATGTTAACTTTAGGGGCACCTGTCTTGATAGGCTTCTTGGACATTCAGAGAGGGGCAGTGATATACAATTGGTATGATATGAATCCAAGTAACAACAATGTCAAATATAATTTCTTCATGTTTCACTAAACTAGACATATTACTAAAATGCAATTTCAATTTAATTTTATAGTTCAGCAGTGACTTCAAAATGGAGATTTACTTAAAGAAAATGAACATCCTATTGCAAACCACATCACCTTGCAGTTACAAGCATAATTAGTTCATCTTCTCCTTAATACAAACAAAGTTCTCAACTATCTAAAACCTGGACAGTGCAAATCACTGCCCATATGTCGATGGTCCCTTTCAGTAATTAATAACTTGTGCAATAATTTTCACTGCATGGGAGCTGCAGAAACTTATGGCTTATTGGGGTATTACTTGTTTGTGTTGTTCTTGCTGGTGTGAAATGCAGAAAATGTTGTCACTTCTGTACATAGTTATAACAGAGTTACAAGGTTTCTAATTTACTTTTTAAGGTGGAATGATTAGAAAAATATTAATTTAACCATCTTAGGTAAACAAACAAATCCATCGGATGAATTTATATCATAAAAATCTTCACCACTGGAAGAAGGAACTTTTAAATTGTAAATTGAACTTACAAGAAAACTAAAGGTTATTCAGTGAATGTTTCAGAGCCTTTACCTTTCATTGCTGTTGAATAGACCAAATTGTTATATTTCTGTAAGACAAAAGAAATGGTCCTAAATTAAAAAATCAATTCACGAAATACAACAATAGATCATAAAATTGTCTACAGAAATTCGTAGGTTCTTTCAAGATTTTAGTTCAAAAGTCATGAAGCTATTAAAATATATTTAACAATAAAACAATACAAAAACAGGAAGATGAAATATCTATGCACCATACATGCACCACTTGGTCTCCACACATACTCAAGCTTTATCATCTTCCACCGTGTAAACAAAAGCAAAAGAAGAAATTTTCAGATCTATAGGATGAAAATGAATAAAATCTCCACTATGGCTACCAAAAGTTGGTTATCAGTCAAAGAGGGATTCTAGTTGAAATGTTCGATACATAGAGCTATTTAGCTTGTCAATGTACTATTAATCATATTAATGGGGGAAATAATACTTACTTGGAAACTAGATGTGTCATCTCCTACTAGACCTTTTGTCATTGCCCGCAATTTATTTGCCTTCTCTTCCACTTCATCTAGAGTATATGCTGAGCTCAGGACACGCAAAATAAATAACATAGAATAGCCAATAAAAATATTGAACAATTACCAAGCGCAGACAGTAAAAAATTATTAACACCAAGTACTATGCAGAAGAACAAAAAAACTTCCTTTAAACATGAAATAGGAAGACAGAAAATAACATTTGCCTTGTCTCTGTTAATTTGTGATCATCTAACTAGCAACATGAAGCACTTTCAACCAAAAATCGGACATCAGATACTTACATGTCCATGTTTTCAAGAAAGAAGAAAGAAATCCTGATCTCTAATCAAAAGTCAATACCATGCACCCTCTGTCAGAAATAGAGTTCAATGAAAATTAGCTGTTCTTGTTGTCTAATTATTCATTTACTCATGCGAAGGCAATGTATGATGATATTAGGAGAAGAGTTGATGAGTCAAATTTAAACATAAATATAATGGTTCATAAGGAGGAGAACATGATTAACAAACAATCAGCATTCGACATAACATTTTATGACGCATATGATATTCGATGCTCCATTTTAAACTTAGTGGGAAAAAGAAAGCACGAACGAAATGACTCAATGATGGTATATCAAATCATTTAATATAATACATAACCAGTATCATGATCCATTAAGTACGCGCAAGAAAAACTAAATATTTAGCTAAAGATAAATATATCCTTTCCTCAAAACCCAAAAAAGAACAAAAGGTAACAGTGTTTCAACAATGATTCAGGGAAAAAAACCCACAAAAAAGAAAAACGTAAACGCAGGTGGCTAAAGGAGAAGGAAACGGCATATACCATAGGAAGCGTAGGCGGTGGTTCCGAGTGCGGCGGTGAAAGCGGCGATCGCGCCGAACTTGAGAAGGCTCCTCGACCGCGAGCCGGAGGAAGGAGGAGGGGTTTGTTCGTTGAGGAGGGTATCGGAGGAGACGACGGACTCCTTGACAGGGGTGGCGGAGACGCCGAGGGCTCTGCGGCCGCTCCGCTGCCTCGCGAGAAGATCGTGGAGGCGGGATCGGACCAGCCGAGAAGACATGGCAACAGAGGGGAGGAGGACGGCCCGCAGAGGAGACCAGAATAGCGAAATGCGAGGGAAGGGTTTGGGACGAGGTTTTGTTAGAATGTCATGGTTTTATAATCTCAAGAAATAAATTATATTTAAAATAATTAATATTGAAGAATAACTTTCACTTTGTATTTCTATTAAAACCATTTTCTTCTTCTTCTTTTTTGTTTATTAATATTGGTAGGAAATCATCCGAAAAATATTATTATGAATTTTCTCAATATTTAATCCTATTAATCTCGTCCTTATAAAATAGTCGGATTTTCGCATCAATTTATTAATTTTTTGCATGGAAAAATCTTCTAAAAATATAAAAGATTCTCAGTAAATAAAAAAATATTATTAATCATGTTAAAATCATATTCAGTGAAAAAATGGATTGATTTAATGAGATTAGTCAAAATATTTAGATTAATTTAATAAAATTTGATCGAGCCACATGGAATTAAATTAAATTATACTTAATCACAAAACATATTTAAAATATAATTCATTAACACGCTCATCAAATAATCTTGTAAGTTCTCAGATTTCCACTAGTCACATAACTATAAATCAAGTCTCATCACAACATCATATATCTCAATATATTGTCCAACTCGAACGGAGCTGATCTGTTGAATTCACATCATTAGTTAAAATATTAAAATTGAAGTTAACAATAATATATTTATCAAATATTTATAAATGACTGTATTATTCACTTTCGATATAAAACTAATCAAGAATATTATAATTTTTCTTAAGAGCATCACGTCGTCGTTCAATATAACCTATATCAAATCGATACATATGAATCATAACCGAATGATAACTGTATGAATCATGTAACTATTCATAGTTCTGATAATATTAAATTATCACTTCCCATATCTATAAAAAAAAACTTATATTTTCATAGTTCACAATCTATAGAAGACTTTTTTTTTTACCTTTGAATTTGAATATCTGTTTTTATAATACTAAATATTTTTAATTAAAAAATAATATCTATCTTTATAATAATAAATATTTTTAACTAAAAATAATAATAATTTCTCAATAGAGTCATTAATGAAAAGTCTCCTCCACCCAATATTCAGATTTATTAGGAAGTTACTCTAAAAATAAATATAGGATAAAAATACATCATATACCACACATATGTAGATAAAAACTATTAAAAAATTATAAAATTAATCTTCAATACTTGTGAAACATATACAAATATTAATAATTTAATATGAAATGATAATATATCAATTTATTATGAAACTCATGTATCAAAAAAAGTAATGATAATTCTTATAACAAATCATGCATCAATCACATATACCACATCTCACTAACATAAATAACAGTCATATAACTTATACAATACACCAAATGATGCAATCTCTCGATGAAGAAGCATATTAATATATTTCTCTCAACAACAGATGAAAAAAATCTATATCATACTCTCAACAACGAATGGAATGATATCCCTTGCCCATCCAAGCGGGACATGTTCCCCAACAGCAAATAGAGAAATCATCTAATCGTCATACCTAAAAGCATATTAATCCTTGAAAGAAATTACCCAACTTACGCTCGGAAGTGACAAATAATCAACCATGATCATTAATTTATATTCATGCATGTATCTAAAAAATAATATGATAAACAATTATAAAGGATTATTCTCGATATATAGTATACCATAATAATGGACTCGTAGCTTTTTTCAGTACTTCCAATGTGAACTATTTAATATAGTCATATATTATACATGATAATAATCACATCAATATTATAATTTAATTATAATTTTTTTAAGTTTATTAATCTTTCATTAATCTTTAATTAATTAGAATTAACTGAATATTCGAATAAACTTAAACCAAACTCAATTTAATGACTTAATAGAATCTCTCAAATTCAATGGTTTGAAATCATCATAGATTAGTCAAATTTAGATTTAATTAATTTCAGTTAGGTCAAGTTGGTCTAGAATCACTTTAAACCGATTAAACATGTCTTATTTAGTTAACTAATAATACAAAAATAATAAAGGGAGAGAAAATTAGACTATGTTGCATTCTGCTAGCCCAAATCAAATCGACTTACCTAAGTCTTATATGGGTTACATATGTTACACATGTTTGAGCTAAGGTACAACAGACTACAAAGAGGGACAACAATATGTCTTGCACTAGTCAATAGCTGTGCAAGCTTAATTTCATGAGCTAGGTCGAGCCTTACTCACAAGTTGGGTTGAACTTTACTATTAAACTAGGTTATGCTTGACTCGTGGGTTAAGTTGTGTCTAGCTACATGAGTTGAGTATTGTTTGACCATATGAGCTGGGTTGTACTTGGACACGTGAGGTAAGTCATTATTTGACCATATGGACTAGGTTAAACCATACTCATAAATTGGGTTGAGTTTTACTATTGAACTAGGTCATGCTTGACTCATGGGTTAAGTTGTGTCTAGCTACATGAGTTGGGTATTGTTTGACCATATGGGTTGAGTTGTACTTGAACACGTGAGTTAAGTTATGCTTGACCATATTAATTTTATCATGCATAACTATATAGGTATGGATCATACTTAGTCACATAGGTTAGATTTTACCTAATCATACAGACTTGATCATGCTTAACCACATTGGCTAAACCATACTTAACCACATAGGATAAGTTGTATTTAGCCACATGGGCCAAACAATACATGGTCACATGAGCTAGGTTCTGCCACACCACATGTGCTTGGTCATATCTTGTCTGATGAACTCAAAGCAAACCCTAATTTGATAAATCTTATTAAATTATATTTTATTATTTTTTTAAAAAATAAATATTATAAAATAATAATTAATCTCAAATCTTTTTTATAAATTAATTAATTTAGATTTATGATTTCAAATTTAAAACTAACCAAATCATAAAAATTTACATATAATTTTTAAAAAATAAAATATATCTAATTAAAAAAATAAAATTATTATTAAATTAATTAATCATTCTAATACCATATGTGTGTGACCTTCTAGGCCCAATATCAAGTTAGCTATGAGTCATACTTGTTAGAACTCCTTCTAACTCAATTAATTATTATCTCCATAATAATCCACTCGACTTATCGATTGCGGATATACTAGGCCACTACGTTACAGTCCTCAGACGATACAGGGGAATCCAATCAATTGGACATATTTGTCCTCGATTACCATGTACATATAGTTCTTCATCCATCTAATATCTCAAAGACCGTACATCGGGTATGGTGCTGTCAGACCCATACGGTTTTTATTCGAGTCTCGCTCTAATCAAATTCTCCCAAAGAACTCTTTCTCTCTCAATCCGAATTACCATGATCAGGGATTTGTCTAAGCAAGAACACATAGGATATTCCTTTCATAACACCAAAAGTGGATGATCCTCTATCAACACTCAATAGCCCTCGTAAGGTTGACTATCACTCATGATGATTGACTATGCTAGATCTGGGACATTCAAACCTATAAGTCTGGAATCAAAGAGTAGAGCACTCATACATGACATCCTTAGTGTCTCAAGTCTAAGGAGCAGATATACCACTGAGACTACAGAATCGTTGTTTGACAATAAGGCATCATCAATCATCCAACATTCTGTAAGCGGATCAATCAGTCAACTCATTCCCTAATAAGCAAATGTATTATATCCCTAGTGTCCTCACACGAGTAGCTATGAGACCAACTGCATATATCATATGGATATGTATACAATATACCAGTCTATCCGGTTATCTCAATATCTCTCTCGAGTAACCTATAACTATGATTATTTATTATTTGTGTTTAAAAGTGAATCGGTCTCATTATTGTGATATCATCACGATCCGATTCCTATTGCACATATCCTAGGACATCACAATATATACATGCATATATGCAATAGTCAATATAAAGTGATAAAATATCAAAATAAGTAAAAAAACTGCATGTCAAGTCACACATGTTATCACTCACGTGATTAGCTTGCAGGACACATATGACTAACAATCTCTCACTTTACCTAAAGTCAATCACATATGTGTCTGATCCCCATCAGACCCTTGTGATGCTCAAAAACAATATGAGACAATGGTTTTGACAATGGATCTGTAATATTATCTTCGAATGGAACTCTTTCCACTGTTACATCTCCTCGGGTCACGATCTCTCTTATAAGCTAGAACCTCCTCAGAACATTTTTGATGAGACTTGGGTTCCTTCGCTTAAACAATTGCCCCGTTGTTATCATAATATAAGAAAATTAGCTCCTCGCTACCTAGCACAACTCATAGATATGTGATGAACTTCTTCATCCAGACTCCCTCCTTTGTTGCCTCCACTGCAAAAATGTACTCCGCCTATGTGGTCGAGTTAATAGTAGTATCTTACTTAGAACTCTTCCAGCATATTGTTCCTTTACACATATCCCGAATTCGACTTACTATTATCGACATCGGACTGAAAACTCGAGTCTATGTAGCCTTCAACATTTAGGCTACTACCTTCATATACTAATAAAAAATCCTTAATCCTTCTCAAATACTTAAATATACACTTTACTACTTTCTAGTGCTCCAAGCCTAGATCCGCCTGATACCTGCTCGTGACACTCAAAGCATGCACTATATCAGGTCTGGTACATAGCATGACATACATGATAGATCCTATCGCTAAAACTTAGGGTATCATATCGATGTTCGCCCTTTCTTTAGGAGTCTTTGGGAACATACTCCTAGAAAGCGATATCTCATGTATCATCAGTGTGTGACATCTCTTTGAATTTTTCATGCCAGACCTCGACTGGGACAAGCCAAGCATCCTCTTGGATCTATCTATATGGATATGAATCCCCAAGATATAGGATGCTTCTCCTAAGTCCTTTATAGAGAAGTGTCTATATAACCAAGCTTTTACAGTGGTTAGCATTCCTACATCATTCTTAATGATCATGATGTCATCTACATATAATACCAAGAAGGTGAAAGCGCTCTCACTCACCTTTCTATACATACAAGCCTCATCTTTGTTCTTAACGAAGCCATAAGATCTGACTGTCTCATCAAATCTCATATTCCAACTTTAGAAAGCTTACTTTAGACCATAAATGGATCTAAGCAACCTGTACACCTTATTTGAGTAGTCCTTGGATACAAATCCATCGAGTTGTATTATATATGCCTCCTCCTCGAAGTTGCCACTGAGAAATATGATTTTCACATCCATCTACCAGATCTTATAATCATAGTGTGCTACAATAGCCAATAGAATTCAAATAAATTTTAGTATAGTTACGGGTGAGAAGGTTTCATCACAATCAACATATTACCTTTAACGGTACCACTTAGCCACTAGTCTTGCTTTATAAGTCTCTATATTTCCATCTACTTTGATCTTTTTCTTAAAGATTCACTTGCAACCAATGGGTTCAATACTCTCGGGTATATCAATTAGATTTCAAACCTTATTGAAGTATATATAATCTATCAATTGGAGTACATGGAATCTATCTCATAATTTATTGCTTCTTGTCGCTTCCCAAAGCCTATACTCATAATAGCCTCCTTGTAGATATGAGGATCAATATTCTCAACATCCTCTCCTTCAATATGTCCCACATATCTCTCAAGAGGATGGGATACTCTATCGGATCTACGTAAAGTTGTAACTTGTATGTTAGGTATATGAACAGACTCGAGTTGTAAAGTGGTGCTCGAGCTTGGTTCTCCAACCTCTCTCAACTCTATCATGCTCCCACTATCTATTTCAAGAATGTATTCTTTCTCAAGGAACACCGCTCTCTTAGCTACAAAGATGTTTTGATCATCGAGATGATAGAAATAATATCCACAAGTTTCCTTGGGGTATCCCACGAACTTGCATCACTCCGTCCTCGATTCCAACTTATTGGGGTTGTATCTTTTAATGTGGGTAGGGTATCCCTAAATCTTAACAACTTTAATATCGGGCTTCTTCCCTTTCCATATCTAGTGTAGACACTACCGACTTAGTTACAACTTTGTTCAGAAGGTAAGTTATGATCTCTATGGCATATCCCCATAATGAGATGGATAGGTCAGCGAAACTCATCATACACCATACCATATCGAACAACATACGATTCCCTTCTTTCAAATACACCATTGAGCTGAGATGTATAAAGAGGTATCCATTAAGATAGAATCTCATGGTCCTTGAGGAATTGAGTAAACTTTGTATTTAAATACTCACCTCCTCAATCTGATTGAAGAGTTTGGATACTCTTTCTAGTCTGATTCTCCACTTCATTCTTATACTCTCTGAATTTTTCAAAGGCATCGAACTTATACTTCATTAAGTACACATGTCAATACCTTGAGAATTTTGGCTCAAGGTATAGACATGAGCCAGCAATGGTACCGCTAGAGATGGTACCGATGTCTATCTCTGAATTTTTGATCTATGCATCGCCCAGGCCGGTGATGGTACCGATAGAGCTAAGATTCCTAGGCTTTGTTTGGTGGTAGTATCGCTAGTACCATGAAAACTCGTGGATTTAAAATTTTGACTTTATTTTTTAAGCCATTTAGACCCTACTAATGTTTACTTGATGAGAGGTGAAAAAGAACAGAGAATAACGAAATCTTGAGAATTGAAGTTTGTAAACTCTCGTTAAAATATTTGAGTCTCTTCTTCCTTGAGTGTAGAGGTTATACTAAGAAGGTGAGGTCTTGTGTAAAAGAGAGATATAAAGATTCTATTCTAAGCCTGTTAAAAAAGATAAGAGAGGTGTAAAGGTTCTCTCATAAGCCTATGAAAAGGAGAAGGATTGTAACAAGGGTAGTTGATCTTCGCCCATTTAAAGAAGATCAGTAGTGAAGAAGAAGAATCGAGAGTGAACATAGGTTGGGATGACCGAACCACTATAAATCGGTTTGCATCCTTCTTGCTTTGTCTTTTCATTACTTGTTGATTTACTTATTGACTATCCTTACTCATATTTTCAGTTAAACACGTAATAATTTATTTTTATATTACTTTCATATAATTATAATATTTATTTCTTATGCATCACACACAAAAATAAAATTTAAACTATATACGTTCTAAAAATCACATCACTTATTAAGAAATAAATAAATTAATAAATCGATAAAAAATTTAACTTGTCTATATTATTAAAAAATAATTTTAATCATTTCATTACTCATATTACATAAACAAGGAAGTTAATAATTTAAATAAAATAACACATTATTTATGATAATTCATTTATATCAAAAAAGATAAAAAAATCATCGATGATTATAATAATAATTTAAATCAATAATAATAATATCATATTTTTAACTATTTAGGATCGATTATATGAATTTTTAATTATCATCGACTTAAAAAATCATATATTTTGTTAAGTTTAGATGATATAATTTTTTACTTATAGTTTGACTATTCATCTAGCACTAATAATATTAATCATTATATCTCATTAATACATCCGAATATCTTTTATTCATAATAATTTAAAATAAAATTAACTCAAAAAATAAATATTTCTCCCTCTGTACGGTCAAATTTTTATCTTACTTTCTAACTTTTCTCCATTCCATTCATTTAAACGTCGGAGGAGCTTCGTTAAATGCCTTCCAAGTCTCATGCAACGATGAGCTACCATATGAAAATTCTAAGTTGGCATCTTCACTCAAAGGTTCCTGCAACAACTGGTTCAGATGATCGATCAGGTTCGATCGATTCTTCTACATCGACCTAATGACCAATTTTTCATTATAATATTTAATACTATCCATGAGAAAACTAATTCATTGACTTAAGAAACTTGAGATCTCATGATCTAAAATGCTTAAATTGGTTATAATATAATCATTCGATTCTATATACATACTCGTACAATCATCCTTGCATTTTCCATGTGAAACGATCTGGCATGACACAATCTCTCTCCTGATTTCCCGATCTGGCATGACACAATCTCTCTCCTGATTTCCCACACTGGATTGCTTCAGTCGTGCGCCCAAGTCAGAAAGTTCACATGCATGCATGTGAAGGGTCGTCAACTCTTCTCAACCGTGGAAGACTTGAACAGGTCAACGCAAAATTAACACCCAAACATCTTATACTTCCGAGACGTACGTCAGTTGGCCTCCAGTTTCCTCCTTTTCTTTTATCTCGTCGAGTGTGATTGCGAGGTGTGCTACATCTCAAAGGGAGTAGGCAAAGTGCACAGATCATGCTTCGAGTGGCCTAAGAATCAAGTCATCAGCTGATTCCCTGAACCAAACGCTTCAGGATTTGAGGAGAGATCTGGCTGGTTTGTCCCTTTGCCCATTCCCTAAGTTTGTTCTTCGCTATGCGTTAAGTAACCATCCACTGCATGCGTTTAGAGCAAGTCTTGTTGCCTTCCTCCTTATTGTCTTCCTCCCTGCGCCAACTCTCTCCAGCTTCAGAACTCGGTCCACTCGAGCAAATGGCTAAGAAGGTGATCGGTTCCCCTCTGCTACTAGTTTTCAGTTTTGGTATCGTCTTCGTTCTTCTCGTTATCGATCATGTGACTATGTGTTTGATGCAGACCTGCACATTGATTCTGAAAGTAGACCTGGAATGCTCTCGTTGTTCCAAGAAGATCAAGAAAACCCTATGCAAACTCCAGGGTACGTACGTAGCAATTCTAAGATGTCATGGATCGTACGTGAAACGGTAGCTTCTTGATCGTGGATGCATGTCTTGTTTCAAGATCGAGCGAGGATCCAATCCATCGCCTACGACGAGGAGAACGGCACAGTCACTCTATCGGGCCCCTTCGATCCGGACTGCCTCTCCAAGAAGCTGTGCTGCATGGCCTACAAGGTGATCAAGGACATCCAGATAAAGCCCCCCCCGCCGCCTCCGCCCCAGAACCAGCCGGATCCTCCACCGACAACGCAGCCAGACGCTCCGGCAACTGCTCAAGATCCCAAGCCGAAGTTAGATGCGCCCGTCGATGCCCAACCCCCATCGTCCAAGCCGCCCGACTTGGTTTACCTTCCGGTTTTTCAGGCTTGCTTCTGCCGATGTTCTTGCTTCGAGGCACACCATGGCTGCTGCTGCAGGTGCTGCTCTTGCGGGAAGATGCGGAGCGATCCACCGCCGGTCTACGGCGGTTCGTACTGCCAAGAAATCAGGATCGTCTTCGAGCAGGACCCACCAAATGCGTGCATTATCATGTAGTTTTTGCGAGTCTTCCGTCTTCCATGTGCATTTTTCTTCGATCTTGTTTCATCTTGCTGAGCTTCTGAGGACAATAAGTGATGAATGACATGAATAAGACGATGATGATTCAGAGATCATCTGATCTGATGTGTTCTTCGTAATCGTGACAGTGAGAAGAAGAGTTCAAGAACCAATGATTAAGGAAAAACTTGTCTCGTTGTTCGACTGTCAGTCTTTGTGTGTATTTGCCTCGACATGGGCTACACACTTATCTTATTAATCGACGTACTATTATGATTGGTGTACGCTTATCTTATTTGTTATTGAGGTTCACATGGTAAATTTATGCTTGTTTGCCTCCATCAGTCTGCTAGCACAGATGGCATGCCGTGCGTGACGTGCGTCGGTGCCTGATGAGGGCTTCAGCGGAGATGTGGGCCCCACGTGTCGTGTCCAAGCACATTTGCTACGCCTGCGGCTCGTGAGTTTGGGTGGTCGTCCATTTATTTTGTTTAACGTGCGTATTTAGTCATCGGTTTCGTATTTAATTTGACATATATATATATATATATATATATATATATATATATATATCCCTCTCATTATATATTTTATGATGATATATATGCATTAGGATCTTAATTTAAATTGAGTTAGAAACTGTCAACATGAGTTTCATACTTGAGTAATATATCTGTAATATTAAATCTTACGGGCACATATGACATTTTAGAATATAAAAGGACGGATGTGTAAAAGACCTCGCTTTCCGGTGTCCACCAGAATCTTCCGTGAGACCACCTTCCGTGTTGCCTGGTTCAGGTCCTCTTTCCCTAAATCTTGGAACCACCCCTCTCGCTGTCGTTCTTGACGGACCATCGATCCATCGCATTCACCTTCGATCTGAGGCTGCTCTTGCCCCGAAATCTCATCCTCTCTCGATCCTTCTTCCACTCGGTAAGAATCATCCGTTCCTCCTAATCCTTCGAATTCTTGATCCGGCGATCTGAAGTTGACCCACCGGCCGTTCTTTGTCTGGAATTGCATTTGTTTCAATTGACATGGTTTTCAGCTACTTTTTTCTTCTTCCCGTATGTGGTGGATTAATACCCCCCCTTTAATGCGCTTTTCGTTCTCCGATAAAATTTGTCGAGGAAAGGAAAACATGATGTCGTCATTTATGCTTCAACTTATCCGTTCATTTTCGATTGCTCAGATCGAAACATATGCCTTGGAAATATGCATCGTGAAGCTGATAATGCTGGAAAAATGATGCTTGAATTCACTGTTGTTGGTCGGAGCAGGTACATTACTGATAAGCGATCGTGGGATTGGTGGAGCTAGCCTTAACAATATAACTAACCACTAACAGGAATTAGTAGCATGCATTGGTTTGTTTTGATGGTTGTTGATGCTGATGTATTCTACTTTAGATTTAGGTAGAATGTTGACAAGCTTCCTTTCTTGATTCTGTTTGGGGGGCGGAGTTGTTTGAATCATTTTGAATATAGCAAGAAAATGATTTGTTAGTTCACCAGGAAAATGATTTGAAATGGTTTCTCCTTGTAATCTCTGATATTTTTGTGAATATGCTGATAAGCGCATCGAGTCGATTTTGAATGTCTTCTCTTGGTAATCTCTGAACTTTCTGTGGATAGTCTGGATTGGTTTCAATTCAGGTGATTTTTCTGGTAAGCTTTTTGAGATTCGTTGGCAATGTTTTCTGCTTCTACCATGGATAATCTAAATTAGTTTTGATTCAGTGGTTATGCTAGTACGTTTTATTTGATATTACATTTGAGATGTTCTTCTCTTTAGTCCTTGATTTTTCTTTGGATGGTCTAGATTGGTTTTGATTAATGTGATTTTGCTGATAAGCTTTTGAAATAGATCTGGCATGTTTTCTCCTTGTAAACTGTGATCTTCCTATGGAATTTAGATTGGGTTTAATTTAGGTGCTTTTGCCAACAACTTTGAAATTTAGGTGTTCATCACATAAAAAATGGATATTGATGGGATACTTTCTGATGTCCGAGTGGTCAACCTCCCCACCAAGAGTGCGATATATATCTGGGGCTATAACCACAGTGGGCAGACAGCCAGGAAGGGCAAAGATTGCCATTTGAGAATTCCAAAGAGTCTTTCGCACAAGCTCTTCAAGTGTGCCGGAGGAGATAATCTGAGATGGTTGGATATTGCTTGTGGCAGGGAACACACTGCAGCAGTAGCCTCTGATGGGTCTCTATTCACATGGGGTGAGTGTTTTTTTTTTTTGCAGGTCTATTATTTGATCTTCGGCTGATACTATTTTTATAACTTGTGATGTTGTTTCAACAAGGGCCACCATAGTTAGATACTTAATTATTAAATTTTTTTCCTGAAACTTGAATTCAGAGTGTCAGAAGCCTTTTGCTTCTTTTACATGATAACTTGTATTAATGTCAATAAAGTGTGAGCAAAGAAATATTTAATCAACTTTGAATAAAGAATATGTGCACTGCATCACATGTGTCAACAAAATATTATAAATTTCTGTGTGGGCATGGGGCTGCCGGCTGAATTAAAAAAAGATAAGGGAAGGGGGAAGAGAAATATGAGATGAAGGGAGAAAACGAAAAAGATAATGGGGAGACTTATCTCATGCCTGCTATATGTTTTAATGAATTCCTCTTTCTTCCCATGTCTTCTCTTGTGCCTCCACTAGTTCTCTTGTTTCCTCGTTGATTGTTGTTGCTTGTTGCATGTCCTGAAACCACAAACAGCAGAAAGTGTCAAAACCATGGAGCCTGGTTCAGTAAACCAATTCCATATATTGTTTCTTTAAACCGACTGCTAGTTATGTTAATCCCCTCTCTTGAACTCCACTCTAAAAAAATAAAAAATAAAAGTAAAAGCATATACCAAAACCATGTCAACACTCATGTTGCAATGTCATGTTTGTATTTATATGATCATAGCACCCGGTATGGTTGCATGCATCTGAAAGGGAATCCATTAATTTATATTCAGTAGGAAGCTATTTAAGTTATAAGAGATTGGTAAAAGAACTAAAAGATTAATGTTATATTATCATGGAGCATGTACTATAGTTTAATGTAATGATTTTGATGGACATCATAGTGATAAGGAGGAAACACAAACCAGATCTGCAAGAAATAGATCTGCTTGCTTCATTTTTTATAATGTTATCCACATCAATTTTTGTATATATATGTTATGTTTACATAGGAATACTGAATTATGTGTTTGCGTGGGTTCTATGTGAGGTGGTAATATGAGATCTTAGTATGGATTTGCATAAACTCATATGAGGCCACATATACAGAACATAGACCATTTTTTGGAGCACTGTTTTGACAGATATGTTAACCTAAGGATTATAAACTTGCAGAAAAAAAAATGAAAGTGTTTTTATGTATCAGCTTGTTTTTTATAATACTTGATCAGCTTCAAGTAATAGTTCCAATGATTTCATTATCTTCTTTTGGGATATTTATCTCAGAAATATGCATCACTTCCAAGATGGCCTTTGTGGTTATGATAAAATTTGTCAATTTTCTTATATAAACTGAGGGATTCTAACCAGCCATTTTTGTTTGATATAAGGTGCAAACGATTTTGGTCAGTTAGGAGATGGAACTGAAGAGAGTAGAAAGCACCCCAAGAAGGTTAAGTCATTGCAGACAGAATATGTGAAATCTGTCTCTTGTGGAGCACATTGTACAGCTGCTGTTGCAGAACCTCGGGAAAATGATGGCACAATATCCACAAGCAGGCTTTGGGTGTGGGGACAAAATCAGGTAGCTTTCTTCCATAGGATTTTGCCAGCTCTTTTCTGTAACTCCAATTGTTAACATCATTTTTTTGTCTTCAGGGATCAAACCATCCACGCCTATATTGGGGAGCCTTTAATCCAAACACGGTATTCAATATATGAACATTAGCATATTCCCATCTGATAAGAACTGTCCTGGGAATTTTATGTTTTTCTTTGTCAATGTTTTTTCAATCTCAATTATCATTATGCTGCCATATTTTCTTTATGTCCTCTATGCATATTAAACATGAATTATTCACATTGGTGAACAAAGTTATGTACTTATATCCAAAGTGCACTTTTTGGAGCTGCTTTTCCTTTGTGATCTGACTTCTGAGTAGTTAGTTCTTTTAGTTGATAGAGAAATAAAAAGTGAAGCATAGAGAGTGATGGAGATTATAACTTGGTTTACCAATCATTTACCGGAAGTAATTATACAATGATATACTTATATAAACTTGACTTTACAACATAATTATGGATTCTTTAATGGTTTAAGTAATGGTATTTTTTAAAATGATTAGTGATTTAGTTTTAGAATATTAATTAGCTGCTTGTATTGACAATAAGGATTTCATAAACTATGTATGCCCTTTTAGGTCATTGATTAAATTTGTAAAACAAAGTTATTATTTTTTTAATATTTTATTTTATATTTTCTCCAAACTTATATTATAACATTTTAACTTTTATATTTTCATTGTGCATCACAAAGGTTTTCTTTTCCTGATTATTTTCATATTTTTTGACTACTCTTCCTTCTGTTGTCATGTTAGCCTTCTCTGTTGTGTTTGTCTGATGCATTTGCACTTGGACCATAATGACATTAATTGCTCATTGCTTTTAGTGCATAAATGGTTATGAAAAATAATTTAGGCTCCCTATTAGTTCTTCTTGTGGAGTCCAAACTCTTTGCTGTCATATCGGGGCCTCACTTTTTCTTTTCTCTTTTTTTTTTCTGTCTAATTGATTTATTACTTGTGACAGATTATATTGTTGGAAACTCATCCTTGAATTTTGTATAAGTTGCAGCAGATGTTCTTATATTTCCCTTACTACTATCCTTTTCTGGTTTCTGTTAACTTCTATAGTGATGCAATGTCTTGTACTCTGATTCAATGTGTGTAAATTTTTTCACCTGTAGGTTATATGTCAAGTTTCCTGTGGGTCAGTCCATGTAGTGGCCTTATCTGAGGATGGCTTGCTTCAAGCTTGGGGTAATTATTTGACACTGATGACTGATGAGCTTATAACACTATTATCTTGGCACATGATTTAAAAATATTGTTTGGACTGGTACATATTGAACCAATATTTATGGTCCATTACCAAGTACCGGTAATTGATCATACAGCTTGGTATCACTTGTATACCATTCATTTTTATTCTTCTGTTCTTCTATTTGATGACACTGAATGTTGTAGGATGGCATACTGCACACTCTCTTAGATCATGTTCATCCAATAAGTTATTGATTTTTGTATTCAACCAACATTTAAAACCTCATTTTTGCATTTCGGAGTTACATGTTGTATTTGTGCTTTTTCATAAAATTTTCTTATAGCTGAAAATTCTGAAACATGCTCCACATAATTTGGGTTTATATGCCTAAGAAATTTAAAAAGTAAAAGAGATAGAGAAAGTCAAATTTAAGCCATGTTTGGGAGAAAAGCCAGTAAATATCTTCCGAAACCTTGAACCAGGTATTAACTAGATACATGTTACTCTTCTGATAAACCAGGCTACAATGAGTATGGCCAGCTTGGCAGAGGTTTTACATCTGAAGGATTACAGGGAGCTCGGATATTGAATGCTTATGCCAGGTTCCTAGATGAACCCCCTGAGCTTGTGAAGATAAGGCAAGTGGCTTGCGGGGAGTACCACACTGCTGCAATATCAGAAGATGGTGACGTGTAAGTCATCTGAGAGGAAAATGGTTCCTAGGGTTGTCTCTGTAGCATGACAGATCAGATTTTATGGTTTATTGCATGAGGCAACTAGCGTTTTGGATTTTGAAGTGCTTCTAACGTAGAGACCTTACTGGTTGGAAGATGAGAGGAAGTCATGGAACCAGCCTAGACCTTCAGTCTTCAATTAGTGTTAATTCTCATCCTAGTGGCATTATCTACGACTGGATTATACATTCTGGAGTTATCAATATGTCTCCTTGATTTTCATCTCTCATTTATATTCATAAATAACTTCTGACTAGTGTCTCTACTGTTATGAGTTGGTCTTATCATCAGTGCATATGCATGCATAATAGGCAACATACCGATATAATTTTGTTAATATAAATAATGTTTGACTGATATCCATGTATCTCTAGTATATTTTATTCAAAATGTTGTTGCAACATAAAATGTTTTTCTTTTTCTGGTTACTTCTATTTCTTGCTAGGTCTGTATTTTTTTTCTTGCACATACTTAAAAAAAAAACATATACGTTTTTCTTCTCCAAAATTTATTATTAATTATGTAGAAAGCTAGGTTTTTTCATACTTGATAATTTTAAATGGTCAAATATTAGTTCTGCTCCTGTCATTTCTAATTTTTGTATGTTTTTTTTTATACATTACTTGATCTTTGCTCTGCAGATTATAAGTTTTGGATATCTTATTTGGAATGTGTTCTAACAGCAATATTTTATTCTCAATTTCATTTTACACAAGTTGCATAGTGCTTAAGATTGAGATTCTTTATGAAAATTGGATTGGTCCCAACAAATGACAAATTTGTAATGAATTGCTAAATTAATTCTAAGATGTTGTGATTTGATAAATTTTATATCCATTTAACTTATATTATGATAAGTTCTAGTTCATCAATGAGCCCACCATAGACAATCCAATAAAAAGTTGGTGTTCTTCTTAAAGATTTGGCATTGACATGTATGTTTGTCAATTCAAGAAAAAAATGCAGAAGGTCAAGTTGGCAAATTTGTTACACCAAAATTTCAGGTCCTGGAACTCACACATTTGTTGGTCTTTCTGTTTGGATGATTAGATGCTTTTCTAACTACTGTATCTGGGCATGCATTGTTTCACATCTTAGATTAGTTAGGAAAGTGGGTTCTTTAGGATGAAATTTCTATGCTAATGATACTCTTCCTCATTTATCGTAGTGAGTCTTGATCTCTTCTTGAATGGATGATACTTCATTTATCGTAGTGAGTCTTGATCTCTTCTTGAATGGATGGTACTTCTTCTGAGTTCTGATCTATGCTAATGGTAACTTCCACACTTTGTCTCATTTGTTCTTTATCTGTTCTTGAATTGGATGTTTCCTTAGAATCTGGGTCCAAGTGATAATAGTAACATCTGCATTTCTGATGTTAAGAGAATATCTAATAAGTTGTGTTCACATATACCCTTGGTTGCTCAATTTCTGAGTTATATATGCTTTCTTTAGTCTGTCACTTCAAGAATAGTAAGTATTTATCTGAATTGGTTGAATTAAATAATAATAATAATAATAATAATCTGTTAGTGAGGAATGTAATCATGTCCACCTTTAGATAACTTTTGTACCTATTAATCCAGTTTACTAAAAATTTGAAGGGCTAATTTTACATTTGGATAAACCCCTGTTTTGGAAACTTCTCCGTTTCTAGAGTAGACAAACCAATTGCTCCTATGATCATATATAAGAAGGATAATGGAATTAACTATATGGTAACATCAGTGGTCAAGGTGCATTTTATTTTAGCTTGGGCCCTTATGCAATAAGTTCCTTTTTGTATTCACTACATAATTCAATTTTATTGTTGTTTGCGACTTTTGCGTTATGTAATGCCACTACACAATCTCCTTTGTTTTCTGACTGGTGATAATTAACATTTTTTTTCCTTCTGCAAGTGTTTGGGGGTGTATGCACAGATGATCTGTCTATGTGACACATAAATATGGTATATTATTCATTTAGTAGTTGCTTGATCTGAAATGTTGTTTTGTTGATATGTTGTTAATGTTGCTCTTGCTGTTACACTGTATGCTGAGTCACAAGATTGACTAAGCCTCTGAATTGCAGTGAGGTACTTCTTGCTTGTGCTCTGAACACAATCGTTCCTTGTCTCTTCTGCTTCAGTGTTGCTTTTATTTTTTTTTATTTTGGACTTCTCTTGGTGCATGCAATTTCTCTTTCGTCCAGGTGTAACATACAAACAATAATATGGAAATCCCATTCTGTTTGCTTTCAATTACAAACGTGCAACATTTTCATATATAACAATATTGAATTTGTCTTTTCCATCTCTCCATTTGACATTCATGACATCATTGATTTCTCAAGATATAACATGTGGCATATTTTTTATATTTTATCATGAGTTTTATTTTATAAATCTCATTTATTATGGTGTACTGTATTGAGTACTTATTGAGTACTTGTTGATGCCTTTTGGTCATCAGTCAACAGTCCTGTGTCATTGATTTCTCTTGGCCTAAGTGGCCCCTAGTCTCTTTCTAGCATGTTTTTTTTACCTTTCTGTCTCTATTTATCTATCAATCCATCTTTTATTTATTGACTGTATCCTGTGATTTAAACTTAGACATATAATGGGTCTGTTGGTCTTGTACTTTTTGATATTTTATTATGTAATTTATTAACGCTTCCGTTATCATTGCCCTTTCCTTCTTAGATCCATGTGGTGGTTATTCTTCTGTGTTTTCTTTCGATATGGTAAAGTATATATGATATGTGAACTGTCCTGGTTTCATGTTTTCTTTTTCGTTGATTCAGATAGTGTAAATTATGTAAACCTATCATTAACTATTATCACAAAGTACAGCATAAATAATTGATCTAGGACGCCATACTCTTTGATCAATATCGCAATACTACTGAAGTCTTTTACATTGTCAAATTTTGGAATTTTCTGAATGAGGCACCATGACAAGTTATTGATGCTTCAGTGGAATTAACTCATAAAGAGGAAGACCTCTTGTCCTGATTATTATATACCTATAACGTGTTTCATAATCAGTGTACTCTTTGATTGGAAGCAGATGCTCTTGTTTGAAAGTGCCTCTAGTAAAAACTCTCATTCATTTTTTATTTGCATTTTTGCAATGATTGTCCAATATCTATATGTGGACTTCTGTACTTCAAATTGTTGATTGATTCTCCAGGTATACCTGGGGGCTGGGAAGCATGGGACAACTTGGACATTGTTCTCCTCAGAGTGGTGATAAAGAGCTGCTTCCAAGGCGAGTGGTTGCCCTTGATGGTATAACCGTAAAGGATGTTGCATGTGGTGGAGTACATACTTGTGCTTTAACTGCCCAAGGATCCCTTTACACTTGGGGTGGTGGGCAAGCAGGACAGCTTGGACTAGGTCCCCAGAATGGATTCTTTTCATGTGTTCCTAATGCATCTGATATGCTACTGCGCAATCTTCCAGTCTTGGTCATACCTAAGGGTGTACAGCTTGTTACCTGTGGGCATTCTCACACGCTCATCTCCATGCGAGATGGAAGGATATATGGATGGGGTTATAATAGCTATGGTCAAGCAGCCAATGAGAAATCAACATATGCCTGGTTCCCCTCACCTGTTGACTGGTGGGTTATTTTCTGGAAAGTTCGAAGTTTTTTTTTTTCTTATCTTGATGTCTAAATTTCTTGGTCTTTATTACAAGGTGTGTTGGGGAAGTCAAAAGATTGGCAGCTGGTGGTGGTCATTCTGCTGTGTTGACAGATGCTCACACATTGAAAGAACTGTGTGAGTTCAGGCTTGCAGAGAGTATAAATCTTTCTAATTGCTTTACAATTGCTGATGTTGCTTCTCGAACTGGTGCGGATTCCTTGGCACGACTGTGTGAAAGATATAGGTACGGACAAACATATGCTTTGAGATCCTAATTCTTTATAGGAAAACAAGAAAATTTGGTCTATTGGAACCCTGCATTTGAGGTTGGATGCAGCTATGCTTTAATTCCAGAAGTACTATCTCCGTGTAATTTACACAAATATATACTTTTGGAATTTTGGATTTCCCCTCTTGTTGCTACCAAACTGGGAATGTCTCAACAACCGGGAAAACTAACACATTCATATGTTTTATGAATTATATGTTCTAGTTTCTTTAGCAGGAATAACTTTTAGTTGGTGTTTTTTTGTGCGTGTGTGTGCAGGGAACATCTTCTTGAACAGGATAACCGTGACAATGAAGAGGAAGAAGCCAATCGAGAGGACTAAAACTAGGTCACAGTATTGGTTCATTCATCATTCAACTATGTACCATTTAATCATTGTCCATGACAAAAACATTATTCTGTTGACACAGACTAGAAAACAAAAAAAAGACTGGTACATTCATTAGATACATGAGTGTTCATTTCATAAATTCCTTGAATAATAAAGCAGATTGACCCTAGAAAACTATGCATTTGCCTTGACAATAACCACTATATGCATTGGTTGAATTACCTAGTCTATTTAGTTTTGTTAATCTCACTCGTGTAACTCCTCAAAACCTATTTCTCTTTGTTTTGGGAAGAAATTCTTTAGTTTTGAACTTGGTGTTGACGTTGGCGAGATTTGTAACCTGAACTGTGGTTGCTACGAACTTGAAGTTTGACGCTAGGCATTCGTAGGACTAGGTAGATTTCATATGTAGGGATGTCAATTCCAATCGTGGTTTACTTTGCCTTATTTGTTATGGCTGGGTTAAGATGTAAGGAACAATCAAATGTCTACAAAACTAAGGTAGTTTAATTATCTTGAGGGATGCAACCGTGATATCTATTTGATTCAAATCAAAATGAACTGAGTTGATGTGGTTCTGACAAAGTTTCAAATCCTCAATCTTTAATAAGTGAGTATGATATATCAACATCAAATTAATATTTATAATATTATTTTATGCTCATCTATAATGAAATTATAGTTGATCTTATGACCAAATGAAACCTTATTAAAGTTGAATACAAACTAAGGTAACTAAATCTACGTTAAAATCAATAAAAGCTACATTTCGAGGAGTTCGCAAATACCAACAGATGAAGGGGTGTATATGCAAAAGAATCCTGCAGGATTTAATTATTCTGCACATGTCTCCTAGCACTCGTCCATTTGTCTCCTACCACAAGGCGGGTATGTCTTGGGTAAAATATTACCGGGTAGATGAACTAATGTTCGTTTTATATTTCAGTTGCGAGATATTGGCTGACTCTTCGAGTGCGAAGGATTCGCGCACGCTTGCGACCTGTAGTACTGGAAAAGAAGACGCTTAGGGTTTGAGGACGGCCGCCACCTAAGAAGGATCTCCAGATTCCGCTGCTCGCACGGGTCGATCCTGAATCTCCGATCGCCTTGTTTCTGGTTTCGGAATCCGATAGATCGTGACCGGCGGCGATGGGCGACGTCGAAGACGAGCTCAGGGACTACAAGATCATTAAGGAAGGGGAGGCCGAGATCCTGATGCATTCCAGCAACACCGTCTTCTTCAACAAAGCCCAGGTGCCTGGCCGTCTTTGATTTCTTTTGCTCTTTCGGATGTGTTTGTTGGTTTTTCGTGCGTTCTTGGGAGCTCTTGCTTCGCTCGGTGTCTCGGTTGATGCCACGATTGCATTGTTTTGGTTGTAATCGATATAGTTTAGATTAGTTTGAGTAAACAATATTCCTCAAATAAACATAAATTAGATTCTTTTTTCTTCAATGTAGCACACCAAGAATGATTTTGCTGAAAACGTATATTTTATAGTTACATCTTTTGGGTGAAAGATGTCATGCTGTAAACGTATTAGTCGATTGTCTGTATGAAATTAAACATCAGAAACATCACAAAAATTTGATATTTGTTAAATCGAAGTACCAGTACATTCTTTGAAAAATGTTTATCAGTCACAGGTTCAGTTAATTTTGGTACTTTTTTTAAAATTTAGCCCATTGGGCCCAACTAGTTAGTGTTGGCTACATGAATGTTTTGCTATCATTTCCGAGACACCTAGGTGATGAAGGTGAGTGATGATCTATATTGAAATCAGTTAAGATCCATATCCATGAGATTTGTTATGATGATTGTAAGTGACCTAAAGCAACCCCTCCACCTTTTTCATCCATGCTTGAGATTGGGATTTGCGGTGCTAGGTGCCAAATATAGATGTGAACTTTAATAATGATAGTTACATTGAGGCCATCCTGGTGTGAGGTTGAATCTTTTAGGAATTCACTTTGTATGACCTTTTTGTGTAACCCACACTGTCTATCAATCCTGCTTTAGAGGCACCTCTCTCGTAAACAACTTGAGCACCCAAAGTTACAGGACTTTCACTTGTGCCAATGTGCTAAGGGCCTAAGGCTAATTGCTATTGTGAAATTGTTTGTCATTAGGAGTATATGGAAGTTGGTGCTTTGTGTTCACTGTTACTGAGGCATGAACCAAGCGTATACAATAAATATCTAAGTGCAACTGGCCCTGTTCAGTTCAGTTCTTTAGAATGCTAGTATGTGGTCCCTACAGTGCCTTAAGGGTTCTCTACAAACATTTTCTTTCAACTCCGATCCAATTGCCAGTTCATCTCTTAAAATTTTACCCATCTAGTTGTTGCTTGCTACTCTTTCAATTTTACTGTCAAGAAAAGGTCGACACAGGATAGAGGTACTTTTGGAACAGCACCACAACATCAAGTTGCAGTTCCTTGAAAATATTATGGTGGAAAATTGACTTTTGAGTTTTAGAGGTTGCTCTTGAGTTTGTGGAATCTTGTTAAGTGGTTCTTGGCAAGTCAAAAGAAGATTGCATTTCCAACGGTGATTATCAATTCTGTTTGGTAGTGTCATGAGAGATATGGCTGATCAAAGAAGTACTTGGCCCAAAGCTATGATAGTGTTCATTGTACTTGTGTTGTACATGCCTCATGGATTTCAACAATGGAGGGATTCTGGTTTTGACAACTTATCGGATTGGTACAGTACTGAGATGTTGAACAAAACACTGATCTGTGTCACCCAATATCATTAAATAAAATAATAGAAAATAAAAAAAGAACAATGTGCTCACTGATACATAGCTAAATGTTTTAAATACCAGTTTTTAGTTGCACTTGTAAATTCCGGTTGGTACTTAGTAGTTAGTAGTGCAACAGATATTTTAAAGCATAATGTTATCATATTTGAGCTTTAGTGTCGGTAGGCATCACTTAATCATCTCCAAATTGCAGAGACTAGCTAAGATACTTGATCTAATAGGACACTAGAAGAATCAAGTTTGAGCATTTCAGTTTTGTTTTGTAATTGTTTGAGAGGTATTCACAGATTCACATTGCTTATGAAAATCGGAATACTTCTCTGTTTAGTTGTTTGTGAGGTTTGAGAACTTGGATGGTTGTTTTAAGTTTGTCATAGGACAACATAAATTTGATTATTGAACATCATAGAGAAGATGAAAATGGCAGACATACATGTCCTGGATGCAGCATGAACTCAAGTATCCCAGAACTTAAATTATTCTTTTTTTTACTTGTCATATATGTGTTGATACTGAAAACATTAATCCATTGTGAAGAAAATTCAAAGCACAAAAATCTTAATTGGAATGCAACAAGACTTAACCTGATATAAGTCTCATATTAACTAATAGAGAAAAATGATATAGTTTTTTGCTTGTTAGGCAGTCAAAATTTTAGCACTTTTCCCCCTCTCTACTTAGTTGAATTTAAAATTGTAATCAAACACAGTTACTATGCACAAAATTATTAAGCTTAGTTTAGAGTTCAATGCTGGTCTTCAGGAATTTATTTTGATATTGTCATAAATTATCATTTCTTGAAAATATTATTTTGATAGTTGGATGAACTCTTATTTGGCTTGAGAAGAAGCATTTTAATTACTTAGAGCTTGGGTTTCATGTCTGAATTTGACAGGATAAGCGACATTTTTGATCCAGTATCCAATCCTTAATTAATAACAGTATCTTTTGCTGTATGTTTAAGTGAATCCATCGTTTTCCACCTCATTATTTCTAATAAACCTTTCCACAGTTGTATTTATCATTTCATTTGTTTCAAGTTTCTGGTTTTCTCTGCTGTTTATGTCATCTTGATGCTGCAAACAAAAGTACAAAGGTTTGTTTCTTTCTTTAGGTCTACAACCGAGATATGTCCATTGCTGTTTTGAGGACTTATATTGCTAAGTGCAAGGAAGAGCATGATGCATATTTGAGCAAAAAGGGTAGACTAGAAAATAAGGTTCCTGAGGAAAAAAATTCTGGATCTGTTGCAAAGAACGACAGTATCACTCAGGATGCAGAGGCTAATGGAGATACTGATGTACAACAAGATCAATCTCTAGATGAGACAGAAAGTATTTCAGAAGGATTCATAAGGATGCCATCTTGGAAAGGTTCTCAAGAACTTAAGGCGCCAAGAGTCCTTGAGGCGAGTTTTTTTTTTGTATGAGTAATTTGGTGGTTTTCTGCTTTAACATTTTGTCTTATTGAGAGTCATGTCATTTGAGTTTCCGTCCCATGACAAAAAAAAAAAATTTGATGCGTATTTTGTGTGTTCATGTTTTGCACTTCATATTGGTAGGCTTTGGCCGCTTCTGGACTAAGAGCTCTGCGATATGCCCGTGAGGTGGATGGAATAGGGCAAGTTATTGCTCTGGACAATGATAAAGGTATCTTTATTTTGGTTATATTCCAATGTTGCATATGATATAACTATTCAGTTTTAATCTAGTTTGGGGTTTTGAACCATAAAGTTTATTTTTGTCACAGCATCCATTGAAGCTTGCAAGAGAAACATAAAATTTAATGGTTCTGTTGCATGCTCAAAAGTTGAAGCTCATCTTGCTGATGCTCGTGTTTACATGCTCACTCATCAGAAAGAATTTGATGTGGTAAATTTTTGTTCAATCTACATGTGAAGCTGTTTTTTAAAATATTTTCTTTTAATTGTAAGTTTTTTCTTGCAATTGTAACTTTTAATGTGGTAAATTTTCATTCAATCTACATGTGATGCCATTTTTAAAAATATTTTCTTTTAATTGTTAGTGTTTTCTTGCAATTGTAACTTTTAATGGAGTGTCATCAAATCATAGAGATTAGAATGGTAGAATATCATGTGGTAGCTTAGCTGGTACCTAGATTTCTTGTACTTATGCTGTAGAAAATATATTAGTTGTAGTTAAAGTAAAATATATCATTCTACCTTTGTTCATACACCAATCTATCCAAGGCCTTGGGAGCTGATGTGAGAAACTCTGGTTTAAAGCAATTTTTGGATTAGTCTTCTTATTTCCATCCATATAAAAAGCCCTCTGAAGTAGAGGACCATGAATTTGTGGCTTCTATATGCTCATTCATATATTCAAGTTTGTTCAATTTCCATAATCTTTTGCATGGATCACATCTTGCAAGTTGCTTTTATCAAAATTTAGTCAATTATTCTTTTTTATCTTGTGGTTTTTGATGCTATATATTATGGTTTCTGGCATTAAACAACCCATGTAGCCCAACTAGGAGTCTATATATTATCCATAGAGCATTTGCAGTCAAAGGCCTCTATGTCAGTCTGTCAACTAGGAGGCCAAGGGGTGAAAGTTTGTTTAAGCCATTAGAATTTTCATAGTGGAAACCCTTTTCATGTGTCCATCATATGCGCTCGATGTGTCTGTTACATGGTCCAAGGATTATGGCATACTATCTGAAAGCAGATAGTCAGTGAGGATTATAGCAGAGTAACTTTGTTCGTTCTGGGGGCTGGTTTGGCTCATGATATATGTCTTGTTGGCCAAATCACGTTAGATCTCATTTACTTAATTGGAGACTTAAGACCTTTTGTTATTATTTTTCTTGCAGGTTGATCTTGATCCTTATGGATCACCATCTGTATTTTTGGACTCAGCAGTCCAATCAGTTGCAGATGGAGGCATCTTGATGTGCACAGCTACTGATATGGCAGTTCTCTGTGGAAATAATGGGGAGGTTTGCCATTCAAAGTAAGGAGTTGAGCATTACTACTGTACAGAAAGATATATTATTGTGTGAATAATCCAATTGTTGAATTCAAATTAGGTATGGTTCCTACCCTTTGAAAGGGAAATATTGCCATGAAATGGCTTTGCGGATCCTCTTGGCATGCATTGAGGTATTTCCATGTTTTGGTCAATAACTTTTGAACAATGCAATTGGGGTTTCTTTTTATTATTGATTTATCCTCTCCCAAATTCAGAGTCATGCAAACCGTTACAAGCGACATATTGTTCCTATCCTCTCTGTCTATATGGATTTCTATGTTCGAGTTTTTGTTCGGATATATACGTAAGTTACTTATTTTTTGCCCTAACATTGGATTATAAATCATACTTTCTGTGTTATCATATGATGCACTGTTAATTGATATTTATGGCCCAATACTCAGCTCCGCAAGTGCAATCAAAGAAACACCTCTTAAACTCTCATATGTTTACCAGTGTGTTGGCTGTGACTCTTTTCATCTCCAAAGTGTTGGGAGAACAATTAATAAGGTAAGCTGCCCACTCAGACCATTCGACTTGCCTTCGAAGATGTCTTATTTTTTCCCTAATTTAATCTATAGTTTTTAACATCTTATGCCTTCTGGTTCCTTTTTGTCTTATTGGATCTAAAGGACAAAAGTGTGAAATCTGCACCCGGATATGGTCCTGTGGTTCCTCAAGAGTGCAGCGATTGCGGAAAGAAATTTAACATGGGTGGTCCAATATGGTCTGCTCCTATGCATGACAAGGAATGGATATTTTCTATTTTAGCAAATGTCAAAGCTATGAAGGAAAGATATCCTGCTTATGAAAAAATTTCTGCTGTGCTAACTACTATATCAGAGGTGCCACCCTCTCTCTTAACTTAGTAGCTACAAAGTCATGCATTTCAGCTGTGATACCAAAGTAATGTTACTTATTGTGGAATTGTGATGCTTCAGGGAGATGACATCTCTGTTTGTTTTTGAATTTTATTTTGCCATGATCTTTCTTATTATTTCAAATTCATGTAAATAGTTGTGTTTACTGGTTACTACAATTTTCTTTTTGCACAGTTTGCAACCTGTGGGAATATTGTGAAGCATTATGTATTCTAATTGTTGTTTACAAGCAAGTCTGGAAACTGGTCAAAGATGTCTTGTTCTAACTAAAAGACAAGCCCTATGCACTAGGCTCCTACTATATAGGTTTTGGGAGGGTTCATGTATGCAGTTTTACCTGCAAATACAGATGCTTCCTAGACTCAACCTGCATCCGTATTATTATTTAAGGACTTGCTATCAAAATGGTAGTCATAGTGCATGAAGCTCCTGCCAATTTAGGATTGGGAAACGGTGTACATAATCTTACATTTGCAAGCAAGGAGGCTCTTGCTCTCGAACCTTAACCTAGGTTGCAAGGGACTGAAACATCTAAATTGAGTTTCTTTTTATATTAGGTTGGTATACCCATTTTACTGATGAATTTGTTGCTGTTTAATCACAATTTTCATTATGGCACACTGGTTGTTACTGTTATTAACTTTCAATTTAAGTTACAGTTGTCATTGTTTAACCAGAGTCAGCTTAAGTTTATATTATGTTATGTGCAGGAATTACATGATATTCCTCTCTTTGTAAGTCTCCACAATTTATGTTCGACTCTCAAGTGCACCTCCCCATCTGCAGTTTTGTTTCGTTCTGCAGTGCTGAATGCTGGATATCGTATCTCAGGAAGTCACGTGAATCCTCTGGGGCTGAAAACTGATGCTCCAATGGATGTTATTTGGGACATTATGCGTTGTTGGGTAGTTTTCTTATCCTCCTTTTTGTTACCCTTGATGATGTGTGTCAGTGTGATTTTTCTTTTTCCTTTGTTGCGACTATTGTCACTTCAAGTAGCATCTCCATATGGAAAGTAGTTGCAGAAATGTGTTACATGGTGATGATTTCTCGCATGTGTTTCCAGGTCAAGAATCATCCCATCAAAGCACAACAACCAGACAAGTCAGGAACAGTGATACTGTCCAAAGAACCAAAACTACAAGTATGTTGCTTTCTTTCTGTAGCTTGGCAGCATTTCTTTCCTTAGCTTATACACCTCCAGAAACACTTTCCAACTTTTGAGCCTGGGGAATTTGCCGCAAAGTTGAATTCTAGTGTAGTTTTGATGTCAGTTTCTTTTTTCCTACTTTCTCTAGATAAAGTTAATTAATATCTTTTGTAGACCAGAAATTGATTTCACCTTGGAGAACAAAGAAGTTGCACCATGAAACTGATTGATGAATTTTATTGAGCTTACATTAAAATGCCTATTCTAATTAGTTCTTGAGGCATTAAGAACTATCTCGTGGTTGATTATGCATCTTTTTATGTTGCAGGCGAATTTTGCTCGAGCAGCTGCTTCACTCAGCAAAGCAAAAGTCAAGAAGGAGGTGAGGTATCTTCCAAATCCCGAGAGGCATTGGGGCCCTAAGGTTAGGGCAGGTAGGCAAATTACAAGCAAGCACTGCTCTTTATTGGGTCCCGATGTAGTGAGCGGGTCTCTAGACCAAGAAGCTGATGGATCATCTGAGGCAGTGGCAGATAAATTGGCTGAAGGACCTGCAACGAAGCGTCAAAAGACTGTCGATGTGTCTGCATCGCAATCATGATGACACTTGATTGTCGAATGATGATGTTTTTGAAACTTGGTTGTGCTAAATTAATCCAATGCCAATTCACGTCATAGCTTTTAATTTCCCTGGTTATCCTGCTACCTGAAGGGTATTGGAGAAAGAGCATGTAAGCAAAGCTGATTTGTGAATTCTTGTCGAGTTCAATTTACAAGTTTTGACCGAAGCAAATTAAATTTATGATTCTTTTAGTTGCTCTGTGACTGAGTTGTACATAATTTTAGACTCTGAAGCTATGTTCTCTTTTTTTAATTTTAAACTACGGAATAATCACTTGCTATGTTTGCATGGTTTCTGATGTGCACTGTTGATGCTTCTCACAGAATACTATTTGCCGCAGCTGTGATGGTTTCTAATGCATAATAATTCTCGAGGCCCAGCGGATCATGCTGACATGGGTGATGGTGATTGAAGTCTGACAGTCCTGATAGGTACGCCTTATGTTCCTCTGCTTCATCTCATGGTGCTCTGTTGGATATCCTTTAAATATCCCTTGGAATTTACTCCCACCCGGTCATATCCCAAAAGGGGGTAATGAACGCCTTTAGCTCATCCCCAGCAAGAACTATAAGTCCATGACCAACTAGAGTAAGTGTAGCAACAGGGTTATATCTCTTTGTCTAATTTCTGAGAACTAAAAAAAGGAAAAGAATGCAGATTGGAATGAGCCTAACTACCTCATTAGGTGAATTGTGCTGATTTTTTTCATAATTGACTCGGATCAGTTGGCCGTTTGGTTTTCAATTTTTATTGAGGCTGACCCAAAATAACAAAAAAGAAAAAAGAACAAGATCTTTTATTCTCAAAAAGTATAAAAATGATTACAATCATCAAACTGCATGTCTATTTCAAGCTTCACATGAATGAAAGCCTATAATATAATTACGGAAAAAGATTATAAGCCTCAAACATTACATAGATAGAAAGAAAAAAAAATAAGATAATGACTATGCCATCTACTCTATTTCCCATTGGAGGAGCCGTTGACCATTTGAGCTGCTGTTCCGGATGGGTTGAGCTCGTCCCAAGCCTCAATCCATGTAACCATAGCATCGGCAAGCTTGGTGAAGTAAGGGTCAATCTTCCCAAGCTTTTCTCTCACCTGCTTGGACAGTTCAATGTAGCACTTCTGCACTGTGGTGCAATCCTTTGGGAGGACAACTGTCTGGAAGAAGGGGATCAGCTCTTCCTGCCAGAAGATGCCCTTGTACTCCTTTTTCAAGTTCACAAATGGATTGCTAGCTTTGCTGTGCCAGATGTATGGTAACCCAGTCTTGACCCCCAATCGCAAGTGATCACAGATCACCTAAAATATCATCCATTGGATGTGATTTAGATTGATGGTCATTTGTGATGTCATTTGTGTGATAGAGATGAAGATATGACGACAAATCTAACCCGAGTAGCAAAGAATGGACTGAAGCAGAGACTCACCTTGATGCACCACCCAGCCCACATATCATCATATCGCCCAATGGGTTGGCCATCGCCCATAAGTCCAAAGTACATTGCAGAGCCGATGAGCTCACGATCGAAAGCCAGATTCATTCCACACATAGGAAACAGAGTTCCCCTGGGTATCGTAAGAACTGCATCCACATACCTGACGAACACAAAACACAGTCGTTAAGAAATCTGTAAAGCAGTTCTCCAACAGTGAAACCTTCGGTATCGCAGTGTTTGGTACCTGGTGTTCCTCTCTCGCGGCTTGACAAGCTGGGTGGCAGCATCATAGTCTGGAATGTTAAGCCAAAGGCCATGAGACACAACCGTCGGAGTGCCCTCGCGAAGGCTGAAAGGGTATCCGCGGACAAAGTCTGTGCCTTCTCGGTAGGGATCATACAAGGTGTTGAAGAAGTAGGGAGTGGATGGTGTCAGGAGATTGCTTATGTGCTGTTCCAGTGCATTGATCTCTTTGCCAGAGGGATCTTTAGCAACCTGTTTGAGATGACAGAAAACACTGATCTACTTCAGTTTGTGCAATTCAAGATCAACATCAGTCTGCAGGCGATCGATGAATGAGGAAATATAAGGAACGAAAAAAAGAGATTTTTCAGGGGGGAGGAAGAGAAAATAGGGGCATTAAATCAAAAAGGAAACTTGAAGTCTTAATTGAGATAGCAAGCACAAGGTGGGTCGATTTCATAGGCGTAACTTACGAAGCAGTCGTCGTCGATGGTGTAGATGTATTTCTTCTTGGAGACCATGTAGCCGAAGCAGCGGCAGGCGGAATCCTTGAAGGAGATGCAGGCGGCCTTGGGGCCCAGGATGCGTTTGATGTCGTTGCGGTTGTAGAGCTCGTAATCGAACCCCTCCGGCACCCGGATCGTCTTGCTCGGGTCCCCGTCCTGTACCACGATCAGGTGGTAGGGCTGAAAGAACGGCCGCCACATCTCCAAGAAGTCCAGGTTCCGTATCGTCGGGATCACGATGTCGAGCTCGTCCTTCAGCAGAGGCGTGCCACGAACCGTCGACGACGATGGTGAATCCTTCCCCGCAGCCGCCGCCGTCATCTCTCTTCCTCTCCTCCTCAACCTAAACAATCGATCAATCCTAGAACAACGAAGAATCCAATGATGAGGAAGAACGATCACTCGCACGCTCGCTTGGGGCACGTGTCGACACGTGCGGACAAACCGGCGCGAGTAGAGAAAGCGCGCGCGAATTAGCTGGTTTCGGCTAACGGACGGCGGATGCGACGTTTACGGTCGGGTGCCTGACGGGGTCTTCCAGGATCTGTCCTGCGGGCCGCAGGCGAATCGGTCTTAGGAAGGGGGTCAAACTCGCTTAGAATTACTAGCGGTGACCGTACACACATACACAATATATATATATATATATATATATATATATACTCCTTTAAAGTAGACTTAAAAAAATACCCAAAAGGTGGCGTTTAAATGTATGAGCTTTGAAGTACAAGACTAACTTGAAATGCTTCAATATTATTTCCATCTTGCATAAGGCAACGAGTTGATTGTAGTGGCGAAGTTGACTCTTTTGTTGTATTAGTTTGACATATATACGTATATATACACACGCTGTTTTGCTTTCAAGTATTAGTCTATCTATTTTGATGTGCTTTCTCTCTTCCGTCTTCTTCTCCTTGCTATGAAGAAATAATATATCTAGATTATATTTTGGTACCATTTGGTGTCACCGTCATGTTAGCATATCACCTATGGCTTCTCCGCAGCATCGTCAAGAATCCTACTAAGACCGTCATCGGCATCAACGCCATCAATCGGCTGCTTTGGATTATGGAGGTCTCTCTCTCTCTCTGTCTGACATCGGCATCAACGCCATCAACCTGCCAAGAACGGCGTCCTGGCAGTGCAAAGCCCAAGGAAAAGCATAATGGCATCAACACTTCTGGCCACCACCGCAATCATGCTCAGCTCACCGATCGCGGAAATGCTCATGACAAGCCTCAGCGGGAGCTCAACCAAGCCCGGAGCGCAGGCATTCGTGGTGGGGTATAGGACCAACCTCGGTCTCTCCATCAAACTGTTCTCCATCCTAGTCCGCTTCATGCTGGACTTCCTCCTCAACGTCCAATCCATCCGGTACTACACCCACACCAGCATCCTCATCACCGTGCGTCTCAAGCGCCACCGCTCACCCGCACACTGCCTCACCGCCGACTACGTCGCGAACACCATGAACAAGGGGAGCTATTTCTGGTCCACTGGAATCCATGCCTTCTTATGCCTTCAGAAGAGAATCGTGCTGCTGCTGCTGCAGATTGATTGTCAACTCCAATCTTGATCTTGAAATGCACGGTAGGCCTGCTTCTAGGAAGAATCTTCTCTCCATCAGTATCGAAGCCAAAAGATCCGACCTTTGCTTCTTTCCTCCTGTCATCCTTCTCATCATTGCTCAAAAGCAACGAATCCCTTTCAGAAGAGAATGGTGATGCTGCTGCAGAATGATTGTCAACTCCAATCTTTATCTTAAAATGCACGGTAGGCCCGCTTCGAGGAAGAATCTTCTCTCCATTAGTATCGAAGACAAAAAGATCCGACCTTTGCTTCTTTCCTCATGGCAGGGGTATAAGCCTCAGGCACTGACAGCCTCTTGCCAGCGTCTGCCTCCTGCGGACCAGTGATTTCCGATGCTTCTTTCTCTCCGTATGACAAAGGCGGGGCCAGAAATGGGTTGCTGCTGCAGTCCACCTGCTTGTCCTTCCCATCATTGCCAACACCATTTGTTGGTTGAAACCCAGCTGCACCACTGCAGGCAAGACGATGCTGTAAGCTCAACAATGGCCTCTCCGCCTTCCTCTGCTGCCTTGTTTGTTCCACCATATCTGCTTTGGCATCAGTGGCGGTGTGGAGGTAGGTGTGAGGATCAGGTAGCCTCGGAAGCCAATCAGGTATGTGATTACCAACCGGTGCCTCCCCAATCTGAGCAACGCCGGGTGTAGACTAGGCTACTCGAGGTACAGGGAGTCTGGGGATGGGCCTAAAGAATGGGACTTCCGCCTCTGTGCTTACAAACTTGGCGATCTTTCGAACAACATCTGAACTAACCAGGCAATGTCGAACATCGGATGCACCGCGAAAACCGCACGACAAGCTCATATCCTGTATCCCCTGGATGACATCGCACACATTGCGCCAGCCAAATTCGCATAAAAATTCGCAGTTTTGCCTAGAGAGCAGATGTACCGGACCGCAATCTGCGCCAGAGCGTCGTTCGCAGAGCAATGGGAACCGTGAAACCCAGTTGACTCGCAAATCTGGGCGACGGCAATCTTGGCGATGGCGTGGCCGAAATCGGCGTCTCCTGACGGCCGACTTTTCTTCGAGCTGGTCTGCTGATTCTTTCCACGCTCCTTGCCTCCACCGCTCATGTTCTATCGATCATATTATCGGCGCCAAAATCAGGGCTTTGTCCATCCGCGGCTATTTCGACGGTCGCACGCGCCAAATGGGAAACAGGTTTGCCCACGAAAAGCCCTAGATTTCACCAGCATACGAAATACAGAGACCAGATGGATTCTTGAAGTTGGTCGGTGAGTGGCGGATGGCCTCTGGAGCTACTACAAGGCGGTTCCTCCATGGATCTCCACAGCTTGAGATCGGGAAAAATAACCAATTTAGTGCAAGAAAAATGAAATCTAGAATTTCTGCAAGAGATTAATCCACGGCGGGCGGATTACATAACTATGAAAAGCTAATCTATAGTTTAGAAAGGAGGCAGACGAAGAGAATGAGAGAAACCCTAGATTCCGAAAAGCAGGGAGAGATAGAACGAGTGGTTTGGGATCGAGTCGAAAGGGGTTTATACGGCAATTTAAAGACGAGGGTTCGGGGTGAGACTCCGTGCCTGTGAGAGGCATGCTCTCGAGGGACACGTGGCGAGCGGTGGAAGGCAGGATGGAGCATACCATAGTAGAAGGCCTTAATGCTGTTCCGGAAGAGCAGCGGACCGCCTTCTTACGGCGCCGGGCGGGTCACATCGACTCGGTTGATCGCCTGGAGTGGCTGCACCGACCGTGGCAGCAAACACGCTCCACCTTCCACCCAACACGCGGTCCCACACACAGCAAACAACACAACACCGCAGACCATTCGACAAGGCACAAGCACCGCCACTGGGACCCACTAACAAAAGGTGACGCATCGGAGGTATTACGACAATGCCCTTTTTCTCGGGACTTCCAGCTGGGTCAGCAAGTATCGACGTGGCTTCGTTCTAATTGTCGCCACTGGTGTTCGGTGTTCGAGGTATCGCAGGAAACGGCTTCGCGCCAAACCACCCGGCACCAGATAAACAATCGGTGGTCTGTGAGCTTTCCGCCGTTGGATTTCTAAGTGTACGAATCTGGAACGTGCATGTAACCTGAAAGGTTAATAGAGTATGGTGCTCTTCACAAAGCACAACCTTCAAATCTTTTCTGGGCTGTAATGACCCATCAATAATCCAAAATTTTGGTATATATATATATAAAGAATTACTTGAATGAATTGTCTCTTGTGTTTTCCTTGCCTGCCAAGTCATCCAAAGCCCACCATGGAGTAGGAAGTCAAACATGTGGATCATCTCTGTTCGTGGCAGTGCCAAACTCAGAGCCATGTCACGGTTCCATATCATACATGTTATCAGGACACACGGCCAAATAAAAGTGACGACAAAATGTTGCACACCATTCGCTTGCATGCATTTACTACGGAGGTCCATTTCTTCATGAGTCTCTTGCCCTGCTGTTTAAAGCTCGCCACCTCTCTCTCTCTCTTTCTTTCTTTCTCTCTCCCCTCCCTTTTCTTCTCTTGGAGATCGGCAACTCTCTTCTTGATGGTCTCCTGCCGCCGCAAGAGCCATGTGGAGTTCCTCCTTTTCGCCTGCAATGCTTTGGGCCCTCATCTTGGCTGTCATCTTCCTGTCACCGGCTTCCAGGAGCTCTCTCTCCCAGGCGACCTCGGATGATGCTTTCCTGGCCTATCATTGCGACCGCCACCACCACCGCTTCCTCCACCACGGTCACCACCGCCGCCTCGACCAGTACTATCATGATCGGGCTGTGCATGGGCTACCTTCCTGGTGCCGCCGACGTCGGCCAGTCCAGCTTCAGCCTCCTCCGCAGCCGCCGGTCAGGAATGAGATCGATCCAAGATACGGCGTCGAGAAGCGGCTCGTACCGACCGGGCCGAATCCTCTCCACAACTGAGTTCTTGAATCATTAGTTCGACTTTAGCGGCGCCTCATCCTTTCTTGTCCTTTCTTTCCTCTTCCTGTGGTGTTTCTTGAGGTTTATGTGCTGCAGCTTCTAATCTTTGGAGGAAAGGAAGAACAATGGAGGATGCTCACTGCTTCTAATTGTTACGTTCAATCTTCATGTTATCTTTTTGATCTGTCTATGGAATTATCATGGGATTCCCTTTTACATGTTTGCTTCTGTCTGAGAGTCATCAAACGAGGCTCATGGTTCATTAAATTGGATGGTGGTAGAGAAATCAATGCGTTGTCGTCTTAGTGGGGCAATCCTTGTTCTCAAACCCCATCATCAAATGCGTTCATGCGTTTCCCTGTGGCTCATGCCTCACGAACCCACTCATAATTCTTGGCTACAGTGTCTCCAGGAAAGTTTGACCATCCTCGTTGCTAAAACTTGAGGCACATCGATCATCTGATGGGTTAAAGAAGCACAATGAGTGGCCATCCTGCTACCATTGTAATAACATTGATATTAGTATTAATGAAAATAACTATCATAATAGTAATGTTATCGGTAATGCTAATGACTATGATAATGATAATTGTACTGGTAATAATTTATTATAATAGTTATGGTAATGATAATGATACTGGTGTCGATATTTGTACAAATGTCGGTATTCGTATTAACAATGGTAATTGTAATGATAATAATAATGATGTTGATGTTGGTATTGATACCCGCAGTGGCACTGATATTAGTGATATTAATGATAGCAAATATTGGAATTGGTAATGATATTGATATTGTTATTACGAATGAAAATTTGATAATGATGATATTTGTAATAATAATTGTATTAATATTAGTAATGGTAACAATGATCTTATTGGTATTGATGATGATAATGATAATGAGAAGTCAAAATCTGAAAACTAATGATTTTTTCGATAAATCTTATTATCAATATATAATTAAAAACTTTATGATATATTTTGGATAAGTTTGTTGTTAAATGTAATATCCGTTTACTGGCACCCGCTGGAATACCTGCTACATTATTGGATACTATGACACGCGGGTCCATTTATGTCACGGCAGGTAGATATAGAACGTATAAAAAATCGTTGCTCTTTGCGGCATCCGATTATCAAAAATAAGATCCGACGGTCATTATTACGCAAAACTTCGCCTTTTTGCATCATGTGTTTCTCAAGAGCCAGAATAGATTGATGAGAGTGTCCAAAATAACCCTTCGTCCCCTTCCGGCTTCCCCTCTCTCTTATTTCTCCCTTCCTCCGGAGCCCTAGTCCGAGCACTAACTCCTAATCCTCTCCAAAAGCCTACCGTGTCCGTAGAAACCCTGTCCAAACGCCGCCGTACTGCGTGTCGGATTCCTTTCTCCGGATCTCGCTGCCTCCGATCGCTGCTTTCTCCGTGGTATTTTGCTTGATTTGGTTGTTGGATCCGATCGCGCTCGTTCGATCTGAGAATGGAGGTGAAGGATTCGTCCGCTGCTACTGGGACAGCGGTAGCTTCTTTGGGGAGCAAGGATGGTGTCACGGGTGACGAAGGGCATCTCGCCGATGCCGAGGGGCTGGCCAAGGAGGCCGCTTTCCTGTTCCAGGGCCGCCGGTTCCAGGAGTGCGTTGATGTGTTGAATCAGCTTGTGCAGAAGAAGCGGGACGATCCAAAGGTTTGTGGGATTTATCTTTTGGATTGCCTGATTGTGGGGCTAGATCTTTCAGAATTCATGTTTCCTTAATATTACTCTAGGTATATTCTGTTTGAATAGCATTTAAGATTTTTGATTTGGTTGTCAAGTAGCATTTAAGCTTTCTGATTTATCCATTGTTTTGTTGCTGCTAACATTTCTTATGTTCAAAATTTTGATAAGCTCTATTCTTTTACTTGTTTGTGAAATATTCTGTTTTATTTGCAAAACGATAGCAAATCTGCATTTCTTCACCTTTATTTCATTGGAATTCAGGTCCGACGCTCTAAATATTGCAGCCAGGTGACTGAGTTGTTTCTTAGCAGTGTAGGGCACTCGAGTGCTTGCCTAGACATTTAGGCGAGGTGAGCAAGGCCTGAGCGTCTTAGGGTGTCTTAGGCGAGGTGTATTCAATTGAACGATGGATGCCTTAGGCGCCCACCTGGGCTCCTGTCTAGGCTGTGGACCAAAATCCCCACAAAATTTGACTCAATAATGGGTCATGTCCCCCCTCTATCTGTACTCCCTTGCCAAAACTTGTGTGCAACCCTTTTTTCTCTTTTTGTCATGTTCTAGTGCAGTCGAGCTTTCGCCCACTACTGGCCACATGCCTCTTCTTCTCTCCCTTCCCTTTTCCCGTTTTCCTCCTTGTTTTCCTCCTCTCTTGATCGATGCTTCATCATCGTCCCCACCATGTTTTTACTCTTTGCTTCTGTTCCTCTTCTTCTCTACCCCTCTCCTATCTCCTGTCTGAGGGTAGCACACCCCAACATTGCCACCCTCTTGATGCAGAATAATCTTAATCTATTTCTCATTGAAATAAATTTAAATAATTTGGGGAGTTACTTTGTAAATGTCATAAGTTCTCACTTGGTAACATTTTCAATGTTTTCGGTTCAGTTTCCTAGATTTCTCAAGAAGAAGAACAAGGAAGCAAATGAGAAAAAAAAGCGGCCAAAATTTGATTTTGATTGGAGATCATAGATCTTGATTGAAGGATTTGTCTCTAGAAGAAAGTTTCATCATCCTGCAAAATAGGAAGCCTATCAATTAGATATATTATTAAAAGAAATATTATTTGCAAAATCAAATATGAAATTTCATTAGAGAAGGAAAGTTGTAATGATTGATATGTCTTGATTTATGGATATTATTATATTCTTCCTCGTTTTTGTAGGTTGTCCATATCTCCTCTTGAATTTGGTCTATAAAAAGGGAATTAAATGTAATTGAACATTAAAGAATGAAAGAATGGATGAATGAATGACTTCTTTTCCCACATTATATGTGAATGGTTATGAGACCATATATCTATTTGGATAGTCTGATTAGGTCACACATTTTGAGACGTGGAGGTGCGATATCTTATTCCTAGGAGTTAATTTTCTGAGCCATAACGAGCATAATAGTTATCATTTTTACTATCACTGTGTCTTATCTTTATCTTTTTTCCTTCCTCTTTTGTTCACTTTTTCTTGGTTAAAAAATGAAAAATATTTTCCTTTAAATCTATGTAGCAAATGTTGAAATATTTTAATCTATTTTTTTGTTTAAGTGAATTTGAATAGTTTAGGGGGGTATTTGAATCCATGTGTATGCGAGAACTATGACGTTTTGCCACTGTTGTTGTTAGTTTTTAAATAGAGTTTTGAAAGAAGTTCTCTAAGGGGTCAATCATGGTATGAAAATAAAGTGCTTTATCAAAAGAAAAGAGGTAGGATATGATTTTTTGACGGATAGAAATAGTGTGTTTTTTTATGTTAGGGGACCTTGATGTCTTCCTATTTATCTTCTAAATTCTTCTTCAGTTTTCTTCTGTTATTTTTTGTTACTTGGACTTATAATCAAATCTGGAGTTGGGCTCACATGTCATCAGTTAGGTAATGCATGGCTGGGTTGGCAAAAAACTTAGCCGAAAAATGGGCTATCTCAGATGAGGCATGGACAACATGCAGTCATGAATCAGAAAGCTTTTTGGAAGTTTTAAATTACCTAGGTCTTTTAAGAGGAAAGACCAGCTGGGCAATATGTCCCATGTCGAAGTGGGAATAAGAGAGAGGGGGATAATTTATCATCTTGCATGTTTCCTATTAGGTTATTTTGAATTTGTTTTTATGTAAGAAATAGTGCATGGTATACCATTTTATTTTATTAGCAGTTAAAGTTGAATTTGTTTTTATGTAAGAAATAGTGCATGGTATACCCTTACAAGCATGGTAAAAGCTCATGCTTGGGTTGTGTTCTTTCATTGTACATAATAAAGTTATTTTATTAGCAGTTGAATTATTTGGTTAAAGTTTTTTTAGTTAGTATTTTTAATTGCTTGCTCGAGAGGCATCTCCACCTTGAATTGGAGAAGCACTTGTTGGAGGTGACATTCACATAGTTTCTCTTTATTTGTGGTCACTGCTTCTTTTTCTTCTTCCTTCTCTGTCCTATATTTCTAACTGTCTCAAATTGCTACAGACAAGCCTTTATCTAAACTTTTTCTTATCGACCCTGCTAACCGATTTCAATGACATGTTTATAATTTCGTATTTATTTCATGTGGTCCCAGTCATTTTTGTTAATGTCCTCAGTACAGTAGGCTTATGCCTTGTCAGGCATTCTTCCTGTATAGTCTTTGAATACCTTTAATGCGAGAATAGATTTCAGAGCAAGATTCAATTTTTTTATGCTTATTCTATTTGCCTTTTCCCCTCATACATTGTTTGCTATATCTTGCATGTTTAATTTTATATGTAGGTGCATTGTGTCAACCTTAAATATTATTTGTTTGTCATTTCAATTAGACATGGAATGTTATTCATCATCCATGAAATCTAAGTACCTGCTGTTTTGTGTGGGTGGAGCTTTTTTCAATTATTTAGCTCTATTAATGGCTGCATGCTAGGTTAAACTATGTCCAATAAATATCTGACATCTCATTCTTCACCATTTAAGTTTAATTTCCATTGTTTTGCACATGCCTCTTGAATTTGCTTCGTTTTGCTTTTTATTTTTTTCTACATATTTAAATACCTCTTTGGCAGTGTACTAGGTTATACTATTATGCACCAATTATGCATGTGCAGAGTCATTTCTTGGACATTAAAATTTTATTTCTTCGCTAGTTTGTCAATTACCAGCTTATAATTTTTGAAGAAAATTTTGTTTCATTCAGTATTGAATTTTACAGTATCTTTACTTTTGAATCTCTTCAAGAATAAGCTTGGCGCTATGCATTCCATGAATCTTAAGTATTGTAACTTTTTTCCTTCAAAACGTGCATGGAGGTGATCATAAAACACCTTTTGTTTGCCTTTATGATGTATATTTCTTGATCAACATTTGTGTTTTATTGTGTGCTGTCATTTGTACAGGGGACTTTCATGATAACAGCAATCTAATTTCATTTTAATCCATATGTGATATCAATTGACTGACTAGATGTATAACTAAGACTGTTTATACCCCTGGTTCTGCTTCATTCATTACTTTGTTGTTATCTATAATGTACTATGATTTTGTTTTCTGGCTTGCATATGACAGAACAAGAAGATATTTTAATGTGCACATTTCTTGTCAAGTAATATTATAATTGTAAATGGAATTTTGTCCCCAATTTCAGATTCTTCATAACATTGCTGTTGCCGAACACTACCGAGATGGTTGTTCTGATCCGAGGAAACTTCTTGATGTACTTCTCAAGTTTAAAGTAAGTTATGCTTTTCTGTTTCTTATTCTATGTTTTGAATAACCATGTGGGGAAGAACCTTTCAAAAGTTGCTCTAGAGAAAAGCTGCTTGTTCTCCTGCAATAGTAGTACTAAGCTACTGAATAATTTTTTATAGGAACAAAGCTATTCTTGGTACAATAGTCATATTAAACTTGCAAATGGCTTCCATGTAGAAGCAAGGCTGCTGCTGTAGAAGTAGTACAAACTACAAACCAAGGTTTTTAATCTCGTATCATACCGGTGTACCAAGCAAATTGCAAATAGCTTCCTGTAGAAGTAGTACAAACCAAGGTTTTTAATCTCGTACCGTATCAGTGTACCGAGCTTTGCTCGGTACGGTACAGGGTATCGAGTGGTACGTCAGGACGTACTGAGCGGCAGTGATTTAAAAAGCGCTAGGCGCTAAGGTCCAAAAACGCCCGAGGCGCTAGGCGCTCGCTCGAGCGAAGCGAGACACTAAAATATAAAAAATATATAATTTAATTAATAAATATAATTATTTAAAATTTTAAATAAAAATATGCTATTAAATTAAGAAAATCTATTAACAGTATTGAAAATTAATCATTTCAAATAAACTTAATATTAACAGTATACTGTATACTGAGCCTGCTGATTGAGAAACGCGACGGCAGCGGCGAGCAACGGCAGCAGCAGTAGCAGTGACAGCGGGAAAGGGAGCGGGAGCGACGAGCAGCGGGAGGCGCGAGCGGCGACAACGACAGTGTTTGCCAGCAGCGACAACGGCGAGCAGCGAGATCGAGATCGGGATCGGGAGTGGCAGCGGTAGCGGGTTAGGGTTGGGTAAGGGTTATATCGGTTTAGTTGGTTTGATTGAACCAACTAACCAACTGAACCAGGACCGAACCAGACCTAAAATCTTGGTTCGATCGCCTTGGTTTACCCAGGTGCTCGCCCGAGGCGCCCTGCGCTCGGCCCAGGCGGCGACTGTTTGAAGCGTGCCGCCTGGGAGATTAGCGAGGCGCTCGGGCCTCGCCTCGCCTCGCCCGAGCGCCTAGGCGAGCGCCCGAGCGCCTTTTTCAATCACTGCTGAGCGGTGCACCTAAAAAGCGCATAAAGCCCTTCGAAAATATCTGAAAAATAAAAATTGATCCCACGACCCAAAACCGACATAATTACCAAAAGAAACCCCATCCTTGTTTTTAACCTCTTACTATCTGTCTCAGTAGAAATGAGCGACGACGAATAACCATCCTTAGTCACTGAAATGGGGAGGTTTACAAAGGTGACGTTGGGTCGTGTTCCATCGTTCGACGGTGTCACTACGACGGGGGTTGCGACGGGACCAGAAGTAGAGGAGTCGAGGTCGGAGGGAGGCAGCTTCTTTCGTGAGGGCTTCTTCAACGGTGGGCAGGAAGTGGTCCCAAATGGTGTCAAAGGTCGCGGTGGCGTGGAAGGTGGTCACGAATAAGCAGCATGCCTCCTGGGGCGACTTAAGGGAAATGGCGTGAGCAACGCAGAGCTCCGGAAGCCTCTCAATTCTTGACTCTTCTCCATATTGTGCTCAATCTGTCGCCTGTTCTCCTCTCTCTCCCTCTCTTTCTGTGGAAAGGGCACAGAAAAGGAAGCAAGTTTTTGTGTTGGAGCACTATTACAGATAGTAACGATCGATTTCGACCGTTACCGACTTGTATTGGGCTGTAATGATCGAAATTTCAACTGTTACCGCTCGGTACAGTCCCGTATTGTCCGATATGGGGCTATATCAATGATACTGCCCAATAGCAGACGATTTGTGTACCGGTCTGTTGGTGGACTGGTACGTACCTCCTGTACTGGGCAGTATGGTTTGGCTTTAAAAACCCTGGTACAAACTAGCAAATAGCTCTACTATAAGTGCAGCTGCTGCTGGAGCAAAGTTGCTGTTGTGGTAGTAGTACTGAGATAGTAAATAGCTTTATGTAGGAGCAAAATTTTTGTTGCAGTGGTAGTATTAAGGTAGCAAATAAATCTATATAGGAGAAAACCTGTTGTTATTATTGTAGTAGTACCCCATGCTCTTTCTCTCTTTCTGTTTCAGATGTTTGTGAAAGGAACATCACAGAATGACATTGCCTTGGCTCTGTAACTGCATCAAATTCCTACTCACCAAACTTGGTTCTTCAATACAAACAAAAACGAAGGTTAATAATGATGATCCCTCAGCAAATCAGCGCAAATTGCATATCCTAATTCAACATGTATTTCAGGATGAGACTGATTGTTGTAATGATCCCCCATTTTTGGAGAACAGCAGCTTAGCCATCTGCTACAATAGTCTCATTTCAGTTGATGTTCTTGGCAGATGGTTTGTAATAAGTGTTATAACCATATTTTCATGTATCATTGAGGGAAAAGAAATTTAAAAAAAAGCTGTCATGTCATGGGGATTTATTGGGTCTGGACTATTAAGGACTGCTTGGACGAGTGCTGACTGGTACTGGACTGTAGTGCACTATGGAACCCTGGTTAATCTGATTATCAGTGTCAGTATAGACTGAGATTTTTATCAAAGTGGTATTCCTCTAGTGAAGACACCCTGTACAATTTTTCGTTAGGATAACTTTAACATCGCTCACGTCTCTGCAGTTGCTTTTTTAATATCCTTATGTTCCTCAAGGCTATCTGTCATTGAAGTACTTGTCTTTCATCATCTGACTAAATGATTCATGATAAACATTTATCCATGTCACATTGGTTCTTTGTACCAATTATTAAATTAAACAAGGGCTGCATAATTCATGAGGTTCTTGCCTAGATGATACACTTATGTTTGTGTCCATGGGAAAAACCTTTTGTAAACAGACAAATTTGTGTTTGGATATGCATACTACTGGTGACATAGGCATTCGTGATATTCTGCTCTGCAGTCCAAGACACATTTTAAGAAATTCTGCCAGTATAGATTTCTCAGTTATCAAATTTACAGGGCCTTAAGTGGTTCTCCTCACAATGCACTCTCGTTTTGTATTGGCAATTTTTTTCTCTAGTGATTTGGCCTGTTTCACAAAATATAAACCAAAATCTGGTTGGTATTAGACTGGCAGAGTGTTTTTTTGGCTTCCCATTTAATTTTTTTCCTAGTTGATTGTGAGGTTAAAGCTGTAAATCTCCTGTTTCTGCTGTGCCAGAAAATGCGGTAGCTCCCTGGGAATATCTTATGTTATCTATCACCTTTTTCTTGTTACTGCTAGTCTTCTATGTTATTCTCATTATGCATGTTTGCCATTTGCTTAATATGATCACATTTCTTTTTGAGCCAGCATTTTCTTGTTCTCGCAAGTGAGAATTTATTTTAAATGTGGTTTTACCAAATACTAACACCTTCTTTTAGACTAATTAATTATTTCTGGTACAGCAGCAAGGTGAAGACCTTGCTTGTTCTTCTGGAGAACAGACCGAATTGGGGAATCGGAGTGTGAATAATATGGTTTCAGGATCCAAAGTGAATAATCCTTCAGACAGTGGCAGAATTGTTTATGCAGAAGAGTTTGACACTTCAGTAATACTGTTGAACATTGTATGTACTTATGTGTTTGTATTTAGACCAAAAATTCTTTTCCCATAGTCATTTAATGCAAATCAAAGGTGGTTCTAATAATGTCACTTTACTCATTTTTGGTTCTTTTCAGGCTGTTGTGCTTTACCACGTCCATGAATATGTGCAGGCATTATCAGTCCTTGAAACATTATATCAGAATATTGAGCCCATTGATGAGGTCTTTGTCAGTTATCTTGTGTATTCATATGATGGCCTCTTTTCTTCTTTTCCTTCAATCAGTGCTTTTGTCTCATGCAGAGAATAGCTCTTCACGTGTGTGTTCTGCTGCTGGATGTTGCATTGGCCTGCCAAGATGCTTCAAAAGCTGCAGTAAGTTTACAATGGAAGTGTCATTTAATTTTCTTTTCCTGCTTCAATGTTGCCTCCAACTTCTGTTGTATGGAACATGAAATAAAGAACTTGTGGGGCAAAACAAAACTCCTTTCGTGACTTGTCAGTATATTGATTTATGTATATTAGGTCTTTGTGACCTACTCTCACTATAAGCTTCTGAAAATAATGTGGTATCTGATAATTGAACTGGGTCAAAAGACAATAGAAAAAATAATTGAATTTTGATTGACCTCCGTGGTGGAATTGCACTGAATAATGTTATGCATGACAAGTATTACGTATGACATGGCAATACAAGCCACTGATTCTTTATCTTGTTTTTCCTTAATTCATATGCGCACTTTTGTAGAAAACTAATATATTTGATTTCTACATGCTATGATCTGATGTAGCCATTTGTCATTACAATTTCGAACCTACAATTCATCAAAAAGGAAGCAGGTCAAAATTTTTGTTGTGTGGTTAATTTGTCATTAGTGAAGTGTTGAAATTGCTTTGTTTATGAAGATCAGTGGAATTTCATGCCTTATTTCAGGGTGAAGACTATGTTTCATGTCTTTTGAGAATATTAGATGTCTTAAAAGCACTATCTGTACTTTTGAAGTACCTTGATGATTTGGTTGACCTGTGTCTTGTAATTGAGGTAGTTCATCATCAAGATATAATATAGAGGGAGTTGACCTGTATCTTGCAACAGAGGTAGTTCAGTTCCATTGGTGCTTATTAAGATCTTGTTGCATCTCTTATATCTATTTACAATGTGACACTATGTTTTCCTTTTACTCTATGTACCAAAGCCTACCAGCAGTATTGTCTTTTTAAACTTTTGCACATTGGGTAGGTTGTTCCATGTCGCTACCATGATTACATAACTAAACTTGTATTTGACAAAGGAAGTCCCTTAAGCATTGACTCCCTTAGTCCCAGCTAGTGAGGTTCTCGCTTGCTTTGGATCAAGATATGCAATACCGTACCATACCGATGTTTCAAGGTTGGCTCGGTACGGTACGGTATCATGTACTGAGTGGTATACCAGGACGTACTTAACAGTTTTATATATTTCTTTCTCTACTGTAGCACTATAACACTGATACAGTATGATACTATAGTACTGTAGCACGTTCCGTCCGGTAGCGGGCAGTCCGTGTACCGGTATGTCGTCGGATTGGTACGTACCTCCCATACCGGGCGGTACCATTCAAAATTACATATCATGCTTTGGATATCCACACCGATAGGAAGCTGTTGAAGGTAAACTCAATAATGTCCCATACGTGCAATACCACTCGCTCACACTACCACTGTCATATCACTCCACCGCTACTGTCGCTTCACTCCTCCACGATGTTGCTTCCATCCAAGACAAATAGTTCTCCATCGCTGTCTCTCCTTACACTTCAGGGGTTCTAGTTGATACTGACTAGCACTAAACATATTGACACTCGGAAGATTGGTGCTACCAGTCAGTCCTGTAACGGATTCAATTGTCAGTCAGTATCAGTATTAGACCGAGATAATCCTTGGGTTAGTGGACTAGTTTATTTAATAACAATATCAAAATAAAAAACATATCTGATGAATGAAGAGTTTTTAGTATCAATTTCTAAGAATCTGAGATATCTAGAACTTCTCTATCTATAGAGAAATTAAGATAACTAGTTATATTATGAAACTGTGAGAAGGAGTCTTTGGAGGTAAGATAAGGCATGAAACAAGAATTTTGGAGAATCAATTTGGTTTTATGACAAGATTAATGACAAATTATATATATCTATAAAGGAAATTAATAAAAACTATAGAGAGGAGAGATTTGCATGGTTTTTATTGACTTAGAAAAAGCTATTATAGAATCCCAAAGAATTATTGGAGTGGGTTTTAGAAAAAAAAAGATGTGTTTACTATTTATATTGACATTATAAAAGATATGTAAGGTAAAAATGTGTCTTAGAATTATAGTGAGCATATCTAGCGAGTTTCCTATTACTATAGGGATACATCAAGGATCAACATTTTAGTCTTTATGTTTTTATATTGATAATTTATTAACTTACTAGTCATATGAAGGATAGGTCTATATGTTGTATGTTTTTTGCTGTGTATTTCTTTGATTGATGCGAATTTAAATGAAATTGATTTATAACTTGAGTTGTGAAGACCAACATTAGGGGTTATAGATTAAGTAGGGCTAGGATTGAATATATGATGTGTACTTGGTAATACTAAATGCAGAAATATAGATGTAGTTGGGATTGATGGGCAAGAGGTTTAGGCAAGTAAAACATTTTCGTATCTTAACTCTATTGTTCAACAAGACTGGGAGACTGATGAAGATGTTCAGAGTAAAAGTAAGGTAGTTAAAATCAAGAGAGGCTTAGGGGTTGTGTGACCAACAGGCAAGGAATTCAATTTCACCCAGATTCCATACTTTTCTGTGTGTAAACTGAGATGTGGACCACCCATTTTGGGCAGTTGATCCCCTTTCTTCCTTTCGTTATGTTGGTTTTTTCTTTTAGAAGGGGCCGAGCCACCAAGCCGGATGCCTTTAGTGGCTCATGAGGGGTTGCGAGTTTGGTCTCCCTCTCTGCACTATCTCATGATCTTTGTTGGCCCTTGCCATGGCTTATTCGCTGTGTTGCTTGCTTCCTCTGGTATCTCTCTTTATCCTCGTCCTCCGTTGCCTCCTATCCATAGTACATGCCAGTGTACCATGTGTTAGTTTATTGCAGCCCGACCTGTTTGTTTCATTCCTTGTCATCAGGTGCCTCTTAAATTGAAAAAGGAATTTCATAAGTCAGCTGTTAGGCTAGCCATACTTTACATTCAGGATTTAGGCATCAAGAGACAACATATGCAAAATGTTTCTATACCGAATATTGAAGTGGATTTGCAAAGTTACTAGGAACAATAGATTAGAAATATTTTCTTGAACAATTAGATATGATCCCTAATCCCACCTCTGTTTTTTTGTCAACCAAGTGCGGCCCAGCTGTTACCCTTTCACTGCAACAGCCTATCATTTTTTCCCCCCAAACTGGTCCTCCACCTCCTGCAACTAAACAACGCTTGGTACTTTGATCAGCAACTTATTCTCTGATCCTCTAACAACAGTAATAACAGCACCAAACCAGCCTTCTGAGTCCAACAAACTACTTCTGTATCTCTCAATTCTCTTTTATCCTATGCCACTGCTTTCCCAATTAAGATGTATCCTATAAGCAAGATGCCAGTGAACTCCATGGCTTCATTGACATCTGCAATTTCCTTGATGGCCTTATGGAATCATTGGTTCTAATCTCAGATATTGTATCCTGACAATCTCTTAGTTTCATCTAGGACAGTTCACCTAACAACAGGTTTGCTCTGATCTTACTGAAGTATAAGCATCAACCCTTTTGGGTTGAACATAAACATAAATGAGGGGTATTAACAATCTGGATTATGCTTAGTAATTTTCTATGATAAGCAGTGTATCTAAACTTTGTGATGATTTTTATGGGATTTTCATGTGATCTGGACTTAAAAGTGCTTTTATTATGCTGGTGAGAGTGAATTTTGATAGCTTTGGGATCTTGAAATTTCCAGTGAATCCACTACTAGGGAAATTCCTTTTCTATTCTCAGCTGAAAGCTTTGTGCCTGCAGAAACTTAATGTTGCTAGCTTTGGGATTGCCTATTCTATGTCCTTGTATTCTTGGTTAATCTATTTCTGGTGCGCTAAGAAAGTACTCTTGTAACGCATTGGATGCCGATAAATCTAATCATGCTGGAAGAGGGAAACAAGCTTTGCACCGGGCAAGCAATAAGTTAGGATTAGGAAAGGTGTGGTTCTAGCTTTAGGAGAGCGAGATATGAATAGCTTTCTCTTTCTTTGGGTGCGAAAGTAAGGTATCAATCAATTTCAACGTAGGAATCAATGCTCTGCTTGGTTACGTATGTATATCAGTTGCACTCAATTCTATGATTTTTTATTTGTACTGCATGGAACTGCACAGTTACTTAGAGAGTCTCGTATTAGTTGTCCTGCTTCACTGCTGCATCATTGGATCAGGGAACTTTAAAATATATTTTGAAATATTTACTCGTTGGGTGTGTCATATTAGCTTTTCTACAAAGCTTGCTGTTTAGGGTACCTATGTTAACCTCCGTCTGGCATTTCTACAAAGCTTGCTTCACTGCTTCACTGCTGCTACACTCTGTCTGGTATTTAACTTCTTTAAGGTTCATGTCATGAGATATTTCATAGAGGATCAGAGTACCTATGTTAAATTGGATCAGAGTACCTATGCTACATTAGTTTATTGCTAAAGGTTTCATCCTGGAACATTTGATATGACTACTACATTTCTCTTCAAATTCATTAATTTTGGTATTGCTGATATTATTATTTGAAACTCATTGCCCATGTTGGATTATTTTTTCTGTGTTCCAATTTATGATCATGGTATTCTGCAAAAAATTTAGTAATATTCACATAGGTTTGGTTTTTTTGCTATGCTCTGCTCAAACTTCTTATATTTTTGTTTCAGGATGTTATTCAATACCTGGAGAAATCTTTTGGTGTTGGTCATGCTGTCGGGCAAGGAGATATCGGCAGCTGCATCCAACACCCATCTAACCAAGGATTGAAAGTTTCTATAACAAACAACTTCTCTGCTCCAGATGCCTCCAGTACAGATTCAAGTGGTAGCATCAATGTTCCTGAAAATGCTTTGACAAGAACTTTATCAGAAGAGACACTAGAATATGAGACCTTATATTCAACACTGGATACTGGTACCGAGAACTTGGAGAGGCCTACCCCCAACGATAACTCAATAACATCAGCTGATCAAGCAGCTTCTGCCATTGATCTAAAGTTAAGTTTGCATCTTTACAAGGTACGACTACTGCTGCTCACAAGGAACCTGAAGGCTGCAAAGCGTGAAATCAAGCTTGCTATGAACATAGCACGTTTTGGAGATTCATCTACAGCACTTTTGTTAAAGTCTCAGTTAGAATACGCTCGTGGCAACCACCGAAAGGCTATAAAATTATTGATGACATCTGGTAACAGATCTGATCCAGCAACCCTTTGTATATTTAACAACAATATGGGGTGCATATACCACCATCTTGGGAAACATCACACTTCAACTTTGTTCTTCTCTAAGGCATTAAAATGCAGTGCATCTCTTGGGTGTGAGAAGCCTCTGAAGCTTTCTACCTTTTCTCAAGATAAATCATTCTTTATAGTATATAACTGTGGCTTGCAATACTTGCTTTGTGGAAGACCACTGGTTGCAGCCCGCTGTTTTGACAAAGCTAGGCCAGTATTTTATGACAAACCCATTTTCTGGCTCCGATTTGCTGAATGCTGCTTGTCAGCTCTAGAAAAGGGACTTCTGGCAAAAACTGGTTCTTCGTCATCAGATGGCAAGGAGGTGAAAGTTCATGTAGTTGGATCAGGCAGATGCAGACAATTAGTGATTGATGATTTCAGCTCGGGACATAGATATTCTGACTGCTTAGGAGAGGGTGGTTTAATCACTTCTGATGGCGAACATAGACTTTCACTTCCTTTTGCTCGACGGTGTCTCCTCAATGCTCTGTATCTGCTCAATAAAAGTGAAAAGGTCCAGTCAAGTGGATCGCTCTCTAGAAAAGAAGAAGAGGATACCTACCTTGCAACATCTGCTAATTCAAAGAATTTGAGCCACAAGAATATACTGTCTGGTAATTCAAAAGCTTCAAATGCAACATCAACCCCTGGGACTTCTACTAATGGTGATTCCAAAGAAACAAAGGGAGGTATACTCTTGAACACGACATTGCAGAGTTCTCTTTCTTCATATGAGGAAATATGTAGAAAAGAAATGAACATGATAAAGCAGGTTGTTCTAGGCAACCTAGCTTATGTGGAGTTGAATTTAGGGAATCCATTAAAAGCATTATCTGCCGCAAAAGAACTCCAGCAGTTGCCTGGCTGTTCCAGAATGTACGTATTTCTCAGTCATGTATATTCTGCTGAAGCACTTTGCTACATGAACCAACCAAAAGAAGCAGCTGAGCATTTGTCATTCTATGTGTCGGAAAAGAACGAAGTTCAGTTGCCTTACAGTGAAGAAGATAGGGAAAAGTGGAGAACAGATAGAAGTGGGGATGGGGAAGAGTCGAGTGGTCCTCCTAATGTCAAAACTAGTGAAGAAATCCAAGGTATGATGTTTATGAAGCCTGATGAGGCTCGTGGAACGCTCTATGTAAATCTTGCTGCAATTTGTGCAATACAAGGAAATATTGAGCAGGCTAGCTTATTGGCGAAGAAAGCTCTGGTTGCACTGCCTAGCAATCCAATAGCTGCACTTGCTGCCATCTACATTGACCTTCTACTAGGGAGAACACAAGATGCTCAAGTTAAATTGAAACATTGCAGACAGGTCAGATTCTTTCCCACTCATGTAAGAATGGGCAGCACATGATTGTACCAATGATCAGACAACTACCGTATACTAATGAAGTTTGTACTAGATCAGAATTTTAGGGTTCTATGTACCACACAGACAGTTGTTTGTAGAATAAACTTTCTTATTTAGGGTCGGTGGCGCTGCACATAATTTTAATGTGGTTGCCCACCTTTTGAGTTTGAACTGTAGCCCGGGATCAGGCCAAGAGAGATGAGCTACTTTATGAACCGTGTGGAAAATTCATTCATTCAGGAAATTGACCCGTCTTCCCTTCTTGGTGGTGTAATCTGCTCTTGTTTGAAGATTGGCACAATTCTGGTAGATGATCCTTGTGTTCCACTCCAATTATAAATGCATCAAGCGCTGTTTGAACTATGGTATGATGCTGTTGGTGGAAATTGCTATTTTTTTTTTCTTTTCTCTGTTCATTATTTTTGGAACTCTATTCACTGTATAGCTTTATTATGGAACTCTCTTTCCAATTGATCTTCTTTATTCACCGGGACTGATGGAAATGCACAAGTTATAAATGCTATCCTGAATTGCTCGTCTTTATTTAACCTGGAAAAATAGCATGTGGAATAGCATTTTCTTCAAAAATGCAAGGGTGATTTCCCGCTTTGCTTAAATTGTTGTGCAAGAAAAGCCACTTATTCTGCCTGCTTTGATGTAGAGAGAAGAGAAGATAGAACAGAAAACACATTTAGAGGAAAGTAGATTCTCCAAGTGAATTCTCATGTTTAGATTCGACCAGCACAAACTAGGGGTAATAAGTGAGACATTCCCATTCTTCGGAGATTGGAAAGGACTTGTGGGGAGAGTTGAGATATATTTGTTTCGTAACCTGGTTGTAAAACAAGTGGAATGTACCCAAGTCACTTGTAACAAGGAAAACCTCGAAGAAAATATATTCGTTGAATGGAGGCCAATCAAACTATACTATTTATGGTGAATCTTCACTTCCATTTTCGTTCTGGTATGGGATGTATTTCTAACCCATCTTCACTGGACGATCTTGGTAAGTGAATCATCTTGTGTCCTTCCATTAAACTAGTCGTCTTCTTCCAGCTAAACTTCAGTACGTTGGTGTGTCCGGTCTTGTTCTGATGCCTGCAGGCCCATAATTCCCTTTGTGTTACAATTCATACGCGACATAGGCTTCCCTGTCGATGCTCTTTACACGTGACAAACCTTACCGCGCCGCGCACACACGATCGCCGCAACAAAGGTTTCCCGTGCCGCTCGCGGACGAACCACCAATAAAACAAGCGCCCCGGCCGCACCATCAAGATCACCGGTCCTCGAGCCGCCATGTGGCTGGCTCTCAGCGGTTAGTCTTCCTCCATCCTGCCGTTTTGTCTCAGTGCGTCGGGTCCCACAGCGCACGGTTCAGAAGAAGGTTTTGTATTAATAGGCCCCCGCAATCGCTTCCCTTCCTCAGAGCAGGAGAACATGAGGCCAAGATTGAGAGAGAAATCCGTGAGGGGTTAAGGTTAAGCCTTCTCCTCCCCCTCCCTTATCCTATCTATCCTCTTCGACACCCTCCCCAGCTTCCTTCTCTACCTCTCTGTTCTCCTACTGCCGCTACTCTCATTCCTTTGAGCTCTCTCCTATGCAGAGAACGGCCACTTGCTGTTGACCTTGTGAGACTTTCTCATGGCTCCCAAGGCTGGCCGTGGAAGAGGTAACCGAGCCAGAGGTGACAAGAAGAAGAAGGAAGAGAAGAGTATGCAGTCATATCCATCCATCCTTCCTGAATATTTCTCGTATACATACATCTTGATGATCCTTTCTCTAAAGGGTTACTACTGTGCCTTTGATTGTTCTTCTTTGCCAGTTGTGCCTGCTGCTATTGATGTCACAGTGGTCACACCCTATGAGTCGCAGGTGACACTCAAGGTACTTGAGTAATCACTTTAATGCAAGAGGATTGATGCATAAGCTCTTCATTTATTCTCTAGCACAGTCTTTTAGCCTACAGAGAGGGAATCCCAACTTTAATAAAAGCATTCAACAGTCACAATTTGCTTTTAATTTGATTGACTGGTTGAATCCTTGGTGATTTGCAGGGAATATCCACTGATAGGATACTGGATGTGAGAAGGCTGCTAAGCTCCAACACAGGAACTTGCCATCTAACCAATTACTCCCTCATGCATGTGGTACTGAAACCAACAAAAAGATAAATCTTCACTTTTGTTTCATTCTCTGTTTTTTCGATTGTCTCCATCGAAACAAGTTGAATCCTTTTGCCGTCGGATTTAGTAGAGCAGAATTGCTTTGTGCTATATTGGCTGATGCATCTATATGTGGCAGGCACGAGGCCAGCGACTGACTGATGGCGTGGAAATCGTGTCTCTGAAGCCGTGCGTCCTGAGGATGGTGGAAGGTAGGTGGTGATGCTTCTTCTGTTAGATATTCTCCATGGTAGATTTAAGATTAGAAAGGTAAATAAATTTAGATTCCAACCAAAATAATCTCTAAAAATTCGAGTCATAAGAACAGCCTCTATATCTACTTCAGGACTAGGATCTGTGGTGCCCCCCCATTCTCTACATGATGACATAAACTTAGTGGATAATTATGGTACCTATCTGAGCAGCGCAGGCAAAGAATTTAACCTGAAGATGAATAAGATCTGATCTGATTCGATTCTCAATTTAAACACAATAGATATTCATGCAATTTTTGTCATCATAATTGAAATCATAGGCTAATATTTATAACTGAGTTACTGAAATATTTTGTCTGCCAACAGCATTTCTACTGGTATTATTTATTTCACTTAAACGCTCCTCACCCAACACTCGGGAAAGGTCTTCCACTGTAGCTGACATCATTATTATTTCCCTGTGATATTTTTAGCTGCTCTCAAAGATTGATCCGCTGATAGATACTAAATATCCAACACCACCATCGGTCGAAGCGGCTTCCCATCGCTTCCTTTGTCCTTTGTCAAAGCTCTTCAATTAATGCAACCAATCAATTCTGCCACCACAATAGTCCACTAAACTATGTTTGTGATGACCATAAAATATTTACTTGAGACAAACTAGGAGTTTGGGGAATCTAGACATTTTGATTATGCTTTTATCGGTCCTAATTATTTTAATATTATATAATCATAATTAAGACATATATATATCGATCTTTGTAGAGTTAGGTAAAAGAAGGTATTACTCTTAGATATTACTGTGCGCCCCAAAAGCATATTGACAACGATGGAGCCGACGTGTCTCTGATTGTGATTATTGGGAACGTGAAACTTGACGCGTGACGTGGCAGCCTAAGATTTTTCGTACGAGTGCCTCATGTGATCCTCGTGCTCATCAAATCTTACGACATCAGCGTCGGGATTCGGTGTACGGCACACCTGTCGTCCTCGTCTACTTGATGTGCCATCTTCCCCAACCATTTCTCGACTCATTAACACGTGGATGTGAAAGTTTACTATTTGATCATAATAATTGACCTTTATATATTTATTGACACGTGCAGAGGAGTACGTGAGGGAGGAACAGGTTGTTGCACACGTGCGACGGCTGTTGGACATCATGGCCTGCACCACAGCATTCGGGAAACACAAGAAGCAGCAGCAGCAGCAACAGCATACACGGAGCACGATTAGGCCCACGAGGGGCTCGACCTCGGAAGTTTCTATTCCCGCGATGTCCGATAAGTTCGACATGGCGGCGATCCACCCGCCTCCCAAGCTCGCCGACTTCTATGATTTCTTCTCCTTCTCCCACCTCCCTCCTCCAATTCTATGTAATGTTGCTTGTTCGAGATGTATGGTTGCTTAGAGAGTTTGCTTGCAGGATGAGGATTATAAAGTTGTGTGCTTTATCTTCTTGCAGTTATAAGAAGACGTGAGGGTGGGAGGAGCGCTGGGGAGGGGCAGGAAGGCGACTTTTTTGAGCTAGAGGTGTGCTATATGAAGTGTCTTTTCCTTGTTTGCCGTTGAATTTATGGTACTAGTCAAAAATTGAACTGTTTGAGCCTTTTACACTTGATTAGAGCTTGATATACAAAGGAATTGCCGGCTTCTGCAGGTTAAGGTTTGCAATGGGAAGCTAATTAATGTGGTTGCCTCTGTCAAAGGGTTTTATATGACTGGAAAACGTTCTATCTTTTGCCACTCTCTGGTGGATCTGTTGCAACAGCTTAGCACTGCATTTGCAAATGTAGGTAACTCCATAAATTTATTTTTGTCTCGAAATCAGCGAAACATGTGCTCTCGGAAGCTCTTTGTTTTCCTGAAAATGAATGAAAAACTGTGTTTTGCATCTATTTTATCTGCTTCCTGCCTGTGATACTTATTTGGAAGTATTTCGGTTTCTTGTTTCTACATTTATCCTAATCCTTTGGAAATGTCTCTTATTTTTGCAAATTAAGAGATTGTGATTAACACTGTCTCATTAAATGCAGGCATATGACTCATTGATGAAAGCTTTTGTAGACCATAACAAGGTCTTAGCTCCAACCTTGGGCTCTACCGTAGTTTTACAAATTAGTGTTTGCGCATTGTACCTGTAGTACTTACCTACTGAAGAGGATTTTTTTTCCCTCAAATGTGCAGTTTGGTAATCTGCCGTATGGACTCCGTGCAAATACGTGGCTTGTGCCCCCTGTTTTTGTTGATTCTTCCGCGAAATGTTCCTCGCTGCCAGTTGAAGATGAGAAATGGGGAGGGAATGGAGGTGGCCATAGACTGGATGGTAAGGATGTTCTTAGACCATGGGCAACAGAATTTTCGATTTTGGCAAAAATTCCATGTAAAACTGAAGAGGAGAGGTTGATCCGAGACAGAAAGGCATTTTTGCTGCACAATCTATTTGTCGACACAGCAATTTTTAAAGCCGTGTCAACAATTAGGTGTCTCATGAACTCCAATATAGGTCTGTCTAAATTGCAAGGCTCAAGCTTACATGAAGAACAAACAGGGGACTTGAGTATAGTAGTAAAAAGGGATTGCAGTGATGCGAGTATGAAATTTGAGGATAAAATTGAGGGCAGTCAATTGCTTGACCTTTGCACTGAGGAGGTTGCGAGGAGGAATCTTCTTAAAGGGTTGACTGCAGATGAAAGCGTGGCCATAAAAGTAAGAACACTGATCCCATTTTCTATGACTTCCCATCATTTTGCACCTCTTATGGCAAATCCCTGAGATGAGATAGCTGCTGTGCAGGACACTAGAACTTTAGGAGTGGTCATAGTTAAATACTGTGGATATACAGCCACTGTAAAGGTTTCAGGCCATGCGAAGGACAGTAGTAGTGAAAAGGAGAACATTAATTTAGATGATCAACCAGATGGTGGTTCCAATGCTCTAAATATCAACAGGTCTGTTAATGCTTAAACAATTGCTAATTTAACCTTTAGAATGGTATCCTATACATTGCATTTAAATTTTAATACACTTGTTCATGATCAGAGAGAGAAATTTGAAATTTCAAACATGCTACAACATTCTCCTGATATATCATCTTGAACGCATGCAATGGTTTGGCAAAAGCAAGAACCACAAAACTAAGATTTCATCATATTTTTTATCAAGAGAAATTTTTCCTATGAATGTGAATTTCGACTTGTTTATTAATCTATGTTTTAATCGTACTAATTCTTCAATTTCATACAGTATTCTTTGAACTCAACATTCAAGCACTTTTGCAGTTTGAGGGTATTGCTACGCAGATCATCTACCACAGAACCATCAGGGGGACGCCAGTCTTCTTCCGATACTAATGATATGAGTTCAGCAAGGTCATTAGTACGAAGAGTACTTGGTGATAGCTTAAGAAAGTTCCAAAAACTTCCTCACTCAATGGAAAGGTCCATCAGATGGGAGCTTGGTGCTTCCTGGTTACAGCACTTGCAGCAAAAGGATAATTCAGCAACTGTGGAGCCTAAGGACAACAGCAAAGACAGTTCTACTGAACCGATTGTTAAAGGACTTGGGAAGCAGTTTGAACAGTTGAAAAGAATTAAAAAGAAAACAGAGAATGCAGGTACCATCTCCGAGAATGAAGATCTAAGTTCTAATGATAAAGTTGCCAGAAAAACAGCAGATTCAGAGGAATTAAAACAAAGTGATTTGGAAGAGGCAGAAGAGATAAGGAAATTTTTGCCAGAAGAAGCATTTCATCACTTGAAAGATTCAAAAACAGGTCTTCATAAAAAGGTACGTGTCATATTCAACTTATCCCGACTACCAAAATTGTATAATTAACAGTTGTCTACTTATAAGTGTTCAATTGCAGGGATCATTTTCTTTTCCGAGTACACTGTGCTGGGAGCACAGGGGTAATCAGCTGCTTGAGCATTGTGCCATATGGCACAGACCATGTGTGGGCTTGTGTACCATTTGCTAGTCCAATGTACATTGGCATGCCATGTGTAACTAGAAGTAATGGGCTGGGTATATGCCAACAGTGTCAAGGTCTAGGACTGTGCCAGCTAGTACATTATGCTTGGCATGGTTGCCGCATGAATTCCTCGATTGCATTCCTAGTACACTTTTGGTATGATGAACAAACATTTGCATTTCTAGTACAAGTATCATATATGATGCTTGGTAACATCATAGGCAGATTAAATTAGCCAGCTAGTCTATGCTAAATTAAGTAGGATATTAAGGGGACAATTACAAATATAAGTGAAATAAAATATAATTATAATGATTACAAACAATAAAGGCAATGATAATCAATGAACAAACTATAGGATGATGTCTATTAGGGGGTATGGAGTTTGCAGATTGTTTTCTTTTTCATGTATATAATGAAATGGGTTAACTAGAATGAGGATTTTAATAACAACTGTATAGGTTGGTATAGACAGAAATTTAAATTACATGGACCAGACAATTTTGGCCAGTTCAGTTCCATACCGGCTGTACATACACTTACTGTTCTGGGCAATTGAATCTCGATATGCATTCTCTCTCAATCTCTCCACACATAGACGGACCTAACTTTTAACTCTTATCATAGTGTTGTATAGTGATTAATTTGACCTGGGTGCCTCAATATGGCGAGTTGATAGAAAACTTAATGCTTTACCTGCCTGCCAACTCCTACGTCCTACTATTAAGCCAACGATCCTTTCGTGCTTTGACTTTGCACTCAAAATAAAGCTAGCAAATAGAAGAAGAAAGAAAAATTTTCTGCTGTTGTAGTCATTATTTCAAATTGGAAATAAAATTGGAGTGTTTTTCTTGAGACAGTCAATTGAGGAGCTCACCAAGATGGCACATCAATTCTATGATGACATTGCACTTCCGAAGCTGGTAATCTTTTAAATGTTAAACATTGATACATGACACAATCTGTTCAAAGTTAGAAAGCGATCATTTCTTTTATGCTTCATCTAAAATTTTGATTTGCACAGGTTGCAGATTTTGCGTCACTTGAGCTTTCTCCAGTTGATGGGAGAACTCTGACTGATTTCATGCATATACGGGGACTTAAGATGTGTTCGTTAGGACGTGTGGTGAGCATGGAAAACCAATATAACAAAAACTTTCCTTGTTTTTGTTTATTCAACATAAAAATAACTATGACCCTCTCTATTGAAAATAACAGGTTGAACTTGCAGAAAAGCTGCCACATATTCAGTCAATTTGCATTCATGAGATGGTTACTCGATCCTTCAAGTACATAATTCGAGCTGTTGTTGCAGCAGTGGAGAACTTTTCAGATATGTCTGCAGCAATTGCTGCAACTTTAAATGTCTTGGTGGGCACATCTAAAATGGAGCATGATGACAATGACATGAGTAGTGGATATAGCCTGAAAATGGAGTGGGTGGAGACCTTTCTTTTAAAAAGATTTGGTTGGAGGATAAAACATGAATTTAATCACTTACGTAAGTTTGTGATTCTCCGAGGCCTTTGCCAAAAGGTAATTAAAGATTCCACTTTCACTTTATCTCTAGAGTTCATTTCAGTGGTGATCTCTTTAATCACAACTTTTCTGGTACAGGTTGGATTGGAGTTGGTTGCCAGAAACTATGACATGGATAGCCCAAATCCATTTGAGAAATCTGATATTATCAGCATGGTTCCTGTGTGCAAAGTATGACATGACAATTATTGATGTGAAATGTTGATCCTAAAACCATTTGGGACTAAAATTAACCAAGGGTAATTGAATATTTTTCTTGTAGCATGTGGTCCTCTCTTCTGCAGATGGAAGAAATTTACTGGAATCATCAAAGGCAGCTTTGGACAAAGGAAAACTAGATGATGCTGTTAGCTTTGGCACAAAGGTGGAATTTTTTTTCCAAAAATATAATGCATATAACATTTTGTATAAAGTTACATGTAACAGGGGTGAAGCTTATTTCAATCTTCTTTTCAACCACTTTGCTATTGCTTCCATCAGCTAAACTTTTGCTTTTATTATTGAAGGCACTAACAAAAATGATAGCAGTCTGTGGTCCATATCATCGATTGACTGCTAACGCCTACAGTCTTCTTGCAGTCGTTCTATACCATACAGGAGATTTTAATCAGGTATCAACATCATGAAATATTTATGATTTTTTATGCTGAGATTTGCCATTTTATGTCCACATTTGTTGTAGTCCTTTGTCCTAATATGGTTGGCCACACACCAAAAAGAACTAAAAAAATTTCTGCTTACTGGCCGTCATCTATGCAAGATAGATGTTTATGCTACAATATTTCTTTGTCACTTCACAACTTATTGGGACATACAGCTTGTTCTTGTTGGCTGTGTTTGTTGTATTTTGTTGTCTGGCTAAAACGTTTGGCCGAACAACAAAATGAACTCAAAATATTATGCTTGTTGTCAGTCATTTATACAAGATAGATGTTTACACGACACTATTTGTCGGCCAGTGTTTACATTCTAAATAATATTATAATTATTTAGTTAGATCTTACTGCAAACAACAGTGCTTAACTATTGATGAGTATTTGTTATGTGGATTTCACTCTAATCACAAACTTCTTTTCATAGGCAGCCATATATCAGCAGAAAGCACTAGATATTAATGAGAGAGAACTTGGCCTTGACCATCCAGATACCATGAAAAGTTATGGGGATCTTTCTGTTTTCTACTACCGCCTCCAACATATTGAATTGGCTTTGAAGTAAGTCTCAGATAATGATCATTCATTTTCAAATGATTGATTTGAGCAATCATTGGGGGATTCACAATTTTCTGCATATCATATTTTCTTACATTTTTTAAAAGTTGATATCTTCTTTTATCCTTGAACTCCGTGTTAAATTTGGACTAATTTTAGGTAGAGAATAGAGTAAGATAATTTTACATTTGCTCTTTCCATAAGTATTGTACAGATGGACTTTTTATTACTATAAATGCTACTAGCCAACCACAAGCTCCTAGTTATTCCTTAATGTGTGCTCCATTAAGAATATTTTTTCATGCTATTTATCTAAGCAAATGTACCTCAGTCAACTAAGAACTTTGTAAGCTAAACTTTTTCTTTGACTTATTATAAGGTACAATAGCATGCAAAAGACCTTAAATTAGGTTACATCTAATTAGGATTTCCTTTCCTTGAACAAAACTAACGAAGGCAAATAAATTTACATGATTGTAACAAATGACTCTGATATACTTAACAGCAGTGGCTCCAGCATGACCCGGTTCCCTCTAACTAGACATAATTAATCTACTTCACTGAGACTTCTGATATATAGAGATATCAATTAATGAAAGTCCTGATTGTAGAAAAATGTTCGTTGGTAATGTTCTTCATAAATATTCTCTAATTTTCTCATACACTAGATTGAGAACCTCTTTAAGGTTTACACAAATGTAGGCATCTAACACTAAGGTTTACACAAATGTAGGCTTGTACCGCTGAAAATGGACAATTCAGAAATTTGTCAGAAAGAACAAGCTTTTGCTGGGCAATTTATCAAAACTGCAATATAAACTATATAGTATATAAAAATATCATATTCATTTAAATAAAGAAAATAAGCTTACTTGTCTCTGATTGTCAATATAAAAATATCAGATTACTATATTACTTTTGAACTAAATGCTTAGAGATTGTGTGTTAACAAACATGTGTCTTCAGGTACGTGAATCGTGCACTCTATCTTCTTCACTTCTCATGTGGGCTTTCACATCCAAATTCTGCTGCAACATATATAAATGTTGCAATGATGGAAGAGGGCATGGGGAATGTCCATGTGGCACTCAGATACCTCCATGAAGCTCTTAAATGCAATAAAAGGTTACTAGGACCTGATCACATACAGGTCTCTCTCTCTCTCTCTCTTGCTTTCTCTCTCACACACACGTGTTTGATATTTTTATGCCAAAAGCAGATGAAACATCATTGATATCCTATAATTATTAATAGCATTATTAGTGAAAAAAACATAAGCTCCTGGAGGTAACTCTGTGAAACCATAACTATAGTGCATCTGTTGGTTACTTTTACAGACTGCTGCAAGCTACCATGCTATTGCAATAGCCCTCTCCATGATGGAAGCCTATACACTGAGTGTGCAACATGAACAAACCACATTGCAGATACTTCAAGCCAAGCTTGGATCAGAAGATCTTCGCACTCAGGTTGCTCCCACTTAAACTTTTGTACTTGTATTTTTTATTGATCTAGAAGGTGATTGGTATGCAACTTAATGTAGGATGCTACTGCATGGCTTGAATATTTTGAATCAAAAGCTTTAGAACAGCAAGAAGCTGCTCGAAGAGGTATCCCAAAGCCTGATGCATCGATTGCCAGCAAAGGTCATCTTAGGTAAACCAATGCTACAATTTCATATGGATGATTTGCTTGCTCGAATGACTCACTGGAGTTTGAAAGTATTCATTTCACAGTGTTTCAGATCTTCTTGACTACATAAACCCAGATCAAGATTCAAAAGAAAGAGATGGTAAGAGGAAGCAACGTCATCCAAGCGTAAGTATTTTCCTTCACCATTTTTCTTAAGCATGCCTGAATATTAAGCTAGTTCTATAGAGGATGTTGCTAATGCAATCACAGAATATCTTAGTTTTACTAATTTCTTATTTTTTCACAAAAAAATTATGAGCAATGTCAGCTTGATTCTAATGTTCTCTTGTGAAAACCCTCTCAATCTCAACGAAGGAGTAAATCAAATAAACTTGGACCAAAAATGAACAAAAATGTTGGGTTAATCCTACATCAATAAATGGAAAAAACAGAAAACACATGTAATATGAAAGAAAAAACTCAAATGCAAGAATGGAAAACCCCCTCTCTTTGGTTCCATTTACTCGAAAAAACACTAGATGCCATGTGATATGGAGCAGAAGACAGAAAAAAATTATTTGCCGTAACTTACAAGTTACAACAGTCACAATTAAAGTTTGCATGCAATCTCTAGCATCTCTTTCGAAGTGACTAAGGAGAAATGCCAGATAAGTAGCATAATTACATTTACCAAATGGTTTTTAGTGGTGTTTTAGGGACTGAGTGCTAATCAGTGAGGGTTATGTGGATAATGATGCATAATATAACTTGACAAACAGACATGAGGAATATGCAGTTATGTCAATGTGGTACTCTTAAGATAGAATGTGTGCTCAATAAAGATTCAAAAGCTCGGTTTCTTTATCATTATTGATATGGATGGTCGATTTGTTGTTTCGGCAGGTTTGGTCCAATTTTTGGGGTTTTGGTCCAGAAGGTGAAAACAAAACAGGAAAATAAGAAACTTACATTAGCTTTCTTGCTAATAGCGAATAAGCTATTATAGTAGCAAAATTGAAAAGGAATAAGAGGTTTGTGAACTATAAATATTGAACCTAAAAGTTTTTTCAGTTCTAAGCATACAAATGTTTCTCACTAAAATTTAATTGAGATAAAAAAAAAGACAAACTTAGTGCACAAGTCCTGCCCATGTGGGGTTTGAGAGGGTCAATTTAGGCAGCTATACCTCCATATTTGAGATATGATTATATATTTGATGGGATTATTTTTTGCTCAAATGACCTTATTTATTCTGTTATGACCTTGACCTCATGAAGGTTGGCTAACTTCATTCGGATTCTCTATAACAACCCCTTTTTCTTTTGATTTCCATTTTGATTGTAGAAGTTAACATGGTCAGCACAAGAGGTCTGCCACACAATGGAGTAATAATAAAAAGCCACACTTACTAGGATAGAAAGGAATCATCTTCCTTCATCAGAGTCAAAATGCTGTAAAGAATTATATGTAGCTCAAACTAAAAAATGTGAACCTTCAAAATGTTGGTCTATGAAGTGGGCAAGCCTTACTACCATGGTAAAGTTTTCTACAAAGACAATGACTTAGTCATGAAAACAATATTGGAGATCACAGGGTAAAATTGCATACATTATTAACTTTTCACAAACAGCGCATTGGTTGGGGTCTCAGCATCAGGGTGTCTTAGCCTCTGGTCAATTCGTAATGTCCATATCACTGTAGCTTTAAGACCCCCTCTAGGTTTTCTTATGTTTCACAAACTTGTGATAAACCATATTCATATACATGCAATGAACAATTTGGCGGCATCTTGATACATGTTATCTTACATGGAGGGATGAATAAGGTTACTTGACCATTAGTGAAGGCCAAGTAACCTACTGGTCAGATAAATGGACAAAGCCAAGCCACATGGCTAAATGCTTAATGCCAAGACAACAGTAGTAGAAGTAATGTGTTGTCGGTGTCCACCTCTGCCTCGAACTCTATTACTATTCCATGGAAGATTATTTACCTAGCCCCTAAGAAATGAAATGTTTTTGATACAATCTATCTACAAGGGCTAATTTCAGTTATTGCTTCACTTATTTATTGAGATATCTCAACTTTGTCAATAATCATTTCTGCATACTAAATTTATCTGACAGTCTCTTGCTTTTTGCTCCTAATATACTCAATCTCTAAGCTCTTATCAGTTTCCTGTTCATATAGTCTAGTTTCTAATGCAGAACAACAGTAGATCCATTCACGAACAATCCATCACAAACATAGAAGCGCTGAATGACGAACAATTAACTATCAAAGAAGAACCTATTCAGCTGAGGGAATTTAAAGATGACCTTCCAGAGAAGTCAAAAGAACACGATAGTGTGGTCCTTTGTAAGTTCACACAGGAGGACATGGTGTCGCCTGATGAATCTTCTGATGAAGGCTGGCAAGAAGCAACCTCAAAAGGGCGTTCTGGACAAGTACGAAGAAACATGGGCCCCAAAAGACCAGATGTTCATAAATTAACGTTGAGTAACTCACAGATAGCAAGCTCAACCAGTGCTAGTTTTAAGATGAAAAGTTTGTCACCAGCAGCAAAAATGGCACTCAGAACTTCTCCAACTGATCCTTCTTATGCGGGAAACACTCGAAAGGATGGAAGTTTGACTAGTGGAGAAGATGCAAATAGATCACAGATTAAGACTGTTGATGCAGATGCTTTGTCAGAACAAAGTACAAAAGCCTCTGGCTCTGGCAGGCTTGCGATGGTTGCATCCAAATTTGTATCTTACAAAGAGGTAGCAATCTCACCTCCTGGAACAGTTTTGAGGTCAACATTGGAGCAAGCAGAAGAAAAGGAGATGGACAACTCGAAGGAAAACCCCAGTTTGCTAGAGATATCAGAGGAAGAAGTAAAACTAACAGAAGCCACTTCTCATTCAGAAACATCGAGTAATGATATTGAAAAAGAGGCACATTCGAGTGGCGTAGATACATCAAATATTACTGAAAAAGGTGATTCTGCTGCATTGCAAGACTTGGCACCATCTAAGATAGCCACAACTAATGGAAGCAAACTTTCAGCTTCAGCTCCTCCATTCAATCCGGGATCACTTTTATCTATGTCTCATCCATACAACTCGGTTGCTATAAGAGGATCGTATGACATGAGAGTTTCTAATCAGACAACACCCCAACCATTGAGAATCCTCCCTCAGTCTGTTGATTCCAGAGTACCATGTGGTCCAAGATCAACACTGTACTACAAATCTGGTCATTCTTTCCGTAAGAAACATTTCCATTCCAACTCCCAGAAGGCATTTACAAGCAGCAGTAATCCAGGTAGTAGCATCATGAACCCTCACGCGGCTGAGTTTGTGCCTGGTAAAGCTTTGGAACAACAAGATCATTCTGATGGTAGCCCAGAGGCACAAATTCCTGGAACAGAACAGAAAGAGCAACTGCAACCAGTAATGACTGCAAATGACAAAACCACTGTAGTTCTTTCAGAAGAGAGATCAGAAATCGAGGAAGTTTCTGATGAAGGAAAGAACAAGATCAGTAAGGGGAAAGACACCATACAAACTTCGCAGAGGACTGAGCTTGCGAGACAAATCCTACTCAGCTTCATTGTTAGATCGGTCAAAGACAGTTTGAGCACCACAGTTGAAGCTCAGTGTACTCTTGAGTCACCAACTCAAACTCATACTCGAACAAATGAAGGGAACACCAGTAACATAGCCAATACAAAGTATGGTCATCAAGCAAATGATCATGGATTATCGAAGCATGCAGACAAGAACAAGGACACTGAAGGATTCACAGTGGTCTCGAAAAGAAGAAGAAACAAACAGCAGTTGGCAAATGCAGTCAGTGGTTTGTACACTCAACAATCCATCTGCACATAAATCAGCATCCGTAAAAAGTCTTAAAGCATTTTAGAATCAATCTGAAGACTTAATGGTCTGTTGATACCAAGTTTTTGGTATCAAGATTGTCTATGGGAGTTCTGCAGAGAAGTGAGAGACAGGGAACTCTACACCTCATGGTGACCAATCCATTATGAAGTTCACTGAATCAGGAGGATCACTTTGAAGAGATTTGGAAGTACTCAAGCTTTCCAACAAATTTTACCGAAGTTGCTTGTTAGAACCTGTCTCTACCCTTCAAATTCAATTGCATGAAAGGTAATGGAATTCTTGTCACGGTTCAGATTGCAGAATAATTCTACAAAATACAGTCAGTGAAACGGCAATAGCAATACAATCTTCCTTCTGAAGTGACTGCCATGTACCAGATTTTTGACTTGAATGAGACTTATTTTAGAGTCACAAGAGTTAAGATTAGACAAGTATTAAACCATTACATGAATATCATTGTGGCTTTCATGGCAAACAATCTTGACATAAAATTACCTTATGTGGAATTTATGTGGCTGTACTATTCCTCGGGCCATAGAAATTGTGACATTGAAATTTAGAACCGAGAGGAGATTCGAGTTTGAGTTGGCTTATAAGGTTAGATGATCCTCGCTGCTTTTATGAATAGATAACCACAATTAACAACACCAAACATCAATAGAGGAACAAACCATGAACGATTATTATTTTGCTGATGCATTTCCTGAGACCTTATCGATAAAAAAGACAAAAGAACAAAAACTTCTGCAAAATCAAATTAGCCTTTTCATCACAAAATCATTGATAAGATTGAAGACCTTAATCTAGTATTCACATTTCATGTACCAGACAGCAAAAATTGTGCTCTTTTTGTTTTTGTTTACATGCTCAAATATGAAATAACATGATCAATTCTCAAACATATATTTCATACAAATATTTAAGGAGACTTCCCGACGGTTTAAAGCCTAGTTAACATGTCTAATTTTAAATCTCAATCATTAGCATCGAGTGCATATGGACTTGATGTATACATATGGAGTGAATTTTTTTGGAATATGAAAAAACCATGAGGATGAACAACACTTAAGTATCACTGAAAATTCAAGCTCTAGATTAGTGCCAAAACTGAAATGGTGATTGTTCCACGACTCCCCAAAATCTCTCATAACAAAGACATGAAACACTATTGATAAAGTCCCAATCAGTTGAATATGAATAAAGTGGACCTAACTTTTTAAGACGCCCAAACAGTTTCAAAGTCAAATAAAAGTCAAAAGTTGATTGCCAAGGTTTGCTTTGAGCAGAAATGGAGCCACTGACATCAGTTACTCGGAGTTCATCCTCAGGTGCTTCTTTTCATATCATGATACACACAAGCATCTGCAGCAGACTTCATCTGAAATAAGCAAAAGCATAATTTCAGTGTATAGATAAACATTTTTGCATCTCAGGGAAACATCTACTAGTTGAGGATCACCAAGGAAAACACTTTGGACCTCCAGAAAGAAAAGTCACTTATATGTGAATTTGCAGAGTTGTTCATTGTGCAACAGATGCTTAAGAATATTAGCAAGCATACAAAATGTTTGAACATGCCATATCTGAAAAAAATGCAATAGCTCATTTGATCATAAAGTGACACTGATGAACTGCTAGGCTAACATAACATGGAAACTTGGCATCAAGACTTGTGCAAGCTTACAGTATTAACAAGTGCTAGTCCCCCTTTATCAAAATCTAATGATATCAATGACGAGTCTGATAGAAAAGTTTTACTCAGATTATATGTTGCAATGTAACGTCCTCAGTGGTTTTTTACCACGTGCTTGTTCCTAGGATTAAAAGTTATATTATGACCAATAAGAGTTCTACAACTGTAAAAAGACACATCTGCAAGATTTTAGAAAGCAAAGATGTGTGGAGTACTCAATTTTATTCAACAAGTTATCACTTAATGCAACAAAAGAACTAATTTCACTGCCCTAAATATATGACAGGCATTAGACAATTCATAAGAATAAAATAACAAAAGGTCACCTGGATGACGTTCACCACTTGCTTAATTGCACATCCAATGGAAGCTAAAAGGAACAGTAAAGAAAGAAGTGACTTTTGTCCCAAAGCATATGCATAAACCTGTCAGATGAAAAGATTCAAGTCAGTTGCAAGATTTCAAATAAGAAGAAAACAAAGAAAAAGCCATGTAATAGAAGAGAGTTTACCTCAAACAAGCTTTCATATTTCTCATCAGCAAGAACATAGAGGATAATGTAAAGAACCTGTTGCATGACATTGTGATTACATTACAATAGAGTCAATTAAAAAAAGTGGACTACACAAGTAATGATGGTAGACAAAGTACCTCAGATCCAACACAGCAGAAGGCCATGAACATGCGGTTCCCATAGTATAATTTGAAAAGCCAATTAGTTGAGTCCTTTACATCCTTGTGGCTAGTTTTGCCAGATAAGAATGAACTGCAGTGGCATATTAACAAAAGCACAAGAACTTATTGATTCCCATAAATCAGTAGTGCTACACCAAAGATGAAACAGTACCTGTACATTTGCAGCCAATGACTTGCAATGTCCAACCCAAGCAATGCCAGGAAAATCAAGCCTGGCCTGCAGAAAAGTTAACAAGAAAATCAGCCATGCAGACAAGAGACATAATAGTTAGATATATATTTTTTATAAAAAAATAGTTAGATATATGCAAAGATGCAAGTACCTATACAATTGTGAGAGAACAGCCAGTAGACATGCAGTGCTAACCCTGAAGAATGAAGAGAAACAAGAATAAGATAATTAGACATACATACAGAAGAAAACAGTTTATTCATTTTAAGTATACTTATCTAAGTAGAGAAGATTTTAGATTTTAAGCATTCATAGAAAAGAATGCCCAAAGGGCCTGTTAGAGAAGCACCTGTCAGTTACCATATCCAAAACAGCTCCAAAAGTTGACACTGGTTCACAAATCAGAATAAATTAGTAAATGAGTAGATATAACCATTTTCTGTTTTCTCAACAAATGCCATATTTATTATAGACTTCGAACCAGAATGTTCTGCATTGTGATAAGAGAAGTCGCATGTATAGAAAACTAAATAAAAAATTTAATCAATGTTTGAAAGAAGAGACAAACATTGAAAATCAGCAAAATACTTGTTGCAGTAGCATGCGATACATGGAAAACTAGAGATGTTTCTCTATTTTTTAATAAGAAAGACAAGCTTTGATGTCTACACTGGCAAATATGAAACTTCCTTGAATTAGGGGAGGAAAAGAAAACTGTCTTGATCCATGGCAAGAAAAGCTTAGTTAATGAAGGTTGCTGACTTTGTCAATATAGTGAAACAAATGGAGGATGCTAAAATTGGAGCCAAGGAGGCAGTGACAGGTAGCATTGGGTACGGAATATAGTTTTCAGAAATTACCACATGGTATATATGGAGCCAATGAAAACTGCTTTCTTGATCATTTAATTGGGAATCTGTCTCTTGGAGTCGGCTTGAAAATGGAGCTGTGAGAAGAACAGAAACACCTTTTTTCTCTTTTCACTACATTCCATTGTTTCTTCATACTTTTTACCTCCATTTCATTTCTTTGTTTATTTTTTCTACTAGTATACATATCAAATCACACCAGTATGCCATAGTGCTCAGATTGATGGCTAAAACACCACCAGCAACTCTAATGGCAACTCTTGGTGACAATACAGATGTTATGGTCAAGAAAGTGAAAATGGCATCAGAAAGACACAAAACTGATGTGACATTGCTGTTGTTTAATTAAGCAAACAGTATGGGATAATTTTTTGGATCCAGTTGAGGAAAATGAGGAGGTTTTAATAATACATTAAGATTTACTATACAATAATTGAAGTAAGCCATCTAAAGAAATTAGTAATAAAGATATGAGTTAATGTTGTGAAAGTACAAAATAGTTTAGAAGCACGACTTAACATCATTCATAATAATGCATCATGTATGATCATAAGAAACAATTTACCAATCTCATTAGTCGCTAGTGTCATAGTTGGGAAAATTAGTTACTTTTGTGGTGCCTTGTTGAACTTTAATCTCAAAACACCATTCATGACTATGCAGGTGGATGTCTTACCAAAGTATGATGGGAACTGTTAAAACAAAATCAAGAACTACAAGGCAGCTGTAGGAGTTATATAGTGAAGTGCATAGAACATATCAGCTTTGGCAACAAAATCTAATTTCGCCAAATAGGAGGAATTCCTAGTTACAATCATTTGATGTGGGTTATCACTTGGTTGCAAACAGCTGTTTCAATATTACTGAATAATAATAAAAGCTTCAATGATTTTGCTGCATAAATTGCTGTGCTATACATATTGGGAGGTCTATTTGCCAATGCCTATTGTGTTTTCTATGTATCGAAGCCTAAATGATTTTGCTGCTGCTTCCATTACTAGTCCTACACCAAAAGAATATCATTTCAGGCAACTCCATTGCAAACATGAAACTTTTCTTTATAAAAATAACCAATCTCGTTGCCAACATACATTAGCTTCTTTTCCAAAAGCTCAATTTCAACTCAATTGTCGTTCACATCTCATCCTTCCTTTTGCTCCATATATATTTTTGGTGTCAGATCTTTCTTTTCCTTATACAAATTAAGCTGAATTTGTTAGGTTATTTATCTGAAAACAATATGGACAAAACCATACCATTTTTCCATGACAGGATATCTGTTAGGTGTATGGCAAATCGACATTGCTTATTTGTTGCATCTATGTAGATGCATGCATACACGAACATGGTTTGCCAGAAAAGTCAATCCCAATCAAATCAGTTGATAAAGTCAGTGCAGATTATGATCAAATTGGCCAGAGAAGGGTTAGGCTAATTATTTTTCAAGTGTAAAAGAAAACATTCCAAAAGGACTTCATATTTGATAACCTTGTTGAACCATGGAGTAAGAATGTGCTGATGCAGCTACTGTAAATGAAAAAGTTATAGGAAAAAAACTATCTTGATGAGATATTCTGAATCCTTTCTACCTTGATTGAACTTCCGAGCAAGCCAACCATCCAATGCATCACAGCAAAAGCTGGAAAACAAAAGTGTAGTCAACTAATGACCAAAAATTTGTTGCAGTATAGTCTAAAGTCTAAACAATTGAAAATTAACATATATGACAAAAGTTACCTAACGAAGTAGAGAATGGTAAAGAGAGTCTTCTGATAATAACAAAGAGCAAATGCCACACAATTCATGATGACTCTTATATATCCTGCAGAACAGAGAAATTTTCAAAGAAATCAAAATAATATGAAAGATTATCACATGAAAAATAAAAATAGTAGCATTACTTGTTAGTTGTTAGAATGACACACTGCACTGAAATATGCAGAGAATTAGCAAAGTAAGCAGAGCAAAACACATGCATGTGCTAGTCATTTGACTCATTTGTCTTAAAACAATCCATATCAGAGGAAACCTTTCCCTTGCTATGCTAATTATTGATGTCGTGCTGGGTCCCTCAAATTGACCAAACAAACCAAAATAAGGCCTACTCAATTAAAGGTCTACAAGCCAGGTTCATATGGCCACTAGAAAGGCAAGCCAAACTACGACTAATACTAGCCCCTGTGACTTGGCTCTGGTATGGCTCACCAGAAAGGCAGGCTAAACTAGTACTGGTACTGCTGATCAAGTGACTTGGCTCTAATGATGACATGCTCAAGATTTAGGTTGAGCAATAGTCTGATTTCACATCTGTCAGAAAATCCTGTCTGGAGTTGGAAGTGAAGATGAAGTCATCTTCATAATAGTAGTGGCATTATCTTAACTACTTTATAGGTAACATAACACAACTTGGACCTCAAGTTATGTTAAAACTTGGAGTTCAAATCTCTGAAAGCATTTCTATAATTTGAGAAGTGCTTCCTCAACTAACTACAGAATTAAAATAATTAGCTAATTTCATACCAACAATAAAGGTGACAACATCCATGCATAAGCACTTAGACAGTCAAGAGAGAAAATTAATTTCCTTGACCCAATAAGACCTACTATAATAAGCAAAACCCAAAACACTTTAAATATGATTGGTGAGACAACTTATATGGTTGTAGTATGGCATTCTGGTGCTGATGTTGGTATGAATTCAAAAATTGTATGGCTTATCAGACATACTTGTCAACAATATAAGAATTGTTGCAAACCCATCATGATATCACTTGTCCATAAGTGTATAGGAAGAAACTCCATAGGGCGGCGATTGTGGCTGACATTGGAACTAAAGTGGTGTATAGGACTATAACATCTTTGTGTAGGTTTCCATGAACCCTGGAAAGATGAATAGTATTGGGAAGTGATTTCTTTTTGTCCCGTTACAGTACTTAATTATTAGAAGTGCTTTCTCTAACAGGTGTTTCTAATTCAAGGAGAAATCTTCCAAACTAACTACTATAGATTAAAACAAATAACTAACATTATTTTATTGCAATACAGAGAAGAAAAATCTTCAAGCATGAGTTCTTAGACATACAAGCCTCATGTATATTGTGGGCACGGGGGAGAATAACATCTCATCACCTTACTAGGTGAATACATTGCCATGACCACAGTTATAAATAACATCCCTTCTTTCAGTTCTTCAGCCAGCTACAGTATCATATACATACTAATATATAATCACATAAGTTATAGCAATATTATGTTTGACCTCATTCAGTGTTTCTCACTAGCTTTATCAAGATTAGAAAACATCATGCTTATATTCAACATAAGAATTTCATGCTTAATGATTAATTACAGCTAATGGGCCATATTAGAATGAAAGCATATTTGACTTCATGCTTAATGATTAATTACAACTAATGGGTCATATTAGAAAGAATGAGAGCATGTTTTCCTATTTCTTCATAGATTAACAACACATTTTCATAAGTCAAATATTGGGATTCAAAAACTTACCTATAATATTGGGAATATAAAAATACACCGATACTGTCTTTTGATTTGATGGCTGTGCCATAGGAGCTTTCAAACTCAAAGGAACTTCAGTAAAGTTGAGAGATGATAGAACTGGCTACAGATCGTTTCCTCTGTCAAAAATTAACCAATGTCAATAGGTGAAATATTAATAAAAAAGGATGAAAAGAAAGTGCATGTAAATAAGTGAATATAGACACATGCATGTTTATATAATTTTAAGTTCCATGACCAATAACTTTGAAGAATTTTAATGAAAAATGTTAACTCATCCTATCATTAGTGCATTCCATTTCCAACCTTAAATATACCATTAGAGCTGCAAGAGCATTTACCTAGAATGCATAATCTCTAGAGATAAAGTTATTGTTATGGATGGTTTTACAGAAAATAAAGCCCATTTGCTCCAAAAGATCAGTTTTATTGATATCAATGTTGTCAAAACTGCTAGGCACAATAAGGCACCAAGGTCCATTGTCATCCAATGCCCTAGGAACTCACCTGAGCAAACCATGCTTACCTTACAAAAGCAAGACCCAAATTTGGCCAAAGAGAGATGAGAGGGCAAGAAGAGGGAGGGAAAAGGAAAGGAAAAAAAAGAGGGAAGGGAGAATGGGGGAGGGAGGTGCTGGTCAGGCATCGAGAAGATGTAAAGAGAGTAAAAGGTAAGATATAAGGCAAGGCAGCGATAATGGTAGAGCACCCCTAGAGGTGACCTTGCGGCCAAAATATTGAAACCCTAATAAGTTTATGATCAAATATTACAAACTAGCTTAATGTAGTCATTATAGAGAAACAAGAAGATTCAAACTTAAAAGGCTATTTGAGTTGCTAATTTTTCCAAATGAACTAAATGTGAGCAATGATCTGATCGAAATCTTAATAAATGACTTGTGAGATTATCAGCCATGTGAACATGACACAACCTCTTGATGTGTGGTAGCCAGTCATCTTCCTAACAACTGTTCACCGAGGACCCTGTGGCCACCCAGGCTTAAAGCAACCACGAAGTTAGCACTCTCCATTCTCTCCCTCTGTCTCTCTACAAGCCTGAAAGATAATGTGGTTGAGTTCATAAAAGGAATGGAAAAACTATGGCATAAGTTCGACCACCAAAATAAGGAAATTTTTGTGGGTACTAGTGCTGCTCGTGTGCTATGTATTCAGGATATTGTTGTAAGTGCTGCACAACCACTTCATGTCAGGATGTTGCTATGAGTGCTGCAAACATGATGGTTGTTCAGTATCTGTATGCCAAGATTGCAAATTGTGAAGATGTTCTGCTCCAGTCAACTCTAGTTAAGCTGGTCGTTGCTTCGAGTTCCACTCCTCACTGTCTGATTTGGGCATTACAGGGGACTCCGCCTAAGGTAACCTCAACCCTACATCAACGGTGTTTATCTTGTAGGTCCTTCACCCTCAGGCAGTCAAAAGACACCGACCAACCTTTGCCAAATAAAAACAAAAAGAAATAGAGCCAACCATTGTCACACAGAAAGCAGAATCAATTCTTCTCCAAAGTCCGGCTTCATCTAAGCAATTATTTGGAAAAGTTTAACGAGATTAGCCTCATATGCTTACTAAAAATACCTGGAACCGAGCAGGATACTAACTACTAAAATCTCCAGTCAGCGAGGCAGGACAAACGAAACCAATCACCTCCTTGAATGCTTAGCCTCATATAAATAAGTACAACCCTACGCATCATATTCCACTACCAGAACAACGAAGACAGAGAACCATGAAATCCCACTTGCTCTTATGACCCAGCTTACCTCCGCCTCCAAGTAATGCTCAAAAACATGATTTATCATTGAGACACAAGAAAAAAGAAAGAAAAATATGATTCGATCCGATAAATCGGAGAGAAGAATAAGAAGGTACAACGAAAGATTCAATGGAAAAGGCCCCAAAAGAAAGGGGAAAACGTGGAGGGCTTCGTGTTACCTTCGGCGACCGCGATGGTTGGGAACGACGACGAGAGTCGACCGAGAGAAGGAGAGGCACAAGAACTGGGCCGGCGATGGCAGCGGGGAAGGCAAGCGAGAAGATACGCAGTCGGTGGGCAGCAGATATAGCCTTTCCCTCCTTTACTATCGAGAATAGATTCGATCCGATCTGCTCGTCGAGAGATTTCGCCAGAAGAAGAAGACTCCCAATTAATATAAAAGAAACACTAAAAACAATAAACTCTCTAATAAACGAGAATTCGGAGCCAAAGGAAACTCTTAATTATCTAATCATCCACCTGCGGGGCGCCACGCGCTCGATCACCTAACAATTACGTGCCGGAAAATGATTGGATATTACATCAGGACCCACTCTTTCATCCTATTGCCAAGCGGATAAGAATGCGGGTTGGATGTGTAAAAGTGGTGACCAATTGGGACCCATGGAAAACAAATTAGTATTTGAACTCTTTCTCTTTACTTTTATAGAAAAGAATAAACTTTTATATCCCCTATATTATTGTTGCTTATGGAGTCAGATATATGAGAGCTTATTCTGGTTTCTGCAAGTAATCTTATTGTCACGAAAAATATAAAGCTTATATATTATTGTTAAATTGTTTATTTTTCTTTTTTTTTGTAATTATCTAATTTTTCCTTAAGTATTGCTACAAAGCTGTAAACAAAGACAAGTTGATTTATATTTATGTTATTTTTAATACAAATTATCCTTAGTTTATCGACTCCAAGCTTCATAATTTGAAGTAACCTCCTATACATGTTCTTATTAATACTTGACATAATTAATGCTAATAAGTAATTGGTATTGGTTTATTTTGCTGTATTAGTGTTAGAAGTTGAGATGGAGCTGCTAATGCTATTAGGGAGTATATCTAATATCTCATATAAACAATAGGTAAGCAAATTTTGAGAAGATAAGGACTTTCATTACGCTAAATGTTGCTTCTCACTCTGTTAGCTTTGAACATGGACATGTACATCAGTCTTTTGCAACAGGAAATGGTTGCCAATGTGATGTGACTCTAAACTCTCTACATCCAGCTATGTGAAGCATTTGCTTGCCAATTAGTTTGGTGAGATCTCACAGAGGTAAGGAGGAGACTCCCATGCCAAGTTGAGCTCCCCGGAAATGGTTGGCAGCAGGCTGAAGCCCCACTGACTGTTCTCAAGACTGCATATTTTACCTTCTTCTCCGTTTGCCAGACTTGCCGTGCTTCTCATGGGCTGTTGTCCGAAGTCTATGCTCGTCAAGGGTTCCTCAACGTCACCCACAATCGATGGTGATGCATTGAGAAGCATCGAGGCGACGTCCATGGCGGACTTGGATGGTATTTGCATGCGTTCTGGGGAGAACATGAAGCTGGTGGGTGCAACTTGTGCATTGGGAAGCTCCGGCTTGTAGCAGGAGGATTCAAGTGGATGACGGAGCATCTCTGAGCTCAGTTGGGTGCTATGTGCAGTCCTTAAGATGGAGAACAGGTCTGCTGCTCCATTGGGATCGGGCACCGGGGACACCCAGGAAGGAGGCGGTGCTGCTCTATGTGCCACGGTGTTAGGCTTCTTGAATATCCTACATATTGTCCATGAATCCTGTTCATGAAGCGAAACAATATCTCAGTTGTTAGAATAGAATGGAAGATAATTACTCCAAAAATGAGAAATGAACTGTAGTTCCCACGTTGATCGAAATATTTTTGTGAGCAAGGGAAGGTAGTCTGAACTCATGCATCATCCATTCTGTTTTGATCCCTTTGGCAGCTCTGCCTCTGTAGAAAACGAGCGATTTCTTGAGACCTATGCACTTATTTCCTTCAGAAGAGTAGATTGGCCTGTCCGTGCCTGTGGCCTTCCAGAATCCAGCTCCTGTGACTCTGTTTGGCCTTGCGCTGTTCTTGTACTTTCGATCCCTCGGGCAGTAGAAGTACCATTCCTTTTCTCCTGTAGTCGTCGCCAGCTCTTCTCGGTTGCAAGAGAAGGAGAGATAACAGTTTGGTAAGTAAATGGAAGATGATAAGAGAACCTGTTCTTAACATGCACAGGCAAATAGAAGTAGTAGCTTACTTGGAAGATCCCATGGATCATATTTGTAGATGTCGAGCTGCCTGATAAGTTCAATAGATGGAGGTTTCTGCTGGATCTTCCTGTTCAAGTAGAAGCCTACTAACTCTTCATCTGTGGGGTGAAACCTAAACCCTGGCAGCATAATGTCATCTCCCTTCTCCATATCACTTCTCTCATCCATGACCCCTACAGACTCTTCACTGTGAAAACAGTAGTTGAAGAAGACCGAGAGAAGCAAATCTGAAGCCGAACTACAAGAAACCTTTCCAAGATCAAAAAGCTTAAGATGTCTGGTCGAATGAGAGAGAAGCTTAAGCAGTGAGTGGTCTTATAATCACAATCCAGCTGTTTACAATGAGTCCAAAGCAGTGAATACATTATTGACCGAAAAGACTTCGCCTTTCTCCCTCCTTGAACTCATTAGGTTTGTTTAGTTCATAAGATGGGCATCCCAAAAAGACTACAAATCTAGCAGCATAGGGGATCATCAATCCTTTTCCTTTCACACATACAATACTCGTCACACGCATCCTTGAGCACACCAAGAGAAGGATAACTTCAAGACAAGTCCATTGTTTATCCTTTTTCTTGGGTTATTCACGCCGAGCTAACTCTTTCCAACACGTTAGAAGCTTCGGATACTAATATTCATTCCCAAATGTCACTGCAAATTCTTCTCTTCGGTCTCTCCTGATCCAAAAATCCCATCTCTTTCGGATATGTACCCTTTGTTTGTCAGCACATGTTTTGGGATCTTTCAGGCCTGATGAAACAAATCTGCAGCTTGTAATGCTGTTCCACTTTCACACAGTGTAAGCTGGCTTTTGGCAAGATGAAGTTAAGTATACTGGATGAATAATCTTAGGTGTAATTTGATAACCAAGTTCCAGTAACCTTGAAGATTGATTTGGTTTTAGTGGTGGGGAAGATTGAAATCAAGCTTAGGTCACAGTGCATGCATTATAATGGGCATAAGAACAAAAGTTTGGACGTGTGAGCACAAGTCCATGACCAGGATTTGCTAACCGTGTCTACCAAAGAGGTTGCAGGTTGGGAAGCCCCCTATTTAATGAAGTGTTTGGAAGTCAAGCCATTGGCATTTCTTCCCAAGTGTGGCCCTCGGTTTGGACCAATCTTGTCTGTTGACCTTTGGTTGCAAACCCAAGTCAAAATAAATTGGAACCAAACACTTCAAACACAAGCTTCTCTCTTCTTCGAATTTGCACGCTTTATCTTCTTCCTCAATGCTCCCCGTTGCACCAACTTCACGTTTAATTCTTCCTTCTTTGCGAACGAACCATCATTAAATTATCATCTAATTCTTCTTTATGATTATTGAGATATTTCATTCCTAATATCTATGTTCGAGTTGACTTGAAATTTGATCACGATAATCACGGAGGAGCAACGCTCTCTGTTTAATTTCCAAGCTCAGAACAAATGACAAGTCATTAGATTAGTACGATTTGTACATGAAGACGTTGCTTAGTAGTGATGTTGGGTATTAAACATGTTTAGCAAATCGAGTTGTTATAAATGGTGTTTGATGGCAGGAAACTTGCATTGTAAGCATTGGGTGCAGGTTGACCGGAAGTCCCAAAGTCATTGACTGAAGGCAGAAACAATAACCCCATTCAAATATACAACCAAGCATAAAATGGTCCTTCACACAGCATGTGACCAAATGGCAATATGTATCCTAGATGATAAAATATAGTCACATCATAATAATTATATGATGATCAAGCCAGTTTATGTGGCAGCTGGTGAAGAATAAGAAAAGTAAATTTTATTTAGGTTCATGTTATGAAATACAAAAGGTGCTAAAATAATAGAGCAGCAGCGAATCTTACTGCTACTAACTTTGCACAACCACAGTTACATTGATGGGATTTCAACTTGCCAACCATTAAGCATCTTGCTGCTGTGTTCATCATAGTTATTTTAATTGGAAGAATCAGTGTAATACCTTGGTTGATGGTGATTGCTTTTGAAAGCTCATGCACCAGGTGCAATGCTGATCCCAAATATGAGCTCAAGATATCTTGTTGAGCCCTTGATGTAATGGGGGTGAGCAATCATCAAGCTTGCTTTCATCTGCTTGATGAGCAAATGAGTAATGTTCAAAGCATGAGAGGCCAACAACTGTGATGCCCACCTACCAATAATCATCACATGAACATCGACCACCTCTGAAATGGTGGAATCGACTGCGATCCCTAATGATCACCAGCCTGTCGTAAACCGCAGACAAAATTTTTGCAAAAGTGTGGCAATCGATGCAAGTTCGGAGGTTCTTTGCAATCCTGATCGTTCTTCCTGGTGGGGTTGCAAGAATACCAAATGCAATAGCCAACTTCTCACTGTGACAAGAGAGTGCATTCTCTTTCTCCTCCTCATCCATTCTGTGCAGTTCAGATGACACGTTTGGAACATAACCAGCAATCTTCAACTGGCTATTTATCTCATCAAGCATCCGGTAAATCTCTGCTTTTCGTGGATGTGAATCATCGTCGACGGTGAACTCATGAACCACTCCATTTATCTCTGTTGTGCTGCAGCCAGGGCTTGTCTGGATTCCCTTATCCTTCATCAACTTCCTTACTTCTGCCACCTTCTCCCAGTTGCCTGCAGATGCATAAGTATTCAGCAACAGGACATAATCTCCAGCTTGCTGTGCTTTTAACTCGATCAGGTGCCCAATTACATGTTCTCCGAGCTGAGCATGGCCATGGATCCTACAGGCTCCAAGAAGAGTCCTCCAAGTAGTGGAATCTAGCTCAACAGCCTTCTCTTTCGCTATAAGCTCATAGGCCTGATCGAGCAAACCGGCACGGCCCAAAAGGTCGACCATGCACCCAAAATGACGCGCATTGGCGGCAATTCCATACTTGTCTCTCATCATATCGAAGAACCTTAATCCCTGATCAACCAATCCACTATGGCTACAAGCCGACAGCATGCCGGTAAAGGTGTGCTCGTCGGGAGTAACACCAGCATTCAGCATAACACCAAAAGCTTCAATAGCTTCCCTCCCGTACCCGTTCATGGCCAACCCCGAAATCATGGCGCTCCAGCTGACAACATTCTTCTGAGAAGTATCAGAAAACACCGTGTAAGCTTTGTCCAAGCTTCCGCACTTTGAGTACATCGCTATGAGTGAATTCCGTAGGTTCAAAGCACGGTCATAACCTTCTCGCGCGGCGTACTCGTGGACGCGCTCGCCGAAATCAAGCGCACTCAGTTGCGCGCACGCCTGAAGCAGAAGCAGGCAGGTGACATTATCCGGCTTGCATCCGTGATCCGGTCGCTGCATCACGTCAAACAGGTGCAGCGCATCTTTGCTCCGACGGTTCTGCGAGTAGCAAGAAATTAAGACGTTCCACGTGACGGTGTCTCTAAAAGGCATTTCATCGAAAACGCGGTGAGCACCCTCGCAATCCCCGCAAGAAGCATACAGTCCCATCAGAGAAGTCAGCAGAACGGAGTCGCACTGATGCCCATCGCGGAGGACCCTACCGTGCACCTGCTTGCCACCGGACAAGAAGCAGATGCTGGTGCACGACTTGAGAAGAAAGGAAGCGGAGAAGGGGTTGCCGCGGACGCCGACATGTCGCCGCATGTGGTTGTAGAAGCGCAAGGCCTCGACGGGGAAGCCGCTCTCGGCGTATCCGCGCAGGAGCGCGTTGCAGTGGAACACAGAGGGGCGTGGGATCCGCTCGAAGACGAGGCGCGAGTAGCCCAGGTCGCGCAGGGGGGCGAGCGCGGCGCGGGACAAGAAGGCTGCGGAGATGGTGGGGTCGTGGACGAGGTCGGAGCGGAGGAGACGGGCGTGGATTTGGAGGAGGTGGGCTTTTGTGGTGCAGGATCTTATCAGAGGAATGCAATCCCCGGAGGGCGGCGACGGGGAGTCGTGCTCGAGGAGGTTGTCGGCCGACGAGGTGTTCGAGCGATGGCAATGGAGGAGACGGGGAATAAGAATAGGGGCGATGTGGGGGAGAGAACGGAGAGTGGCATTGGGTCGTAACATACGAGCCAAAGCCATGAAAGGCGAGGAAGCGGGCTTGGAAACGCTTGTAGTGTGGGTCAAATAGGCAACCTGGCTAATATATGTTGGGCCTCATTCTCCTCTAACAACTAAAACCTGTGATATGGCTTCTGATAATTTAAAATATTTACCATGGTAATAGAGGAAGAAGTCATGTGTTCTGATGATTATATTTGTATTCTCTTTATTTCATCGAGTGAGTGATTAGTTAGTCTCTGTGCAATGTTTATTTTTTACTTGAATTTACACCATATGTTTAGAGTTAAATTTTAGAGCCACTTGATTTTGATAATGGATCTCTTAAAACTTTATAATTTATTCTGTGTCTAAACTAATTTTTATATTTTTTAAAATATTATATATATATATATTCTTCCTGTTAAATATGAGTTAATAGACGTTATAATTTATTGATATGTTGAATCATAATAAATTATTAATATAATAATATATATAATTTAAGTTTAAAAAGTAAACGAAACCTTCGTTAATAACGAGATAATAACGAGAGGAGATGTCATCGTGGAAACGGAGGCAATGGCCGAAGAGGAGCCGATGATGCGATGCTCGATGGTGGTCGGGACGCTGGAGATAAGGAGGTGATTGATGATGGTAGGAGCACCGAGGTGGTAGGCTTCGATGAAGTGGTCAAGGGAGGGGACAGTGCCACGGAGGGCGGAACGGAGGGTGCAAAATTGAGCGATGAATTTGACGCATACGACCGTACTCGACAGATGAAACGAGGTCGCGGACGTACGCCTTCTCTAGCTTGTTCGTGGTCTTGATGATAACGTACAGGGCAACGAACCTGTTGTACATCTCTTGCTCTCGCTTGTCCTGTCATAATTTCATCTCCTCGTCTCTGATCTCTCTTCCTCTTTCCACTATTTTCCTCCTCCCTCTTTTTTCTTCTTTGGATGGATTATCGAGGAAGACGTCGATTAGATAGCAATAGAATTAGGTAAGAAAGAGAGACGGGAGAGGAAGAAAATAGAAAGGGGGCAAGGAAATGACATCAACGAAATGAGATGCAGGTAGTAGTCTCTTGGTCTATTTTCTTCCTCTTACGTGCTTAGCGTTGGACTACCCTTAGCGTTGGACTACCTAAAGTAGGATCGGAAGCTCCTCAGCTCATTATTATTATTATAAGAGAGGTTGCGTATATACAATAAGCAATAGTAGTTCGATACTATTGTTGGTGGTCACTTTCACAACGATGCCTCCTCTCGTCATTAATAGAGGTCTAAGTTTTTTTTAAAATCTTAAATTACATCTGTTATTATATTAATTATTTATTATGAGTTATTATATTACATAAGCAAACTGGACGAAAGGATCTCATATGCTATATTTTTAAAAATATAAGGGTTATTTTATACAAGAGTAAATCATAAAAACATAGACCTTAACCATATATTATATGTCTTCTCCTAATAGTTTAAACTTTTTTGAGAACTAAATTCAATTAAAAATCCCTATAACTATTTCATCAACATTATTATATCCCTTACGTTAGAATGAAAATAAATCGTTGACCAGAGTCTAAGTCAACCTAACCTACTTCCCAAAGGTTTTGCACGTCCGGTTCTTCAAGACGCTAAGAAGTCTAAAGCATCAGTAATAGATGTAAGAACTTTTAGAGTGGTAAGAAAAATATTTCAAATAATATTTACCTGATTCGTCAAAATATTACTCATATATAAGCTATTATTTCAAATGTCAAGGAGATTTCTTTTATATATAAGCAGAAGTTAGCAGCTAGACTACTATGTTGAGCTCCACAATGAATCAGGCTTTGATGATCGTCGATATCCTCAAAGACAATCTCCTCCCCATGCAAAATTATGAATGTTGTTTGGATATTTTACACTTACTGTTTGCTATGAAAGATCGTAAGATATCATATATATTCCATAAAAAAAAATCATATGACTAATTAGTCGGTCGCTCGTGTTTGATCTTTGGAAGAATTTATTTTCTCTAAAATTAATTATTTTGATTGTTTGCTTTCGATTTCATCGGTAAAGTTTTTGAACTTTCTTTTTGCACAAAAAAAGATTATTCACTTGAGAAAATTCTTAATAATGTTTTTCTTTTACTATATATATGATATAAAGAAAAAATATATATAATCGTATTGCCACCGTCGATCCTTCCTACGTTCCAAAGAAATAGATCACTCGGACGAGTCGACGCGAGGACGGACAATGGAACGTGAACACCGGTGTCCAACTTCTCCATCTCCATGAACCCTAACTTGACTCCATCCATTGCGGTCCCTCGTCTTCTTCGCTATATGCCAAATGGCATTCCTACGGTCGACAAAATGTAGGCATATGTGGCTGTGATGAAAGGCTGCCGTCGACGAGCTACTCGACAACCCTACCATCCACGAATGTAATCTTATCACAGCACGTCCTCAACCTATCGCCGCCGCTTCGTGTGTGTTCGATATTGGAAATGGTATCTTGAAAGAGATCATAAACATTTATACTGTTAGATGACACTATATGATTGGTTTAGATTAAGGTTGATCGAGTAATTAAATTGGTGAATGATAGGGGGGTAATATTTATGCTCTATCGAGACATGGCAAAATAGAGTGATCGAAAATATCATGTTAGCTTGAACTAAAATAAACAATATATTTTTCGATGTAGAAATGATTGGAAGAATATTTCACTAATCACAAGCGATTCGAGATCCTAAACTATAAATAAAGGTTTTTCTAGAATTCTACTTGTGAGACAAACCTAATAGTAGTCTTCTCATGTAGGAGAAATCATACGCGGATTTGAAATCGGAATCAAGTTTCGTTGTCTCGGTCAAAGTTCGATATTCCAACTTATAATGACACATTTAGACACTAGGATTATATTTTTGGCACAATGGATCTATGTTTTGACAATCTTATGGTACTAGGCTTAGATTGTGCATTATAGAATAAATTTCGACATTAGATGTTGTGAGACAAGCGTTATATTCTCATAATCCAAACAAATTTTATTCGAGGAGTTAGTCGATATAATTATCCGGCTTATACTACACAAATTATTCTTTTCGATGACATAATTAGAGTGTGAATGCTAGACATTATCACTATTGATAAATATCTAATGGCTATTAGATATGTTAAAATCTTAGTGACACTAAGAGCGGTAGAATTAGTGTAATAGCATTTTTAATCGATTTTGATCAAATTAAATTACAAGTAAAGACTATAAAATTAAGTCATAGGTAATAAAAGAGGCAAATCAATTTATAGTGGTTTGATCTTCTTGACCTATATTTACTCCAGATTCCTTTTCCTTTGAAGGCACTAACTTTCACTATCGATCTTCTTTCCAACGGATAAAGATCAACTATCTTTGTTATAACTCTTTTTTTTTTTTTTTTTCAGGCTTAAGAGATAATCTTTATATTCTCTTTTTATAAGAGTTCTCTCATATCTTACAATTTAGATATTTAACTAAACTTAAAGAGGAGGAGACTTAAACTAGCTTATAATACTTTACTAGCTTATGAATGGATATTTCATTAACCAAGCCTAAATGATATATTTATATATTTCAAAAGACTTCGGAGTCAAAAATTTAAATCCTTGAAATTTCAAAGTGGTACTACCGTTGACGATGCTCGATAAAATTTCACATCACAAATTTGGACTACAATGGTACTATCATCTCAAAATTTAAAATTTGAGTAGTACTACTACCGTCCTAGGTAGTATTATTATTGTCATAGGTGATATAATCATTGAAAATACTGACAAAGCACAATAGTGCTTATCAACTGACTTAGGTAGTACAACTGCTTGGGCCTGGTGGTATCATTGTTTAGGCCTAGTTTAGACTACTAGTTTGGCTTTTTAACAAGTTCAATTCAACCCGATTTCAAGCTTAATAGCTTTCTTAATGAGTGAGCTTTGTTTCAATCAAATATCAACTTAAATTGACTCAAAATAACTTCAATTAAGACCTCAACAAATCAGCCACATATCAAATATATATACGAAGCTTTCGACACATTATATGCTCTTCTAATATATCATCCAATCTTTCAGTACTTCATTTGAGACTCTGGTATATTGTTCTTTCTTTCGGTATATCGTATATTCCATCGGTATACCAATTTTCCAATGACATATAATGTTTCGATACAATATCTGATCCCTCTGGTACAATGCCTATTTGGAGTTTGATTTTCGACATTTCAACCAATCCTCCGACTCAATCATTTTTCGACATAATAATTTTTTGATATAATGTTTGACTCATCTATTCGATAGTTGATTCTTCAGTAGTCTAAGTTTGTGCTTAGAGCATTTACTTTGTTACTTATCTCATAAGCACATTAATTTAATAAACTTAATAATTTATTTTATTATCAAAATATGGGATTTAACTACATAAACACTAAAATATTAATGTCAAAAAATTATCATGCTAAAAATGATCACAAATTTCATAATAAGTGTATAAGTTTTCTATATAACATTTGTTAGAAACAATACTATTGTCATAAATCATTTGCGTCATTCAATAATAAGAATTGAGTTGAGTCGATCATGGATCAATGTTACGAAATTGAGTTGATCGAATCGACTTCTTAAAGGTCATCGAGCCATGAGAACCAAATATTAGAGGAGGTCGAAGTTCTTTTAGGGCGACTCCATCAAGGTGATGATAGACACTAAGCATTATTTTGTTTCTCTTTCTTAATTATTTTAAAATGTTCATATTTGAAAAATCACATTGCCCATTCTTATGATGTTGATCATTCTTATCATGAACATGGTCAGTAGCAAGCATTTAATTGGGTAGGTTGCCCCTCCATGACCTTCCTCTCAATAGTTCATGCTACATTCGTCATAGATGATAGAGTCTGATTTGGCCACTACAAACATATGAGTTTAGTAGCTTATTAAACACATAATATGCATTAAGGACAAATGATATGCACACCAACCACATCAATTAATTAATCAATCAATCAATCGTGCCTATAAATACGGGAATTTGTCGTCCGAATTCCTCTGACAGACCACCTTACATACTTGTCATGCGATTTAATTTTGTAGCCATCCATACCTGTCATCATCGCCATAAATAACATCAACCATGCATCATGTTAGGGTTGGCCCCTCATCCATGTTATGTAATATGAGAGCAAAAACACCTTGTAGGAATTGTGGTGTGCCTACATGAAGATGCATGAATTTAAGTATCTCAGGCAAAAGAAAAATCAGAATCATGTTGTAATATCCTTAGTCTCGCATCCGAAGGTTAATAGTCGTACTACAATTAACTTATCTTATTTTGGACAATAGGTCAAGACTTAAAAAGTTAATGAATTGGTTATCTCATTAGATATGATTGATATCAGAGCAAAAGGCCCTAGATAAGATCACGTTTCTTCTAAGTTGTATAACACTATGTATGCATAGATTTCTTCGGTGCAACTATCAACTCTTGCGATTCTTGGAAATGCTAAGGTTTTAGAGAGATTATGATCATTATTTTCGGTAAATCTAATTCGACCTATGCAGCTCAATCAACTTGGTGTTCATGATGCACAAACTATGCATGACGCATAAACTGTGTGATAATATCACTAGTATATAAAACTTATCTCTAGGCATGTTTCTATTTTTTTTTTTTTACATTTTGATCTCATAGAATTAAGCTAAAGTTCTTAAGTCAATCATTGACATTATTTTGTCCATGATGAAAGAACAAAGAATATCTTGACTATCGTAGGAGTTTTATCTTTCGCCGATAGAAATAAGAGATTTAAGATACAAAAGTCTAAGAAAATTCTTCGATAAAATCTTTTATCTAAGGAAATAAGAGATATAAGATATAAATATTTAATTCTCAACTTCTTTTCTTTTTCATACACGATAATATTGAAAAATTATGTCTGATCGATCTCATCAGGTCATCAAAATAAATCCTATCACATCTATTTCTTTTTCCTTTCACGGAAAATGCTCTCTCTCTCTCTCTCTCTCTCTCTCTCTCTCTCTCGGTCATCGTCATCGGTCGTACTACGTGCATGCATGCGGTCTATGGTTAAGGCAGCCACGAAACACGAGCACATGTAGGTGGCCACGAGGAGAGAGAAGCTCATGCACGCAACAATCACGTCCGATGGAGGCAGCATGCATTTTGGCCTGCCAACCTCCCTGCCGCCACCGTTACTTACCACCCTCCCCCATTTCCTTCTCTACCACCTCCTATAGTTCTAATTATCGACATGCTTAATCTACCTAATCTTGTAAATTACATGTTTTCGTGCTCTCGACGTCCCACTCAAACCTACATTTTAGATTTGACTACAAAATTCTACCACCCATTACGCATTACTTTCTCGTTTCACACGGCATGTATCTCCTTGTGGCTAAAATATTTTTAGACTTCAAAATGCAGCGCGACCTCGACATTTGTCTTGCGTGTTTAATTGATCACCTCACATGGGTTGTTTCATGTGAATCCTGATACGGTATATGTTGGGCACTAGCCACGTCACCACCGATGCCCCGTCACGCCATCGCCAGGTCAGTAAGAGGAGCTCTCTGACGCGCCGGCCAGGACCCATATCAAGGCATTCCTCGGTACGTCCCGTCTTGGAAAAATCGGGATGGCGGAATCGTGAAGGTACTTCCTCCCCCCAGGATCGGTCGTCACACGAAACTCATGTACAGCCGACACTCGTATAGTAGTATAAGAACCCTTGACCGGCATCTGGCCAAGGGAGAGGCGAAAAATAGAGACCCAATGTTGACTTGCTTGTCGAAGGGCCACAGTCGGTAACCACTTGACGGGGGCCTTATGTGTAGGAAAGCGGTCACCCCCGAGGCGAGACAATCTCGATCGGGAGAGGTGTTTTTCCCTGCCGGCATGCCAACTAGCATCCAGACAGAGAGCCATCCCCCAGCATCCCAACCAAGAGCCGCTAACCAGCATCCAGACTGAGAGCCATCCACCAACGTCCCAACCAAGAGCCACCTACTAGCATCCTGGCGGAGAGACGTCAATCAATATTCCGGTGCCAACACCTCGTTCTAAGGGCGTGACCGACCTCAGCAACCAGCTCAGCCCACCAAAGACTCTTGACATCGACCCGTGGACTAGGCCAGGGGACCTGTCAAGAGGCAGATTGACGTCATTACCGAAGGACCAACAACCGATGGTAGTAGCTCGACAGTGAGGCAGGCCTATGCCCAAAGCACGGTGGAAAAACGCCTCCGGCCCAAGCTCGAGCCTAAAATCACTTTTGGAGCCGAAGAGGTAGAGCGATCCCATCATGACGACGCTTTAGTGATTTCCATCCGGATCGCCAACGCTCGGGTCAAAAGAGTAATGGTTGACACTAGGAGCTCTACCAATGTGTTATACCTTGATGTCTTCAAGAAGCTTGGCTTGACCAAGGAGGACCTCACTCCAATGAACTCAGCGCTCATAGGATTCACCGGAGATTCCATCTCCCTGCTCGGGACCACAACACTCCTTGTCACCATCTGGGAAGAGCCGAAGGGCAAGACGACAATGACTACCTTCATGGTAGTCGATCTGCCCTCAGCCTATAATGTCATCCTCGACCGCCCGACGCTTAACAAACTGAAAGCGGTAGCTTCTACCTACCACCGGATAATCAAGTTTCCAACTTCAGTAGGGGTCGGGGAATCCTGAAGTGACCCGGGAGAGTCAAGGCGGTGCTACCTTATAGTAGTTATGCTCCCAGAGAAGTCACGCCTTTGTCAAGTCCCATATCCCCATGAAGGAGCTATAGTGCCGATGCATATGGAGCCCCCGAGCAACTCACCAAGGTACCCTTGAAGAGGAACTGGCCCGATTTGACCGTGAAAATCGGGATGGCACTCCTCGAAGCAAATCGGCTCTAGCTCATCGACTTCCTAAGAGAAAACGTCGATGTGTTTGCATGGTCCTCCAAGGAAATGCCCGGGATCGACCTGGGGTGGCCCAGCACTAGCTCAACATCAACCCCAAGGCTAGGCCGATTAAGCAAAAACCAAGGAAGTTCACTCCCGATCGGCAGAAGGTGATCAGCGACGAGGTCGATCACCTTAAAGTTGCAGGATTTATAACTAAGGTTAAATACCCCCGGTGGCTGTCTAATGCAGTCCTCATAAAGAAACCCAATGGAAGCGGGAGGATGTGTGTTGACTATACCGATCTCAACTGAGCATGCCCCAAAGACTACTATCCACTGCCGAGGATAGACCAATTGGTCGATGCCACCGTAGGCTATGAACTCCTTACGTTTATGGATGCATTCTCGGGCCACAACCAAATCCAGATGGCACCGTAAGACCAAGAGAACACTGCCTTCATCACCGACAGAGGAGTATGTTACTACAAAGTGATGCCTTTCGGCCTAAAAAATGTCGAGGCGACTTACCAAAGGATGGTCGACAAGATGTTCAAGCAACGGCTCAGGAGGAACATAGAAGTATACGTAGATGACATGATCGTGAAAAGCAAGGCTGTAGGCACACATCTGGCTAACCTGGCGGAGACATTCCAAACGCTCAGGCGGTTCAACATGTATATGAATCCTTCAAAGTACGTATTCGGGGTCAGCTCAGGAAAGTTCCTCGGTTTCATCATCCACTAGAGATGGATAGATGCCAACTCAGAAAAAGTCCGAGCCATAACCGAGATGCAACTCCCCCGCTTGGTCAAAGAGGTGCAGCGCCTCATCGATAAGTTGGCAGCACTTAGCAGGATCGTGTCGCGATCAGACGATATAAGTGTCTCCCCTTCTTCCGGGCTCTGTGCCAGGCTAACAGTTTCACATGGACCCTAGAATGTGACGAAGCCTTCGAAAAGTTAAAGGCGTGCCTCACTTGCTTGCCTCGACTCGTCGCGCCCGAGCCAAGCAAGACTCTCGGTCTTTACCTGGCGGCCTCGGCATAGGCAGTTAGCTTGGTGTTAATTCGAGAAATGCCACTGACACAACAACCTATCTATTATGTTAGCCATGTCCTCGTCGGGCTCGAGGTGCAGTATTTCTCGATTGAGAAGCTGACCCTTGCACTAATGAAGATAGCCCGAAAGCTACGATCGTACTTCCAAGCTCACATGATCAAAGTGATCACCGACCAATCGTTGCAGCAAATCCTCTCTAAATTTGACATGTCTGGTCGAATGCTATGGTGGTCAGTTGAGCTCGACGAGTTCGACATTCAATACTCCCCTAGAGCGACCATCAAAGCCCAGGTATTGGCTGACTTCATCTCCGAGCTAACTCCTGAAGATCATGCTATTGGACAAGAGTACAACGAATGCACATGGACCTTGCATGTGGATGGCTCGGCCATGGCCGAGGCGGCCAGGGTCGGACTTATCCTCAAAAGCTCGTCTAGAGAAACCTACGAGAGATCGCTCTGATTACAATTTTGGGCCACCAACAATGAGGCCGAGTACAAGGCGCTACTCCATGGCCTGTGCCTTGCCTTGGAGATGCATATGGGTAACCTCGAGGTCTTCAGTGACTCCCAGCTGGTGACAAGACACGTCAACGGGACCTATGAAGCTCAGGACCTGACGATGGCATTATACCTGATAGAAGTGAAACGACTAGCCCATCGCTTCAACCGCCTCTCGGTCACTAGAGAGCCTCAGGCGCATAACATGTAGGCCAATGCGTTGGCCAGATCGGCCTCCTCTCATAGCCTGGTGGCAACCTCAACAACTGAATCCATAATGGCGCTGACAACACCCACCCAGGGCATCGCCAAAACAAAGGTCTCGTCGAACTGGATGGAAGAAATACTTTGCTTCAAGGAGGACAGGACGTAGCTCGATGACCTAATGGTTACAAGACGATTGAGGCGAACCCAAGCTTGGTACTGCATGGTCGGTGGAAAGCTGTACCAGAGGGCTTTCTCTCAACCTCTCTTGCATTGTCTCGTGACATCAGAGGCTAAAACGGTCCTCGCCAAACTCCACGAGGGGATTTGTGGAGAATGTTATGATCAAGAGCCGGCACTAAGAGGGGGGGGGGGGGGGGGGGTTTGGGCGAATTAGTGCAGCGGTAAAATCACGTTAGTTTAAAAAACCTCGTTTCGATAAAACCATTTCCGACGTTAAAAAATGATTTCGGAAACTTAATAACTTGGAAACGTTGTTAAAGCACAGTAAGGAGGAGAGGCAGTTTGCTATAAAAGAAATATGCTCAAAGTAAATGAAAACTGAGTTTTTAGAGTGGTTCGTTCAACGTGACCTACATCCACTATCGGCTTCCTCATCCGATGAGGTCACCGGGATCCACTATTGATCTTCCTTTAATAGGCAAAGATCAAGCTCCTTCTTACACCCCTCTTCTCCTTTTCACTGGTTTAGGAGACAACCCTTACAAGCACTCACTCTCCTCTCTAAACAGAATTCTAACACTTAGACTTAGAGGAGGATTCTCACAAGAGATTTCTACAGCGATTCTTCACTTTTAAACTCTCTGTGCTTGTGTGCTTTTGTTGGGAAATCATAGGGGGGCGACATCATATGCGCAGCGGAAGAACAAGAAAACAAAAATCCCCGATTCCCAAAAAGATGTTCGTCGTCGTGCGAAGATTGGTGCGCAAAAATCCGCAAAACACAAAACTGCGTATAGAGATTGTGTTACCTAGGGAGATCGTATATCCCTGTTTCCTTGCAGATCCTTAGGAGAGGGTGAAGGAGGTCAAGCGTCCTCCTCTCTAGCGGTGATCCACACAGCAGGGTTGCGACGACGCTCCTCAAAACTCTAGGCCTACTCTGAGGTGGAGAGGGAGAGGAGAATAGGAAGGGCAAGCAAAGACTCTAGCCTATGAGGCTGTGAATCCCTCCTATTTATAGAGATCCCGTGTCAAAACCCTAATGGGTCCTTTCCCAAGTGGGTATTGGATCTGCATCCAATAAGACAGGGCTCCGTCGGATATCTCATATCCGAACCTCTACTCATCGCAATGCCTACCATATGTGTGTGACCCTCTAGGCCCAATATCGAGCTGGCCGTGAGTCATACCCGTCAGAACTCCTTCTGACTGAGTGAATTATTATCTCTGTAATAATTCACTCGACTCATCGACTACGGAAGTACTAGGCCACTACGCCGTAGTCCCCAGACGATACAGGGGAATCCAATCCATTGGACCTGTCTGTCCTCAGTTACCATGTACCTATAGTCCCTCATCCATCTAATATCCCAGAGACCGTATATCGAGCATGGTGCTGTCAGACCCATACGGTTTCTACTCGAGTCTCGCTCTAATCGGATTCTCCCGGAGAACTCTTTCTCTCTCAACCCGAATGACCCTGGCCAGGGATTTGTCTGAGCAAGAACACATAGGATATTCCTCTCATGACGCCGAGAGTGGATGATCCTCTGTCGACACTCAATAGCCCTCGTAAGGTCGACTACCACTCCCAATGACCAGCTGTACTAGATCTGAGAACAGTCAAACCTATAAGTCTGGTATCAAAGAGTGGAGCACTCATACAGGACATCCTTGGTGTCTCAAGTCTAAGGACCAGATACACCACTAGGACTATGGAATCGCTGTCTGACAATAAGGCATCATCAACCATCCAGCATTCCGTAAGCGGATCAATCAGTGAACTCATTCTCCAATGAGCACCTGTACTGTATCCCTAGTGTCCCTACACGAGCAGCTATGAGACCAGCTGCATCCATCATATGGACGGGTATACAGCACACCAGTCTATCCGGTTATCACGATGTCCCTCTCGAGTAACCTATGACCGGGATTATTTAGGATATGTGTTTAAAGGTGAATCGATCTCATTATCGTGATCTCATCACGATCCGATTCCCATTGCACAAATCCAAGGACATCACAATATATATGCATTTATGCAATAGTTATAAAGTGATATACGCCAAAATATAATAAGCAAAAAGATTATGTATCAAGTCACACGTGCCATCACTCACGTGATTGGCTTGCTGGGCACCTATGACTAGCAATCTCCCACTTGACCTAAAGCCAATCACCTATGTGTCTGATCCCCATCAGACCCCTGTGACGCTCAAAGACAATCTGAGACAACGGCTTTGTCAGTGGATCTGCAATGTTATCTTCGGATGGAACTCTTTCCACTGCTACATCTCCTCGGGTCACGATCTCTCTGATAAGGTGGAACCTCCTCAGAACATTTCTGATGAGACTCGGGTTCCCTTATTTGAGTAATCACCACATAGTTGTCGCAATATAAGGAAGTCGACTTGTCGCTATCTGTATCGACTCCCAAATCTGTGATGAACTTCTTCACCCAGACTCCCTCCTTTGTTGCATCTGATGCAGCAATGTACTCCGCCTCTGTGGTCGAGTCAGCAGTGGTATCTTGCTTGGAACTCTTCCAGCACACTGCTCCTCCATTCAAGGTGTACACATACCCTGAATTCGACTTGCTATCATCGACATCAGATTGAAAACTTGAGTCAGTGTAGCCTTCAACCTTAAGGCTATTACCTCCATATACTAGTAAAAGATCCTTAGTCCTTCTCAAGTACTTAAGGATACACTTTACTGCTTTCCAGTGCTCCAAGCCTGGATCCGCCTGATACCTGCTCGTGACACTCAGAGCATGCGCTATATCAGGCCTAGTACATAGCATGGCATACATGATAGACCCTATTGCTGAGGCATAAGGTATCATATTCATGTTTGCCCTTTGGAATTTTCCATGCCAAACCTTTTAACAATGGTTTCTATGTACCTGGACTGGGACAAGCCAAGCATCCTCTTGGATCTATCTCTATAGATTCTAATCCCCAAGATATAGGATGCTTCCCCTAAGTCCTTTATGGAGAAGTGTCTAGATAACCAAGTCTTTACTGTGGATTGCATTCCTATGTCATTCCCAATGATGAGGATGTCATCCACATATAACACCAAAAAGGTGATAGCGCTCCCACTTACCTTCTTGTACACACAAGGCTCATCTTCATTCTTAACGAAGTCATAAGATCTGATTGACTCATCAAATCTTATGTTCCAACTTCGGGAAGCTTGCTTTAGTCCATAAATGGATTTAAGCAACTTACACACCTTATCTGGGTAGTTCTTGGACACGAATCCCTCAGGTTGCATCATATACACCTCCTCCTCGAGGTTCCCATTGAGGAATGCGGTTTTCACTTCCATCTGCCAGATCTCATAATCATAGTGTGCTGCAATAGCCAATAGAAATTCTGATGGATTTTAGCATTGCTACGGGTGAGAAAGTTTCGTCGTAGTCAACACCTTGCCTTTGACGATACCCCTTAGCCACTAGCCTTGCTTTATAGGTCTCTACCTTTCCATCTACTCCGATCTTTTTCTTAAAGATCCATTTGCAACCGATGGGTACAATACCTTCGGGCGCATCAACTAGGTTCCAAATCTTATTGGAGTACATAGAATCCATCTCAGAATTTATGGCTTCTTGCCACTTCTCGGAGTCTATACTCATAATAGCCTCCTCGTAGGTCTGAGGATCAATATCCTCTACATCCTCTGCTCTAATATGTCCCACATATCTCTCAGGAGGATGGGATACTCTATCAGACCTGCGTAAAGTTGATACTTGTGTATTAGGTACCTGAACAGACTCGGGCTGTAGAGTGGTGCTTGAGCTTGGTTCCCTAACTTCGCTCAACTCTATCATTCTCCCACTGTCTCCGCCAAGAATGTGTTCCTTCTCAAGGAACACTGCTCTCTTAGCTACAAAGACCTTTTGGTCTTCGAGATGATAGAAATAATACCCACAAGTTTCCTTGGGGTATCCCACAAATTTGCATCGCTCTGTCCTTGATTCTAACTTATCGGGGTTGTGTCTTTTAACATGGGCAGAACAGCCCCAAATCTTAAAAACCTTAAGATCAGGCTTCTTCCCTTTCCATATCTCATATGGTGTAGACACTACCGACTTAGTTGGAACTCTGTTCAGAAGGTAAGCTGCGGTTTCTAGGGCATATCCCCAGAATGAGATGGGTAGGTCAGCGAAACTCATCATGGACCGTACCATATCTAATAATGTACGATTTCTCCTTTCAGAGACACCATTGAGCTGAGGTGTATAAGGAGGTGTCCATTGGGATAATATCCCATGGTCCTTGAGGAAGTGAGTAAACTCTGTACTTAAGTACTCACCTCCTCGATCTGATCGAAGAGTTTTGATACTCTTTCCAGTCTGGTTCTCCACCTCATTCTTATACTCTCTGAATTTCTCAAAGGCCTCGGACTTGTACTTCATTAAGTACACATATCCATACCTTGAGAAATCATCAGTAAATGTAATGAAGTAGGAGTAACCTCCAATGGCATGAGTTGACATGGGTCCACATACATCACTATGTATGAGTTCCAACAACTCAGTGGCTCTCTCTCCAGTTCCACTAAATGGAGATTTGGTCAGTTTTCCACGAATGCAAGGCTCACAAGTTGCATATGACATATAGTCGAATGGATCTAGATATCCATCATTTAGCAACTTTTGAATCCTTCTTCCATTGATGTGACCTAGCCTACAAAGCCACGGGTATGCACTGTTCACCTCATCTCGTTTCCTCTTAGACACTTACATTCATGATATGTGGAGTAGTGTCTAGCATAAACAAACCTTTATGTAATATTCTACTCGCCAATCTCCCCTCAGCTTTGCTAGAATTTACAATAAATTGTAGATGTGATAAGCAATATTGGTATCCAATACCAATGCACTATCACAAAAATCTAACAATTGGAGATTGATCATGAATGTATCTGAAGCTTTACCAAGCTTCTGTTTCGCCCTTTCTACAAGGTACTCTTTGCAGTTTCTCTTCCAGTGCCCATCTTTACCACAGTGGAAGCACTGGCTTTTGTCCTTTGTTGGGTCTTTCTTAGCAACCTTTGCTTTACCTTATTTGCCCTTGCCCTTTCCCTTCTTAAGGGACCTTTCTGCTTTCCTTTTCTTTTTGGTCTCTCCAGTGTAGAGAACTGACTTCTCTTTCTTAATAGTACTCTCTGCCTCCCTCAACATATTGAGGAGCTCTGGGAGAGTCACTTCAAGCTTGTTCATATTAAAATTCATTATGAACTGTGAAAAGGAATCTGGTAGGGACTGAAGCACAATGTCCACACACAAGTTATCCTCTAGGACCATTCCTAGACCTGTGAGTTTCTCTATCCACTCAATCATCTTTAGGACATGGTTCTGAACCGGTGTCCCCTCAGTCATCCTAGCGCGGAAAAGGCTCTTGGATATCTCATATCGTTGAGTCCTTCCCTGTTCCTCAAACAATTTACGGACATGTAGGAGAATGGATCTGGCATCCATCTTTTCATGTTGTCTCTGTAACTCTGGAGTCATAGAGCCCAACATACAGCACTGAGCAAGAGTGGAGTCATCAATGTACTTCACGTAGCGAGCGATCTCATCCTCGCTTGCCCCTTCTTCGGGCGTAGGCATCACTGTATCAAGGACGTACACGATTTTCTCCGCTGTGAGAACAATTCTCAAGTTACGGAGCCAATCCGTATAATTTGGACCAGTGAGGCGGTTGACATCAAGTATGCCACGTAAGGGATTTGAAAGCGACATTTTCTGAAAATAAAGATGTAGCAAAAATGAATAACATGCAGATTTTGCAAGAAATAAACTATCAAGATATGGACTTCTATCTTAATATACTCCCACTATTTTACTATCGAGTCACGCGACACCCTCAGCACGTAAAACGGAAGTCTCCGGCAGACTTCTAGTGGGGATCAGGATCCAATCAGCGTCTTAGTGTAACCTCGAGGGACTCGACCAATCACACTAAGCCTAAAAGGTAGGCAACTCTTGCCGATCACAACTCCTTGTGATTCCCGTCCTGTTCGGCCTCCGAATCACCATGGCCTCGAGGGACTCGACCAACCATGATGCTCGGTTAAGTCAACACCTTCGTTACAAGATGAGTCTGATTTGATGATATACCCTCGAGGGACTCGACCAAGCATACCATGTCCTCAGGTCACCGGTGACATCTCTATGTCGTAAGCAAGATAGCGAATCGCGATATAGGTGAGTCTCGAGGGACTCGACCAACTCAACCTACACCGGGATTCGGTTCCTACTCATAACGATGGAAGGCCACGTGGGTCAATCTAATTGCCTCACGTTTACCGACTTAATATTATCGAGAGATGTTTCTATAATTTGGTCTCCTAATATGACATGTCACACATATACATATTTAATATATATCTACATCGCATGCAAATATATATACTTATCTAGTATGTGTATAAGCAATCGCATCAGATGATCATGGACCACAACCTAATATGATTAGGCCCGAGCCAGTAGGCCTAATCACTCACATCAAGATCTATGTGTGCAACGGTGCATCTCCATGCCCTGTGATCGTCCATCTCGTCCTCGTCGGTTTCGTCGACATCTTGATGCATCTCCATGCATCACGATCGTCCGTCTCGTGGGTCCCGCTGTCGCATCCACGCTCCCGCTGCGCCTCCTCATGTGATTACAACTTAATCATAGGCACGCAGGCCCGACAATAAACGAGAAATATAATGGAGGTTCGCAGACCTCAATAATAATAATCACAAGTACACACATCACACGGTCCATGATCATCCGTCCACACATCATACATCACATGTATAAATAATCATCATCATGTAGGACTACTAGATAATAATAAAAATAATAATCAACTAAACCTTTTAATTAATTAATATTTTTCTGAAATCAGGGACATGTAGGGAATTTCTCAATTCCTAAGGGTATTTTCGTAATTTGGACAAAAGACAGAAACAGGAATTTCTCAAATTCCGAGGGGCAAAACTGTCTTTTGATCAGAAAACCCTAATGCCCTCTTTCTGCTGCCGCTGCCGCCGCCGCCACCCTGCTGGCGGCGGCCTGTGCGGCGGGGCGAGGGCGCTACCCTCGCCTGCAGGCGGCACGCCCGCTGGCGGCGCTGCCGCTGCGGGTGGGCGCCCCCTTCGGGCGCCGCTGCCTCCGCGGGCAGTTCTGCCGGCGAGGCAGCGCCCGCAAGCGGTGCTGCCTCGCTGGCGGCCGCCCCATGTGGGGGGTTTCGCCCGCGGGAGCAGCGGCGGCAGGCGCCGCTTCCTTTCGGCGGCAGGCGCCGCTGCCCTGCGGCGCCTCTGCCCGTGGGTTGCCAGCCCCGCCAGCAGCAAGCCTGCTGCAAGCAGACCGCCGGCCGGCTGCTGCAGGCACAGCGCTTGCGCATGCGCCGGCGCTGTGCTGCCTGGCAGCGGCTGCAGCTGCGGCTGCCGCTGCAGATGGCTGCAGGTATGCAGATCGAGGGCAGCAACTGTTGCTGCCCTTCCTCGCTTTTGCGTCAACGATTTTGACGTCAATATTCTTCCTAAACACAACACACGCAGTTCAAAACTAATCATTCGCACGAACAACCTGGCTCTGATACCACTGTTGGGAAATCATAGGGGGGCGACATCATATGCGCAGCGGAAGAACAAGAAAACAAAAATCCCCGATTCCCAAAAAGATGTTCGTCGTCGTGCGAAGATTGGTGCGCAAAAATCCGCAAAACACAAAACTGCGTATAGAGATTGTGTTACCTAGGGAGATCGTATATCCCTGTTTCCTTGCAGATCCTTAGGAGAGGGTGAAGGAGGTCAAGCGTCCTCCTCTCTAGCGGTGATCCACACAGCAGGGTTGCGACGACGCTCCTCAAAACTCTAGGCCTACTCTGAGGTGGAGAGGGAGAGGAGAATAGGAAGGGCAAGCAAAGACTCTAGCCTATGAGGCTGTGAATCCCTCCTATTTATAGAGATCCCGTGTCAAAACCCTAATGGGTCCTTTCCCAAGTGGGTATTGGATCTGCATCCAATAAGACAGGGCTCCGTCGGATATCTCATATCCGAACCTCTACTCATCGCAATGCCTACCATATGTGTGTGACCCTCTAGGCCCAATATCGAGCTGGCCGTGAGTCATACCCGTCAGAACTCCTTCTGACTGAGTGAATTATTATCTCTGTAATAATTCACTCGACTCATCGACTACGGAAGTACTAGGCCACTACGCCGTAGTCCCCAGACGATACAGGGGAATCCAATCCATTGGACCTGTCTGTCCTCAGTTACCATGTACCTATAGTCCCTCATCCATCTAATATCCCAGAGACCGTATATCGAGCATGGTGCTGTCAGACCCATACGGTTTCTACTCGAGTCTCGCTCTAATCGGATTCTCCCGGAGAACTCTTTCTCTCTCAACCCGAATGACCCTGGCCAGGGATTTGTCTGAGCAAGAACACATAGGATATTCCTCTCATGACGCCGAGAGTGGATGATCCTCTGTCGACACTCAATAGCCCTCGTAAGGTCGACTACCACTCCCAATGACCAGCTGTACTAGATCTGAGAACAGTCAAACCTATAAGTCTGGTATCAAAGAGTGGAGCACTCATACAGGACATCCTTGGTGTCTCAAGTCTAAGGACCAGATACACCACTAGGACTATGGAATCGCTGTCTGACAATAAGGCATCATCAACCATCCAGCATTCCGTAAGCGGATCAATCAGTGAACTCATTCTCCAATGAGCACCTGTACTGTATCCCTAGTGTCCCTACACGAGCAGCTATGAGACCAGCTGCATCCATCATATGGACGGGTATACAGCACACCAGTCTATCCGGTTATCACGATGTCCCTCTCGAGTAACCTATGACCGGGATTATTTAGGATATGTGTTTAAAGGTGAATCGATCTCATTATCGTGATCTCATCACGATCCGATTCCCATTGCACAAATCCAAGGACATCACAATATATATGCATTTATGCAATAGTTATAAAGTGATATACGCCAAAATATAATAAGCAAAAAGATTATGTATCAAGTCACACGTGCCATCACTCACGTGATTGGCTTGCTGGGCACCTATGACTAGCAATCTCCCACTTGACCTAAAGCCAATCACCTATGTGTCTGATCCCCATCAGACCCCTGTGACGCTCAAAGACAATCTGAGACAACGGCTTTGTCAGTGGATCTGCAATGTTATCTTCGGATGCAGCAATGTACTCCGCCTCTGTGGTCGAGTCAGCAGTGGTATCTTGCTTGGAACTCTTCCAGCACACTGCTCCTCCATTCAAGGTGTACACATACCCTGAATTCGACTTGCTATCATCGACATCAGATTGAAAACTTGAGTCAGTGTAGCCTTCAACCTTAAGGCTATTACCTCCATATACTAGTAAAAGATCCTTAGTCCTTCTCAAGTACTTAAGGATACACTTTACTGCTTTCCAGTGCTCCAAGCCTGGATCCGCCTGATACCTGCTCGTGACACTCAGAGCATGCGCTATATCAGGCCTAGTACATAGCATGGCATACATGATAGACCCTATTGCTGAGGCATAAGGTATCATATTCATGTTTGCCCTTTGGAATTTTCCATGCCAAACCTTTTAACAATGGTTTCTATGTACCTGGACTGGGACAAGCCAAGCATCCTCTTGGATCTATCTCTATAGATTCTAATCCCCAAGATATAGGATGCTTCCCCTAAGTCCTTTATGGAGAAGTGTCTAGATAACCAAGTCTTTACTGTGGATTGCATTCCTATGTCATTCCCAATGATGAGGATGTCATCCACATATAACACCAAAAAGGTGATAGCGCTCCCACTTACCTTCCTGTACACACAAGGCTCATCTTCGTTCTTAACGAAGTCATAAGATCTGATTGACTCATCAAATCTTATGTTCCAACTTCGGGAAGCTTGCTTTAGTCCATAAATGGATTTAAGCAACTTACACACCTTATCTGGGTAGTTCTTGGACACGTATCCCTCAGGTTGCATCATATACACCTCCTCCTCGAGGTTCCCATTGAGGAATGCGGTTTTCACTTCCATCTGCCAGATCTCATAATCATAGTGTGCTGCAATAGCCAATAGAAATTCTGATGGATTTTAGCATTGCTACGGGTGAGAAAGTTTCGTCGTAGTCAACACCTTTCGTCGTAGTCAACAGTGGTATCAGAGCCAGGTTGTTCGTGCGAATGATTGGTTTTGAACTGCGTGTATTGTGTTTAGGAAGAATATTGACGTCAAAATCGTTGACGCAAAAGCGAGGAAGGGCAGCAACAGTTGCTGCCCTCGATCTGCATGCCTGCAGCCACCTGCAGCGGCAGCCGCAGTCGCAGCCAGGCAGCACAGCGCCGGCGCATGCGCAAGCGCTGTGCCTGCAGCAGCCGGCCGGCGGCCTGCTTGCAGCAGGCTTGCGGCCGACGGGGCTGGCAGCGCGGGCTGAGGCACCGCAGGGCAGAGCCGCGGGCAGAGGCGCCGCGGGGCAGCAGCGCAGGCTGAGGCACCGCAGGGCAGCGGCGCCTGTGGCCGCTGCTCCCACGGGCAAAAACCCCGCAGGGGCGGCCGCCAGCGAGGCAGCACCGCCTGGGGGCGCTGCCTCGCCGGCAGAACTACCCGCGGAGGCGGCGACGCCCGCAGGCGAGGGCAGCGCCCCGCCCCTCGCCGCACAGGCCGCCGCCGGCAGGGTGGCGGCGGCGGCAGCAGCGAAAAGGGGAAAGGGCATTAGGGTTTTTTGGGAAAACGACAGTTTTGCCCCTCGAAATTTGAGAAATTCCAGTTTCTGTCTTTTGTCCAAATTACGAAAATACCCTTAGGAATTGAGAAATTCCCTACATGTCCCTGATTTCAGAAAAATATTAATTAATTAAAAGGTTTAGTTGATTATTATTTTTATTATTATCTAGTAGTCCTACATGATGATGATTATTTATACATGTGATGTATGATGTGTGGACGGATGATCATGGACCGTGTGATGTGTGTACTTGTGATTATTATTATTGAGGTCTGCGAACCTTTATTATATTTCTCGTTTATTGTCGGGCCTGCGTGCCTATGATTAAGTTGTAATCACATGAGGAGGCGCAGCGGGAGCGTGGATGCGACAGCGGGACCCACGAGACGGACGATCGTGATGCATGGAGATGCATCAAGATGTCGACGAAACCGACGAGGACGAGATGGACGATCACAAGGCATGGAGATGCACCGTTGCACACATAGATCTTGATGTGAGTGATTAGGCCTACTGGCTCGGGCCTAATCATATTAGGTTGTGGTCCATGATCATCTGATGTGATTGCTTATACACATACTAGATAAGTATATATATTTGCATGCGATGTAGATATATATTAAATATGTATATGTGTGACATGTCATATTAGGAGACCAAATTATAGAAACATCTCTCGCTAATATTAAGTCGGTAAACGTGAGGCAATTAGATTGACCCACGTGGCCTTCCATCGTTATGAGTAGGAACCAAATCCCGGTGTAGGTTGAGTTGGTCGAGTCCCTCGAGACTCACCTATATCGCGATTCGCTATCTTGCTTACGACATAGAGATGTCACCGGTGACCTGAGGACATGGTATGCTTGGTCGAGTCCCTCGAGGGTATATCATCAAATCAGACTCATCTTGTAACGAAGGTGTTGACTTAACCGAGCATCATGGTTGGTCGAGTCCCTCGAGGCCATGGTGATTCGGAGGCCGAACAGGACGGGAATCACAAGGAGTTATGATCGGCAAGAGTTGCCTACCTTTTAGGCTTAGTGTGATTGGTCGAGTCCCTCGAGGTTACACTAAGACGCTGATTGGATCCTGATCCCCACTAGAAGTTTGCCGGAGACTTCCGTTTCACGTGCTGAGGGTGTCGCGTGACTCGTTAGTAAAATAGTGGGAGCATATTAAGATAGAAGTCCATATCTTGATAGTTTATTTCTTGCAAAATCTGCATGTTATTCATTTTTGCTACATCTTTATTTTCAGAAAATGTCGCTTTCAAATCCCTTACGTGGCATACTTGATGTCAACCGCCTCACTGGTCCAAATTATACGGATTGGCTCCGTAACTTGAGAATTGTTCTCACAGCGGAGAAAATCGTGTACGTCCTTGATACAGTGATGCCTACGCCCGAAGAAGGGGCAAGCGAGGATGAGATCGCTCGCTACGTGAAGTACATTGATGACTCCACTCTTGCTCAGTGCTATATGTTGGGCTCTATGACTCCAGAGTTACAGAGACAACATGAAAAGATGGATGCCAGATCCATTCTCCTACATGTCCGTAAATTGTTTGAGGGATAGGGAAGGACTCAACGATATGAGATATCCAAGAGCCTTTTCCGCGCTAGGATGACTGAGGGGACATCGGTTCAGAACCATATCCTAAAGATGATTGAGTGGATAGAGAAACTCACAGGTCTAGGAATGGTCCTAGAGGATAACTTGTGTGTGGACATTGTGCTTCAGTCCCTACCAGATTCCTTTTCACAGTTCATAATGAATTTTAATATGAACAAGCTTGAAGTGACTCTCCCAGAGCTCCTCAATATGTTGAGAGAGGCAGAGAGTACTATTAAGAAAGAGAAGCCAGTTCTCTACACTGGTGAGACCAGAAAGAAAAGGAAAGCAGAAAGGTCCCTTAAGAAGGGAAAGGGCAAGGGCAAACAAGGTAAAGCAAAGGTTGCTAAGAAAGACCCAACAAAGGACAAAGGCCAGTGCTTCCACTGTGGTAAAGATGGGCACTGGAAGAGAAACTGCAAAGAGTACCTTGCAGAAAGGGCGAAACAAAAGCTTGATGAAGCTTCAGGTACATTCATGATCAGTCTCCATTTGTCAGACTCTTATGATAACACATGGGTATTAGATACCGGTAGTGCTTATCATATATGCAATTCGTTGCAGGTTCTGGCAAGGCCTAGGAGACTAGAGAGAGGCGAGATGGACCTAAAGATGGGTAATGGAGCAAAAGTTGCTGTATTAGCTGTTGGCGAGGTCGCTCTACATCTGCCTAGTGGAGCTTTTATTGCATTAGATGCATGTTATTTTGTTCCTTCTATTATCAAAAACATTATTTCCATTTCATGTTTAACAGTTAGTGGATATAAATTTGTTTTTGAGAACAATGGTTGTTCGATATTATTAGATGATAAGATCATCACGAAAGGAACATTGCATAATGGTTTATTTATGTTAGACACCACTCCACATATCATGAATGTAAATGTGTCTAAGAGGAAACGAGATGAGGTGAACAATGCATACCTGTGGCATTGTAGGCTAGGTCACATCCATGGAAGAAGGATTCAAAAGTTGCTAAATGATGGATATCTAGATCCATTCGACTATGTGTCATATGCAACTTGTGAGCCTTGCATTCGTGGAAAACTGACCAACTCTCCATTTAGTGGAACTGGAGAGAGAGCCACTGAGTTGTTGGAACTCATACATAGTGATGTATGTGGACCCATGTCAACTCATGCCATTGGAGGTTACTCCTACTTCATTACATTTACTGATGATTTCTCAAGGTATGGATATGTGTACTTAATGAAGTACAAGTCCGAGGCCTTTGAGAAATACAGAGAGTATAAGAATGAGGTGGAGAACCAGACTGGAAAGAGTATCAAAACTCTTCGATCAGATCGAGGAGGTGAGTACTTAAGTACAGAGTTTACTCAGTTCCTCAAGGACCATGGGATATTATCCCAATGGACACCTCCTTATACACCTCAGCTCAATGGTGTCTCTGAAAGGAGAAATCGTACATTATTAGATATGGTACGGTCCATGATGAGTTTCGCTGACCTACCCATCTCATTCTGGGGATATGCCCTAGAAACCGCAGCTTACCTTCTGAACAGAGTTCCAACTAAGTCGGTAGTGTCTACACCATATGAGATATGGAAAGGGAAGAAGCCTGATCTTAAGGTTGTTAAGATTTGTGGCTGTTCTGCCCATGTTAAAAGACACAACCCCGATAAGTTAAGATCAAGGACAGAGCGATGCAAATTTGTGGGATACCCCAAGGAAACTTGTGGGTATTATTTCTATCATCTCGAGGACCAAAAGGTCTTTGTAGCTAAGAGAGCAGTGTTCCTTGAGAAGGAACACATTCTTGGCGGAGACAGTGGGAGAATGATAGAGTTGAGCGAAGTTAGGGAACCAAGCTCAAGCACCACTCTACAGCCCGAGTCTGTTCAGGTACCTAATACACAAGTATCAACTTTACGCAGGTCTGATAGAGTATCCCATCCTCCTGAGAGATATGTGGGACATATTAGAGCAGAGGATGTAGAGGATATTGATCCTCAGACCTACGAGGAGGCTATTATGAGTATAGACTCCGGGAAGTGGAAAGAAGCCATGAATTCTGAGATGGATTCTATATACTCCAATAAGGTTTGGAACCTAGTTGATGCACCCGAAGGTATTGTACCCATCGGTTGCAAGTGGATCTTTAAGAAAAAGATCGGAGTAGATGGAAAGGTAGAGACCTATAAAGCAAGGCTAGTGGCTAAGGGGTATCGTCAAAGGCAAGGTGTTGACTACGACGAAACTTTCTCACCCGTAGCAATGCTAAAATCCATCAGAATTCTATTGGCTATTGCAGCACACTATGATTATGAGATCTGGCAGATGGATGTGAAAACCGCATTCCTCAACGGGAACCTGGAGGAGGAGGTGTATATGATGCAACCTGAGGGATTCGTGTCCAAGAACTGCCCAGATAAGGTGTGTAGGTTGCTTAGATCCATTTATGGACTAAAGCAAGCTTCCCGAAGTTGGAACATAAGATTTGATGAGGCAATCAGATCTTATGACTTCGTTAAGAACGAAGATGAGCCTTGTGTATACAGAAAGGTAAGTAGGAGCGCTATTAGCTTTTTGGTGTTATATGTGGATGACATCCTCATCATTGGGAATGACATAGGAATGCTATCCACAGTAAAGGCTTGGTTATCTAGACACTTCTCCATGAAGGACTTAGGAGAAGCATCTTATATCTTGGGGATTAGAATCTATAGAGATAGATCCAAAAGGATGCTTGGCTTGTCCCAGTCCAGGTACATAGAAACTATTGTCAAAAGGTTTGGCATGGAAAATTCCAAGAGAGGTCTCATACCGATGAGACATGGGATATCGCTTTCTACGAGTATGTCCCCAAAGACTCTAGAAGAAAGGGCGAACATGGATATGATACCTTATGCCTCAGCAATAGGGTCTATCATGTATGCCATGCTATGTACTTGGCCTGATATAGCGCATGCTCTGAGTGTCACGAGCAGGTATCAGGCGGATCCAGGCTTGGAGCACTGGAAAGCAGTAAAGTGTATCCTTAAGTACTTGAGAAGGACTAAGGATCTTTTACTAGTATATGGAGGTAATAGCCTTAAGGTTGAAGGCTACACTGACTCAAGTTTTCAGTCTGATGTCGATGATAGCAAGTCGAATTCAGGGTATGTGTACACCTTGTATGGAGGAGCAGTGTGCTGGAAGAGTTCCAAGCAAGATACCACTGCTGACTCAACCACAGAGGCGGAGTACATTGCCGCATTAGATGCAGCAAAGGAGGGAGTCTGGGTGAAGAAGTTCATCACAGATTTGGGAGTCGATACAGATAGCGACAAGTCGACTTCCTTTTATTACGACAACTACGGGGCGATTACTCAAATAAGGGAACCCGGGTCTCATCAGAAGTGTTCTGAGGAGGTTCCAACTTATCAGAGAGATCGTAACCCGAGGAGATGTAGTAGTGGAAAGAGTTCCATCCGAAGATAACATTGCAGATCCACTGACAAAGTCGTTGTCTCAGATTGTCTATGAGCGTCACAGGAGTCTGATGGGGATCAGACACATAGGTGATTGGCTTTAGGTCAAGTGGGAGATTGTTAGTCATAGGTGCCCAACAAGCCAATCACGTGAGTGATGGCACGTGTGACTTGATACATAATCTTTTTGCTTATTATATTTTGGCGTATATCACTTTATAATAATTGCATATGTGCATATATATATTGTGATGTCCTTGGATTTGTGCAATGGGAATCGGATCGTGATGAGATCACGATAATGAGATCGATTCACCTTTAAACACATATCCTAAATAATCCCGGTCATAGGTTACTCGAGAGGGACATCGTGATAACCGGATAGACTGGTGTGCTGTATACCCGTCCATATGATGGATGCAGCTGGTCTCATAGCTGCTCGTGTAGGGACACTAGGGATACAGTACAGGTGCTCATTGGAGAATGAGTTCACTGATTGATCCGCTTACGGAATGCTGGATGGTTGATGATGCCTTATTGTCAGACAACGATTCCGTAGTCCTAGTGGTGTATCTGGTTCTTAGACTTGAGACACCAAGGATGTCCTGTATGAGTGCTCCACTCTTTGATACCAGACTTATAGGTTTGGCTGTTCCCAGATCTAGTACAGCTGGTCATTGGGAGTGGTAGTCGACCTTACGAGGGCTATTGAGTGTCGATAGAGGATCATCCACTCTCGGTATCATGAGAGGAATATCCCATGTGATCTTGCTCAGACAAATCCCTGGCCAGGGTCATTCGGGTTAAGAGAGAAAGAGTTCTCCGGGAGAATCCGATTAGAGCGAGACTCGAGTAGAAACCGTATGGGTCTGACAGCACCATGCTCGATATACGGTCTCTGGGATATTAGATGGATGAGGGACTATAGGTACATGGTAACTGAGGACAGATAGGTCCAATGGATTGGATTCCCCTGTATCGTCTGGGGACTACGGCGTAGTGGCCTAGTACTTCCGTAGTCGATGAGTCGAGTGAATTATTACAGAGATAATAATTCACTCAGTCAGAAAGAGTTCTGACAGGTATGACTCACGGCCAGCTCGATATTGGGCCTAGAGGGTCACACACATATGGTAGGCATTGCGATGAGTAGAGGTTCGGATATGAGATATCCGACGGAGCCCTATCTTATTGGATGCAGATCCAATACCCACTAGGGAAAGGACCCATTAGGGTTTTGACACGGGATCTCTATAAATAGGAGGGATTCACAGCCTCATAGGCTAGAGTCTTTGCTTGCCCTTCCTATTCTCCTCTCCCTCTCCACCTCAGAGTAGGCCTGGAGTTTTGAGGAGCGTCGTCGCAACCCTGCTGTGTGGATCACCGCTAGAGAGGAGGACGCTTGACCTCCTTCACCCTCTCCTAAGGATCTGCAAGGAAACAGGGATATACGATCTCCCTAGGTAACACAATCTCTATACGCAGTTTTGTGTTTTTGCGGATTTTGCGCACCAATCTTCGCACGACGATGAACATCCTTTTGGGAATCGGGGATTTTTGTTTTCTTGTTCTTCCGCTGCGCATATGATGTCGCCCCCCCAATGATTTCCCAACAGTGGTATCAGAGCCAGGTTGTTCGTGCGAATGATTGGTTTTGAACTGCGTGTATTGTGTTTAGGAAGAATATTGACGTCAAAATCGTTGACGCAAAAGCGAGGAAGGGCAGCAACAGTTGCTGCCCTCGATCTGCATGCCTGCAGCCACCTGCAGCGGCAGCCGCAGTCGCAGCCAGGCAGCACAGTGCCGGCGCATGCGCAAGCGCTGTGCCTGCAGCAGCCGGCCGGCGGCCTGCTTGCAGCAGGCTTGCGGCCGGCGGGGCTGGCAGCGCGGGCTGAGGCACCGCAGGGCAGAGCCGCGGGCAGAGGCGCCGCAGGGCAGCAGCGCGGGCTGAGGCACCGCAGGGCAGCGGCGCCTGTGGCCGCTGCTCCCACGGGCAAAAACCCCGGAGGGGCGGCCGCCAGCGAGGCAGCACCGCCTGGGGGCGCTGCCTCGCCGGCAGAACTGCCCGCGGAGGCGGCGACGCCCGCAGGCGAGGGCAGCGCCCCGCCCCTCGCCGCACAGGCCGCCGCCGGCAGGGTGGCGGCGGCGGCAGCAGCGAAAAGGGGAAAGGGCATTAGGGTTTTCTGGGAAAAAGACAGTTTTGCCCCTCGGAATTTGAGAAATTCCAGTTTCTGTCTTTTGTCCAAATTACGAAAATACCCTTAGGAATTGAGAAATTCCCTACATGTCCCTGATTTCAGAAAAAATATTAATTAATTAAAAGGTTTAGTTGATTATTATTTTTATTATTATCTAGTAGTCCTACATGATGATGATTATTTATACATGTGATGTATGATGTGTGGACGGATGATCATGGACCGTGTGATGTGTGTACTTGTGATTATTATTATTGAGGTCTGCGAACCTCCATTATATTTCTCGTTTATTGTCGGGCCTGCGTGCCTATGATTAAGTTGTAATCACATGAGGAGGCGCAGCGGGAGGGTGGATGCGACAGCGGGACCCACGAGACGGACGATCGTGATGCATGGAGATGCATCAAGATGTCGACGAAACCGACGAGGACGAGATGGACGATCACAGGGCATGGAGATGCACCGTTGCACACATAGATCTTGATGTGAGTGATTAGGCCTACTGGCTCGGGCCTAATCATATTAGGTTGTGGTCCATGATCATCTGATGTGATTGCTTATACACATACTAGATAAGTATATATATTTGCATGCGATGTTGATATATATTAAATATGTATATGTGTGACATGTCATATTAGGAGACCAAATTATAGAAACATCTCTCGCTAATATTAAGTCGGTAAACGTGAGGCAATTAGATTGACCCACGTGGCCTTCCATCGTTATGAGTAGGAACCGAATCCCGGTGTAGGTTGAGTTGGTCGAGTCCCTCGAGACTCACCTATATCGCGATTCGCTATCTTGCTTACGACATAGAGATGTCACCGGTGACCTGAGGACATGGTATGCTTGGTCGAGTCCCTCGAGGGTATATCATCAAATCAGACTCATCTTGTAACGAAGGTGTTGACTTAACCGAGCATCATGGTTGGTCGAGTCCCTCGAGGCCATGGTGATTCGGAGGCCGAACAGGACGGGAATCACAAGGAGTTATGATCGGCAAGAGTTGCCTACCTTTTAGGCTTAGTGTGATTGGTCGAGTCCCGCGAGGTTACACTAAGACGCTGATTGGATCCTGATCCCCACTAGAAGTTTGCCGGAGACTTCCGTTTCACGTGCTGAGGGTGTCGCGTGACTCGTTAGTAAAATAGTGGGAGCATATTAAGATAGAAGTCCATATCTTGATAGTTTATTTCTTGCAAAATCTGCATGTTATTCATTTTTGCTACATCTTTATTTTCAGAAAATGTCGCTTTCAAATCTCTTACGTGGCATACTTGATGTCAACCGCCTCACTGGTCCAAATTATACGGATTGGCTCCGTAACTTGAGAATTGTTCTCACAGCGGAGAAAATCGTGTACGTCCTTGATACAGTGATGCCTACGCCCGAAGAAGGGGCAAGCGAGGATGAGATCGCTCGCTACGTGAAGTACATTGATGACTCCACTCTTGCTCAGTGCTATATGTTGGGCTCTATGACTCCAGAGTTACAGAGACAACATGAAAAGATGGATGCCAGATCCATTCTCCTACATGTCCGTAAATTGTTTGAGGAACAGGGAAGGACTCAACGATATGAGATATCCAAGAGCCTTTTCCGCGCTAGGATGACTGAGGGGACATCGGTTCAGAACCATGTCCTAAAGATGATTGAGTGGATAGAGAAACTCACAGGTCTAGGAATGGTCCTAGAGGATAACTTGTGTGTGGACATTGTGCTTCAGTCCCTACCAGATTCCTTTTCACAGTTCATAATGAATTTTAATATGAACAAGCTTGAAGTGACTCTCCCAGAGCTCCTCAATATGTTGAGGGAGGCAGAGAGTACTATTAAGAAAGAGAAGCCAGTTCTCTACACTGGTGAGACCAGAAAGAAAAGGAAAGCAGAAAGGTCCCTTAAGAAGGGAAAGGGCAAGGGCAAACAAGGTAAAGCAAAGGTTGCTAAGAAAGACCCAACAAAGGACAAAGGCCAGTGCTTCCACTGTGGTAAAGATGGGCACTGGAAGAGAAACTGCAAAGAGTACCTTGCAGAAAGGGCGAAACAAAAGCTTAATGAAGCTTCAAGTACATTCATGATCAGTCTCCATTTGTCAGAATCTTATGATAACACATGGGTATTGGATACCGGTAGTGCTTATCATATATGCAATTCGTTGCAGGTTCTGGCAAGGCCTAGGAGACTAGAGAGAGGCGAGATGGACCTCAAGATGGGTAATGGAGCAAAAGTTGCTGTATTAGCTGTTGGCGAGGTCGCCCTACATCTGCCTAGTGGAGCTTTTATTGCATTAGATGCATGTTATTTTGTTCCTTCTATTATCAAAAACATTATCTCCATTTCATGTTTAACAGTTAGTGGATATAAATTTGTTTTTGAGAACAATGGTTGTTCGATATTATTAGATGATAAGATCATCACGAAAGGAACATTGCATAATGGTTTATTTATGTTAGACACCACTCCACATATCATGAATGTAAATGTGTCCAAAAGGAAACGAGATGAGTTGAACAGTGCATACCTGTGGCATTATAGGCTAGGTCACATCCATGAAAGAAGGATTCAAAAGTTGCTAAATGATAGATATCTAGATCCATTCGACTATATGTCTTATGCAACTTGTGAGCCTTGCATTCGTGGAAAATTGACCAACTCTCCATTTAGTGGAACTGGAGAGAGAGCCACTGAGTTGTTGGAACTCATACATAGTGATGTATGTGGACCCATGTCAACTCATGCCATTGGAGGTTACTCCTACTTCATTACATTTACTGATGATTTCTCAAGGTATGGATATGTGTACTTAATGAAGTACAAGTCCGAGGCCTTTGAGAAATTCGGAGAGTATAAGAATGAGGTGGAGAACCAGACTGGAAAGAGTATCAAAACTCTTCGATCAGATCGAGGAGGTGAGTACTTAAGTACAGAGTTTACTCAGTTCCTCAAGGACCATGGGATATTATCCCAATGGACACCTCCTTACACACCTCAGCTCAATGGTGTTTCTGAAAGGAGAAATCGTACGTTATTAGATATGGTACGGTCCATGATGAGTTTCGCTGACCTACCCATCTCATTCTGGGGATATGCCCTACAAACCGTAGCTTACCTTTTGAACAGAGTTCCAACTAAGTCGGTAGTGTCTACACCATATGAGATATGGAAAGGGAAGAAGCCTGATCTTAAGGTTGTTAAGATTTGGGGCTGCCCAGCCCACGTTAAAAGACACAACCCCGATAAGTTAGAATCAAGGACAGAGCGATGCATATTTGTGGGATACCCCAAGGAAACTTGTGGGTATTACTTCTATCATCTCGAGGACCAAAAGGTCTTTGTAGCTAAGAGAGCAGTGTTCCTTGAGAAGGAACACATTCTTGGCGGAGACAATGGGAGAATGATAGAGTTGAGCGAAGTTAGAGAACCAAGCTCAAGCACCACTCTACAGCCCGAGTCTGTTCAGGTACCTAATACACAAGTTTCAACTTTACGTAGGTCTGATAGAGTATCTCATCCTCCTGAGAGATATGTGGGACATATTAGAGGAGAGGATGCTGAGGATATTGATCCTCAGACCTACGAGGAGGCTATTATGAGTATAGACTCCGGGAAGTGGCAAGAAGCCATGAATTCTGAGATGGATTCTATGTACTTCAATAAGGTTTGGAACCTAGTTGATGCGCCCGAAGGTATTGTACCCATCGGTTGCAAATGGATCTTTAAGAAAAAGATCGGAGTAGATGGAAAGGTAGAGACCTATAAAGCAAGGCTAGTGGCTAAAGGGTATCGTCAAAGACAAGGTGTTGACTACGACGAAACCTTCTCACCCGTAGCAATGCTAAAATCCATCAGAATTCTATTGGCTATTGCAGCACACTATGATTATGAGATCTGGCAGATGGATGTAAAAACCGCATTCCTCAATGGGAACCTCGAGGAGGAGGTGTATATGATGCAACCTGAGGGATTCGTGTCCAAGAACTGCCCAGATAAAGTGTGTAGGTTGCTTAAATCCATTTATGGACTAAAGCAAGCTTCCCGAAGTTGGAACATAAGATTTGATGAGTCAATCAGATCTTATAACTTCGTTAAGAACGAAGATGAGCCTTGTGTGTACAGGAAGGTAAGTGGGAGCGCTATCACCTTTTTGGTGTTATATGTGGATGACATCCTCATCATTGGGAATGACGTAGGAATGCTATCCACAGTAAAGACATGGTTATCTAGACACTTCTCCATAAAGGACTTAGGGGAAGCATCCTATATCTTGAGGATTAGAATCTATAGAGATAGATCCAAGAGGATGCTTGGCTTGTCCCAGTCCAGGTACATAGAAACCATTGTTAAAAGGTTTGGCATGGAAAATTCCAAAGGGCAAACATGAATATGATACCTTATGCCTCAGCAATAGGGTCTATCATGTATGCCATGCTATGTACTAGGCCTGATATAGGGCATGCTCTGAGTGTCACGAGCAGGTATCAGGCGGATCCAGGCTTGGAGCACTGGAAAGCAGTAAAGTGTATCCTTAAGTACTTGAGAAGGACTAAGGATCTTTTACTAGTATATGGAGGTAATAGCCTTAAGGTTGAAGGCTTCACTGACTCAAGTTTTTAGTCTGATGTCGATGATAGCAAGTCGAATTCAGGGTATGTGTACACCTTGAATGGAGGAGCAGTGTGCTGGAAGAGTTCCAAGCAAGATACCACTACTGAATCGACCACAGAGACGGAGTACATTGCTGCATCGGATGCAGCACAGGAGGGAGTCTGGATGAAGAAGTTCATCACAGATTTGGGAGTCGTGCCGAGTAACGAGGAGCCGACTTCCTTTTATTACGACAACTACGGGGCGATTACTCAAATAAGGGAACCCGGGTCTCATCAGAAGTGTTATGAGGAGGTTCCAACTTATCAGAGAGATCGTAACCCGAGGAGATGTAGTAGTGGAAAGAGTTCCATCCGAAGATAACATTGCAGATCCACTGACAAAGTCGTTGTCTCAGATTGTCTATGAGCGTCACAGGAGTCTGATGGGGATCAGACACATAGGTGATTGGCTTTAGGTCAAGTGGGAGATTGTTAGTCATAGGTGCCCAACAAGCCAATCACGTGAGTGATGGCACGTGTGACTTGATACATAATCTTTTTGCTTATTATATTTTGGCGTATATCACTTTATAATAATTGCATATGTGCATATATATATTGTGATGTCCTTGGATTTGTGCAATGGGAATCGGATCGTGATGAGATCACGATAATGAGATCGATTCACCTTTAAACACATATCCTAAATAATCCCGGTCATAGGTTACTCGAGAGGGACATCGTGATAACCGGATAGACTGGTGTGCTGTATACCCGTCCATATGATGGATGCAGCTGGTCTCATAGCTGCTCGTGTAGGGACACTAGGGATACAGTACAGGTGCTCATTGGAGAATGAGTTCACTGATTGATCCGCTTACGGAATGCTGGATGGTTGATGATGCCTTATTGTCAGACAACGATTCCGTAGTCCTAGTGGTGTATCTGGTTCTTAGACTTGAGACACCAAGGATGTCCTGTATGAGTGCTCCACTCTTTGATACCAGACTTATAGGTTTGGCTGTTCCCAGATCTAGTACAGCTGGTCATTGGGAGTGGTAGTCGACCTTACGAGGGCTATTGAGTGTCGATAGAGGATCATCCACTCTCGGTATCATGAGAGGAATATCCCATGTGATCTTGCTCAGACAAATCCCTGGCCAGGGTCATTCGGGTTAAGAGAGAAAGAGTTCTCCGGGAGAATCCGATTAGAGCGAGACTCGAGTAGAAACCGTATGGGTCTGACAGCACCATGCTCGATATACGGTCTCTGGGATATTAGATGGATGAGGGACTATAGGTACATGGTAACTGAGGACAGATAGGTCCAATGGATTGGATTCCCCTGTATCGTCTGGGGACTACGGCGTAGTGGCCTAGTACTTCCGTAGTCGATGAGTCGAGTGAATTATTACAGAGATAATAATTCACTCAGTCAGAAGGAGTTCTGACAGGTATGACTCACGGCCAGCTCGATATTGGGCCTAGAGGGTCACACACATATGGTAGGCATTGCGATGAGTAGAGGTTCGGATATGAGATATCCGACGGAGCCCTGTCTTATTGGATGCAGATCCAATACCCACTAGGGAAAGGACCCATTAGGGTTTTGACACGGGATCTCTATAAATAGGAGGGATTCACAGCCTCATAGGCTAGAGTCTTTGCTTGCCCTTCCTATTCTCCTCTCCCTCTCCACCTCAGAGTAGGCCTGGAGTTTTGAGGAGCGTCGTCGCAACCCTGCTGTGTGGATCACCGCTAGAGAGGAGGACGCTTGACCTCCTTCACCCTCTCCTAAGGATCTGCAAGGAAACAGGGATATACGATCTCCCTAGGTAACACAATCTCTATACGCAGTTTTGTGTTTTTGCGGATTTTGCGCACCAATCTTCGCACGACGATGAACATCCTTTTGGGAATCGGGGATTTTTGTTTTCTTGTTCTTCCGCTGCGCATATGATGTCGCCCCCCCAATGATTTCCCAACACTATCGTCACCGACAACATAGCTCAATTCAACAACACTAAATTGAAGGCCTACTGCCAATCATATGGGATAAAGTTAAAGTTCAGCTCGGTCGCGCACCCCCAAACCAATGGCCAGGTCGAAGTGATGAATCGTGCAATCCTAGAAGGCCTCAAGAAGAGGATCTCTGGCATGCGCAGAGCTTGGGTGGACAAGCTCCCTAGCATCCTATGGGCAATGTGAACAACTCCCAAGACCGCCTCGAGGGAGTCTTTGTTCAGCCTAGCATTCGGAGCCGAAGCGGTCCTTCCACCTAAAATGGTGTTCCCAACCTTGCACACCACTGTTTACGAGCAAGGCAACTCTGAGGAGGGCCTACGAGCAAACTTAGATCTCCTTAAAGAATAAAAAGTCAAGGCGCACCTGCGTACCTTGGCATACAAGAAGGCTACGACTCGGATATACAACTGCAAAGTTCGTCTGCGACCGATCATGGTTAGAGACCTCGTCCTTCGAAAGGCTAAGGTGAGCGACCCGACCCAATCAAGGAGAAAACTTGTGCCAAACTGGGAAGGCTCCTATCGGGTCTACGATGTGGTTCGAGAAGGGACCTATCGCCTTGAGACTATGGAGGGAAACACTCTACTAAGGACATGGAATGTGGCAAACTTAAAGAGATTCTATCCGTAAAGACAAAAGGTCAAGGTGCCGAAAAGAAATGTTTCATTGATCAAAAGAAGCATACACATCCGCGATCGGGCAAGACAAGAAGTCAGGATGCCGAAACAATAGTTTTCATTGACAAAAAGAAGTACACGTTATGGTCGGGCAATACGATTTCAAATTTTGACCCAACCAAAGCAAAAGAGAAAAAAGTACAAGCCCCTATTCGGAGGGAGGAGTTTCGGGCCTATCATCAAAGGAGGCGTTCGCCGGTAGGTTGATGCTTTGATCCTCTGGATGGTCAGAGAACGGGTCTGAATCTAGTTCCAGGTCCGGGTACCTCACTCGAAAACAAGCGTAAGCCACCAAATACCCAAACTCATACGTCACCCGCCTCAACCTCACCAGGCCATGCTCGAACCTGAGGGACAACTTGTACCCGACGATCGCCCATTTTATCTTCTCAGACAGTGCCAGATGCTCCTCCTTCAGTACCTCCTCGGCGGCCCAAGCCGAAGACATGGTGGACTCGACGTTATGGGAAAGAGTTAGCAACTCATCATCCAATGTCCGAACACGGGCTTGGCTTTCCTCCAGCTCGGCCTTCAGACGGTACACCTCGTCACCCAGGACCGTGTGCTACTCGGCCGTCGCAACGACCTCTAGGCCAATTCTGCCCTTCAGCTCCAAGATCTCCATGCGAAGAGCATAATTGACGTCCAACTGACGTTTGATCACCCGCCCAATGTCGAGGACCCGGTCGATCAGCGCCATGGTATAGTGCTTGCCCTGCACAAAGATCGACGTTAGGACCCACACAAAGAAGGAAGAATCAAATGAGGAAAGAACGCTGCCACTTACTCAGACAAACGACTTGGTCACACTGTCCGCCAGTGCCTCCGAGGAGGAATAGTAAAGCTCCTTTGCCATGGCCTGGTGAAGCGCCCCCCAAATGAACTCCTTGACAATCGGCCCGTCGGCCCAGATTCGATTGTCAACCTTAAGAGTCGCCTATCGAGAGGCATAGGGAGTCCTTAGCCCCTCTACAAGAAAATCGACCATGCTCAAGGCCTGGAACTGTTCACCTTCGGCCTGAGAACGGACGCAGCACAGGTATCGCATCGACTTTGGGCACGCCGTTGCCCTCCTTGAGGGGTCATTGCCGGACGATCCAGCCACCCCCTTTCCTTTGCACTTCTCGAGCCCTCACCTAAGGGAGCAACCCCCGACGACCCCGGGGTGGCACGCTCACGAGCGGCCAAGCTCGCGCGCATCTTCCAGGTTGTGTTTTTCACCCTCTTCTACGGGCGACCTGCCTCCGGAGACTTCAGCGCTCTCTTGGGTGTGCCCCTCCACGAGGCACCCGCTGCACCAGAACCCTCATTGGCCCGAGACGATGGTGCGGCGGTCTTAGCATGAGGCATCCTCTTCACCGACTAGAGGTCCACCATCTCTACAAACAAAAGCCCGACCAATTAGCTAACCCTGACTTACTTGTCGAAGGGCCACAGTCAGTAACCACCCAACGGGGGCCTTCTGTGTAGGAAAGCAGTCACCCCCAAGGTGAGACAATCTCGATCGAGAGAGGCATTTTTTCCTCCCGGCGCGCCAACCAGCATTTAGACGGAGAACCATCCCTCGGCGTCCTGACCAAGAGCTGCCAACTAGCATCCAGACGAAGAGCCATCCACCAACGCCTCGACCAAAAGCCACCTACCAGCATCCTGACGGAGAGATGTCGGTCGATATTCTGGCGCCAATGCCTCGTCCTGAGAGAATGATCGACCTCGACAACAAGCTCAACCGACTAAAGACTCTCGACATCTACTCGTGGATCAGGCCATGCTGACTCATCAACCACGACGCATCAGTCATCAACAAATCTAACAACAATAGTTCAATCTAATATAATGAATCACGTTTGGGCTCCATTTTATCATGTTTATTTCTTCTTGTCTGACCTAATAGGAATTGATCCATTGACACAACCTCTTAAAGAAGGATGGTGACTCGGACAACTCAGCCCACACCCAATGTTGGATTGCTTTGAAGGCATTGCATTTCTCCCACTCGAATTCAGACCTATATCTTATACAAGTGAACATAACTCGTTGTGGTACGTTTAGTCTTTCACACTCTTGCCACTATCTACGGTGGCAAGATTAACATATATCATATCAAACATCAATTCATTTTAATTTATAAGTTAACATTATTCTTCTTAGCCATATAAGGCTATTCTATTTATTTAGACTATTCTATTTATTTGACTCATGAAAATTTCCAACACATTATACTATATACGTGATATAAACACCTAAAGAAAACGTTGAATGAATCAAACATTCATCCATTTCATGTTATCCACATGCACGAGTTCAAAGATGCAACACAACAGCTGGTGATTGTGTGGATTTTACAAGGACGAGCATTGTGTGGACGTAGTTGGCAACACGGGAGTCAAAGCGCACACACACACACGGCTCTCTTCGTCACATGCAACTGCTGCTGCTGTGCAATCAGTCAATTGGCAAACGCTTCTTCTCACTTGGCAATTGCCTGATCTCTTCTCAGGACCACAGTCGTCCCTTCTTCACTCTCCATTGTCATGAGAAGGAAGGACTAAGACAGATGTAAAGGCTCCTCGTCCGCCTCCTCGAAACACGCATTCCATTATTGCATTAATGGACCGGCGGCCGGTGGTGGCGGACGAGTCATGGGGTGCCTCCCATGCCCCCATCACGTGGCTGTTTCCCAGGTGTCCGCATCCCTCGCCTCGCTTGCTCTCACACGTGGCACTCCACTACCACGTAGGAGGACATGTGCGCCTCCACATGGCCTCACTGTCGATCGATCTCTTGATCCTATAAGTTCACCAAGCTTTCCCCTCTCCTTCCACACTTCTGGCTTTGATCCTCATCCGCTGGTTTTAGTAGATGGCCAGCAGAAGGCCCAGTGCCTCAGATGAGGAGCTCAGAGAGCTCATCGCTAGGCTCCAATCCGGTCTTCCCGAGACACGCCATCGTAGCAGGAAAGGAGTAAGTGCGTCTCCTGTATCTCAAACACCCGACTTGTACTGCGTGTTATGTGAGCTGAGACCTCGATGATGTGCAGGCTTCAGCTGCATCGCTACTGAAGGAGACGTGCGAGTACATTAAGAGCCTTCGCCGGGACGTCGACGAACTCAGCGACCGCCTGTCGGAGCTGGTGGCAACCATGGACGTGAACGGCGCACAGGCCGAGATCCTGCGGAGCCTCTTCCGTTCCTGACCACCTTCTGCTTCATCTTCTCAGCTCGGCAGAGAACGGCATCGCCATACATGTAGAATGCACCTTAATCCATATCAGCTCTAACGACTGTAGGTAGTATTTGCTTCTATTTTCATACACTACATTCACTGTGAGGTCCGGCTCGAGTTGCTTCATCTATAGAAGACCCGAGCGGCCACTACTTCGAACGGACATTCATGTACGCCATGCGGCTTCTACTTGGTCTCCATATATAGTTTATTCTTTCCATTTTAGTTCAGCTCCGAAGGAAGAGAAGCTGAAAAGAATAAACGAGCAAAGCACAGCTGAGGCGATGAAGGCTCGTTAAGCTCCAGTAAGTTGACATGCGCCGCGTACTTATCCAACCACAACATAATATCCTAAAAGGACTTGACTTTGAGACCACAAAGGAACACTCGAAACCAAGATCGGTAAGGTAGACCACGTTATTTTCTAGAAGGCGGTTTTCTACGTTAAGGTCTATTCGGATCCAACGGCCCAAAGGATTTCAACCACTTAGACACATGTTCTTAGCTTGTAGTCAACAACCACAGCAATAGATAGACCAATTATAACAATAGATGATTTATAAACAACAACAATAGACATCGATGATGTTGTTTAATCAACTCTATCAATTACATCAAATAGGTACAATTTCATATACACATTCCCATACAGAATCAATTGCATAGGAGTTTATTATCCCAGAATGTCAAACAATTGCTCATTTGTTTCTCTCTCGATGTATAGCGTGACACCATCGATGGGACATCATCATGCGGTCATGCATATGGAATACTTGAACGTATATTGCAACAAACAGAGATCAGATAAAGAAGTATAAAGCGGGCATAGCAAAGAGCTATAATATTAGTATGCATACCAGGTTGTAGCTGCAGAGATTAGAGCAAGAGGGGGAATAATGCTGAAGATTCGGATGGGGGTGACTTCAAGTGGAAATCATTAGAACCGTAGCTTGGGACAACCACTATGTTGTAGTAGAAGATCTGGCCGTGTTTTGAGTTGCGGTGGTATGTATGTCAGCTCAGGGCAACCAGATATAAACAAAGATTGCAGAGATCCGATTTCTACCAGCCAATCTGGTAAGGAGATCAATTTATTGCAGCGAATAATGGTCAACTGGCTGACCCGTAGATTCGACCGTAAAACTGGTGGCAAACACCTCAGCTCTTGGCATCCAACAATCGTCAACTCGCGAGTATCACTGATGAGTCTCTGCCAACCCATGGATTGACAACGCCATAGCATCTCGTTGTTCAACCAAATGTTCAACTTGCTCACCCACAGGTAGTGCTCCCATGTCTTGAATTTTGGGCATTGCATCAGTGTCAATTCTCCAATGTACCATTCAACATTACTTCCTCTTGTTGGTCCTTCCAATTTTTCTAGCTGAGGCATTTCAGAGAAAATTAGTTTATCTAACCTTCTTATTCTCCTAGTATAACGAGTATGAAATGTTACAACAGTGATTGAATCCATGCCGCTTATCTCAACAATCTTGAGATGAACTAGTTCCCCGAGTAGTGGCAGCCTTTCACATCTCCGGAGATTGACCAATCTGATCTCCCTCAAATTATAGAGAAATAAAGCCACATCATTCATCCATATGGGGAATTCCTTACCAGCATATGAAATGATTTCTAGTTTACTCAAATAGATATTAGGTTGGAGGCCCTCAAGTACCTGCAACGATGTGACATCAGAAGCTTTCTCGACATCATTCATATTATCCCATTTCCAATGCAGTGCCAAATGTTTGAGCTTTGGTACTACATCTTGCAACAGCATTGGAGGAGTGGAAGCATCCTTTAGTTTTGAGACGATTTGGAGATTGCACAAATCAAGTTTTTCGAGACCTATTAGAGATTGCAACTCTGAGATGACATCTCCAATACTACTAACTATACTGATCGAATATCCAGACAATGTTTGGAGGTCATGCATTTGCTCTAATTCATCGGGCATTCGTGTCAAAGAGCGACACTTGATTATATTCAGGTATATCAATTTTCTCAGGTTATGAAAATTCTCGGGTAATTCGATGAGGTCATGACAACCTTCAAGGTCTAATTCTTGTAGATTCGCAAGGCCGGTGATTGATTCGGGCAACCTTTGAAGCCTTGCACAAAAAGCTAGCTTCATGATCTGTAGACTCCTAAGATTGTGGATCCGTCTAGGTAGTCTCCAAAGCTTTTCACACCAAGCTAAATTTAGAACTCGTAAATTTCGAAGGTTACATAAGGATACAGGAAGTACCTGGATTTCACTCTTAGAAAGGTTGAGGTATCTCAAGTTTAGTAACTTGCCAACCGTGTGAGGAAGTCGTTGGATCCTTGTATCACCTAAATGCAAGATGCGTAGATGGATGAGATTTGCAAACATGGTTGCCGAGATATCTGTGATGTGACATGGCTGTTGTTTAAGAACCATCTCCTCCTCCCTATGCAAAGATAGGGTTCTCAACTTGTTGTTTACTTTTGCAGATAAGGTCGTGGGAAATGCGGATGTACGAGAATCCACGAGCAATTGTAGATGGAGGCATTGTCGTGGGATTGTGGAATCACGACCGACCCTCATCCGGAAGTACCATCGCTCTGAGGCACTATTTATCCTTTCTAACGATGGTGTAATCTCCATATCCTCTTTGTTTGGAATGCCTTCGGCAGCGAGCACGTGCAACAAGTCGGCATGGCCAGAGATGTAATCCTGTGGAATCAACAACTGATACAGGCATGATCGTGTAATTATTGGAGAAAGATAATGGAGGAACATCAAATTGAAATGCTGATTGTGTTGTATTTGCTCCGTCCTACACAGAGCATCTGTTTCTTCTTGCCATCGACTGGTCTCAATGTATCTAAATATCGAGCCAAACATCTTGGCAAGCACAGGATACAAACCGATTTGATCATGAATTCTATGGACGAATGAATCTAGCATATTTTCTTCCTCCACCCCGGCCGGATCATGATGGTTCAGTGCGTGTCTTATGAATAGTTTTTTCCAATTGTCTATCGATATTTTTCCAATTTTGTATCTTAAGAAACTGTGCCGTGAACCTAAATAAGAAGATCCATCAACGATGAACATCACTATGCTGCCCGGTTCACCCACGAGAAGGAGAAAGTGCTCCAATTGATTCAACTTGTCCTGGTCATCCAACCCAATAAGGAAGTCATCTAGGATGATGAAGTATCTGTGGCTTCCACCGAATCGATCATAAGACAACCAGATGTCTTCGCATGGCGCCCCAGCTATCCATCTTGCAAATTCTTTAATGACCCACATGGCATCGAACGAAGATAATTTGGAACCATCAATCCAGACTCGACGATCAAAGTGCTCGCAGACCCATGGGTGGTGGTAAACCATGCGAGCGACGGACGTCTTCCCCGCCATAAATTGGCCCCATAGGGCGAAGAAACAAAGCCCATCATCATCAACATCATCATGATCATCATCGTGATCATCATCATCATCATCGTCTTCATCGTCATCGTCATCGTCATCATCATCATCATTGTTGGATCCTTGTTGCTGCTTCCGACGAATTTTATTTATGATTTTTTCTACTTTTTTGTCTCTTCCCACCACCTCTTCTCTCAAGATGGTGAAGTACTCTTTTTCGCCTTCTTCTTCTTCTCGTCGTGGATATGTAGAATCCATCATCTCCTTTCGGAGGCATAGCGAAGACCCCCTCCTCACGAGGTAATTCAACCTGCTTGCCTTATGCTCCATCTCTAGTAGAATAGCATGGCGAGATGCTACTTCGGGGAAGGAGCACGGCAGGAGGTTGGATGCCGCCGCTCCCTTCGGTTGCCAGCCCAGGATGCTGCGGAGCAGGTCTTCCACGTCCGCGACGGCTATCCCGACGTCGTTCACCCACTCCTCCACCTCCGGCTCCTTCAACGCTCGCATCTGGGCATCTATGATCACCGCATAGAGGGCACAGATGCAATCGTGAACCATCTCCAGGTGATTTTGGATACGGAGCTCCCGTCCTTGCGCCATCAGGGCAGGCGTCGGTAGTATTTCGAAGAGTACGAACTTCAAATCGGACGACACCGCCATGTGTGGTTCAGATCTCACTCCTCCTTTTCTTCTTCTTTGTGTGTAGTATGTCGGGTGGGGGAGTCTCGGAGTTCGCTCGCCTCACCTTTTAGTGGAGCTCTATATTGCTCTTGGCATTTGCCTCAACCATCGAACGCACGCGACCACGAGGACGTACCCCGCCATTGTAACGCGTACCCCTTTAATCAAGCACTTTATTCTGTTTCATATCGAGAAAGTTGCACGCAAGAATAAAGGGCATCACCGTCTCCAAATTGGGAGGATTCCAAAGGTTGTGCCACTAATACCACCGACACACTCTTGGAATCTGCCTTACCGTCGGCACAAGAAACAAATCAAGAATCTCCATCGTCCCAAGCAAGCTCCCAGTTAGTTAGTCGCTTTATTGTTCTCCATGGTCTTCTCTCCGAAGCATTCATGCAAACAGCATTCTCTATCTCATGCAAGCTGTAAAGGAAAAGCTATAAAGAAGAGGTTGTCGGATGCAAGATCACATCAATTAATTTATCGCAAAAGATAAAAGTTGATTGTTGTTGAACTCCTTGTATTTAGTTGATTCAATCCGACCTCCATACTGTATGATGAAGGATCCATCCGGTAGAAATACATATAATATATAGTTTAAACCAAATTTAAACTCATTGTATTAATTTTGCAGAAATACATATAATATTTATGGAGAAATAAAGAAAGATGACTAATGAGATTTACATCATACATATATACAACTATGTAGCAAAAGAAGGGTACAAAATTTTCCTTCAACAACATCTAAAGCAAGATTTATGATATTTTATTAAAAAAATATTAAATTAGATAATAGTGGTACCATCTAGTCAAATATTTTTGTTGATTCCCAGTTATCTCAATCTATGTAATTACTCAGAATATATCAAAATTTCGACCACAGGAATATCAACCAATTCACCATCACTATTTATACACTAATGCTTCTGCTTTGTTTACGATGACTAACGCCAATACAAAAGCGAACCAAGAAAGAGAAAAAAATATATGTTCATATATGAGAAAAAAAATATGAAAATACAACAAACAGCAAGAAAGGTTGAATTATGAAAAACAAAAAAGATAAGATCCTAGCTCTGCAACAAAATCCGCATGAAGAGCCTCTGCTCTTCTAGGAATTAAATCCATATCTGGTTCTTCCTCCCTCTGTAGCTGAGCATTGATTCGAGGAGTCTCTGGTGGTCAAGCTGTCTGTTCCTACCTTCCAAGCTTAGTATGAGACTGAAGAATCTAAAATTATCTTCTCAAAGGACCGGTGAAGAATGATCTACCAACTTATGATGGAACAATTTGCCAATTGCTCTCCGCTCACAATCCTGTGGCAGAGGAAAGATGGTGAGTTCCAAATGATCAAACATGGCATTTGTTTGTGTATATTGTACTATTTTTTAGAGAAAAGTTATGCCCAGCTGTATTAAATGATCTGTTATGACACTAAAGGACTACAATTGATTCTTTACTTTCATCCCTTACTACAGTCTTCCAGAATAGTCCAAGGCTACTTTGACAACTTTGTCTTCTCTATCAGGGAAAATATTTTGTCATAGATTATCTTCCTCATCGATATAGACTTAAACAATCAGAGAAGATTAAATTGTGATCTATCATAGTGCTGTACCAAACAGATATATATTCTTACGACTATCGCAAACAAACATCGGAGACAGTCCATTAAATTTGCTTTTAACGAGGGAAAAGAATGTGAAAAACCAGAAGACACTTGAAATAAACAAACTATAGATCTAATATTTTAACTTGTTAACAAATGTAGAAACGATCAGAAAGAAAGCAGACTTTGTTACCTATATATATTAATCAGGAGAAGCTCTTGTCTGAACTACCATGACAAAAAATATCTTGAGCATGAATCAATGATCCTGTTCTTGTAACTTGCTAGCTACACCATCTTTAATTCATGCAGTTATTTCCAAATACATGTCTAGAAAGGTAAGCTAAAGCCAAAACGAGATGCTTCTTTGATGCTTTAACATGTGTGCTGGAGACAAGAATGAAACAACTTCAAGGAGTCTTGTGAGTAATAAAAGAAGATGCATCTTGACCTTTGAGAGTTCATTGGTGAATACACAAAACTTGCCAGTGTTGACACTTGTGCCGCCATAGAATAAGCATGGTCAGATCATAGTCAGCATAGATGGTTTTTGGGTACTATAAAGTAGGAGCTTCACAGTTCAAATAAATACTCCACTCGGATAATTAAAATAATATAATAAACTGTAAGTGCAAATCACCTGGATACAAATAGTTAAGCAGTGACCTCTCCAAATTGATTACTTAAAAGCATACACATGCAGAATACTGAAGTTCACCAAGCAAAAGTGGGTTTTCATATTTTAATTCTCAAATTTCAGTATGGTGGAATTTCATATGAGAAGTTATGTTACCTTAAACATATTTAGATAAAATGGCCTTCCTGGATTCATTCTCTTCAGCTTTAGAAAAGTGTATGCAAAACTCAACTGATCACGTGACGTGAACCGGTTGACTTCATTAAACCAGAGGCAAGAAAATAAATTTGACATAGGCGTATGAGCTCGTACGATAAAAGAACCTTCTGGAACAACTGCAAAAGCAAATCGCAACATCATTATTCGACAAAACGATGAGCCAAAATGCAAACTTCAAATAGAATTGTAAATGATACAGACAACTTGGTAGAATAGAGCTGTGCTCGGACTCATTAAACTTCGACAAACCATCAGACTGATAGAACATAAACTGCTGGTCAATAACAGTATGATTGTACTTATTCAAGCGCTTGTTCTGGAGTACTTCCTCCCAGACACAATGGCGATCATAATGGTTTGAGATAGCATATTCTGATCTTGTCCTCCACAAAAAGTATTCAAGAATCAACATCGGATCAGCATGAAGACGCATTTTGCTATCAATCCAAATAGAGAACCTGGAACGACCATGGACGCAGATTAGTACATCGATGACTAGAACATGAAATTAAGATAGCATCAGAAGTGGTTGGTTCTGCATTTCGCTCGGACCAATACAAAGTGAATGATATGAAAAGGTGTGATGACCTATCAAGTCAATGGCATGGACCACAGCATATGCCTCCCAACAGTGTGTATACTCAACTCTTCAAATAAGTCCTTGACATGGTCGATGTACTATGTACCAGTATGCCAGAACATACCGGATCCATGCAGATCCGATCAAGGATCAGCATGGATCCGATGCCCAAAATGTTAAAACATGATGTTAACTAAAGACTGGACCAGCACGGATCTGATACCCGATATGTCAAAACATGATGTTAAATAAAAAACCATTAAGGGAAGTCACACATCCATCTGTGCTTGGCTTGGGTAACAAAAAAGCTTTAGTTTATATTAGGTTAGTGCAGAATGAGTATTGCTAATACACATTACCTAGCTGACGGAAACAGACGATGGGACAAAAATTTTGGCACCTTTCCAGTTTTTCGCATATCTGCATATGGTAAGTTCTTGACGACAATTATTCGCCATAGACCAATGTTTCCCATGTCATCAGGAACATGTCCTTCTGAAGAAAGTTTTTTCAACGTTAGCTCATCCAGGAACATCATGAAGCAGACATTCTTCTTAGAATATGTGCCGATCTGTGACAATTACAACCTACAAATTTTATTACAACACAAATATAAAGATGATGTAAATGGAGAAATCTCAGGGAAAGGTACGGCATTCTGAAATATGAACAAGTTGGTATTGTCGTTGGTATGAATATATGCAAAGTAGAAAATAATTGGTAAGGTTATGTCGGGAACCATAAACACAAGCAAATGCAACAATGGTCCAGCACTCCCATGTTATTAGAGGCTTAAATGAAAATAAGAAATTCCCTCACACTTGCGACATTGTATGAAAAGATATCACCAGTACACGTGTCTAAGTTCATTATGACATGAACAAAAAAACTCAAAAACATGCACATAAAAAATTGACTAGGAACAAAACTCTCAGCCATAATATCACCAAGGGAAAGGCCTTATATGCAAAACAAAGAGTTTTATTATTTCTAAATTTTCATTTGGAGATGAACGTTAGAAGTTAAGGGTTTCAGGCTGTGAGACTGAATATATGAAGTGTAGTGTTAGCAGTACAAGAGAATAATATAGTGTAAGCAGATAAAAAACTCCCATAAATTTTGATATTTTGAATTTGTTATTCAACATTAATAAATATATTGATGAACATTGTACAGAATGATTGGTGAGTTAGGATGGTAAAAGACATGAAGAGAAAGAGTCAAGAATGTATTTTGATAATTGTGTGCCCTCAAATTTTAAAAATAATAACATAATAAAACAACACAATTATACTTTAGATTACAATTGTTGATATTTATAAAACAACAAATGTACAAAATCATTATAAGCTAATGTTGTTCAGATGGATCTACAGTTATACTAGAAACAAGGAAAAAAAAATGTTTACATTGTGAGCAAATAGGGATAGTTACATATTCTGAATGAGAAAAAAATATACAGTGGTTAGGACAAGACGAGTCAATTAGGATTCTGGTGTAAGGAGAGATGTTGGAAAACTTAAGAAAACTTTTACTAGATAAAATAAAAGGATACTTGGGGCTCTTAGTCTGACTAGTGATATTGCCTTTATCAGACCTCGACAGTAGAAAAAGACTAACTAACCCCAAAATAGTTAGGATCTTATGGATTGATCTTGCAATATAGAGGACTTTTGAGTCCATATGATGCTTCGTAACTTCAAGTTAGATGGAAAGAAAAAAAATAATACATGGTGGAAAAAGGAAAAGCTCAGGAAGTTCCTTTTTGCTGACTTTTGCACAAGTAGCATTAAGTTGTGTGCGGTTCATCAGTATTTTAGTATTTCCAAAGAGGCAACTCTCCTTAATTTCACTGTGGGGCAATCAAATACTTGGATCTTTCAAAAAGGTAATTTCCCTCCCAGATGCCCAAGTATATTCATGATGGTATCAAATTGCACATTCTTAGCAATGCAGTTTATACTTTATAGCACCGAAATGATCAAAATCTACTGAAGATTTTGAGTCATAAATGAAAGCAAAAGATGTACATCAATAATCAAATTACATGATGAGGCACACAATTATTAGAATCCAAATTATGCACCATTATTTCAAGCTGAATGATATATGTTCAGTGCTTAACAGTAATAAAAGTTACAAGCTTGGTCTTTATAGCCCATTTAAAATAGCTGAAGTTTCTTATTAACAAAATACACAACCTATAATGTGCTACCAAATTGACAATTCCTATTCTCATGAATTTGTAACTGAATTACCATATCTTCAAGAAATTTTCTCAGCTAAATTTGTTGATTCCTGCTTAACCTTCACCATGTGCCTTTACAACTTTCTTTTCTCAATGTAAAAATGTTATTTTATAAGAAAGTGGAAAATTCTACAAATACATGAGTTGAAACTAATGAATTCACACAATGCACATGGTGGTTGGACATGGCTAAAACTTGACATATGGAGTTATATTTATACAAAATGCAGCTGAAACAGATAACTTAGGTAGTTTTGATAAGAGAAACATGCTTGTAGCCTTGTAGCATGTTAACTAATAAAAAATCCACCGAAACAAATATAAGGATCATCTTAAAAGAATATAAAGGGTTAGTCTTAACAACAATATAAATACACTTATAAAGTAATGAAAAGAAATCTACTGAAACAGATATTCTAAGGTTAGTTAAGATGGCCTAAGTGCAGATATAGAATGCTCAACCTCATGACCAAACAAGTTATAGTATGACAATGTCAGATGATGTGAGAATTGTTAATAAGCTCATGGATATAACCATTAATGCTATGATCCATTACGATGAAAGAAGTTTGTACCTTGCTGCTTGTTGGCCTCCGCAAAAAATCAGAATTTCCAAAAATACAAGACGACACCACAACTATGCAACTAGCCATATACTCCCCGTCCTTCTCAGACAAGTCAAATCCAGTACCACGGTATCCCTCTGGCGCTTGAACAAAACCACAATAAATTGTTTGATTTCTAGCATAAAATGATTTCTCCCTTTGTTCAAGTGTCTGATGCCCACCAAATCGAGGCTCAATTACAACATTCTTATTAGAAGTTTCCTCCTTCGTGATGTATTCTAGAGAAAATTTAGTAAAATTTAGGTAATTTTCTGGCTCGACAAGATTGTCAACTGACTCTGCAAACCCAACTTCACAAGGAACATCTGAAATTTTGGCAACATAAAAGGCAACGTTAATTTATTCAAGATAAAATTTATTAATGTATTCCAAAATCATGCATAGAGAGATAATGAAAAGATTGACTTACGATGCCAAATGGACTATTAAGAGAAGATAAGGCCAGAATTCTTTTAGCAAATGATGAATTAAAAAGACATCAGAGTGAAGACCAAGATGCGATCAAATACAAAATTCATGATTCAAGAAATTCCATATGGAACACGAATATGATCAAATGATTGATGAATGGTCATTCATGAGTACCATGTTTGGTATGACCAAATAAAGCAATGCTTATATCCAATAAGATATGCCTACCAAAAGCTTGACTTGAGGGCACACCAAACAAGGCCTACATAATGTTACTACAATGATAATAGTTTTATTTTGTCACCACTACTTAAAAATAATGTTAGTTCAAGTACTTGTGGTAAGGTGCTCCTACAATATCATTTTAATTAGAAGAACATATAGGTACAAATATAACAAGGGATGTGGAGAAGAAGTCAGAACTAAGCAATGAAACATTAAACAAAAATAGTAACATATGTCTTGACCTAAGAAATATGTTAAGAGTCCTAAAACATATATTTCTTATTTCTAGACTTCTTAAAAACTATAGCTAATCAGATGAGATAAAGTTTTATTCTTATACATAAACATAGCCGAAGAGTGCTTCTGTTTTAGGATCCTACCATGGGGGAATTGCAAGTTCCTTTAATTATCCACAGAGCGATGTTTTACTCTGCTTTAATAGTCGTTGCATCAATCCTACATTATTCAATAGACTGGATGAAAGTAGCAAAAGCTCATTAACAATGGGATGCTTAGAAACTTTTCACAAAGCTTGATGCGCAGCTAAATAGTCACTTGAGAATCATGCTTTGCGGAATTAAACAATCAATGACTATTAAAGAATGCTGCTTTTGCACCTCGGTGTCTTGCATGACACCCCAACATACCAACGCCAATGATCCACAATCCAACCAGGCTCCATTGTATTTTTGCATCTGACATTTGCCACAGTCTTGCCTTTTGCTTCAAGCAATTTGTGGTTAGCCTTGCCAGCTAGGCAGATCAACCAATCTACGCCAACTATGAGCTGGAGTCCTAATAAAGGTGCAACTTCTAGAATGGCAGTGCCCAACACCAAACTCCTATATCAGGAATCACTTGATCAAAGAGGAACAAGACTACCTAACCAACTCCTATCAGGATGTGGACTAGATCAAGATTCCATGTTAGAGAGTTCACCTGGCCCCTATATTTTAAGAAGGCAAGAGAAAGTGTTTGGTTATACTTGATCCAACCACCAACCTCTTCCGTGAAGAAGTTGACCACAATGGATCCCCTTAATGGATTCAAACAAAACCCAATAAAGAAAGACAGCAGCAATGCATTATATTATGATTTCAAGAAGAATATTCTGGTAATTTGAACAGCTGCTTTTTGTAACTGTTGGAGTTTTCTACTTTGGTAATTTCAAGAACCAAAAGTTGTAATCATTCAGGAGAAGAAAGCATCAATCAGATAAAGAGAGAAAACAGAAAGAAGTAATTACACTTGTCTCATTAAGAAGGTTTGTTGTTGAATTTCCCTTTATAGATTCAAAACAGTTGATTGCTCTGTCACTGGGACATGAATGAGGAAGAACCCATGTATGGTTCAGAATAAACAAATATTTAAAATAAGGAATAAATCGAGAAAACCAGAAGCAACCTAAAAGTTTACCAGAATCCTTCACATATTGCAAAGACTGCTTAAGGAACTCTATGCACCACATAATAGGGAAAAAGAAATGGATGAACCAGTACGTTATAGTAGAAGTATTGAATTTTTTTATTTACAATTTAAAGAACCAAGAAGTTAAAGTCCTTACGGCGCTTGCGAGATTTGGCTCTTAAATGTTTTGAGCCCTCAAGCTGACTATCAGCCCTAGCATGTGAGAGATTGTTTTTGACATCTGAAGCAAAGCCCAAGTTCCGAAAATTTGATTTGTTGACAGAGATTTCTTTTCCCAAAGAAGTATGAGAACCTTGCCCTTCAAGAAGAGTATTTATATCCTCAGATATGTAGTCATTTGCATGTCTCATCTTGCTCTTCTCAACTTCATTGGCAAAAATTCTTTCATTCGCATGTCCATGGTGAAGACCTATAAAGAATATGTTAGAATTCTTCCACACAAACATTTAGCAGAGAAGGATGACAACCGATAAATGAGATCCTGCAAAGAGAAACTACATTACAATTCATGAGATAAAACATCCCAAGATACGATACCATCCAGTAAAGAAAACTCCATGTAAGCAAAATCACTCCTTCCCATAAGTTCATAGCATGGTCTTTGTCCTTCGTCGTAACTACTATCATTTAGTCTGACCAAAAAATTTTAATCAGTTCAAATACTGTTTACATAAAATATGAATTATTTAAATTGTAGTCCATTTATTGGGTCAGCAAGTTCATGTTTAATATCAGTTGAATAAACTTCAAATTTAAGATCATCATAAGAAAATATAAGGATGTGAAAGTTATGCAATTCACACAATTGACAAATAAAACCAAGCCATTCCAACATAAGTTTATATTCACTATTCTTGCTTTGCAGACCATCACAAAAATTGCCAAATGTATTTAACCGGCAACATTAGAGAGCTTAATTAGGAGAGTCCAACTTCTCACCGATCAGTAAACAGGAATCTAAGTATTAGACTTATTCAAAAATCTTCTATTAAACCACAAACATTGATCGTGGAGAGGTAAAGGAAGATGGTTACCTTCTTCCTTAAGGTCATCTGCACACCACCGTTTTACAGACTAATTAAATTACATAAGCTTAATACGTGTTATTTACCGTCTGATATGTCTAAAGCTCAACTCACAAGATTTTGAACTTTAAACTGAAGCGCAACAAGTCAGTCGCACAAAACACTTATCTAAAACACTTCTAAGAGGCAAGTAACAGCAACCAAGTCGCAGGTACATGTAATCAAAGACTAACTCACTAGGAAAGTAATGACAACAAGGTACGAGATAAAGGCAATTAAAGAGCAACTCACTATCAAATGGCAACCTGGCCCCAAAGAAAGCGAGATAAACCAGAGAGAGCAAGGATAGCGAGAACAACCACAGGGAACACCTCCGCTTCCACGCGCGGCCGAGCCTTCTCGCTCGGCGCGGCCTTGATGTCTCACCAATGAGACCATAGGAACCCATTCAAGCGCCAATCTGCCGGGCGCATCCAAACTTCGAATCCCTCAAGAATCTAAGGAAAACCAGATCAAATCAATTCCCGGAGGCAGCTCTCAAGATGAGGCGAGAGATCTGAACGATTTGGCCGGCGAAACAATCGGGAAGGGGGATCGGAGTTAGGGTTTTTGGAGATGGGAGACCGGAGAGGTCGGATCTGGAGGATGGAATCGGGAGCTCGACTGGCCTCCGCACAAAGCCACAACGAATCCCGTATTCTTGTTTCTTCGTAACATATAATTCTCATTAGACGAAAATACCCATGTCACTATCCAAAAATTACATGGATCATCACATCACACCTCGTGATGATGTGCGGGAATCTTAAAGAAATTGAGTTTTCAATTTATACGCATAATTTTACGGCATCATTTAAATAATAATTATATTTGTTAATTATATTTATTGGTATTTAGGCAAATTTTGGTTGCCATTGTATATTCTTTCCTCTATTCCGATGTTGGATTTGGGTTAGAAAAAATAACTTATCACATGAGTTATCAAACTTTTAATCTTTCGTAAATGAATTATGTACATCATGTTCAAATTTATTTGGATGGGATTTTGAATCTTAAGGCCAATATTTTAGGTATTATATAGTTTGTTAAGAGAAAAATTATATTTGATAATGTAAAGTAATTGGCATGATTTAGACTTCAATATGATGGGGATATAAAGAGGAATAACCTTTGTATATGAACAAATACTAGAAGACCATAATACGCAACGAAATAAAATGGAAACACGATCAAACAGAACACCAAGATATACGTGGAAAACCCCTTCAATGTGAAGGGTAAAAACCACGGGACAAACTAGAGATAATCCACTATGAGAATAATGAATATACAAATCTCAATCTCTTGCCCAAAACCCTAGCAACAATCACAAGAGAATAACTGGGATACAAGGATCACGTCACTGCCCACAATATCTAAAACCTCTCCCCAAGTAATCACAGCAAGAGTCTCCCCAAGTAATCATAGCAAGAGTCTACTATAGATTTGATCTAACCTGAGGATCTAACCTGAGATGAGAACACTGCTAGATGATTGAGAACAGTCTCTCTCTGCGTTGCTCCTTGTCTTCTTCTCTTTCTTTTCTGCCTTGTTCTCCTTCTTCTCTTTGGAATCCCGTGGCTCGTTGCTGCCTTTTTATAGCTTTTTTCTGCTTCTAAAACGCAGCCATCACACCCCCTAATCTTAATTAGGGTTAGGTTAAGAGGGGGTGTGGGCTGTGGGCTGCCCTAGCCCACATGGGCTGAATATGAGCTATCAGCCCAACAATCAAATGTCTTCTATTCGTGTTGCCCTATTTGGATGGGATTTTGAATCCTAAGGCCAATATTTTAGGTATTATATAGTTTGTTAAGAGAAAAATTATCTTTGATAATGTAAAGTAATTGGCATGATTTAGACTTCAATATAATGTCTAGTTTCGTATGGAAGAAATGTTGAGCTTAAAGGCAACCCCTAGTGCATGACCTTTTATTAATGTTCCACTAATAAAGATTAAGGTCAAATAATAATAATAATAATAACATAGATCATAATATACATTTATACTAAACTTAATCGGATTTATATTTTCAAAATTAAAATTATTTGGTTCGATCGAAATCGATTAACTAAATTGAATAAAAAATATCCTTCTAAATTAGAATCATTTATCGTCTTCAAAACTAAACTATTGATAAACTGGTTAAAATAAATCAATTTGGGACTAATTCGGTTGATTCAGGTTTAGTTTGATTTTTCGATTCGATTTAAATACTTCTGTCGATTGTCGAATTATAAAGAAGCTTGATCGAGATGTTTTTGACAAAGTAAGTATTTTTATACCATAATGGTTTATGATCATAATCTTGACTACAATAGTTGATAGTTAAGGATAAGTACTTTTTATAGAGTCTCTTTCGCCCCCCTATCTATGAGATTTTTCCATGCAGCATGAATGAAATATTGCTAAGGATTTAGTATCACTAAATAGTAAATATCACAAAGAGAATATATTTTCAGATACTTTTATGTTTTTGCATAGCCCATTGCTTAATTTGAATGTCGTTTAGAGAAGTATCATAACCATATTGGGCCAAATCTCCATCTCAATTGGCTAATGGACTTTGGATCTTCTTGTATGGCTTACATAACATCTGTTTTTGATATCTTATATACAAATCATATGACATTTAGGGTTTATAGCACTTGTATGCAAACAATCTAGTCTTTCCAATTTCCTATTTTTAAGGTTTTTTCCTCAATTGATCCCAATTTAAATCAACTAATTCAAATCAGGTAAATATTCTTCTTATAAATATAAAATTATTCCTAAAAGTGAAATCTTCATCATATCTTCTCGACTAGTTGTTATTAATTCATAGTTATGTCATTTTAAGGACTGTTCCAATCAAAATAGAGGAATTGCCTATGAAATGAGATTGACCACAACGAGCCCATAAAGGTATTAAAATTGACTGAGAGTTAAAACCTATTGTAATGGTTAAATTAGTCTCCCATAATAAATAAACCCTAATTAATGGTTAAGATATTTAAGTTTCAATGATGCTTTTATGACTATTTTAAGTATTTTCCACATATATATTTATTTTGAGAATTGAAATTTTACATGATCTCATTAAAAGAAATCTTTACAATTTCTAAACATGATTCTTAGTAACTAAATAACCCGCCTAAAACAATATCATAAAACGATGCCATTGAGATCAACGAGATCGATCGAATTGGTTCGATGAGACTAGGATCGAGCAAGAAAGTAACTTAAAAATAAAAAAAATATATTTTAAATCAATGTAATATTAGGACAGGATGAGCAAAATTTTGAACATATTATATGTTGAAAGATTCTTTTATCTTCATAATTAATTAGACAAGAACATATATAATTCAAATTTAAAGATAAAAAAATTAATATAATATAATTCATGAAAATATAACTATCATACAATTGGTAGAAAATAAGTAATAGCCATATCATACAAATATATATATATATATATATATATATATATATATATATATATATATAAATATATATATATAGTAAATGACTGACATATACATTACACAAGCCATAAACATCCGGAATACCCCACCAACATGATATCATCCATTCATCACTTACAGTGAAAAATGGGCATGGGTAGATGAAAGACTAAGAAGAGAGAAGTTAGGAGGGAAAGGTGAAGTTGTCACACACAGATCTTTCCTAGAATGGCTCCTGAGGAATTGGTATGATGAGCTTATTATCCATAGAGATCTTGTTCTTCAACCATGAAATTAATCCAAGTCTGGCATAGATCATGTCACTATGAAAGGATGCTAAGTCTGAAACTTTCGATTCTATTATAGGATGTCTTGCATTGAGTTTTTGACATGAAATGTTGTATGTCACAGTAGCAAAATAATTGAGCTGCAAACCATAATTGGATTTAGATATCTTCTTCATCCTATCACGCACTAATAACCTCTTCACACATTGCTCCTCTCTCCTCTTTCTTCTCTGTACTCCGCATATCCAAAACACTGTTGTCTCCTTCATCTGAGTTGCGGCTACAAATAGAAACTACACATGCAGACATCCAAGTAGCTGCACCTGCAAATAATTCATGGATGTTTCCAACCGTAGGCGATCTGCAGATAGTAATCCTCCATCGAGCTTGAAATGTGCTTAGCTGAGAACCACAACACATCTTGATGTATCTTTGCATATCTGCCACACCCCCAGTCAAAGAAAGTTGCATTCATTATGAGTTCTTCCCTTTTCTTATTAGCAACATGAAGTTAGCCTCGCAGATGCGCTACACCGGGGGCCTGTTGCTGCCTTTAGTATGCTTAAAGTCAAGCACCTTTCTTCCAGTGGTCCTTGTGAATGAAGGCGTCGATTCACTGTGCACGAGAGAGAGAGAGAGAGAGAGAGAGAGAGAGAGAGAGAGAGAGAGCATTCTAATGCAAGGAAGGAGACTGAAGTGGGGCGTCGGGAGGGGGAGATGGACCAAGGAAGACCAGGTGGAAAGGGAGGGTTTTGCTGGGGACGTCTCATCTATCCAAGACTATGTTGGCTTAACCAACCATTTGCTCCTCCCCAAAGTTACGTGCTAATCATTATCCCCTTTTCCAAATCCTCTCCTCCCCCTCCCCACACACACTTTTGATCCCTTTTTGTGCTGTGCTTGCTATCCATCCAAGCAAAAAGCCTCTCACGTCAAAGATGGTGAGTAATTGGCCTCAATCAATCCATCACGCCTGTCCCACACCACACCCTCTCCCCCCCTCCCCTTCCCTGCACCTCCTCATGCAACAACTCTAAGCAACGCCATTGCTGGACATCTGCGCTCATTTAATATAACCACATGATCGCACGGGGGAGAGCCGAAAAAAGAGAATTCATGCACGTCTTCTGCCTGTCGGTGGCGTTCCGTGATGGTCCTGTGCGATCGAGTATCCTCGACCCGCTTCACTTTGCTAAAAGCAAGCTGTTAACTGGACTCCGTACCGGGCCCAACTGTGGGTCCCATATCCAGAGGTTTCTGAGAGGGTGAAAGCGTGGTCGCTGTCGTAAAATGGACAGGGGAGCCTCGCCCTGACGCCCACACCCCAAGCAATACGCAGCCGGAATTGCTTGGATTAATAAGTAATTTACATGTACTTCCTTTCCCTTCTAAGAAATTGAGGCCTCTGTGGATCCCTCAAACTCCAATTCCACATGAGGTAAGCTAATATATGATTATAATACGCATAAAATAAAATAATTCAGATCAATTCGGCATATATCTTCATTCCATCACGAATAATTCACTTCATATCGATTGAGTTGGGATCAATACAATGGGATTCAACATTTCTGCCGACCATTTCTCGATTCCCACAGATCCTTTCTCTGCGCATTTGGTCCCCGTCACGAGTTACGGCACATTTTAGATTGCGAAAGCATCGAACGTAACACTTCGTACAACAGCCATCACCTCATTCGTGTCCTTCCACAATCTTATCCACAATATTCGAAGGGAGAATTAAAAGCCCTCGTAAATGTATGTATCAACATCCATCAAAGGAATATATATGTATAGCTCTACCCATGACGTACATGTATGTAATGATTACATTGGCATCACAGGAAACATGTCCAAGTTATGGAAGAATCAATAGGTCTATCCATCAATCCCCTTCTTGCAGCAACCTTATGCAATATGGACTGTTTCGGAGGATTCCTTATTGCTATTATGAAGCATGAAAGCTCACATCAAAGGCCTTCCCTTTTGTTCCTCTTTTACTCTCTCAAGATGCAAGGCAATATGTGCCTTAAGTCGCAAAGAGGAGATTTCTCTTAAGGACTGGGGATTGGTGGTGTGTCTTAGTGATCTTTTTTCTCTTATTAGCCTTTCTATGATTGTGACTGAGATGATCATGATTTATGCACACCTCTATATCATAGATATTTAGTATATGCTCATCAAAAGTATTATATACCATCGAAAATGATGTTGATTTGTATTAGCCATGCATGTATCCCTCAGAGTTCATATTTACGTCTATACATACTTTAAAACCACTGTATATATCAATTTGTATGTAAGAGAAATAAACAAATAAAGATGAAATTGTTTCCAGTTTGGTTGATTGGGATGGACTAGTGGTTACATCCATGATCAGAAACTGAGGTCTTCAGAGCACAGAGAACTACAAAATGATAACTCATTAGACAACTACAAAATCACATGGCAAAGCAATCTAACTATCGAAAAGGGATGCTTGGAATATGTTGATGCGTACAGTATGACAATGAACAAACGTTTGTCGACCTGAGTCATTAAATTGCACCACAAGCAACATCATGGAATTCTTGCGCAGTGCACTGGCATTTAATAGTATTGTCTATATATTAGATAGAGATGTCACTTTGTAGACATAAATATTGAAATGGCTGAATCAATATGACATGCATAGAGGTGTCAGCGTACATCAATCACTTCATAATGTATTAAACTTCCAATCGTATTTATTAGCTTAGGGGTTTATGAGTTCAGCTAATATGGCGTCAGATAGGAGAAGAAGGATGCAGTCTAAATCTCATTCTGCAGCTTAAAGCAAATCGGGCGAAATAACTCTTCTTCTTCTTCTTCTTCTTCTTTGTTTCTGATATGTGGGTGGCCGCCTACTGCAGATTTAAGCAAGGCAGACCCCACAAGAGATGGGCGCATCTGCGAGCAACTTTGCTTCAGTGCAAATGTGGAAACAATGTCCGAAATGAAGTCCACGATTTATAGCTAGCTGTTACTGGTTTGGGATAAGGCCACGAGACCTCTAAGATTGTGTTTGGATTGCCATTAGATTGAGTGCATCCCAAGTAGTAGAGTTAACAAGCTAACAAGACAAAATCATTCTGGTAAAACTCTTTATCTCCACTTATTATGTATTGCTTCCAAAGGATGATGTATTACTAAAGCATGTCATATACTCCAGCATGTCAAAGATGTAGTAGCACCACTCTACGTAGCTGAGAGAGGAGCTCAGCGAATGAGAGAGAGAGAGAGAGTCCGATGGAGAGTCGTTTTTAGGTTAGATGGAAAGCAAGGAGCCCGAGGCAGGCGGTCCCATCGGGTGCACTTGTCGGTATAGTGACAACTTGAAAGCGGGAAGTTAGAGAGAGAGAGAGAGAGAGAGAGAGAGAGAGAGAGAGAGAGAGAGAGAGAGAGAGAGAGAGAGAGAGGAGCTACCTCTTTCTACCTTACATAAAAAGGGAGAGCTCTCCAACCAACCTACTGCACCAAGTGGAGACAGAGGTGAGCTCTAAGAACAGATCGAGATAACTAAGTGAAGAGTAGTGAGGCGAGTGGAATGGGGCATCACTCCTGCTGCAACCAACAGAAAGTTAAGAGAGGCTTGTGGTCGCCCGAGGAAGATGAAAAGCTCATCAGATATATCACCACCTATGGCTATGGCTGCTGGAGCGAAGTGCCCGAGAAAGCAGGTTCATCCCTCTCTCCCTCTCTCCACCATGGTAATGGTAAGACAGTGCTCTCATTTCCTTCCTTTATTCCCTTCTCTTCTGTCACGCAGGACTCCAAAGGTGTGGGAAGAGTTGCCGGTTACGATGGATCAATTACTTGAGGCCCGACATACGACGAGGAAGGTTTACGCCGGAGGAGGAGAAGCTAATCATCAACCTTCACGAGATTGTTGGGAACAGGTTTGATCAAATCCACATCAATTTGATATGTGTTTCGCTCCGTGTACTTCTTTTGTATTACCAGGCCAGCTGAAATCTATTTCATTCTATCTACATTGATTCATAGCCAGAGAAAGCTTCGTTGCATTGCCTCTAACGATAAGCTGGCTTTTGTAGGTGGGCTCATATAGCAAGCCACTTGCCCGGTCGCACAGACAACGAGATCAAGAATTATTGGAACTCGTGGATCAAAAAGAAGATCCACAAGCCGAGCAAAGCAGCTCAAACTGCAACCCCATCCGGCTTCGACCACGTTCAACCCGTCTTCAGCACCGCCGACCAATTCGACGCCATTCTCCACCACAACCTACCGAAGCCATCTGCGGCCGATCCCATCTTCCCTCCTCCACCTTGCCCTCTCTTCATGTTCGACGTAAGCGCCGGCGACAGCGGGTCAGCCACCGGCAGCTCCAAGGAGGAGTTTGTGCAGGAGGTGACGACCCTAACTTCCGACCTCTGGAACCCTACCCATCAGCAAGACCAAGCGATGCCTCCCTTCCTCGCCTTCACCGCGTGCATGGAGTCCAACTACCTGCCGCCGTTGGTGGACGGCATGGGCGGCATGGTGCCGTGTTGCGTGGCGGACGACGAAGAGGCGAGCAGGCATCCATTCGAGAAGCAGGAGCTAAGCGAATGGGTGGACTCACGGCAGTACTCGAGCCCTCTGATATGGGACCAAGTCGCAGGTACAAGTCTTGGTGGTGAAGCTCTTCCGACAGCGCCATCCACCATGGACGCCATGATCACATCCTTCTCCTCGTCCTTATCGAGGATCAACTAGGGAGGAGGGTTGCCTTCCCCTTCCCCCCTGCTTCTTCTCCTCCATGGCTCCCTACCTTGCAACAAAGGAAGGGTGGGAGTTGGTGGAGATAACTTATTACTGCGTGCATGCGTGTGATGTACAAGAATAATTGTCCGTAACGGAAGAATATATATATAGGTGTCACGACAAAGTAGTTGTGGCTGATGTCTTCGTGTCCTCGTCGAGGTTTGTGATGCCGCTGTGAAATGGTAAAGGGGACCCACTTACGCACTCTGCATTGCTTTCACTTTGCTTGGGAAACTTGCAACAAATTAAGGTCAATCTTCCGGAATTTGACCTCTCTTCATGCTGCATATAAAGCTTCTATCCTTTTTCCTTTCCTTTCTATGTTGTTCTTAGTTTTGGAGAAGCAGATGAGTGAGACACTCACTGTTTCTTTCTACCAGGCAGCATTACAGCTGCAATTGAAGGATCAATCTGAAGAGCTATTCTTAATATCACCATTCTCCAATTCTTATTATTATTATTATTATTATTATATATGATGAGAAGGAAAAGAAAGAAGGAAGGAAAATGAGGCTTTAAACAATGGAATGAATCATCATTAAATATTTATAAAGGTTATTTTCATAATTTGAAATATGATTTTTTTTAAGACACAAGAGAACAATCTTATCATTGGGCTCTAACTATTTTAAGAAAAAACAAAAGGAAAACTATTTGATTTGACGGAAAAATAGTTGCAAGTTGTTTCGCCAAAGTGTTAAATGTCATAACCTTTGACAACGATGGGAAGAAGAGTTATTTCGTTTGAAATTAATCACCAAAAGGAAGGTGGTGGGGAATGCTTTCGATGCATCCCATCAAGAATTATGAACTTGAGGCCGTCATTGTTAATTTCTTTTGGTCAATTCTTACATCGATCTCTCCTGATCTGATGCATGGTTTAAATTGTTAGTTTCAAACTTATTTCATGTATTTGAACCATTTTCTAGGTGAGGTAGATTTAATATTATCTGTAAGGATCTAATTATATTTTTTCTAAAAAAATTGAAGGTTGTGACTCGTTTAGTTGATAATAACTTTTTGATAGATTATCGCGAGGTTTTAGGTTTAGATTCTACCTTTACTATTTACCTTTCATTCAAGAAAAGATAAAAAAATCTCTTAAACTTGCATCATCTTATGCTTAGTTCAAGTTTATACGAAAACTCATTAATCGGGGGTGTATGAATTTAATTATATATTAGGTAAAGCTTGATTTTTTGTGATGAATAATAAACCAATCATAAAGGTTTCTCTTCTTCAATAAATAAAGAAGACACTTGATCTAAGTCACAAAAAAAATATATATATTATCATTTATTTTATTATTTCAAAAAAATTCATTCTCAAAATGGATTTGTATATGTTTTTTTTTAACTCAATGATGGATATATGATATTAAAAAAAGATAAAATACATATATCCTCTTTTTAATGTCATATACCAATTGTTGAGTTAAAAATAAATAAATATATACTAAACCTTTTGAGAATGAATTTTTTCTGAGATAATAAAATAAATGATAAGATTTTTTTTTTTGTTTGTTTTAGATCAAGTGTCTTCTTTTATTGAAGAAGGGAAACCATTAAGAGAGAATAGAGGGGACAAAGAAAGAGAAACAAAAAGAAGATAGATAAAAATGGGCCATATAAGGAATAGTGTTGATAACATAAATGTGATCAATCTAGCTGTTCACAATTATTCCCTTATTTACACATCCTCTCCTTATATCCTTTCTTACTCTTGAGTAATGTAGTTGTAAGCCCTTCTTTTCTTAAGCACTTGTAGCCAATGGCTTTTAGAGGATTGAGAGAGTGAACCCACTTCATGTTTTGACCTGAAAGGGGGTCACCTGCAGCTACTTCTAATAGAAAAAGTCCATTATGTTATATAGATATATATAATTAAAGTAAAATAAAGGTATGAGTGTCTTCAACGTAGAATTTTGATCCACAGGATAACTCGAATATATATTCATTAGAAAAATTAAATAGAATTTTGAATCTATTTACTCATATCTATAAAATTATATCGAGGACATATTGCCTCTTCGATATTTATATCAATTAAGGATTTTAAGGACTCAATAAAGTCCGAGTTTTATTATGTAGCATCTGATATCAAACCAAAAAAAATAGTTATCAATCATAATATCTACATTTAAAATAAATAAATAAATAAAATATTATTAGGTTTCCGATCACAATGTGTCTCCTAAAATCTTATTAGTCCTTTTCTACTGAAGCCCTTACTATAATCAATTTTTTTCCCAGCATGAGACTAAGATAAAAGCATCACAATATACCCTATTAGCTAAGATGAACGCAATATTTCTTGGACAATGAAGCAAAGGACTTCTAACCTTGGTTTCCAAAGAAAACCGACTCCCTTCACAGTTCACATAGATTTAGGGGTTCGTATGGCTCCCTTCTTTGTGGATGACATCTTTCTAATACTCCATTGATAATTAGCAGACACAATCCAAAGACCGACGTACAAGTAGGAGTTGCATGCAGCAACTCCTATTACTGCACGTACAAAGTTTGGAAGCTCAAACCATTGGAACTCGGTCGAGTGAACGGGGGAGCACTTGAAGACTTTTGGGAACTTGCATGGGCGAGACGATAGGGAGAGGCTGACAGAGAGACAACTCGAAACAGTTGTTTGACGGCAAGCATGCCGTCTTTTCATCCTCAAAAGCTTGGCATGTCGGCCAATTCGTGCAGGCCAATCCCTTGACGTACTCCTTTCCGTTCTCGGAGAGCAGGAGGACATGTCTCGATGAGAAAAGTTCCGTGTCTCTCTTTGTTCATTAGAGACTCAATTAGGCTGGCATATGCATGTGTTTTGGCATCATCTCTGGGACGCAACAGGGAAGCCCAGTGGCATATTTATTGGGGTTGTCACTGAGTTCTCGAGACTCCATCTCTAGCACCTTCGCTCCTTCCTCCTCACCTTGCACAAAGAAGAAAGTCAAATCTTCAAGTAGTAGTAGTACTGCAACGCATACATGAGGCCTCCCATGCTAATGATGGCTCTTCTTTTGCTCGTGATACTCGTAGCCAACGACTCTCGAGGTGCATTGTTGGAAGACAAGTCGCTGGCTTCTCTAAACAAGCAAGTCCATGTCAGTAGCATTCCAGTAGTACTACTACATATCGAGTATGGCATTGCTTAGTTTCTTGCCTTTGGATAATGCTGTTTTATTGTATGCCGATAGCAGGAGAAGGAAAGACCGACGGAAGGAGGAAGTGGCGGATCTCATAGGCATTGCTCAGGTATGTCGACACCTTCTTTGTCTTCTTGGCTTCGGCATAACTACATTAATCGACATAAAGACATTAGTGTCTCCTTTCGAATCTTATCGATGCAGGAAAGAGTAGGAAACTCATGATTAGTGCAACGACCACCTCGAAGGTTGGTATTCAAGTAGCAGCTGATGGTAGAGATAATTCTGTAGCGCATGTCTTCTTTGCTCATCATCTCATGGTGACTCACAGAGCGAGAGGACCGACGAGGGAGAGGGTGATGGCAGCCGAGAAGACCTCCGCTCGACCGTGCCGTCTCCTTTCGAGCAACCGCAGACCTACCTCGACATTCTAGACGCAGCAGGAACGGATTATTCTCCTGCAGGTAGAACGCCTCCAATCCACAATTGAGAAAGGCTAGCAGCAACAACAAACTAGTAATGCCAACAGCTTAGGAAGAGACAGTCGCAGAGAGATGGTGCAGTTTTCTTGGGTTTGTGCCATTCTGGGTAGATGCTACGTACTAATGAATATAATATCTACGCTATATGGGGTAGATGAAGAAGGTGTGTGTTGCGTTCATGATATATGCGGCTGAAACATGAAAGTCAAACCATGAAATATGTTGGCTCATGAGAAACTTAAGATGCTGGCTTCTACACAATGACAAACCAAACAAAAACACACCAGTAGCCATAATAGCGCTTGTAGCAATAATTGCAATTATCCAAACACCTTATTTTGCAAACATTGTTTGTTTCCCCAAGAAAACACAAGCAGAAATGAGCCAAAGTGCCGGTACACGCCATTGCCCTAACTTTATTTAACTTGCTAGCTGCAGTGTTAGGGCATCAAACCAAACACTGTAAACATGGAAGTCGTTCAGTCAATCATCAGCATACTCGTGGTGGTGATGGCGGTGCTTATGATGGCGGTGCTTCTTTTCCTCATCAGAGTCATTTCCCTGCCGGTTACTCCAATTAGAAGGAAAAAAAAGAAAAGGGAAAAGCACACACAAACCACCGAGTCCAAGCCAAACTGAGCTGAACATGATATATTTAAGTTTGAAGATGTCCAAACTACAAAAGAGATTTTGACTTCGATTCATGACATTGAAGCTTCAAATATGTTTGAAGTAAATTATGCATAGATCTCAAAACTTAAGATCAAGATTAATGAACAGGATCGTCACTTAAAATGATTCTTAATCTCTCTTTTTTTGCATAATTCATTTTTTATTATCTCTATAAAGCATGCAAAAGGTATGCATTCGTATAGTGTATGCAAAGAAGAGGGGATGTCCCTCTTCGAGTAATGTGATTAACAATTAAGAAATACAAACAATATATAACAGTAGATTATTGGATGTTACTAAATCTTATGCACGCCATCTGGGCTAGCACATCAATGGTTTATTATATACCTCCGATGTGAGCAAACAACGGATAAAATTTCACAAAAGTTGCAGCCTTATTATGGGTTAATTAATATGTGGATCTCATAAATGGCCAAGATACAATTCAACCCAACTTACATACTAAACTAATGATAAATTCAAATACTGTCATTTGTTCATCACCAGAATCCAATCTAAGGAAATGTATATTATCCAACAGAACGGCAACCAAAATGAAAGTTGCAATCCCAAAACAAAACCTCTCTCTCTCTCTCTCTCTCTCTCTCTCTCTCTCTCGTCCTCATCGCTTTTATCAATATTTTGCCACCAAATATGCAGCAACTGACCTGAATCATGACTGGTGGTGCTTCTCTTCCTTCCCCTCTCCATGACATTATCTATACCGACATATTTGCTACCTGCACATATTGTATCCCGCTAGTTCTTCCACTGTTGCTGTTTTTTAACAAGGTACATCCTTTGTGCACCTCATTCCAATAGTATTGCCCAGAAAATACACCTCTTATAAAACTTATCATTGATTTCCTTCCAAAGGGCAAGACAGTCAGATGATATGCTTAATTGTATAATTGATTAGACCTTTCCATTATTGCAAATAAGAGAAACAAATGGACAATTCTCCTTCCACTACCATCCACATAACTGCAAGAAACCAACTTAATGTGGTTGACGCTTTATTATATATGTATTACTTTTTTATTATTCTGTTCATTTTCTATCGTGCTACACCATTATGTTTTATATGCTGTATTATTTCAAATTGCATTATTCTTTACTTTGCTCTTTTTCTTTTGGATTTGTTGTTTTTGTTGCATTACACCTGATGTTATTTTGTTTTGCTCTATTGCTATGTTGTAGGAACCTTTTACCTTCCCTTCTTCCAAGATAAACCCATCCTAATTATTTTCATGTTCATATGTTTTACAATGAATAAAATACTCTTAACCCATCTTTGTTAACAGAAAGTCTTCAGCTCACATCCATATTTGTACCTTATATGTCATTAAAAAGAAGATATAGTTCCAGCAAAGCATTTATTTAAATCACATGCACTTTACTTTTGCACATTGTTGTAGTTGTGAACCAGCCACTGAAGGCAAAAGTTATGCCACAAGTAGCTTGCTTAAAAGAAAATAGAAGTAGAAGACATATTAGGTAGGAACATTGTGAAAGGAAGCAGCATAAAAGAAATATTCAAGTTTCACCACAAGAAGACACGGGAAGTGCCCAAAAAAAAAATGAAATGAAATAAACAAAAAAACGATTATCACAATATTCGAGGATCTAGGAGAGAGAAATGAGGTGGGAATGGTTAATCATTAGGTAGGAAGCATCTTGATTATTGTGTTGAGGCAAATAATCTAAAACTGATCCAATTTCCATCAGCTTCTCAGCCAAATCAACAGAGATTGATCAGACTCAGCCAGAATACATTAAACTTGGTCGGAGTAGGCCAATTTTGGGCACTTCTAGTTAATTTGACAACCTTGAAAGAACAAAAGAGAGAGAGAGGAGGAGGCACTATGACAACCATATGAGTGAAGGAGAAAATGAATGTGGAGAAAATTTTTTCAAACCATGACTATGACCATGAAATAAAGATGCCTCAATTACATTACTCATCGACGGCTTGAAGATCTACCCTTTTCCAGTGCTTTTGCAATATATGAGACAGATTGGACTGAGAAATAAAGATAACATATTGCTAGAGAGATACCACAGCACACAATATATGAACAGTAATTGAGGAAGTTAAAAGGTACATATAAGAGAAAAAAGGAGAATTAAAGAGAGAAGGCCCTTCCAAGTTCATTTTTTGTATATTTAAGCTTATTTCTGAAGATAAAGGTTTCCAGTATAAAAACAAATAAGGCAATGCTACCATCAAAGTGGAGTAACTTGCTCAACTTTTGACATGTAACTAACACGCTAAGGTAAAAGAAGAACCCTCTCAAAGTAACATCATATGTTGTACCAAAACAATTTCTATGGATACATGAGGATCTGGTTTTCGATTGTTAGGCATCAATATAAATAAGCCAAAATGAACAAGATCATACAATTGTGTATGAAGAGCGGCTAACTTTGACTGAATCAGCTGATTCTGCCTTACCATGGCCAATTTCTGACAGGATCCACTAGCAGAAATTGGTACGCAAAATTTGCACAGGATGATACTGTAAATCTAGAGTTAATGGAAGGCAGGTATAAAGGCAAGTCAAGACAGAGAAACACTGTCCATCAAGAGGTTATGCATGAAGAAGAATGCATGATCAATCACTATCATACAATAACAAATTATCATCTCAGTCACAGTAAACGGAACAAGTGAGGACAGAGGTGATTTGAGACAGAGGACTTACATAGCTAGTGCGGCCATACCCTTCACCTTGATCAGCACCATATGCAGGATTCACATAGCTAGGGCGACCATATCCTTCACCTTGGTTAGGATCGTGCCTGCTTGGCCTATTATACCTCCCACTCTCCTCCTCGTCACCGCCGTAGACGGGCTTATTATACCTCTCAGTGCCCTCCTCATCTCGTCCATAGACGGGCCTGTTATACCTCCCAGTCCCCTCCTCATCTCCACCAGAGACAGGCCTCTGATAAGTTGGCTTCGTATTCGACCCATATCCGGACTCATCGGACTGGTACTTGTGACCACCACCAGATCCGTAATCGCCACTACCATAGCCACCACCACCAGATCCGTAACTGCCACCGCCATAGCCGCCACCACCACCAGATCCGTAATTGCCACCGCCATAGCCACCACCACCGCCAGATCCGTAATTGCCACCACCACCACCAGATCCGTAATTGCCACCGCCATAGCCACCGCCACCAGATCCATGTTCACCACCGCCCTGGTACTTGCTCCCGTAACCATATCCTTGCCCAGCCTCCTCCTCTCTTGAGGGCTTGGGGTGCCCTTGCCCATACCCGTATCCGTAGGAACTATCCTCATCGCGCTTGGGTAACCCACGACCATACCCAGATCCGTACTCCTCGCTGCCACCATACCCAGACCCTGGCTCAGATCCGTGATCCTGAAACCCAGGCCTGGGCTGAGGGCGGCGACCGCCACCGTAGCCACCAAAATCACCGACGCCTCCACCTCCCTCGACCTCTTGCTGGGGCCGGAAGCCGTAGGCCGGCTCCGGCTTGGGCTTCGGGCGGCCATAGGGCTCGCCGTAGTCGGAGGCCCCGTAGGCGGAGGGGACGGAGCCGGAGGAGTACTGAGGCCTTGCGTAGTCTACGTTAGAGCCCGCGGAGGAGATGGGGTAGCAGGTCTCCTCGGAGGGCGGGAGGGGGCGGCCAAAGGTGAGACTGAGATCGTACCCCCCGCCATAAGGCGTCGGATCATACTCGTCGAAGTCATCCACCGCCTCATCTCGTCCTCTCCAGGCGGACGCCATCTCTCTCTGTCCTCTCTCCTCACGAAGAAGTCTTCTCAGATCCACCGGGCGTAGGAATGGTGTGGAAGGTGACGCGTTAGTTATAATTGGAGGCGGTGGCCGGGCAGGTGGGCGTATGAGCATCACAGAGGCCTTTGCATTTTTAGTTATTATTAGTATTGTGGAAGGCCTTTAATTGAACATTCCTATTATTATTAGTTGGGCGAGTTTTTACAAAAAAAAAAAAAAAAAAAAAAATCTGAACTTTAAATTATTCATAACATCTAATGTTTTAAAAATTCATCCCAAACAGCTCTAACTGTATAAAAAAATTATTTTACTCTCATAATTTTAAAAAATTATCATAATCCTCACGTAAAGATAAATAACTAAAAGAGTGGGAAGCATTATTAGCTCATGCTTGTTAACTCACGAAAATACATATAATTACGGGAGAAGAGGTAGATGATTAACTAGAGTTGACGAGTGGGACTATAAGTATAAGATAATCATCAATGAGGCTGATGAGAGTAGAGGCAAGTCGAGGGCGATGACCGCTAGAGATAAAATGATTATTTAAAATAAGAGATGTTGTATGAAATTTTTTTAAATTTTTAGACTGTTTTACGTGAAAAACTCAAAGTTATATAATTATTTTCATAAATTTATCCTTATTAGTTGCTATTTTTTGTTTCCTTTATTTTTTCAAACAAAAAAATTGAAGGTGAAAATCATGTCCCGATACATTGTACACGCAAAGATAGGAAGACAGGTGGTGTCGAGTTTGTCCAAATCAGTGGCAATTGATTCTGGTCGATCTTAGAAATTTAACATTAAATCTTATATAATATCTTGGACGACTTTTTCAGAATTTTTTTTATTTTTTAAAAAGATGATCCTGTTTTAGTTTTTCCTAAATGATGTCTTTGTTTAGAACAATGCTAAAAATACTCAACACCAGTATAACACAATAAAAATATTATAAAATCTATTGGAAGACTCTGTAAATGATACAAATACATTCATAACCTTAATCAAACTAATCTTAAATCTAAAAATTTTATAGTATGTTGATCTATGGGCAATGACAACTAAAGATGTATAATATAAGATCATTTAAATTATTTATTAATAGTATTAGTGTTTTTAGTATATCAACAAAAGCATTGTAACAATATTGTAAAAGTACTGTAAGAGAGTCGAATTGTCTCAAAACACAATAGAAATCATTTGATATATTAATTAGGATTCAAATAAGTATTTATAATAATTTATAAATCATTCAAATAGGGATAAAATTTGATTGATCATAGTGTTTTGATCATTACAATAAAATACTATAAAATATACTTTAAAATATGGTAAATAATTTAAATGAACTCCTAATCTCAATCAAGTTAAATCTAAAAAATATGATATCATAATAATTTATAATGATGTTAATCAAAGAGATATAATATGATATCACTTTCAATGTATTTCAATAGGTTTACAATATTTTTAATACATCAATAAAAACATTATAAATATTATAAATAAACTAAATAAAAATACTGTAATGATCCATAACTAGTGAAAAAACACTGATGAAAAAAAATACCATTGTTGTTGGTGATAGGTATTATGAATATTATTCGAATTATGGTCATCATTTGAAAAATAAACCAAAACAAGGAAAGCCTTTTGAGAAACAAAAAGAAAAATCACCATAATATCTTTGCATTATTAGAAAATGATAATAAAAAAAATATTATTACAGCATTTTTTATTATAAAGAAAAACCTTAGATGATCCGAGTCTTGGATACTTAATTTCTATCACATAACAATGACCATAAATTAGGATGAGCACAAAGATTTAGGTAAAGCGAGAAACCTCTTTTTGCGGTGAGGCTGATCCAAATTGTTATCATCCAAATAAGGGCAATCTTAAGACATTAATTAGCACGGTAATATGACTAGGAATTGTGAACAGAGGGACCAAAATGTCAATATATTTTGATAATTTCCAATGATTTAAAGGAAAGCTTAAAACCTAATAAATAAGCTCACATCAAAATATTAGACTGCAAAAAATAACTTGAGAAACAAATTAAATTACAACTGATTCCTTGTTAGGCACATCCTTAAGACTTACTGGAAATTGAATCATTTAGTGCCAAGGGTTGTACAATTTCAGAAGCATATAGAAGGTCCAGGTATCCTTCAAAACATTAAATCATTGTACATGAAATACAATGTCCTTATTGCTAGAATCACATATACAGACGAGATTCACATTAACAGTATAGCACAAGAATTTTGCCTAAAAACGTTCATAAGCAAAGATGAAGCCCATTGAGATATGGGTAAAGACAGTGTGTTCAAAATAAAGCGGATACAACAAAGCATACTATATATCTAAGCCACAAGAAATAGAAACAAAAAAAATAACAAATTGTCCACAAGGACAACGACACGTGTCGTTCACAGGTTTAGAGAACATGAAAACATGCATGCAAAGGACCCCAAATTGTTGGGACATTCCGAATTGTAGTTGCTGTGACAAACGCTTAAGCACATGAAAATTATTAGTTGACCACTCCAGAAGGGCCACAACACCCTTTAAATCGGGATATAATTAACAAAAGAACTGGAGAGCATGTGCAATCTTTATTGGATAAACCCTACAAAAATGTTAGATGCAACGTTCGCTTCACAGTAACATGGAGTGTGGGTTCTCAATGTAGCCTTTAAAAGCTTTCAACCACTGGGCGCCAATCGCACCTGACATTAGTGTGAAAGAAAAGTCAGGGGTCAATTCCACCAATTGTACACCGAAAGAGTAATGCATGAGTAGGTGGCACATACCATCAATCACACGGTGATCACAACTCAATGTGACTGACATGAAGGAACCAAATTCAAATTGGTCAGGAGCACCACCAGGAAGCACCCTCCTCTCAGCTGCTCCACTCGGAAACAAATTCCAGCATCAGTATGCATTATTACATTGCAGATAAACATTATGAACAATTAAAATATACCAGATCCAACAGCCAAAATGGCTGATTGAGGAGGATTTATGATGGCACAGAACTGCTTGACACCAAAAGGACCTCCAAGATTTGACACCGTAAATGTACCTCCCTACAAAATAATTTTCACCGAGTTATTAGGCATAAAGCTATTGCTGTTAGATCCTTGCAACTATATTTTGATACCTCATAATTTTCTGGTTTCAAGCTGTTCTCTTTGGCCTTCTGAGCCAAATTCTTCACTTCCTCTGCAATTATAGACAGTCCCTTCTTGTCTGCATCCTGCAAAAATCACATGCATGTTATAGAACACATAATACATGCACTAAAGCCATGAATTCATGCGCCACTAATTACCCTAATAACTGGAACAAACAACCCATTATCTGTCTGGACAGCAACATTGATATTAACATTGTTGTACCTGCATCAACAGAATTAAGTTGGGATGAATCTATAACTTATTAAAAAGAAAATTATTTGAAAAGAATAATATAAAATTCAGGAGTTTTACTGTCGAATGAAGTCATTCGTCCAGGAACTGTTACACTGAGGAACTTTGCGAAGAGCCAAAGCAGCTGCCTGTGATATAAATGTATGTTCAGAACATATTCAGAACTGTTGCACCAAATCAGATTTTAAAGACGAGAAATTTCCGTTCCTTGATGATAATGCAAAACATGTCAAGCTCAACAAAGAATAGGAAAACAAAAACATCAACAATCCTATGAAGCCAGATAATAAAATTTCTGATCAAGATCTATATACACTTATTTTTTGCAAGAAGACAATGGAATAGATTGGATATTCACAATATATCTTTTCACATTGAAACTACAATCATCAACTTCTGTCATAAAACAAAGTTAAACATATACAATTGGATAACAAATTATATGAGAAACAGTAAACATAGACTCAAAACATTACAGAATTTGGTTAGACAATCACATGTTTAAATGCATATTTAAACAAGAGACTAGGGCTACACAAACACAAAGTTATTTATACGCCAGTGCAATGTTGCATCACACACCATGGTTTGGCCCTGTGAGAAAGGACCAGTGTCACCAGACACATCATTGTTGGACATGGGCACACTCACAAGTTGACTGATCTGTGGTCTATCAGCCTCCAGTACTACTTTCCCCTTGTCATAACTTGAAATTCATAATTTGCTCAATCAAGTGCTCGGGCCATGTCCTTCCATCTCTCGTTCATCAGTGTAAAGATGGCCATAAGCACGTGAGTCACCTCCATAACACTAAGAAAAGACTCATCCAACATTGGATATACCATAGTTCCCTAGCACATCATTCAAACCTCACTGTGGTACCACTAGTCTCTAATTCTAGGGAAAGAAGACCAAGTAAGCTAAAAAGATATCTTCATTACTGAAAAAATAAGACAATATTACAAACCTTGATAAAAGAGGCTTACAATTCATTTTATAGGCTTAAAAACCCTAAAGTATATTAGGCTACCATTGTTCCCCCATAGCCTTTCTACGTTTCTCTATTTCTCCAATATTGTTTAAATATTCTCTAATTCTACTTCTACTACGTAATTACTTAACTAAAATTTGGTAAAGTGCCAAAATGGATACCAAGCCAAAATTTTAAACTTTGGACTTGTATTACACCAGCAAGAAACACTAAGAAAAACAATGTTTGCGACAAGGTTCACCTTACCCGTCCATACCAGTGTACCAACTAGCTATCAGTACGATACATACTGAGGCATACCAACGTACCATATGTCGGTATAATGCCGAGGAGTACTGATGGTATGGTAAAATTATCGAAAATAGCTCAAAAATATCTAAAAATAGACCCAAAAAAAAGTTAAATTGGGGTTTTTAAGTTAAAAATAAATATAAATTTAGTATATTTTAGCAAAAATTATCTAAATCAGGAAAGAAGAATGATGCATATCTTCTTCAAGCTTTGAGGAGTAACTTTGTGGTACATTCCGAATCATCCTTCCATTAATATTGAACTATCTCAAGAGATGGTTTGAATTGTTAGATTATTTTTTAAACAACTTAAACTTTAAGATTCAAATAAATCAAATAATCAATCGATGGATATACCTGGTTCTACCACCAAAAAGAATATCGAGACTCCATAAGCAATGGATTGAGGTCCTTGATCTTATGTATTTATATATCAATTTGACAAGTTTGTCGAACTCAATCCTTAAATAAATCCTACAACATAGTATATTGATACATCGTATGCCACTGGTGCATCAATTTAGTGATGGTCGTAGATTGATCGTTGTGAACCACAAGTGTCTGAGGTGGCTCCTGAGGTAAGGACGATTATGCCATGTATTGGTGCAGAGCATGGAGAATGTCAGAACTTCTACTTTTGTCATTGATCTGTCGCTCCGTATCATAAGATCAATCAATGTACTACTGCTCGGAGAAGTAAGACCAACTATCATCATACTGCTGTTGGCCGTAAGATTCTTCATAAAATGCCGATTGTGAATATGATGAGCTTTGCTCTGTGTCTACGTCGTATAAGCTCTATCGCATATGCTCAAAATCATCCACTACCTTTCCCCTTCCACTTCCCCTTCTGTGTATAAACTTGACAGATACCTCGTCGAGCTCCATGATCGGAATCTTTAGTGGCATGTGTAAAATACTGCTCCTCGGCCCATGCACCACCCTCAAATTGTGTACACAAGACCATCAACTCCCCGACGTCGCCGCCATCATCGGTCGAAGCGATTGAGAGGGTGTCTCATTGCTTGACCCGATTCTTTCCAACGGTATGGCTAATGCTACTGCCTTCCCCTTTGTCTTTGCACACTAGGAGGATGATTGTGGCAAAGAAAAGGGTTTCAAAACTCTTTCATATATTTCAAACGATCAATTTGATCGGTTGAAATAGGGCAATCTAAGCCCTTGATCGGTAATGATCGAAATCTGATCGTTACCGACCGTCGGTAACAATCAGATTTCGACCATTACCAATTGATATAGACCCCGTATCGCTCGATATAGGGTCATGTAACAAGTACAGCCCGATACATGGTGGTCCGCATACCAATCCCTTGTTGGACCAGTACATACCGCCCATAATGAGTGATACAGCTCAATACGACAAACCCTAGTTTGTGATCTAGAAGATAATAACATTCTTATGCTAAAAAATAACAAAGAAAAGGAAAAAAGCCATTTCAACCATAATCAATCCTTGCATCATCACTCAAACTGAGAGATGAACTAAAATGGAAAAATAGAAGGACGATGACATGTAAGTTCAACAATATATCGATTAGGCATGCAGTCCTTCATAAAAAGATGTCTTTGATCACAAAATAGTTATTTGGTCATGTCAAACGACATCAGAATAACAACACCCAAAGTCCTTGGTCAAGAAAACATAGGACACTTCAAGTCAAACAAATTCGTAAGGATATGGTAGGCATTCCCAACAATAGAAATTCCCCAATTAATTTGTCTCTTGTGATAAAGATAGAAAATATTCAATTATATAAAAAGGCAATTATCAATGATAATGGTCTATTTATGTCATAGTATTCTGCAATTTTCTCAGAGCTCCATTTATTGTAAGCAAGTTGATCATGATAAACATGGTGCTATCCAATGATTTTGGGTTTGCATCATACATGATAGAACCACTACTACAACAAAAAAATTGAGTTATGGTATTAAAGATGAATTCAGATAGGACACCATACTTCACTCCCTTTCTTTATTCTTGATGTTGAGTTTTATGTCTGATCTTGAAGTAACCTGATGTTATTTATATGTACATAACCCACAATAAGGAGTCTTACCTGATTAATATATCAAGCTATTAGGATTAATTTGGATGTTGGTCCCTCTCCCGTGTCAAAGAGGGTAAATGGTCATTAGAGGTTCATGAAAAAGAAACTTATAGCAACAAAAAGAAAAGAAACCAATGATCCATGTGGTGCTTAATAAGAAGTTTCTCTCATCACCTTGAACCACTTAGGTTAGCCTTGCACCTAAAAATTACAATCAAAATCCTAAAAACAATGCTCCTCATACATTCTGTGCATATTTCTTACCATGTCAATGGAACGCCCATGTGAAAAAGCAGAGACAACCTAGGTGTTTCACACCTCTTTTTAGTTGCCTAATAGTCTTGACAACCACCACTAACCGGACAACTAACAAAGTTAGCGATGCAAGCCCATCAATAATTGGTATTAAAGCATGCAGCAAACCAGAAAATCATAAGATTATATCTAATAGAGTCTCCAACTGAAGAGCAAAACCTACAGATAGACACTCCCTAGATTGCATCAGAGGAATCAACACAAGGCAGAAACTTTTATCAGATCATCAGTATACGGGATTGAAAACATAAAACTAACAAGGCTCCAGATGCAAAATCAGTTGCTAGCTTTAACTTAGAAGAACATCAAACAATGTGGAATCATCATGGTAACTGAATTCTCAAAAGAACATATTTTGCTGCATCTTGCTGAGCATGAAGTCCTAGCCAACCATTACAAAATTACAATCAGGAGTATAATGTATAAATTCACAAATAATATATCACTAGATGGGATTTAAAGGGAACAAACCTTTATGACAAGGTCATTGATTGATATTCTTTTACCACCAGAAGTCTCTTGTATAGCATTAAGTTTGCTCCGCAACCTGAGGGGAGTGTAAAGTAGTTCATACTCTGGATTATCTTAATTGCATCCACTTTCAATGAAACCAACATTCAACAAACAATGTTACACTATCAACGTTAAATTACAGCAAATTGATACTCACTCCATAAGCTTGTCAACACGGGTGTCTACTGTTAAATAGTAGTGGGGAATAGTCTGTTTAGACAGCAGCAAGCGGGAAGCTGTAACCTGCAAATTTGGACCATCAAATATGAACACAACAACACTAGAAACTCAACTAGGTGAGAAGATTGAAGGAAGGATTTAGTTACTTTTCTTATCTGGGAATTTGGAAGGTCCACATAATCCAATCCTTGAACAGCGGCTGGACCCTTTGCCTTGGATTGAGCAGAGACATCTTTTTCCCTAGATGCTACATTCAATCAAATGCACAGTCACTTTTACGATACCAAAGAAACATGAAATGTTTTATCATAAATATGATTGTGTTATGCATATAGAGAAGTGCATGACTATCAAGGTCTCCAAACAGTAAGATAACATAATTGAACTTATGATTGCAATATAATCACGTCTTAATTGTTAGTGATGTCAATATGGTGTTAGTGGGTAAGGATTTCTCAAACTAATATAAGAGATTCCTTAACCAGATGACAGCAGGAGCAAAACATCAACAACTGCTTGGCCCTTTTTTTTCATACGATGATAAGTGGTGCAACTCAAGTCAGTGGACTATAAAAAAAGGGCAACAGTTGAAGCAGAAAAACAATAAAAGAAAAAGAGAAGTTTATCGCTACAAGATACAAATCATCAGCATTCACAACCAAGATAACTTGGTTATGGTACAAGGTCTTACCATAGGGTATCAGTGGTAAACTTAGCATTTGCTAGTTGAATAAAAGAATTAATCTAATAATATTTTTAAATGGATAATGTGATTCACCAAGAGAAGTGCTTACATGTTAAACTATTGTCAACCAAGCACTGCAAGGTATATGCAATGTAGCACATGTTGCATATGCCACACAATGTTATATGATATGGTAGCATGTGGCATGATTGAATTTAATGCAAGCGCTACAAGATGATATTAGTACCCACAAAGTACTTTCTGCTTGAAGACTTCAATACTGCATTAATATAAATATAGTCTCTTCTCAAAAATCTGAGTTATTTCAGCTCACCTTTCAGTGTAAAACACCTGGTGCATAAGCTAAAAAATATCTCTAATAGCTAGAGATTCTTAAAACTTGCAAAATAAAAAATTTGCTGCATAAGAAATCACAACACAAAATAATGCCACGCAACCCAAATAAGCAATGGGAAAAAGTCACCCTCTTCTCTATCAAGCACATTTCTTTTCCACTTGAAAGGCTTCATTAAAGTTCAAGTAAAAATGGGACCTGTGCACCAAAAGACCACATTTACATGATAGTTAGCTCAAGTCAAATGGATGAATGGTAGCACGTGTGAGAGTTAGGATTCTCTTTTGCACTTGCACGGCATGTGCTTGCTATTTAGCTTATAATATCTGTCAAATTTTGAAAATTAACCAATGTGTTATCCACTAATGTTGACTTCCTACTACCAATTTGGCCATAAATAAGGCTCCATTGATCTAGGCAGCTAGGAAAGTAGCAGATAACACTAATGTTGATTTCCTACTACACCTTAAACTAGTGTTGACTTTCTACAACACCTTAAACATTGGTCTGATGATGGTGAACCAGACCCTCTTACCAAAGGTTGAGGGTTTGAAACCTCAACTACACATTTTGGAAGGTGACAACTAGTTTATCCAGTAAAGATCTTAACAATTTATCACAAGGTCCTGGGCTCGAATACCGCCTTCACTACTCACTCTTTGCCAAAAAAAAAAACAAGAAGTTTCATCCTTATTAGCCAGTGTGGGCCGGTATTTACCAGTCCATTGCTGAACCGCCACACAAACCAAAATATTTTGCCCCCCACTTGAATCCAACCAAAATTCACGAAGATCTGATGAAATTCATTCGACTTTGGCTACATGGGATCTACGCAAGAATACATAATTTTAACCTATACTTGCTTAGATCTAAACTAGATCCAGCCTACATTTATGTAGTTTTAGCCATGGTCCATACTACTCCATTGTAGATTTGCACCAATCTGTTTTACAATTGCATAAATACAAAAAAATCCAAAAAAAAGACCTAGATCCACATGGATCAGACATAGAATTGCATGGATTAGACATGAATCCAACCTACATTTGCAAAGATCTAGTTTGGAAGCAGGTCATATTTTCAATGTCAAGTCAAAAATAGAGAGGCTTGGATGGTTTTCCTAATTTTATTATGGAGTAGAATACAATCATGTGGAAAGAATCCTAACGTATGAAAAAGTTCTGAATCTAGGATATTGGTTGATCATCCCCCTCTCTTAATTCCCCATCGCCACACTACTCTAATGATCAAGGGGAGTGAGATGCACAATGGTGAACAAGTAGAGGGTAATGGCATCATGAAGAGAAATCAAAACTTATTTCAGATTCATGGCATGATATTGCTAAAAGATTCTTCCAAAATTTGAGTTAGTGTAGTGGATGAAGCAATCGTTAGAAAAGCACTAAAGGTGGATTTATAGTTATATAGCTAATCATCAATTGTATTAAACATTTGAAAAAATAGTGAGAAACATGTTATTCCAGCTCTATCTGATGAAATTCTAAATAGTTTACGTACAACACAATCTCCTCAATTGTGGGTTGGCACACCGAGGCATGAAGCATCTATTGTGTATGTTAGTCGAGGTGGGAAAATAACCTGACTAAAGTACCATCTGGCTAATAAATTTCCCAAAGTGATCAAATGTCCACTGACCAAATCCACCAAGGTACCCAAGAAATTGGACAAGCTTTAGGAGTTAAGTTGGATGCTCAAAACACCATATTGGCTAAAACAGAAAGACCAAAGGGAGGAGCTTTGTAACAGGCATCTAACCCTCCCATCCATGATAATTATGAGGATTATAGAAACAATGTTGATGAGGACCCTGATATTACAACTAGTTCTTATATCACCCAAGCACTAATATATGCAAGAGGCCATGATATATCGACATGGATTTGATGGTTCTTCACAATATGAGCATAACAATGGTAGTGGTAGTCAAAATGGTGTTTGACCATCTCCGTTCAGCTGATCCTTCAATTAGGCAACCCAATGGCAGTGGGGCTCAGGTTTTAAACAAGAGTGCCATCCTTGACCAAGTTAGCTAGGGTTGGTTACCTGAGGGAAGAGGAGGTGCTGAGAAGAGCAGCTCATCTTCCCAAGTTCACCACAGTTGTTTAAGGAAAGGCAACTTGATGAGGAGATGACTTTCCAAGACGGTTTCTGAGGGAGAGGAGAACTCCCGACCACTCCTTTCCCAAGTCAGTTATCCAGAAGTCTGTTATGCAGGAAGAAAGATGACCAGAGCTCATACTTGCTTTTGAAAGCAATAATACTGGAACTGGCCTGTAACTTGGGTAGCACATGCCTAGCACGTCTCATGAGATACGTAAAAATGGCAGCAGGGTAGGCATATGGGGCTTTCTTTGAGCTCCTTGAACAAAAGGCCACTCCTGATATAGTCATTTTTTATCTTATGTCTTGATCATTCAACATTCCCCTTAAAGTGAGAAGCAAATGAGGATCAAGGGATGCTTACATGGAAGAAAGATATTGGATGGCGATAGCAAAGTCATTCAACTTCAAAGGAATTTCTATACATGCAATTCGAGAATCTTACTATCGACCCATGGCATCCATCATTCAAGAACATGATCCAAAGATAGAGTCACCTACTTCGTATGAGATTTCTAGGTAGTATCACAATGAGGAAGAGGAAATTGGAAATTTGATAAGTAATTTAGCAAACCATGGGAACATAAAGTGTGACCCTCATATGTGATTGTCGGCCTGACTCAAATCGAGATAAGCATTATCACTATCCTGACTTTTTGTAACAAGAGGATCATCTTCCATAAGATGGATAGTACATAAAATCAAATTCAAGGCGAATGATATATTTAGCAGTGGTGAATGACATTGGGAAGCACTATGTAATACAAATGGTGACTGTTAACAGCTCAAATCTCAAGATTGACAAACAACTGATGGACACATGAAGACCTTTTTTTCTGGATACCATGAACTGCTCATATAAACCTTATGATAAAGAACATTGGGACATCCTTACAGTGAAGAGAATAGTGGCCAAAAGCACAAAGCATCATCTATTTATAATTGATGTAAAACTCACATAAGGGAAGTATCTAAGACCAAAGGTCACACGATTTGACACAAACTTTATCTCCATGAAGTCCATCCAGCAGATAAAGATTGAACTAAAGACTATGCTGGCATACCCATTTATTTGTATGCTGCCACGGACTGGACCAATGACAATCCAGCCATTGACCAGAATGGGTCTGGTACCCAAAATTGCATTTCATGGTCCAATATGTTTGTACATACATAAGATCTCAAATGAGTAATTGCACCTCGTAAGCATACTCATCATGAACACTGTGTTATTAATAGCAAATATGCTTCTACAATGATGAATTCCAACAGAGGCATACTTTTATCATAAAGAAATGCAGTAATAAGTCCCACTTAAAGTATTACTCATGTATTATAAATTACATTTCAACTATTATTTCCAAACTTTGCCACAACTAACTCAATATGGAGCAAAGAAAAATCACAATATCTCAAATAACTTAGACTGCAATCTGTTGCCAATGATCAGCTTCACAAACTATAGCATCATAGTGGGATAGTTAAAAACTGCAATCAGTGTTCAGTTGGTTCATCTTTGCAAGGCATACATTTGCAAAACATGCGAAGTGAAATCAACCATTGGCTTCAATCACTCAATTCAATATACTAACATTCATATGAATGAAAGAAAAATGTGTAATTTATCTACTGTAAAAGTTGGAATGCTAGTTCCCCACTACAGTGGGTTTCTACAGCAAACTATCTCACAGGCGACAGTAACAAGTTATCACTTGCTCCCGGTTCCATCTGAGGTTAACCATATGCCCCAGTAATGATTAGAACATCTATGTTCCACGACGATGTCATCTAGCGAACTCAATATTTGATTGACCATACATGTATAACTATGAAAACGGAAGTTATGCAATAGAATTTAATCAATATATATGTTTTAGCAATACTAGAAGGGTTTTTCCAGACCAACACTAAGTAAAGCATTAACAAACATGCTTTAGTAGTGCAATTAGCAGCTAGAGAATTAAATCATACATTCACTTTCCTTTTAAAAGATACTTGATAAAATGCTACTAAAACCAACTCCTAAAAATATTGCAGGTTCTTTATCCATAATTACGAGCAAACTAATTATCACGCTATGATGATTCATCATTCTGTATGCCTCCATAGTACGTACAAGTAAAATAGTAAAATAGCATCTAGCAAAGCATCTATGAAATCGTTATAAGAAATACAATAGAGGATGGTGAGAAGCATACCCAAATAATCAACAACATCTGCCTTCACAATCCGGCCATCAGGACCAGTACCTTTCAAACTTGAAAGTGACACCTGTGTAAAGGGAAACAAACTGAGAAAGCAAACAACAAAAGGTAATCCAGAAATTGATGCTTAGAACCAGAAGACAATCAAGTTTTGTTAGGGTCAAACATCAACAACTAATTTAATAAAACAAATGTCTCACGTTGTTATCTTCTGCCAACTTTCTTGCAAGGGGACTAGAGAAGATCCGGTCTTCTGAATGAGAAACTTCTTCAGTCTTTGAAGCATTTGGTTCAGCAGCCTTGGCAGGGATTTCTTCCTCCTTTTTAGATTGGGAAGGTTCAGAGGGTGTCTTAACTTCAGTTGGAGCAGCAGATTTTGAAACACTGTAATCTTTAAATTTTTCAATATCACCCTCTTCCTCCACAATTATAGCAATCGCCTGATGACAGATTGTATTATCAAAGTCATAATGTATAGAAGTAATATCATGTCATGAAGGTCTGATCATAATATCAAAATGGTTTTAGAAAGACTCATACAAAGAATAAATTCAATTTAAGCAACATCAGAGGCACAGAAGACCACGATCATTATTAAATCATCAAGGTCACTATTTCTAAATTATATTCCATGTTGAACCTATAGCTATTTGACAATGCCCTGTTTAGTTTATTCAAGAGGTCAAATGTCGCAAAATAGATATGGGAGACATGTGAACTATGTATTATTTATTACATCAGCTTTCCATTGAAGAGAAAAGGTGAAGAGGGAAAAAAAGAGAGAGAAAAATAAAAGGAAAGAATGACAAAATATTTTTTAAAATGAATTTAAAAATAGTAAACCTATTTTTAGTTTTCAGAAATTTTAAGATAACTTAATGTATTTTAAAAGCATATAAAATTTATTTTTAAAATAGTATAGATGTACATTTGAACTATTATTTTATTTTGTAAGTATACATTCAAATATTTTAATTTGGATCCAAAACCTCATAGCGGTAACTATCATCTGGATCCTTTTAGTATATATCCACCCCAATCCAAAATTATAGAAATAACCAGGTTAGACGTTAAGATCCATATCACACCCGGCACTCCATACCCAAGTTCAAGCAACATAGAGAATAAAATACATAGTACTTATTTTAAAAAATAATATAGATGCATATGCGAACTATTATTATTGGTTGTAAGTATATATTCAAACATTTCTATTGGATCCATAACCCCACAGCAGTAACTATCATCTGGATCCTTATGGTATACATCCACCCCAATCCAAAATCATACAAATAACCAGGTCAGATGCTAAGATCCATATCACACCCGGCACTCCATACCCAAGTTAAAGCAACATAGAGAATAAAACACATAGTACTTATAAGACTTTGCTGTAGCCTTTGAGATAATCACCATCCTTTAATATTTTCGTTCATATCAAACAAATATGCCAGTATGTTCTCATCATTGAGACTATATGTAATACTTATGTAACATAATAGTATGTTTTAATCATAAGAATAATCACCATGCTACAATCATTATTAGAGCGAAGAAATCCAACATCCATATGTCACCCAGATGACAATCCACATAAAATAAACCACAGGTTTCTCTTCCATTTTTTACTTTCTATCCCTTACAACTATGTTTTGAATGACCTGCAAAATCCAGAAACAAAACTACTTAATACTGGTTGAAGTAGATGCTGCCTCAATCAATAGAGGGAAATTTATCAACCTAATCATCCATGGATTAGTGATGGATGGCTATGCAAGACAAAACATTACCTGTCACATATATCTTGTAAAAATTCCTATATTGGTCAAACCAACTCTCAACTTATACCATCTTACTTAAGGCAACTTGTACCACTTCCAACACGTAATAATAGAAATATTATACCAATGAACTCCATCTACCAATTCCATCACTATCAACCAAATAGATGAGATAACTCAAAATAAAAGCAGATTCGCAATTGACCATCCACCCTGCACCATATGATGATCAATGCCTTGTCAAACTTAACTAGATTTTAAAGTTTTAAATCAAAAGTCCATCTATCATCCAAACTCATTTGAGCTCCACTTATGTCAATACCTTCTAAAGTCCAAAGTCTAAGAAAATATTAGTAACAAATAATTTAAAAATGAAATCTCAAATTTAGTTCTGGTATGGTTGAAATGAATTAACTAGCTATTGTTACATAATCCCGATATCTAACTAAAAAGATCAGCTTGGTGAATTCCCAAGGGTAGTGAGGTGGTAAAGGTACAGACAGGGAGAAAAAGCTACTGCTCTTTGTTTAATAGTCCTAAGGTGGTTAATTCCCTACAGCGATGACATACTGTGCATCTCTGGAAATCACAGAAGAAATAAATGAATAGACCCACAGTACATATAACAATTTATAAACAAATTATTTGCTCTATCAATATAAAAAAATTTCATGAAAATTTCAGTATTACAAAGAGAATAATGAAGACTTTCCGTCAAGCAACAAAAATACACACAGTGATTGCAAAAGGCGCTCGGGCGCTCGCCTAGGCGCTCGGGCGAGGCGAGGCGAGGCCTGAGCGCCTCGCTAATGTCCCAGGCGGCGCGCTTCAAACAGGCGCCGCCTGGGCGCTCGCCCGAGCCCGGGCGCTGGGCGCTTCGGGCGAGCGCCTAGATAAACCAAGGCGACCGAACCAGAATTTTAGGTCTGGTTCGGTCCTGGTTCGAATGTTAGTTGGTTCAATCGAACCAACTAAACCGATATAACCCCAACCCTAACCCTAACCCTAACCCAACACTAACCTGCTGCCGCTGCCGCTCTCGATCCCGATCCCGATCGCGATCTCGTCGCTCGCTGCCGCTGCTCGCCGCTGTTGCTACTCGCGCCTCCTGCGAGCCCTCCCGCGAACCTTCCCGCTGCTCGCGCCTCCCGCGAGCCCTCTCCCTTTCCCGCTGCCGCCGCTGCCGCCGCTCGCCGCTGCTTCCTCGTTTCTCCATCAGGCTCAGTATACTCTTAATATTAAGTTTATTTGAATTTTGAAATGATTAATTTTCTGTTAATAGATTAATAATATATTATTTTGATTTTAATGTTGTTAATTTTTATTTATTTGAAATTGTTAGGTTTCAACATAAATGGCAAGTGTAGAGAGCAACTCAATAGAGTCTCCAATGGTATCAAAAAAAGATCCTGCATGGAAGTATAATTATTTGAAAGATCCGAAAGATCCTAATGCAGTGACTTGCATATTCTGCGATAAGACTACCAGAGATGGTATTTTTCGTGCAAAACAACATCTAGTAGGAAATTTCAAGAATGCAGCAGCTTGCAAAAAATGTCCACCTGAGGTAAAAGAAGAGTTGCTGAATTATATGAATGAAAAGAAGACACAAAAGAATGAATCTTATGGGAATTTACCAGAAGACAATGTTGAACATCTCAGGGATGAAGAAGAAGATTATTCTGCGAGTATTAACCCAAGTGAAAAAAGAGTATACGACAAAAAGGGAAAAGAAGTTATGAGTACTAAGAAAGGTAGAAAAGGACCGATGGATCTATATATGCTTCAAGGATCCCAGAAACAACAAGGGCAAGCAGGAGGCTCAAAATTGAGACAAACAAATATAAGTGATGCTTGTGATAAAGAAATAAGAGGAAGAACAATTCAGCACATTGCTCGCTTCTTCTATCAGGCTGGTCTTCCCCTTAGTAAAACTCGTTTAGACAGTTTTAAGGATATGATTGAAGCTATTGGAAGATATGGTGCAGGATTAAAACCTCCAAGTTATTATGAGATGCGAGTTCCATTGCTGCAAAAAGAGTTGAATTATACAAATGACTTACTAAAGGGTCATAAAGAATCATGGGCAACACATGGTTGCTCTATTATGTCAGATGTTTGGACTGACAGGAAGCGCAGGAGTATAATTAATTTTATGGTTAATTGTTCTTTAGGGACTATGTTTGTGAAGTCAATAGATGCTTCATCTTTTGTAAAATCTGGAGACAAGATATATGATTTACTTGACAACTTCGTGGAAGAAATTGGAGAACAAAATATCATTCAAATCATAACCGACAATGGAAGCAACTATGTTTTAGCTGGTAATATTCATCTTTTGATTTTGTTAATTATTTTATCTTCAATTAAGTGTGTTAAACTCTTAAGTCTTATCATTTTTGTTATCCTTTGTCTCGGGTAAATTGTTTGAATCAAAAAGACAACACTTGTATTGGACTCCATGTGCAGCACATTGTATTGATTTAATGTTGGAAGATATTGGAAAGATCTTAGAAATCAAGAAAACCTTAGAAAGGGCAATTTTTGTTGTTTGATTTCTTTATAATCACATTGGGGCTTTGAATATGATGAGAGAATTTACAGGGAATAAAGAATTAGTGAGACATGATGTTACCCGATTTGCTACTTCATTCTTGACATTACAGAGCGTGCATCGTCAAAAACATACTCTGAGAAATATGTTTACCTCTGAGAAATGGGTGACAAGCAAATGGGCAAAAGAAGCAAAAGGCAAGAGGGCTGCTGATATCATCTTAATGTCATCCTTTTGGAATCATGTAGTTTATATATTAAAGGTAATGGGCCCTCTTATTCGAGTCCTTCGGTTGGTGGATAATGAAAATAAGCCTACAATGGGATATATTTATGAGGCTATGGATAGAGCAAAGGAGACGATTAAAAGATCTTTTAATGAAAATAAAGAAAAATATGAGAAAATTTTTACAATCATTGACGAAAGATGGAATTGTCAACTTCATCGTCCCTTACATGCAGCAGGATATTATTTGAACCCTGAATTCTTTTATAAGATTAAATCTGTTGGATTTGATGCAGAAGTTTTGGGTGGGTTATATCAGTGTGTTGCAAGATTAGTTCCCAGCATTGAGGTTCAAGATAAGATTATTCATGAATTATCTTTATATAAAAATGCTGAAGGTCTTTTTGGAATTCCAATTGCCGTTCGATCCAGGACAACTACCTCTCCAGGTATTAATAATTTGATATAATTAATTTCATATATATTATGTTACTATGTTATTGCTAATAATAACATAAATTTTGCAGTTGAATGGTGGAGTCTATTTGGAAATTCCACCCCGAACTTATAGAAATTTGCTATCAAAGTACTTAGTTTGACATGTAGTGCTTCGGGTTGTGAGCGAAACTGGAGTGTCTTTGAGCATGTAAGTATTACTAAATATTTTTATTTTAATTTATTTATTTATTTAGATATATGTATTAATATATTGTTAAATTATATAACATGACAGATTCACTCGAAGAGAAGAAATCGGTTAGAACATCAACGATTGCACGATCTTGTTTACATAAAGTATAATCAAGCTTTGAAGACTCGTCATGATTTGAAAAATAGATTTGATTCAATCTCATTGCAAGATATTGATGATTCAAATGAGTGGTTAGTAGGAGAAATGGGTGCTAACTTGCAAGATGCTGAAGACGAGCTTGTATTTGAAGATGATAGATTGACGTGGGGAGATGTGTAAAGAGCTTCAGGTGCTGGAGAATTACAAACATATACAAGACAGATGTCAAAGAGAAAAATGAGTGCAAAAGCATCAAGCTCGGCTCCTGCTATTGTTGAAGACATAAAGAATGAAACATATCTTGATGAAGAGGAAGGAATCGAAGAACAAGAGGAAGAAGACGAATTCAATGAAGATGATTTGTGTGAAAATGACAATAATATTGATTATGATGAATGACTTTGATGTAAAATTTTAATGTTTTGAATTTTGAAACTTTTTGTTAATGTGACATTGTGATTTTGTATCTTAGATTTTCTTAATTTAATAGCATATTTTTATTTAAAATTTTAAATAATTATATTTATTAATTATATTATATATTTTTATATTTTAGCGCCTCGCTTCGCTCGGGCGAGCGCCTAGCGCCTCGGGCGTTTTTGGACCTTGGCGCCTAACGCTTTTTAAATCACTGAATACACATGAGACCTATTAAAGTTCATGGAAACATACAAGAACAGTGATAACAATCAGAGCAATAATAACAAAAATAAAAGATGAGAAAAGGCAAGCATGTTAAAAGCAGGGTCATAAAAAATGATCAACATAAGCCCTAGTGCAACAGTATAATTGCACAACGGTTACTCCTTTGAGACTTGGGTAGCAGGGTTCAAATCACAAAAACAACCTCTCTACTTGTAGGGTAAGGTCGTATACATTTGATTGTATACCCTCTTCAACTCACCGCGTTAGCAAAAGCCTCATGCACTGGGTTCACCCCTTTTAAATGATACATGCAACATTAGAGCATAATTGTTTAATGAAAGCTATAAAACCCATAAATTAAAGGGAAAAACTATGAGATTGGCATTGGCAATAAAGATAATTATGCACTATATATACAAGTACCTCGCCAACTTTTAGATCTTTGGACCCATCCCCATGTATTATCTTAGCAATATAGCCTTCTTCCATGCACTCCATCTCCACCGTAGCTTTATCCTAATCAAATAATGATTGAATTTTACAGAAATACATATGAACTAATACTATGAAACTTCACCAAGGCAAAGTAGGTATCTTTGCATCTCAAATCCACTTACAGTTTCCACTTCACAAAGCACTTCTCCCGGCAAAACTTTGTCTCCTTCCTTCTTCAGCCACCTTGCAATATTTCCCTACAATGGGAGAAAGCATTGAACAAGTAAATACACGATCTATAATATCAGAAGAACTAGCATTTAGTGTGTTATATACCTCGGTCATGGTTGGAGAAAGTGATGGCATTCCAATTGTTTCATGAGGAGGCAACTCTAACCATATAATGAAATAATAAGTGTCCATTTTAATGCCCTCAATGTCATTGTTTGAAGCAGGCATATACATAATGTACCAATAAAAATATAAAATATGCAATGAAAAAAGTACATAATCAGTACAATGAAATGAATTCATAAAGATAAAAGGCACCATCATATATTGATGCAACGCTAATTGAAAGCTCACTCATTTTGCTTTTGCATTTTTCTTAAACATGTATGGAATGCATGAAGTCCAAGTAAGGAAGGATTTTGTCCAGTTTCTTATATAAAAGAAGGAAAAATTCATAATCATATCATATTTCTAAGAGTCTCATACTTGGCTTGCTTTCACGGCAAGCAGACCCACTATATGTTAAATATGTTTATGTAGAAAAAAACAAAACACATAAGCATACGTATGTTGGATAAGTATTTATGTCTCATTTTTCTACTTATGTTTATGTATGGCATTGACAGAGAAATTTAGTTTCAACTTAAAAGAATCATTTTCAAATAAAAAGTTTTTCCTGCAAAAACTTGTCATTTTCCAATTATCACAAAGAATACGTTTTTGAACACTGATTAACAATTTCGGTATAATTTATATTAGAAGAAGAACCTTGATGGAGTGTGGGAAAGGTTCATTTACATAAAAGAGTATGAGTTAACAAAAATAAGTGAACCAATTCGGAGCACAAATGGTTATTTTATTCCTCGGTCTCATTAAGTCACATTGAACTAGCAAAGTTTCAAACAGATAGGAAACACTAAAGCTATTGTAAGTTGTAACAGAGGTAACTGGTCAAGAATTCCACTGACCTGATAACCTATAGTTGCCACACAGGGAAAAGGTGTGTTATAGGACTGTTTTATTGCAAAGACTATTCTGAGACAAAGAACACAATCTTGAATCCAATCGACATTGGCAAAAAGAAATAAAAAAGAACCATTAGCTTTTTTCATTATAGAGGTGTGGCTATGGAATTTCTATAAAAAAAAGGCCAAATTTTCAACTCACACTAAGAAGCCTTAATGGGTAAAATTTGTGCATTTCTAACATTGCAGCGAATAACCAAAATTTATCTTGTGTTCCAGTATAATCACTCCTCCATTATTTATGCATGTAACTAGTCACTTCAAATATCTACCCAACCAAACTTCTCTTCAGCTAACACATAATGCTTTGGAAAGCTATAACATACAGGAAATTGCTTGCAGCATTCTAAATTAAGGCAGCAGTAACCTCCACAAGGGTATTAAATGTCAGGTGCTGTGCAATGTATCTGAAAATTGTATGTGATAGAATAGTGGTAATGCCAACTCACTTGCACTGTAAAATATGATTACATAGCATTATGAAGCAGCCCAAAGAGGTGCTACCACCTACTCTTCTATGGTCCACACTAAGACCAATCCCACTCCATGACACAATGGGTTGGTCAACCAAGTCAGTCCAAACATTTTATGGTAGGCCCAAGCCGCCCAACCTTTCTACCCAAGAAAATTTTGAAAGTTTCTGTTTCACGTCCCTTCAACTTTCAATTACTTCAAAATTCTTTACCATAGACGAAGGGCAACAAGCAGAGTGAATTGTAAGTTCTGCCATTCATCAAGCACATGGCAAATCAAAAACTTCAGTTGCTCAAGTGCACAGCGAGTGCTATGTTGCTTCTCTTCTCAGTTTCCTAGAGAACGACATTTAATATACAGCATTTCGGTTCTAAGGTTGGACATCATCACTATTTCACATAAATTTATATGATAAATAATAAATTCTGTTCTCTACGACTGTTTATTATTTAAATCATTGAAAATAGTAAACCACTCAAACACATTACATGTATGTTAGTATGATTGCCAATCAATATTAGCAGCACAATTTGGCACCATGGCATACGTAATGGCACACCAATACTTGCCCACCATGGATATCCTCCAATGAAATGTTCATGTTGTTCCCATTAGATGCAAGGCCTTAGAGAATTGGATCTGATCAACATCAAATGATTCATAACAACCATTTTCATATTTTCATTGGAAAAAAGGAGTTGCAATTAATTACGAGAAAAGGACTTTACTTGCGTCTAGTCTAGTACAATCTATTTGCATTTTATGGTGTTTGTTAGGGCAACACAATGACTGAGCCAATAAGTCTAAATTACAATGCTGGTGAAGAATACTCTACAACAGTTGGCCTCAATTACAAGGCTCCAAGAATCCTAAAGTAAAGCATGTAACACTATTCTAGAAAAAGCAAAGCATGTGTCACACATACAGTAATCAACATTTAGCACAACGTTTGCCCAAGCTAGCAATCGGCCTTATGGCAATGTGCCATTGCAGGAAGCATGTAATCAGCTAAGGTATAGCCCATCAAACACATGCTGCTGCACAAATCAATGTCAACCCAATAACAGCTAAGCCAGGATGTCATGACAAGGCAATCCTGAATTTGCAAAAAATATTGCAGCACTTTATAAGCTAATAAATATACAAAAAGACGAATTGGTGAAAGAAATTTCAAGTAAACGTATTGTAATATATAGAAATGTATAAGATTCAAGATTATGTTCTTCATATATCATCAAAAGAATCCAATTCTGTGCTTACTAAATAACAAGGAAAATAATAAATGTATCCCTGTATACATAACAAAAACCTAGATATAAAAAATAAAGCGATAACAAGTAGACGCATAATTTGAACCTGAATTAGTTGAAAAATGTCTCCTTGTAGCTACCTGCACACTGAAAATTATAATTATATTTATAGTCCACCCAATAGGTTTAAAAAATAATACAAAGACACAGGGAATACACAAACCATGATAAAGCATGGTAGAAGTTCATGCCAGCCAAAGTAGTTCTTGTGGTGGCTTTCTGGTAACAGTTCGTTCTAACTGATTCCGAACAAAATGCCTATAAAAACACAAGACTATGGATTAGACCAAACATTCAAATATATTTTATTGGACAACATTCTGTCCACAATGCCTTCAAGAGTACATAACTACATTTCTTCAGTCAATTAAGTCAATGATCTTAAACACAAATTAACAGAAGGCTTACATTCTTGATTTTTTTTCCACTGACAACATGATGATAACTCCTTGATACATCAGCATAAACAAACAAATAGTTGATACCTTCGGGCCGATGGTCACTTTCACCGCATCATCAAGATTTTCCACACCCTGAAGCATCGAAGCACGAGCCTCAACTCCAAATCTGATGTCCTTTGCAGCATAGTTTCTACACCTGCCAAGTCTACTTCCAATCTACAGCCACAGACATAACATCATTACTTTCTAACACTAGATATTCCAACACCAGTTACTATTAGTAGAATCTATCCTTATGATCAAAGTTGGAAATCAAAACTCTATTTGAACAAAACAATCAAATTATTAAAAACGCTAAGATTCGAATACAAAAGAAATTGTCACTATTAAAAGATTCAGCCTCCCACCAGTCTGCCGCAGCCTCTGGCGACCCTAGCAAACCAACAGATTAGCAAAAGAAGAGACAATAAGTAGGATGGTCACAATCAGAAAAAATCGTAAGAGGTCCTAGACAAGAGAGAGAGAAATGGAGGGACCAAAATCTCACCGGGCTTTGGAGGCGAGGGAGAAAATGGCACGATACATGGTTGAATCGAGTGAGCGATTGGGGATTCAAAGAGCGACAGGCGAAGCGAATAGCTCCTGGGTTAATCTAAAGGCTAGGTTTTCGGGTTTCGGTGGAAGAAACTAAGATTTGACTTAGGGGAAGGATTAGCTATGATGTTCCTCCTACGTGGATAAGTCGGAAAAGCCGCCGCTCCCACATCAACCCGATGAAGTGCCCGAGATTACATAGCATACCTTAAATCGCAAATCTATAGCCTCAAATTGAAATCCAGAATTATAAGCAAAGATGAAGATCCCGAGAAGAAAAAGAATTTCTCGTCAGTAAACGGAAAAAGAGCATCAAATGTCGAGCAAATTTAAAACAATTTCATCTCAATCCAATCCAAAACTGTCAGTTCAATTTAATGGAAGAGATGCCGGCGGTAAAGGGGGAGAATGGACCTTCCGGGAGTGACGGATTATCTGGAAAGCGAGCGTCATGACGGATCGGATCTGGTCGCCGCCGCCGCCGCAAGACGAAGCTGTCACGGAACGAGAAACCGATGAGACCATTCAATCCGTTTCGATCGATGCACATTACACGCACAACAAACCGAGAATGAGATCGCTCACCGGTGAGGATATCAGGAATGAAGTCTCTTACGGCTCCGGGAAGACGGCTACTGGGAAGAGGAGACGAGGACGGTTTATAGGAAGGTGGGAAGAAGGGTCCGGCAACAGAGAGAAAAAGGAAGAGTAAGGGTTTGGTGGCGAAATGTGACTAAAAAACTCATTATATCTGCCGATAGGAGAATATTTATTTTGTTTTTATAATTAATAAGTAGGAAAAAGAAAAGCGGAGCTTGAGTGCCATTTGGTTATTCCTAATGGTCAAACAACCCAGCGTGCCCGTGGAGTCGGATCGCTGCCCGTTTATGAAACGGGTCAAGATCCGAAGCACATCGAGTCAACCTACCCGATCACACCGGGTGAGATCCCCAATCCGACCCGGTAATTTCACAGCGCAAATGGATAGTAGGGATCAGATTAGTTATGATGCTCCTCTTACGTGGATGGGATCGAAACCAGTCATCGAAAAAGGGGTCATTCATGGGACTGAATGATGGGGAGAACAGGACGAAAGGTGAAAACTGTACTAGTATTATTTACTGCAAAGTAGCTAAAGTCGCATTATTACAGTTATTGCAAGCCCTCGCTCGCAAATACGGCGTCTACTCCATGCGACTTATGTTGCTTTGTCTTGTTGGGGATCGTCGTCTCTCTTGGCGGCGGGTGGCTTGCGATACGACTCCTCGTAGTGCTTGGCGATGACCATGGCGGTGCCGGCGAGCTTCCTCAGGTTGGGGACGCTGTAGTTCTGGGCGACGTAGACGCCGCAAGCCGCCCCCAGCAGGAACGAGAGGCTACGCCTGATGATGGCCATCCGCTCCTCCCCCTCCCCCCGCCGATGTTTCGTCTTTTGGCTTCATGGATTCTTTATATAGCGGTGATAAGGGACGGCCTTCTCCCGGATTCTCGTCCTATTGTGACCCCTCGCCCAAGAAACTATGGTACGTTGACATCTCATCGAGCGCCGACGCGGTTACTTGTGAATAAAGCTACGGAACACTACCCACCACTCGGTTCGGGTAGTATAAAGTCATGGCGAATGGAGACTGTTGCACTGAGGGAGTATAAAGGCATCCTCTTAGTGATCTACCAACAACAATACGAACATAACTCACAAGGCTACCAACAACAATACGAACATATGCATTTAGCTTTTTCCATCAGCCACAGCTTTCAAATCAGAAAGCTAACCAATTACCTGGAAAGAAAGTGTGCCTTAATCAACTAAGCAATTATTCTATAATTCATCTCTCCAATGGCAGTCTTCATTGTAAATGGGGGTATCTATCGATCATAATAAATTACTGCCAGCAGAAGCAAAACTTAACTCTGTGGTTTATCACCACATCATTACCAGCCTCAAGAAACTGAAGTTTATACATCAGATATTAGTAGTCCATTCCTCCCATGCCAGGTCCCATCGGTGGGGTCTCCTTCTCATCCTTTGGAAGTTCAACCACAACAGCTTCAGTGGTGGTCATCAAAGAAGAAACGCTGCAATGAGTAACAGCTTAGTTACAACATAGATCCATCCTTCTTTTACCAACATCAACAACTACTTTTAATCTCTAAGATGACAAGGGATATTCCAATTGACACAAACAAAAGGAACAAAACCGAACCAATGAAAAGCCCATGTACTTACCTCGCAGCATCCACCAATGCAGTCCTAATGACCTTCAATGGGTCAATTATACCGGATTTCACCAGGTCTACATACTCCCCTGCATATAGTAAAAACATCGATGAAGTTTAGATGGCAATGCGAGAAGAGAACCTTATATTAGGAAAACCAAAGTGTGATACAAACAAACCTTTGGCTGCATCATAACCAAGGTCTGGATTCTCTTGTTCCAACAGCTTGCCAACAACCACAGCCCCCTCTACTCCAGCATTGGAAGCAATTGTATGCGCTGGAGACTGCAAGTTCAGGACGAGGGAATGGAACAGGATCAATGACAAACGAGAAAAGAACAGATACATCATCATGTATATTTTACTGAAGATTTAGAAGACCAGTCTAGGACCTTCAAAGCATTCTGAATTATTTGGACACCAATCTTTTGGTCAAAGTTGGCAGTCTGCAACTTATCCAGCTCTCTAGATGCATAAAGAAGTGCAACACCACCACCTGAATAGAACAGTTTATTGATTGAACCCCGAATGGAGAACAGTCCGTCATAAACATGGACTAGAAGTAACCTGGTACAATTCCCTCTTCAACCGCAGCCTTAGTTGCATTTAACGCATCTGTGACTCTGTCTTTCTTCTCACCAACTTCTATTTCACTTGCTCCTCCAATCTGTATAATTCAAAAAATCCAACAGCCAATAAAGTTCATGAAACAGCCAACTAGGAACTACTAGTGATAGTTGTACACACAGCAAGTCACTGACACTAAAATATATATCACCATAATAAAATATGATAGTTCATAGAATAAAAATGTTTAAGCCAATAATTGATTTGACTATATTAAGACGCTGAGAATGGCGTGATAGTGTAAACGACACAAATGTTTAGACCCAATATGTTCTGATTATTTTTGTTTCATCTGCTTATGTAAAGCAAAGTACATGACAAACAGGACAATGCAAGGAAACTAAACTATGATCTAAGCATGAAGAAATGTACATACCTTGAGCACAGCAACTCCACCAGAAAGTTTCGCCAACCTCTCTTGCAGCTTCTCTTTGTCATAGTCTGACGTGCTTACTTCAATTGCAGATCGTATCTGTCACAGAGACAAATGACAACATTTCGCCAGTATCAGCATGTTATCATGTTAAATTCTAATTGTCTTGTTTTTTAAAAATTAAATAGAACAGAAGGGCACCAACCTGCTCACATCTCTCTTCGAGAGCCTTTTTGTCACCGGCTCCATCAAGAACTACAGTGTCATCTTTTGAGATTGACACCTAAAATATTACCATTTACATGTTCAATGTTGGTGCAAAACTAAGAAAATAATAGTTTCTCTAATATGATCAACTTAAATCAAATCAATTGATAATGATTGCAGTGACAAAATTAGTGCAAATTATGTAAACGGAGATTTTTAACTAAAGAAAAGGACCAGAATATCAAGATAAAATTGTAAAGCAACCAACACAGATTGGAAGCTACAAGAATATGAGACCCCTTAGACATCTCAATTAATTAGGAACTTGAATGCTTTCTACTAGGAAACAGGTATAAAGAAACAAGAGCAAGTATTGACAGACACTAGTAACAAAGGGCAATAGAGGGTATAAGAACACAATCTGACCTTTTTGCACGTGCCAAGCATGTCAAACTCAACTTTCTCAAGGTTCATACCAAGTTCTTCTGTTATAACCTAAGTAAACAATGAAACAGTTATTATGGCAATATCATTTACTGACCATCATAACACAACAATCATGAATGAGAAAAGATCCTCACAGATCCGCCGGTGAGAGTAGCAAGATCTTGCAAACTAGCCTTCCTGTTCTCCCCAAAACCAGGGGCCTTCACAGCACAAACCTGTGAGATCACCATTCCTTGGTCAGAGTATTTAACAATAACCAAAATTCATAAATCCAAAATTAACAATAAATATACACATAAAATTACTCAAAAAATGACCTTAATCCCGGCACGAAGCTTATTAAGAATTAGGGTCGCCAGTGCATCACTTTCTACGTCTTCTGCCACAATTAGCAAAGGCCTCTGTCTCTGCGCACATTAAAGAAAACTGTGTAAGAAAACATCATATGAACTACCAGGACAATTTGGTCGCATAACAGAGATGTCATACCTTCAAAGCCAATTCTAACACCTTGACAACTGCATTGATGCTTGAAATTTTCTTCTCGTGTATTAAAATAAGAGGATCTTCAAGTTCCTGGTAAAAGGAAAATTGGAGTGACCTGATAATAGGAACACAAACAAATACCATGCAGATGGAAACTAATTTATCAGGATAGTCCTCTTACACATCTTTGATTCTTTTGATCAGTAATAAAATAGGGTGATATGTAGCCTCTGTCGAGTTTCATTCCTTCAACGACTTCGAGTTCATTGTATAGGGTTTTCCCATCCTAAAATAGATCCATAAATAATATTATATTCAACTATGATGATGTAGATTACAGATGACGTTTGCAGATTAAATAAGAAAGGGATCAAAAATAAAAAAAAGCAACCATTAAACACAGAAAACAAAATCAGCGATTGTAGGGAGAAAATGTCACAAAAAAACCAATTACAACATGCTATGCATATTTCTTAAATTTCTATCACATCAGTATATAATTCTAAAACAACATGCATTCCAGCGAGGTTAATTGGATGATCAATTACATTCATAACACTCCAAAAATGAAGCCATCTATTGTGTAGGAGACCTCCTGGTGCATTAAGATCCATTTTAAAATCTGTTTTGAGAGCTACCAACGCATCAGGAATCTGAACATATAACACATGGTTTATGTGGTGTGTGATTAATGGAGATAAATACATCAATTTCTCATCATATTAATCGATTAATTAGCCACGACAGTGGAAATGGAAGGCTCAAATTTTTCACCGCATCTGTACCAGTAACAAGTCAAATATGATAATCTACAGATCTAAGTTTATGAAAATATTTTTAAACCACACATATGCAGCAAATTGTGCATCAAACTACCAAAGTCTGTAAGCAGGAAATGGTGAAAAAAATGCAACCTTAAAACTAAGCAAATGTGCCTCACGAAGGCAATCTTGGAAAGGTTTTATCAAATAGTGTCTCATCTCCATTCAGCCAAAATAAAAGGAAACTAAAAGATCATCCATCAATCAAAATCTAAAATGAACTAAAGTCTTAATTGTGCATAATATGTACACAATCCATATTCACTAATCACTCCATCAACATTCTTTGCCAAAAACACATTACTTACAGCAACTGTTATGACTCCCTCTTTGCCAACTTTCTCCATTGCTTTTGCAATTAGTTCACCAATTTCTCTTTCTCCATTAGCTGATATTGTACCAACCTTTCAAAGAGAAAACTTGCATTTAACAAAAATATCTCAAGAATTAATGTTATTATGAGACATAAACAAAATGCAGAACTTGCCAAGATGTAAAGGCACAGGCATCCAGAAGTTATCCCTTGCAGAACCACTAACACCACATAAAACCAATTACCTGGGCTATCTCCTCTGAGGTACTAATCATTCTTGCTCTGCTCTTCAAGTTAGTCACCACAGCATCAACAGCCATTGTAATGCCACGTCTCAAATCCATTGCATTCATTCCAGCTGCCACCGACTTACACCCTTCAGAAAATATTGCTCTTGTAAGGATGGTAGCACAAGTTGTCCCTGCATATAGATTAGGTGAGTTTTCATTGAATCCTTGTCAAACAGAACCAAACAACTCAGTTAAGAGAATGATTGGATCAAAACAATAGCAGATCAAGCCATATTGTAAACCATATAAGCCTTATTCTTATGAAAAATAAGATAGTGCATTATTAAGCAAGTTACTACAAGGTTCTCATGATGATAGAATCTCAGGAGATAAATCCCAGAGAAAATTGACAAAATCCAACACATTAGCGGTCGGGTAAGATGTGAATTTGACCATGTGAGCATTCGCATGAAGCCAATTGAAAATAATCTAACAAAGAATGTATCTGATATGCTCCAGGAGTGACGACAAAGGTCAAGTGATGGATCTATATGTTGCTCATCCATGTTATCATGAACAAATATCAAACAATATAACCAGACTCCATGTTACCAAAGCATAAAAACAAGACTACCTATTCAATGGTACATCAAAATACTTACCATCACCAGCAACATCATTGGTTGCATTGGCGACCTGCTTCACAAGGCTGGCCCCCATATTCTTTATTCTGTCCTTGAACTCGATGCTCTTTGCAACAGTGACACCATCTTTTGTAACTTTGGGGGCACCAAAGCTTTGTTCAATAACAACATTGCGCCCCTTCAAGCCAAAAAACAAGACCACAATGAATCTAGTTCAACCGATGTTTTAACAACTATATACGAAATAAGACTTCAAAATAACTAGTCATTGTGTTTCACAAACAATTGTTTTTTCACTTTATTTAAATTATCCACAACATAAAACAACACATAAGACAGTAAGCGAGATCACCACATATCACTAGTTGAACCCAACGATACTTTTTATCAGTATAACAAATAAGTGTCTAATACCTTCGGGCCCATGGTCACTTTCACCGCATCAGCGAGATCTTCCACACCCTTAAGCATCAAAGCACGAGCCTCCACTCCAAATCTGATGTCCTTTGCAGCATAGTTTCGACTCCAGCCAAGTCTACTTCCGATCTACAACCACAAACATAGATATTCCAACTCCAGTTAATGTTACTACAATCTATCCTTATGATCGAAGTTCGAAACCAATACTTTACTTGAAATAAACAATCAAATCTTCGAAGAAACTAAGATTTTAATACAAAACAAATTATAACTACTAAAAGATCCAGCCTCCCACCTGTCCGCCGCTGCCTCTGGCGACCCTATTAAACCAGAAGATCAAGAGAAAAAAAAGACAATAAGTAACAATGGTCTCGCAACCAGAAAAAGAAATCGAAAGTGGTAAGTTTCACCTAGATATTAGAGAGAGAGCAAAAGCTTACCGGGCTTTGGAGGCGAGGGAGGAAATGGCCCGATACATGGTAGAATCGAGGAGAGAACGGACTAGCGTTTTGGGTGGGCGCTTGGGGATTCAGATGAGAAAATGAGCCCCTGGGTTAGATAAAAGGGAGACGAGGCAGGGTGGCGGGCCGGGGAAGCGAAACAAGCCTTCGTGGTTTCCAGAACCCCTCAGAACCGTCCTCAGTAGGGTTTAGGGTTTGGTGGAGCAGACTAAGATTTGACTTGGGGACAGGATTCTCTATGATGTTCGTCCTACGTGGATGGATCAAAACGAATCGTCCGTGGAAAAGTGGCGCATGAGATAGAACAATAGGGGTTATCCGCGGAGCATCTTAGCGCAGGTCACGAAGGATGAGTCGGCTGAATGGGTCCACGAATACTTTGTATTGTTTGGAGTACAGCGAGCAATTCCTCTAAAGAAAAAATATATATAAATAATAATAATAATTTTCTGATTTAAAAGGAAGGCATTCAATAGTTACTAAATAGAATGACATGAATATGTGCAAAATTTGCTGCCCTGCACTTATCTATAATAATTCTCTATAAATGTAACTAAATTGTGCTGTCCAAATTTTGCTAGTTATCTCCAAAAATTATGATGTGTGGACATCTAAACATTGCGTTACTATTAGATCAACACTTATTTGGATGTCTCATCAGTTTGATATATCAACTAAGCATCTTACGTGATCAATTAACTGTAACGCTCGACAGTTCGACCTAATCTTTATATCTAAATAATAATATTCAATGATTTAATATAATCATTTTTCACGAATTAACTATCACTTATTTTTTATAATTATCAAAGCTCGCTACTTTGCACAATAAATATTTTCTATTCATTAGTATCGGAATGGTATTTTTGTTGGGCATGCTCTTACATAATCTTGATACTTCGGATAACTAAAATATATAGAACATATTAACACTCATCAAAAGAAATATATATAAAAGCTCGTTTGCATTTGGTAGTAAGTGAGGTTCTTTTATAGTCCATTATATGAATATATGAACTAAACAAGACATCGCATTCACGGTATCCGACAGCATACGATTAATTGAAGATCTCCTTCTTCTGTTTGTAGGATTTGATGGAAGCTAAACTTAGTGATTTGGAAGGCATAAGAATAGAAGATTTCACTTGATTATATTTCAAATATGATTTTTAATATTAATAGCTTAATTTCCGAACAGTGACGATCAGTGTCATAACATTAAAACAAAAACAACGAAAACTTGTTAGGGTCAGAATTTTATTAAATGATGATAGGGAAATGTTAGTCTTGATTAGGGATTCACTACGTGGCTCGATCGGCATGAGGGGATGAAGATCCCCGTAATAATTAAGTCATATGTATATCAATCTAATATAAAATATAATTAAAATATTTTATCTAAATAGTAAACAAAAATTTTGATTAGACGGCACTACGCCGTAATAATTAAGGTGAGCAACTATCTGTTAATGAACAAAAGTATCGTGGTTGGTGAGTCAACACGGTTAGGTCTACGGCCGATATCAGGAAGGAGTGAATAGGATGATGAGGTGGTTGCACCTCTTGAACATCTCGGGCCAGCGGGGTCAGTTGGGCCCTCGTGAGTGGATGTGAGTCAGCGCTCCATGGTCTGTCAACCCAAGAGTCGTTTGTTATGGGTCGTGTCCTTCCGCCCCCGGGGTGGTTGACAGCTTGTCTTTGTGACGTGGTTGTGCTCTCGGGAAGGGGTGCTAGTTGGCGTTGGTCAAGATCTAGGCCAACAGACTGCCTTCCTTTTGCGCACCGGATGACGATTCCCGGGTGGAGATGCTCGTTGCTCGGGGGTGACCGTCTCCCTGCAAAAATGGCCTTCGTCGGATACTTCCCGACTTTAGCCCCTCCGACGAGCAAATCAATCAAGTGTTATTTTTTCCTCTTTTTTCTCCCCTTGGCTGAGTGTCAAACATGGGTTTTTATACTATTGTACGAGGATTGGTTTCGCCTTGGTTCGACGTGGCCACTGACTTTCGTAGGGGTGGAATGACTTCTCTGACGAGTTGGCATCTTTGGGGGTGCTTGAGTGGCGTCAGACGATACCACCCCGAGCTCTCGGGGTAGTCATGTCGCACAGTATATCGGTACAGGACTCGACGTGGCATGCACCCCAAGGTTCTGATGGTGTATGGCGTCGGATTCGTGGATGGTGGCGTGTGACATCGATGGTGATTCATCCGAGACCAAAATATGCGCTATCAATATCTATCATGTTTTATTATTGATTTATACCCATTTTATTATTTGCTTGAGAGTGAACCATGTCACGACTCCATCCGATTTTAGTCTTTTGTATAGATCTACGTAAGTTTGAGCATTAGACACTCACTCATATGTTTTTGAAGGCTTCTTATCTACAGGATTCAAACCAAGTCAGATTAATTTATTCATCATTAAAAAATTTTATAATATTTTGATGCTATAAGAAAAACCCATCTGATGAACAACAACCCACATTTCCAATCCTGACACCTCCACCTCAACATAGACCCCTTAATAGTATTAACAATTATTCAATGATCCAATTCTCTCTCTTCTCATATCACAATGGATGAACTCCTTCGTTTACCTAGCTAAGGAGCTCAAGTAGTATTTTATTATGAACATGCACACCAATTATTTAGACACTACGCTTTGATAATCCAATAAACTATGGGCAAGATGCTAATTGACTTTGTCATCATATTTATAAATGAGATTCAAGGAATCCTTAATGCGCACCCCTCAGTCCTCATACAAGCTCTTATCTTCGAGCCCTCATGTTCATTTTGGTATTTAATTTAAAGGAAGTGAACCCTAGAATGCCTCGATAGAGCAAGCTCATCTCGACCATGTAGACTTGATCCTCCCTCAACATGTCAAGGATTGAAGTCTTTCTTTAGATTAAGGGGAATAGGGTTATCACAAGACCTTTACCCGATGAGATCCCCGTTAAGGAGGCAAGAAAGGTCTAAATATTACAAGTTTCATTAAGACCACGACCATGATACGAAGAATTGTCTCGACCTCAATGAATAAATAAAAGAACTCGTTCATCGAGGGTATCTTAGCATTGCATGCATAGGCATCGAGAGTCATCTCCATCTCCACAACATAGAGGATCGATGGAAACGAAGATCAATATCATTATTAATGGAATAGAATCCAAAAAGAGGTAGCTTGTTAGCTCACAAAGCTTAAACCCAAGCCATTATTGAAAAACACTAATTATTAGGCAATTTAGAAATAGCATTCAAGTAAGAGAAGATGAAGCAACTCAATTCGAACAATGATGATAACCTCAACATTTATATCAAAATGATTAATGCCCTTGTTAAAGAGAGTTATGATCGACATAGATAACTCCAACGACATAATCTACTACTATTTATTCAAAAAGTTAAGGCTAACTACTAACTGCCTTATATTGTTCTCTTCGTCCCATTATTGTCTTTATCTCTAACAAGGTTTACTATGACTCCATCTCTTCCCTCGATACTATTAGCTCTATATATGATTTTTGACTTTGAGTCTTATTTAAAGATGTTGCCTCTCTTCCCTCCATACTATTAGCCCTATATATGATCTTTCACTTAAAGTTCTATTTAAAGATGTTGCTAGCAAAATTTATGATGATCGACATCTCTTTACGTACAACACCATCATCGGTCAATTAATACTCAATAGGCTGAGTTATAATATCGATCGACATACTACCTCTTAATAAACTTTTTAATATTAATATTAATATTAATATTTTTTTTATTAGTGACTCATTTTTGTATAGTCATAACATTCCATAAAAATAGAAAAAAAATTTATTAAGATTAGAACTTTATTGAATAATGATAGGATAAATATTAGTCTCAAAGCTCCATATATGATGCCCAATCAGCATGAGGAGATTAGGACCCTAGTCAATAATTAAGCCACATATACATCAATCTAATATAAAATAATAATATATTTTATTAAAATATTCAATTCGAATGTTCAAGACTCTCTTGGGATATTCTTGACATGTTGATTGGAACGGATTGATCTTATTATCATCGATATTTATCATAATATATAATTAAATAATTACCCATATTTTCCTAGGTGTAGTGTACTAATAATCAATAAAATATTTTTTGAACTTAATTAAAAAAATATAAGAGGAGACTTAAGTTGGTCTATTGGATTAGGTTACGACACATGACATCAAAACCGTTTTAATTTTAGACATGATAAGACACTTAAATAATATTTTATCAATAAATTTAGATCTTATTAAAACCGACAAATACATCAAAGTTAATAAATTCTTATTTTTTGGCCCATTGGACAGCGAGTAGGTTTTGTGGTTCCTATAATAACATATCGTAGATGTATCATTGAAATGGCCCACTGTCAGATAAACAACTCCGATTCATGTTATCGAATCTGCTGTCTGCGATGAAGTATAATATGACCTGCATAAATCATTTATTGGTTGATACATGTGGGTCCCACAGCGGCTGCATCAGGTGAGTTTACTCTGCCAATGGTTACACTGTATCCTATTGTTGCTGCGGAAACGCAATCTGGGGACCCATCTCGGATGTTCTATGCGCTCCTGACCGCACACATCAACATCATACGCACGCGCGCACAAAAACTCCGTTCCCACCGTTTCGCATCGGCCGACATTTGTTCTTGTTCCCGGCCGCCGTCTCCTCCCCCTTCTCTCCTCCTCGCCGTCTCCAACTCGCCTGCATGTCGTCGTTGTCCGCCTCGATCCCCGCCGAAGATGGCTGCGGTGGCGCGGGAGTTAGAGCCAAGAGGGGGCGGCTGCGGGGCCTGGTGTTCGACATGGACGGGACGCTGACGGTGCCTGTGATCGACTTCGGCGCCATGTACCGGGCCGTGCTAGGGGAGGAGGGATACGCAGCCCACCGCGCCGCCAGAGCCTCCGCCGGTGGCGTCGACATCCTCCATCATATCGAGTCGTGGGCACCTCAGGAGCAGCAGCGTGCGTACGAGATCATCGCCCACTTTGAGCGTCAGGGTCTCGATCGCCTCCAGATCATGCCCGGTTCGTCATTTTTCTCTCTCCTTCCTTAGTTCCTCCTCATCCTCATATTGCCTGTTTGATTGGTTAGTGATGGACGATCGCTCAATTGTGATACTGATGTTAAGGTTTCTTGTGGATTTTTGCTTAATGATCTTAGAGATCTCGATGAAATCTCCGCAATTTCTTGTTGGAACTCGTTTAGCATTATGTAGATGTGTAGAGTAGGAAGAATAAGCATGATAGCTTCGATGCTCTGGACACGTTGTGACAGTTTCCTTTACAATTCATTGCAGATAATTCGAACAGTTTATGACTAATTTGCTTACAGTTTGAGTTAATTTGGTATTCCTAGCTGACTAAGCTGATAGCAATGCATACAGATCTGTGATTGATCATCACTATCTTGCAGTAACTAAAACTTTGAGATAACAGACTAATGATCTTGAGGACAACCAAGTTGTTAGTTGATATTTCATAAATTAACACCATCATTGAGATGATAGTGAATGGTATGACCTAATCGGCTCTCAAGATTGAGAAGTATCCCAAAGTTTGGTGCAGGAATCAAATTGGTTGCCGCCCATGTTTGCTATAATATTTAAAACATATGATGGCTGAAAATTTCTTATATTGAGACCATTAATTTAAACAACTAACATATAGCAATAATATTATCCACGAGTTCCAGCCTAATTAATAACCATGTAATCATGCAAAAAATGTCTTATGGTTGTGCCTATTCTTCAGTCATTAGTAACTTAGTACTTAGTAGTTAGTACTATTCAAGACTTAAATGTTCTTGTCCGTCTGCTTTTTTCTGATAAAAGAAACTTATTTCAGGTGCTTCGGAACTTTGCAGGTACCTGGACTCTAGGCAAATAAGGTAAAGATTTCTCTCTCTCTCTCTAATTTCATAAGTCTGTTTTTTTTTTTTTGAATTTCACACACTCTTTGCCTGAAAAATTAAGTGTACTTCTTCATGGAATCAGCATCTATTTCTAAGTTTGTTAACTGTCTTAGGTTTTCATGTATAAATAGCTGTAGATTCCAAGTCATGTTCTGAATTGTTCTTTTGATATTCACAGCATCTAAGCTTGCTATTATTACATGCTTCTATTCCTCCTGATTATGGAGTGATCCCTGTATCCATGATTCTCAGCTCAGAAACATTAAACCAGTTACTACTATGCTTCCTGCATTTTGAACACTCCCCTGATGCTGTTGCTACATTAAGGAATTTAGAGGAAATAATAATATCGATACACCAAGGGATTAATAGAATGTGAAGAGGCAGGATACATGTGTTTTACCAGAGTATCTATTTTCTTTTTCTACAACTTTTGCTGCATTGTCCATGTACGTTGATCTGCATGTTTAGCTAGCTTGCTTATGACTTTCGACTGTTGCAGGAGAGGTTTGATAACTCGCAATGTCAACATGGCAGTTGATATATTTCATCAACGGTTTGGGGTAAGTTACCAGTTTGTTTCTCTTGTGTTCTTATCTTCTTTAGAGAAGAAATTAATCATGTATGTCGAAAGTTTCGATTAAGCATGAAATGGAGATTGTAAATATCTGAAATTGTTAATTGGTTAAAACTGAGGCTTCCGAATGGCTGAGTTCTATGTCCGGACCATTAATAAATTTGAGTTCAGAATAAAGGGTATGGTGTTTTGGTCCTCACTAAGCCTTAATTCTAAAAGATCAACAAAATATTGATTAAGTTTGAATCTGCGATGGGCTTGTTTACTGTTCTCTTACAATAATCAAAGTTACCAATCATATATATGGTTGGTTGTCTAGATTAATGTCTTCGCTACTAGCACATTGTGTTTCTTTGCTTTGTTTGTGCAAGATCTTCCACTATCATTTCCTTCAATTACTGCTTGCCAGTAGAGCTATTGAATTTGTTGATCAATACCCATCATTGCCACCTCTTCAACTTTGACTACCCTATGTCCATAGGCACTTCATCCGCTGCTTCAAAATTACCCTCTCACTGCCTTCAGATTTGTATTGATCCTTTACTCCCTTCTTTTTCCATTTCTCATTGCTTTGTGTTTGCTTTCTTCTTTAGATATGCCATGGTGGTGGCCTCCGCAGACACCACTGGCAAAGATTTTGATTTCGTATTGACTCTGGCAGTCAAGTGCAACAATGTCACTACTGATGCAAAAATTGTGCCATTTGCACAACCATAAAGATGTTTAAACACAAACTTTAATACTTGGAATACCTTTGAGTCGTCTGGCTATCTTTACTGCCATCTGCTTAGGAGTTACAATGTAGGGAGAGGACTTTAATCTTCTATATTTTTAGACTTTCCAGATTTGAGGTTTGGGCCAGATCTGGTATAGGATTAGGATATATTGGGTTACGGCTGGATTTGGGCCATTCTCAAAATACAAGGGTCAAGGTTTCAAGCTCAGTCTTACTCTATACAGGCCTAAATCCAACCTATTGGCAGCCCCAGTTAGGAGGATAGAGGCTACTTGGTCGATAATATTTGTAAATGGTATTAATGCAGATGTATCATCAGATGCCTTTGTATGGTTGTTTGCACTTGCAGTTGCAGACTACCGTTCCATATCTAAACCAAACTCTCTTGTCTGGAATTTTTACATGCAACTAAATTGCTTGCATGTGAATTCATAAATAGTTGCAGGTGAAGATCCACCATCATACTATGCTTTTTGATCGACATTGCTCCTCAACAATCACTCTTTACCATAATGGCCAATGGCCACTTCCAATATTGTTGCTACTCTTTCTGTCACCTCAATGATAGGAACCTGTCTGCCACCCTTCTGGACCATTGCCACTCATCTCACCCTATTCTTGGCCACATGGGCACTACCGACCACCACCACTCGTCTTGTTGCTCCTCCTAGCACATCTCAATTATCCCCTTCCATTGCACCTCCCATCACCCTTATTAACCACGGTATTCCCTTTGACCATCCATCTTGACCATCACAACTCTCCCTTATTCCATCATCTTCCAACACTACATCAAGATGCTTTGGATGAATGACTTGCAAAGCGACTGAACAAAAATTAGTTGCAAATGCAGGCAGCTACATGTGAATTGTATTTGTAAATTTTTAATTCTCAATCACATTAAGTTCTAATTTTGTAGGCCATTTTCAATTGCAAGCAACTAAGTAGTCTCATAATAGTGTTATGTTAGCTAGGAAAATTTTTAAATGTAGTGTTGAAATTGTTTATCAAATATGGTTAGTCTAACAGTTTGGTTTCGTATCAGGTCTCTTCTGTTGATTGGATAGATTTCCATTTTATCATTGTTAATATGACTTAATTTAACATCATTCTATGGAGTATGGACTTTGTAAACAAATTGGCAAATGACAGAATTGGATATTTAGCTGACAGCACAAAGGTTTTTAAGGTTTAAAATTTTGGATTTGTTGCTGAAAGCAAAAAAAATTGAAGGTTTAATAGAATTCGATGGACAAATTATGATTATGATAACTGTTTGTGGATATACATAAAAATTTGGTTTCAACCCTCTTGCATCTGTTGCAGTACGGGGAAAAACAAAATGTTTTTACTTGCTGTGATTAATTTTTAATATAATTTTGCTGTGGTGGTAGATGGAATTTGTCCCTGCACTAAGTAGGGAATTTCGTCCTTATAAGCCAGATCCAGCTCCTTTGTTGCATGTATGTTCAATATGGGATGTTCCTCCAAGTGAAGTCATGATGATTGGTGACAGCCTCCGGGATGATGTAAGTGAATTTGATCCAATAATTAAATTTGTAGCTATCAGCAAGTCCTTGATCATGCAAATCCATTTATTAGTATTGTTTTTCGGAATTATTGATTTCTCATTTTGTTCTTGCATATACAATTTACATGTGGAATCATTAGCAATTCTAATCCTATTGCGTTGTGCGGTGGCTAAATTTCCTGGGAAACTAATGGTCGACGACATAACTTATTGATCCCTTTATTTTCTTGTTGAATTGGACGATTGCAATTTTTGTTCTTTATTTTCTTCAAAACAAGGATTGAAATATCGTACCGTACCGGAATTTCGACCTTCTCTTGGTACGGTATAGTACTGTATACCGTTTGGTATATATATATTAATATATATATATATATAATATTTTATTTATATATCTATTTATTTATATATATTATATATATAAATTTTAAAAAAAATGTGCGACGCCTCTCTTCTCCCCAAGCAGGGTGACGTCGTCGAGGCGATGTCGCCTATATATATATATATATATATATATATATATATATATATATATATATATATATATATATATATATATATATATATATATATATATATATATATATATCGTCCGGTAACGAGCGGTCCGCGTACTGGTTTATTGTCGGACCGGTTCGTATCGCCCGGTACGGGCGATATCATTCGAAACTATAGACCTTGCTTCAAAGGATGTTAAGCGTATTGCCCACCATATTATGATAGCATCAGAATGTGCTTCTTATGTTACTTTTTCCAAAGGCATCTTGTGTGATCTTCAGTTATTTTTGAAATTAAAAGAAAATTTTTATAAGACAGTTATGAGACTAGTAATGCTTTATGGATTCGAGTGTTGGACAGTAAAGAGACAACATATATAAAAAGTTTATGTTGTCGAAGTGTGAATGTTGAGATGAATGTTTGGAGTTATTAGAAGATAAAATGATAGAAAATAATTTAAGATGGTATGATGATGTGCTTAGGAGACATTCGAATGCAATCATTAAAAGAGGTGAAATAATTAATATTAGTGGTACAAGAGGAGAGATAGAGAAGACTTAAAAAGATACTAATAGAAATTATAAATAAATATTTAAGTACTCCGAGACATATGACTTTTTATAGATCTCAATGGCGATAAGAGAACCATGTAGCCAACCATAAGTAGTTGGAATTTATAACTTTATTACTGTTATTGTTGTTGTTGTGTATTGGATATTACAAACTAAAAAATTATATATGATAGAAGTTAGAAAGTATCCTTTAATATCTATCTAGTATCATTACCAAAAATCAAGAAGAGGCAATAAGGTGCGATCATGATTGCTTTTGTAATATATACTATGGGTATCCCGCTTTGCTTGTTCTCTTTCAACATTATATCCGGGATACCAGAAATGTCAGGAACTTATAAGCTCCAATTTAAATAATAGCTGCCAACTACATGGTAATTCCATGCAGCCATTTTGAGACTTCATTAGATAAGAACTAACTGCTCTAGTGTTTTTTGCAATGCAGATGATGCTCCAGCTGCCTATTTTGAACATATAGATCTTTGTTGTTTTCAGAAAAAAAGAAAAAAGAAGACAGTAATGTGATGTTTGATGATGCGATGATTCTTGTATATTCTTGCAGGTGGTTTGTGGGAAGCGAGCAGGAGCTTTCACATGCTTGCTTGACGAAACAGGGAGGTATGACTCTCCTGACTCTTACACTGATGATATAAGACCAGACTTCAAGGTATCATCACTTTCCCAAGTGCTTTCTTTGCTGGAAACCCATTTCGATTTGATGCCACAACCTCAGACGACTTAGAGAACCTTCCTGCTCAATTGGGCATATTTTTTTGACTGATTAAGTTGTGCTGCTTTCATCGACTCTTGGTTGATCCGCGATATAGTTTTGTGCTCATTTTTTTCTACTGTTGACTCAAAAACGAAATTCATGTCTTGGAGATTAGTGTAAGTTGTAAATTTAAAGTTTCCTTTATCACATTTACCTAATGAGTAAATTCAAGACGGTTTCTGACAATGATATTAGTTGTTTTAATTCCTATTCTTTCTTATTATGCTTTATTACATTTTTTTGAGGTCAAACGAAAAAGAATCAATGGTCCACCCACAGGAGAACTCACTCTTTCCCGTAACAGGCAGTAATCTATTTTATTTTTAACGTCTAATTAGATCAGGTAATCATTCAATGCAAATTAAAAACATAAGCTCGTTGCTTTTTGTTTTACTAGGATTGGAACCATAGGCTCTATCCATTTATTCACTAGATCCAATTGTAAATTGAATTTGTTTTATCTCCTTCCCTTCCAAAATCTTTTATTTTTGGAACGATCCAGTAAGGAGGAACATAATTGGATTTTTTTTGGGTATCCCCACATGAACCAAAAATAGTTCCGAAATT